>NC_080043.1:35770013-36495353 GCF_012489685.1 Lotus japonicus | reverse complement strand
ACAATTGTTGAGAGAGAAAAAGCTGTATGAGAACCCTTCCAAGTGTGAATTCTGGCTGGAGGAAGTCAATTTCTTAGGCCATGCTATCTCGAAGGAGGGCATAGCTGTGGATCCAGCGAAAGTGGAGACTGTTTTGGCTTGGGAGCAACCGAAGATGGTGACAGAGATCAGAAGTTCTGTGGATTTAGCTGGATATTATAGACGCTTCATTGAGGGATTTGCCAAGATTGTTGGACCTTTGACTCAATTGACGAGGAAGGATTAATCTTTTACATGGATTGAGGGTGTGTGGTTCCGTAGCGGAATCGTTAGGAACTTGATATCAGGATAATTGTGGTTACTGGATGTTAGGATCTCATTGTCTGTTCCAGTGGGTTTTTCTAAATTTCCACCTTCGATGTATTAGGCCTGATCAACCTAATATTGAGGGGGTGATATTCGGAATCACAGCTGGTTATGGACTTTGATAGAAGGACGGGTAAGATGAATTTGAATTGATTGAGGATTAGTCGGATTTGGGAGGAAAGTTCGTGTTAAGCATTTGATTGTACAAGATTAAGATTTGAACCTTTGGAAGTTGATGATTTTCGTATAGACATTGATTGGTTAGTTCGTGTGATTACTCCAAGTAGAGGTAGACTAAGCCAATAGAATTGATGTTGGAAAATCTTTAAGTATTTTCTCGGAAGTTATGAAGTCATAGGTTATGTGATTTCTGACGTGGGATTATTAGAGATTAGATAGGTTGGATTTAATATCCGGTTATAGATGATTGTTTGATGGTAGCGAGATTGAGAAGAATTAACTCTGAACTAGATTGTTATAGTCGAGTTCGAGGAATAAGTTTTGCTAAGCGTTGGATTAATATGTGGAGACATTATAGTCTTAAGAGATGAATTTTCGCTTGAAAAGTGTTGAATTAATGATTAAGTTGGAGAAAGAAAGTTTTAGCATAAGTTGAATACTTGAGGTTGGTGATATGGATTCCAAGGAAATATGCTGAGATTACTAAGTGAGATTTACTAAGTTGGATTGAAATCTTAGGGTTAAGATTGAATCTTGAGAGTCGAGAATCGCATACGAGTAAGAGATCTTACAGTTGTAGCTGTGACAATAGGAGTTGAATCTTAGAAGATTGAAGACCTGAAGGTGAGTTTCGGGTTAAGACCATTGAGGTGTAGTATAAGAGAGATCTTGAAGTAAGGGAATTCTGGTTGTGTGGAGTGTTAAGGTTGGTGATCGATTGATGTTGATTATGAGGTTGCGGACATCATGACCATGTGATAAGATTTGAATGATGTTAGCATAATAAGTTATGATTATGGATAGCAGGATCAAGTGGTGAGTGTGGAAGCATGACGACACTTATCAGGTCGTTTGGGTAAGTGAAGGAGTTATAGTTTTAAGGAACGGATATTCATTTAAGAAGTATTGAAGAATTAAATGTTATTAGAGGACCAAACTTGGTGAAGGTGTAGGTTTTAAATCTATGAATGTCTGTCTAAGGTGTAGGACTCGAAGTTTGTCAGAATTTGATTGAGAGATTAAGAAGTTGATTGACGAGATGGTGATTGAGTCACAGAAAGGAAGGTGTTAGTATTAAGATGAATACCTGAGGTTGTTATATTTTGACGAGTTTCGTAGAGTATAAGAGTCAATGGGACTTTTTTATGGATTTTGATAATGCATATTACGAGTAACAAGTGAATTTTACTAAAGTTGAATGAGAATCCTAGGGCTAAGGTTGACCTAGTGAGCTGAGATTCATGTACACATAAGAGATTTAGTGGTGTTAGCGGTTACGATAAGAGTTAAATCTCAGAATGTTGAAGGATCGGAAGATGTAATGGCTAGTTAAGTCCCTTGAGGTATAGTTATGATTTAATCTTCTAGAGGATAAGTCTCGATTCGTGCGAAGTGTTAGGGATTTCAGTAAGTGTAAATAGGTTTGAGTGAGGGAAGTTCTAAGGAAGAAGACGATAATAATGGATTGTTAGATATTAAGAAGAGGATTATCTTATAAGTTGTTGATAACTTGATGTTGAAGGGGATAAGATTAGTGAAGGACAAGAAATAAGGACATAAGTCGATTTTTAATTCGAATGGTGACTAAGTAGGAGATTGATTTCATTGTGCGAGTGATGATAGTTACGAAGTTGGATGTGACGTTAATGGACTATTAGATTCCAACACAATGTTTCGTCTAAGAGTTATCGAACGAACAAGTGATGGACTGTAGATGAAGATCACGAGGACAAGTTGAGTATCTACTTTATGATGACAGAGAGGCACTGAGTTTAAGAAGAATTCCGGACGACCGAAAGTAAAGAAGTAAGTGGCTAAGGTTGTGCGACTGCACGGAATGCCAACCGGTATCATTTCAAGCAGAGGTCCGACGCAAGTAATCGAGTCAGACGACATGAGGTTGAATGATGTTTTGTCTTTTGAGACGCCGATAGTTAGCAGTGGGGATAGAAGAGTGAAACAGTTAAGGGGAAGGCAGATTGCTTAAGTAAAGATTTTGAGGAACAATGACACAGGCACTACTACATGGGAATTGGAAGATAAGATCAAGGAACTGTATTCCGAACTTTTTGCAGAGCTCTGAGTTTCGAGGACGAAACTTTCTTTTTGGAGGGGAGTATTGTAAGACCTGGATTTTCAGAACAAGTTAAGTTTCCGACTCACACGTAGAAATAGTGTAAGCGTGACAGGAGTTTGACATTTGAGAAAGATTAATGAAGAAGAAAGTTCAGGAATTGCTTGAGGAATGTTGCGTAGCTGTTTTCGGAGTTAGTGCGAGTCGTCTGCACACCTGCCTTATGGCAAGCGTGTCCAGAATAGGCTATTTCGCTCTTAAAGCAACGTTTTGAGTGAGATTTCGAACTCTCGGAAAATTTAAAGATTCTTTTTATTTTTCCATCGACCAGCGTTTCATTTCGGAACTCTGGACTGTACGCACGATAGGTTTCACTTTTCGGATGTCCGCCGACGCTAATTTCTTTGCTTCGAAACCCTATTTTCGAGCAATGGATGAAGACTTTTTCTATTCGGGACTTCTAAAGAAGATTCCGTCCGCGTTGCCAGACTTGTTTCGACGTTTCCAATCTTTCTTCAGTTGGAAGTTTTGTCGTTTGAGCATCACAGCAAAAAGTAGTTTTTCGGGGCAGATTAACCGACACCGCTTTTGAGTTTTTCGATATCGTTTTTCCCAAATCCTAGATATTTGTTTTGAGTTCTGGAATTCCGACGCCAGAATCTCTCTTAGAATTTCTCGGTGATCGTGCTGCAAAAATCGGAATCGCGAAATTTTCATTTTCCCGCGATTTCACCCGCCTATAAATAGCGCGAAAAAGCAAAATCCTCTCATTTTCTTTCCATTTGTGGCTGATTTCGTGGGGAGCAAGGGGGGAGGGGATTTCCGCGAAAACTTGACCAATCTTCGTGCAGTTCGTCCCTACTTCTAGGTATCGAGGTAACTATCATGAATCCTGCCTCTGATTTCTGTTTCTGCTGAGTTTCTGAAGTCGTTTCTGTGCTCTAAGTTTTGAGCTTTTTCTAAAATTGTCCGATTTCTCTGATTTCTCGCTTGGGTTATGTTCCTTATGTTCCCCTGAGTCTAAAACCTCTGTCAGTAAACTCTGATTGCGATTCAGTTGTCCAGGATCTGAAAAATTGACTCAAAACTCTTTTTGTCTCACATTTCGAAACTTTATTGTCGAAAAGACTTAATATGACTTCGTGCCTTTAGGATTTGTTGTCACGGATATCATGAGGATCGTTGCTGTCAAATTTGTTTTCAGAACTGATAACTTTGAAGTTTTGAGCCTTTATTTTGGACCAAAATGCCCCTGCGTAGTCGTATTTCGGCCCGATTGTCCGAAAATTGTTCTGACAGTTTCTTTGCCTTAGTTTTACCCTAAAACTACCTTGTAAACTGATTTGATCGAAGAAAAAGAGCCGAAGCCTTTTTCTCCTTTTGGCCGTGGGTTTTTCCTAAGGGGAGGGGAGTTTTTCGTTTTCGAAAACTTGTCCTTTCGTACCTGTTTGTCGTATTCTGAAGCTTTGATGCTTTGTCTATCGTTTATGTATTGTATTGCGATCGAACTAATCGATTTTGTGTGGATTCTGCTTTGTTTTTCCTCCGAGGTTCAGTTGAAGGAACTTTGGAAGTTTCAAGGCATTCCTGTGAAGGAGATTTGATTTGCGAAGCTGGATCAGCTCGAGGTTAGGGCAACTTACTATATATTAGCTATGACTGCATGATAGGCGTCGATAAATTCGACTTATGTTTTATCTGATGTTGTTTTTGATGATGAGTTGATGTTATGATGCTTTTCCATACTTGTGATGTTGTGCTTTTGTTGGATTGAGCGTTTTGACGCAATTTCGGAGTGGAGATTCATTGATCTGGTGATCTTTGATATTTCGGGTTGGATGAACAACCCTAGGCAAGTCCAAATGTGGGGTTTGAGACTTAGCCATATGTTGGAATTCTTAGACTTTCCCCGGGAAATGTATTTTGGGTGGTTGATCTTTGAAAACTTAGAATGATAGAGCTTTGAAAAACTAAAGACTTGGGAAACTTAGACTTTGAGAAATAAACTCATAACTTGACTAATTCGAATTGAAACAATTTTTATTAACGTTTAAGCATAGGAGAACTGAAGGGGAAAATATTTACGAAAGACGGGGAAAAGTCGACTTTGTTGTGGGTTTGGAGAGTTATCGGAATTGGGGGAAGCCACTAAGGTGAGCTATGGTGATGATTGAAAGTCACCGAGTACTCTAGTACTCTTGGGGATTGTTGTGGAGCCGTGTTGTATTGACCGACACCTAGTGCTCTTGTTGTTTGGGCTGTGTTGTATTGACCGACACTAGACCCTTGTGTATTCTGTGGATGGAGTTGTGTTGTATTGACCGACACTTACTCCGAGTTGTGTTGTATTGACCGACACTAACTCATGGGTTTGTTGAGATTGGGTTGTGAGCTAAACACTTTCGTGGTAAGGACGATTCGTTGTTTGGCTAACCACGTTGCATTCAATCGGGTGAATAACGGGAATGGTTCACCTGTGCATATCATGGTGAATAACGGGAATGGTTCACCTTGCATTAATGATGAATAACGGGAATGGTTCATCATTCGGTGAATAACGGGAATGGTTCACCAAGGATGAATAACGGGAATGGTTCATCCAGGATGGATTTCATCCAGGATGGATAACGGGAATGGTCCATCCATAGTCAAAATGCTTCACTTGTGGCGAACGGGAACGCGTCACAAATCCGGATACATATTGTGCATTTCACGCATACATTCATGCTGACTGAGATTGTGTGCTGTTTGTTTATTGAAGCAATGTTAGAGCCATAACATGCTAGGATTGTTTATATGTATATATATCAACATATATCTATACCCCATATCACATGTTGAGTGTATATCTACTTATTGCTGTGAGTTGACCCTAGCGCCTTGGCTTTGTTTGTATGTTTGTGTTTGGGCGGTCGGCCTGCTGCCAGATGTCGATGGCCGACTGGTGTTCGATGGTCTCTCCCTCGGGGGGGATCAGATATGAGCTTGTGGATCGGGATGCCCCCACCGCTTGGGTGATCGATGTTGTGGGTCATCGAGCGACGTACCGGGGAAGGGTCATGGAGGACCGGACTGACGAGTGTGAACATCTGACGAAAGAAGTTCTACGACGCATGGAGCTGAGCTTCAACTTGCCGTCTTCAGTTCGCCGAGGACTCGGATGTGTGAGCAGTTATGGGTTGGTAGAGTTAGGCGGGCGTCATATTTGTGTAGAGCTCTGATTCGTTTTGCTTTTGGGACGGGGTAGGTTCCCGACGCATGGCTTTTGTGTGGTTCTCTTATTGAGGGATCACAGTGAGTCAGTCGGACTATAGGAGTCTTTGCTTAGGCCATTTTGAGGCCGACTTTCTCCCAGTGGATTGTAATTATAACCTTTTCACTCACACTTCTGGATCTGTAACTATTTGCCTACGGGCACACTACTTTGGAGTCACTGCGAGTGCGCGTGACATGGGAGTGCAGCTGAGGCTGTACATGTGTATATATTTGTGTGTTGGTTGGGTTTTGTCTTTATTTTCTATTGCTTGATTTAAAAGGTATCAAACAAAAAAATTACCTGTTTTCAGCGTAAAGTCTATTTTTGGTTACTAAAGTGACACCTGGAAATCGGGGTGTTACAGAAAGAGACAGCTGCAGAACAAGCTTCTGAATCTGCTTCAGAAGTACAACGTGAAAGAAGATCTAAAAGAACTTCTGATCCAGCAAGGGCTGTCCAACTCACCAGAACCTCACCTATCAGAAGCCCTGCTAAGGTAATTACTGAAAGCATTAATTCTGATTCTGCTTTAGTAGTTGTACCTGAACAACCCCTGCCTATATCTACTTCCATGCCCACCTTAACCCAAACAGCACCCACTCAACCTGAAACACAAACTCACACACAAGCTGAACCTCAAGCTCCTATTTCAACCATCCAAACAGCTACCACAGCCATTCCTTCCATTCCAATTTACACCTCTTCCACATCCATCCCAACTGAACCAGTACCTCCCTTAAATTCCTTCATTCAAGGCATTATTCAAAGTGAGGCAACTCTAAAGACCTTAGTTCAGCAATTCACTTCCAAGCCAGCATCTACTCCATACACCTTTCTCATAACCCAGACTGGTGAGATCCCTGCTGAGAAAGAAAAGGAAGATGATGATGTCCAAATCCTTGAGCCGCCTTTCAATGTGAAGCCTCTTCAACAAATTGCTTCCAATTTTGAAGATCGGATTCCAGAAGCTGCTGAGACCTCCTATGTATCCTTGTCCAATTACTCAGCAGTCAACTCACAGGATCTGAGTTTCACTTCACCTGAGAAGACTGTCACCTCAAGGCAAAGGCCAGATACTATCTCTGAAGCTGAGCATATGGATGAATCAGATCACTCAGGCGTCGAGAAGGATCATGAGATTGATTCCATTCCTTCTGACCACATGGAAGAATCAAATGCTTCGAGCTCCAATGCTGCCAGAACTCCTCAGCCTGTTCTGACCCTGGCCACCTCCTTCCTCCCTCAGAGTCTTCCTCAACTCATTCAGGAGTTTTCTGCAGAAGCAATCAGAAGGGTGAACTGGCTGTATCAGGTAACTGATAATCAGTTTGATGTTTCTCTTGTTGATAGTCTATGGTCTGCATTTGAGAGTTGGTCAGAAGGCAAAGGTTATGAACTTCAGAAGCAGCTTAGCAGGGAGAAAAGACTCAGAGTTCATGATGCATCTGAGAGGGCCTATGAGCAGAGACAGAGAGTGCTGCACAAGGTGTGTGAGCCTCTGAGACGAGCTATGGCTGAAAGACCATGTGTTGTCTCTGAATGTACCTCAGAGGATGTTGAGATGGTTTCAGCCGAGGAAGAAGAAGAAAGCACAGATGGTATAGTTATTCTGGAAGATGCAGATGCTGATGAGGTTCAGAAACAAGGGTCGATTCACGTTGATACTGTTATGACTTCAGAAGCTGAAGTTGCCACTCATCCACAAGCATCAGAAGTTCCTCCCTCTGCTCCAGCTCCAGAAGTTGACGTTTTAGCTGCCCGGATCGACAGGATTCAAGATGATCAGCAGCGATTGTTTCAGATGGTTGAGCAACAAGGACAAGTTCAGACTGAGCAAAGCAAGCAGATTGCAAAATCATCAAGCAAAATGGAGGCCATCATGAAGTATCTAATGGAAAACCTTCCCTCCTCTTCCAAGCCATGATTCCTCATCTCTATCATGCATACATTTAATTGTTATGACCGCATTTATTTTATGCTGACTATGTTTAATTATTTCTTATCTGATTCAATGCACCGTCCATTTAGTAACTTACATGCCTTTATGATTTGATAAGTTTTCTGCATGTTTTTCTGTTACCTTTTCTACTTATAATCTTCGCCATCCTTCTTCTTCATCACAAAGCAATTCACTCCCTCATCATTCTGTTTCATTACTCCTTGTTCAAGAATGACTTCTGTCGATTTGAATTCTGAACTCAAGACTTTGGTATTTGACCAAGTCTTTCCATGGAGTGTTAATCTTTCCTCTTCTGAGATCTCTCAAGCTATTGAGAAGATTGAGCATCTTCTGACCTGTTGGCTCACCTCTCATCAGACTCTCTGTCTTCAGAACCTTCAAGAAGTTCTGACTGACCTCCTCCGTCTGACCAATCGTCGGAAGGACGTTGAAGATCAATTCCAGGGCATTTGCATGCTTCTGGAATATGAAGCAGATAACGATGTAGCGGATCCAGAGGCGGTCCAGGAGAATGTGGCGTTGAAGGAGGAGCTAGCTACTCAGTTAGCCTCAATTGATCAGGACATTCGTCCCCTCCACCTTCACCTTCTATCCATGAAGAATTCTCGAGCGTTCCTATTTATCTAGGATTAGTCTTCTTCATTCCTCTCTCTCCCTTGTACTTCTTCTCCGTTCAGTAATAATAACATATTTAGTTGCATCATTTCCTGTTATTGTTATTGTTGTTTGTGTTTTTCACTCTTTTTGATTATGACAAAAAGGGGGAGTACATAAATTGGTTTTGATAAATTTTTATATTACATAAAACCAGTAGAGGAGAACAAGTATCAATACTTATAGCACATAGATATTGTCAAGCGTCTCAGATAAGGAATACATTTTGAACTAATCTTGCTTCTAACGCTTTATTCCAATTATATCTGAACAAGACTCTATGTCATTATGTGAGATACGCTAAGTTCTGAAACCATCACTTCTGATGAGTATACATCTCTTCAAGCGTAAATTCTGATCACATAACCAGACTCCGAATCTAGTTTCTTCACAAATTCATCAAGTCATAGATTCAGGGGGAGTCAGGGGGAGACCCTTGCTCAGAATCAGGTTTTAACCCAGATTCAGAAAGAGCATTGCAAACCGTTACACAAGGATAAGTTTAATCTCTGATCCTTTCTCTCTTGTGTATTCAGTTTATTGTGTAAAAATTGTTCATCAAAATACTTGTTTTGTCATCATCAAAAAGGGGGAGATTGTAAGATCAAGGTTTGATCAGTGGTTGCATCTCTATATTTTGATGATTACAATTAAGGTTTGTGATGATGAACAATTGTGGTACCCTAACGTTTGTCTTTTTAAGTTGTGACAAACAGGTTATGAATCTGACCCAAGCCTATTCGTTCAGAAGAAGAAGAACCAAGGGTTACTAAAAAGAGAGCTCTTCATCCTACCATGTTCGTTCTGAACAGTGGCAAAAGCTTCAGAAGCTCTGAAGATGGAAGCTCTCAAGAAGATCTGAAGAACTCAAGTCAGAAGTTCTGAAGGCCAGATGTTCCAGTGGAACGGTCCAGATGCAGAAGACTCAAGTTTTGAAGACTTACAAGAAGTTGGTTCTGAAGACCCAAGCTATTCTAGCTCTGACGATCAGAAGTTCTGAGGAACTTGTTCAGAAGCAGAAGTTGCACGGTCAGAAGCTCCAATCTGACGATGATCAGAAGCTTCATCAACGTTCATCTGAAGCTCCTTCATCTCAAGTCAACTGGTGAAAAGACAGGTCACTATCACAGTACAACGTCGTACAAATCTCAGTCTGTCCGCCATCTACCTTGTACAGCCTAGCAGTCTGATATTACAGAATTGCCACTCCAACGGATAAAACCCTAGCAACGGCTACATCACAAGTCTTGGAGTATATAAAGGCTGAAGAAAGAAGAAAGAGGCTAAGAAACTTTGCTGAAAATATTCAACATATACGAACCATTCTCTTAGCATTATTTCTTCACTGTTCTTAAACTTCTGAGTTTACTATTCGCTTGTTAGAAGCACTCTTTGTAAACCCGAAACCTTTTACATCATTTTGTAAAGT
This sequence comes from Lotus japonicus, assembly GCF_012489685.1. Classification (NCBI taxonomy): domain Eukaryota; kingdom Viridiplantae; phylum Streptophyta; class Magnoliopsida; order Fabales; family Fabaceae; genus Lotus; species Lotus japonicus. Next base: position 36,485,455 of record NC_080043.1, on the reverse strand, counting down.
TCATCAAGAGACCAAGGTTGGTCGGATCTTGAGAGGACTGAATCAAGGCTGATTCAGAATTTAGCTAGTCTTAAGAGGATCGATAGATCAGCTTCTTAAGAGGATACTAGTGAGAAAATCAGTGTATTGTTAGTCACTTAGCAGGTTGCAAAGTGCAGTTGTAACACTCATTGATTTTAGTGGATTGCCTTCATCAGAAGAAGGAAGAAATCACCTTCACAGGTGGACTGGATTAGCTTGAGCTTTTATCTCAAGTGAACCAGGATAAAATACTCGTGTGCTTTACTTCCTATCATTCAGCACTTAGTTTTTATCTTTGAGTTTTGAAAAAGCAGAAAAAGTATATCCAAGATTCAAAAACTCTATTCAAACCCCCCCTTTCTAGTGTTTTTCGCACCTTCACTTATGGTTGTTGTTCATGCGGTTGATGCAACTCTCCAATAGCTCCTCTAAACTCCTCTTGCAATTCACCTTTCCAACAACTTGTGTTTGGACAAGAGGTCCATGATTTGAGGATGGAACTACGCTTCCTTGAGCTATAGCTTTGGCTTCATTGCTCTCAGCATTGACAGTACACAAGTTACTAACATGAGGTCCACCACAAGACTTGCACTCCACACAAGTCATTCTTGCACCAACAGCCTTGGTCTCCTTAATATGCATTCGAATCTCCGCCACTTGTTCGGTGAGTTGCTTGTTGGAGGCCAAGAGCTTGTCATAAGCTTCCACTTCAAACTTACTCCTTCGGGTTTGGCGATCATTTTCAGAGTTCATGGCTCTCGCTGCCATCTTTTCTATTAAGTCATACCCTGCTTGTGGGGGAAGAGCATCGAACTCCCCATTTGAAGCCGCATCTAGGCCAAACCTCCAAGAGTATTGTAGACCATCATAAAATGTTGCAACCAATTCAGCTTGGGTGAGATTGTGTTGAGGACATTTCCTCAATAGCTTCTTGAAGCGCTCCCAAGCTTCATAGAGATTTTCCTCAGTGGTTTGCACAAAATTCATAATGTCTTTTTTCAGCTTCCTCAAAAGAGCTCTTGGGAAGAACCTTCTTGTGAATTTTTCTGCTAGGTCTTCCCAAGTAGTGATACTCCCTTGAGGTTGTGAATTCAGCCATTCCTCCGCTGCATCCTTCAAAGAAAATGGAAACAAGCTCAACCGAATTGCATCCGTCGGAACATTGTTCACACGATAAGTGTTGCAATTCCGGATGAACCTCTCCATGTGAGCATGTGGATCTTCCAAAGTACCTCCACCATATTGGTTTTGGCTCACCAAGTTGATGAATGTCGGTCTCAACTTAAAGTTTCCCACTCCCTCGGGAAAGACAATGCTCCCGGGATAGTCATAACTCATGGTAGCCGAAGTGAGTTCCCGAAGAGACCGGTTGGCATTCTCAACTTCTTGTTCACATAATCGGAGGGTGATCCCCTCTTGGATTCTTGCCTCGACATGGGCTTGAATCTCCTCCTCCGTCATATGGCCACCCATGACAGTGTCTCTCTCGAGACCAACCTGAAAGTGTGACACTCAAACAGAGAAAGATTAGTAGCACCAATTCTAGACAAAGATAAAAACAAAAAAAAAATAAAACCACAAACTAAAAACTTAAACCAAAAACCACAAACAATTCCCCGGCAATGGCGCCAAAAACTTGTTGGTCAATTCGCAAGTGTACGAATCCACCCGGTTTTAAATATCGAACCACAGGGATTGTGAGTGAATAGAATCGGTTCAAGCTTTGAGTTTGAAGGTTTGTTTTATTGAGGCAAACATATGACGAAGTAGTAAAAAGGAAAAAGAAAATATAAATTCAGAAATGAAACAGAGAATGAAAAGAAAGAGTGATTTACTTTGGGTTCTTGCTCAACTAATCAATTCAAGCACATCATTCTAAGCACATGTTCTCATGAATCTCTCCTTGATGTTATAGCCTAAGCAACTACCTATCGATGCCTCGCATAGATAATTCTTTCAAACCAAAAGATAAGCCCAATTCCTTGTGTACTTAAACATTTGTTTGAAGCATAAAGATTATAAAGTTCAGGCCAACAAACCCCAACCCTTCCTCTATTCCTAGCAGCAAGTATAGAAGAGGTAATCCCATAACAAGTCCCTAATCTATAACAAACTTCCGTTCTATTATAGAAAAGCATAAAGCTAGCACATGTTCTAACTTGAAACATAAAGCATGGATATGGGATTCAAGGAAAGAAGAAGAACATGTGGGAAAGAACTTAAGATTATAACTCAAAAGGAAAAGTCTTACAAGAAAACCAAAGTAAAAGAAGAGAGATTAGCCAAGCATGGCAAGAGCCATGCTTGGCTAAGAACCTGAATTACAAGCTTGGAAGCCTTCTCTCACTCTCCTAGATGATCCTCTACCTCTGAACTTTACAAAGTATGAAAAAATTGCAAAAGAAAATGACTAAAATCCTATTTATAGGCAAAATTCCCGAGTCTGGGCTGTTCTGGGCGCTCAGGCGCCAATTCAGAGCGCCTGAGCGCCAATTGCATGCCCAAAACATGCTTTCTGGAGCTAATTGGCGCCTAGGCGCCCATTCCAAGCGCCTAGGCGCTTAAGCTCGCCTGAAAAAGGACTTTTTGGCTTCTGAAACTCCTCTTTTCAATCCTCTTTAAGTTCTTCATCAATTCCATGCTTCTTGGCCTTCTTTCTCCTTCAGTTTCTGCTCTCCAAACCTAACCAACAAGTCAAGGAAGATTCTAGAAGCTCCAAGAGCTCATTAGCACAAGAGGTCCTTCATAAAACACAACAAAACCATGCAAGTCCTAAACTTTACTTAAAATGCAAGAAAACTACCTATAAAACTACTAAATTACCAAAACAAAATAAAGACTAAAGAAAAGATAAAAATGCATGAGAATGCATGAAACACTACACGAGACTCAACAAAAAGACTCAAAACAAACTAAGAAATGACCCTAAAAACACTACTAAACTAGGGTCATCACCACCATAAGTCCTCGCCAGGCAAAGCTGGCAAGGTCACACCTGTGAGACCCAAAGTTTTTAAGTTTGGAATAAACCGAATAAAATTCCTTTTCACGATTAATTTGATGTAACGTGAAGGAAAACCCGAACAAGTGTTTATTGAATGGAATAAATTTGTGAAGGAGAAAGTTCAGGAAAAGGCTAAGGATTGTATCCAAGTCGATAAAAGTTATAGCACGATTTGTAATCGCTTAAACCTAGGTCAAGAACGCTAGTAAATAGCTAATTTATATTTTAAGACACGATGGAAACTAATTCCAAAAATCTTCAGAGAAATGTTAGAACTTCTCTTGATCGTCTCTAAACAAGCGTTTCGATACGAAACCCTGGAATGTACGAGCGTCAAATTCCAATACTCGGAAGTTTGCCGAAACCGAAACCCTGATAGTTCAAGAACCCTAAAATCTACGGACGATGAAGACTTTTTCTATTCGGAGCTTCAAACGAAGATTTCTCACGCGTGCTTATTTCTCTCGATAATTCCAATCATTCTTCAGAACGAAATTTTCTCATCCGACATCAACTGCAAAAAGTAGTTTTCGGGTAAAACCGATTTACACCGACTTTTGATCGTTTGATTAAATTCCAAGAAACCTGTTTTGAGTTCTGGAATTTTGTCGCCATAACCTATCTTAGAATTCTCCGAGGATTACGCAGGAAAAATCGGAATCGCAAAATTTTCATTTTTCCAAATTTTCCAAAACCTATAAATAGCGGGAAAATGAAAAAAATTTCAAAACTTACCCATTTTGAACCCCAAACCCGCGAGCTTCAAGGAGAGAAAGGGAGGAAGTGATTTTCGCCGATTCTTGCCCGTTTGCTGCACAGTTCGTTGCTAATTGAAGACCTCGAGGTAGGGATACCATATCTCACTTCTGATCGTCAATTCTGTCGTCTTTCTTTATGTCTTTCTGTGCTCAAAGTTTTGAGCTTTTTGTAAAACTGTCCAAATAAGCTGATTTTAGTGTCTAAACTTATTCCCTGCATGCTCCTGAGCGTGTTTAGCGGATTACATTTTGCCGAATGTCGCCGAAATGCCGCCGGGATTCATTTATGTTGGAAAAACCCATTTCTGGGCAAAGTTTCGTTCTTTACGCTAAAAATTCACGACTTAGCTTAGTGCTAGTAGGATTAGTCGTCATAAACGTCGTTGGTGGCGTCCCCATCCAATTTGTTTTTCGAAAATCCAGTTTTGAAATTCTGAGCTGAAAATAATGACCAAAATACCCCTGCGACAGTTTTTGATCCGAAAATTTTTCTGAGCTTAGATTCGTCTTAGTTACGGCTAATGATAACCTAGGAACCAAGTTTGATCGAAGAAAAATCGGCCCACCTAATTATGAAAAGTGGCCGAGAGCTCCTCATGAAGGAGGGGGGGGGAAATTTCGTTTTTCGAAAACTTGTCTTAACGCGTTAGATTGTCGTACTTCGGAGTTTGTAATATTTCGTGTAACCCTAGGACGTATTGTTTGCTGAGTTTCTGACTCATTGTGATTGATTTCTGTGAATTTGTCCTAAGGTTCGTTTGAGGAACTTTGTGGAGTTGAGGAGGAACTTTGTGAAGGAAGATTTGAGAAACACCCTGGAGAACCTACAGGTGAGGGCTTCTCACTGAATACTAGATAATGAATTAGGCATCGACGAACTCGACTTGATTTACTGTTTATGCACTTGATTGTGTTTGACTGGGAAAAATGTTTTCTGAGGCTATGGCTGACAATTGATAATCATTTATTGCTTGAATTGATTAAGGTTGAATCACATGCTATGTGCTACCTGGTTAATCTAGGATGTGTGATATTTGCCCTATATGCTAAGTGCTACATGGTTATTCTTCAATGTGTTGATATATGTGCCATGACTGTTGGATTGTGTTGCTTTGATTATGCAAATACACATATATCTGTTATTCGTCAGAGTGAGGATAACAGGCAGTTATGCCAACTTTTATCGTGAGACTTTGAGGAAGTTTGACGGGACAAACAGAGATTCGGGCCTTGTCGTTGTTCTGATGGATCGAGACCTTCTCTGGGAATTACTTGGGATTATGGGATCTTTTGAAACTTATAAGATTTGAGATAAAACTAAATGGGAGCTATTTTACAAGGAAAATTCATAAGACATTAAACAACCTCTAAACCTTTAATTAATGATTACAAATTCAATTAAGAGCTTAAGACATGAATATTAGTTTTTGGAAAATGAGAAGTGTCGCCGAGTCCAAGTTTTGAGGAAACTAATGAGTTTCCGAGTATGTTGATGACTTTTTTACCTTGATAGTATACTTTTTACATATATTTACCAATCTAGTGTATCTTTTTTTTTAATTACCAAGTTAGTGTATATCGCCACTACCAGTGGCGATACCACTTTTTTTTTCTTTTTTTTTTTTAAATCACCACTACCAGTGGCGATACCAATCTTTTTTTTTTTTTTTTTGACTTTCTTCTTTTGTGACGGAAAATTCCGACACAAAAATCATAGTGCAAAATATAAACAGCACTAGTGACAGAATGTGGAGGAGAAGTACTTCGTCACAAAGAATTTAGCGACGGATATGTATTTGCGACGGCAGTTTTATCCGTCACAAAATCCTTATGAATTATGGAAACTGAATTATCGACGAAAGCTTGAGAGGGTTCCGTCGCAAAAATAAGTGACGGAATATGCTTCGTGACCGAATTCTCCGTCGCAAAAGAAGAAAATCACTAAAGCTTGTTATATTTTGCACTATGATTTTTGTGACGGAATATTCTGTCGCAAATAAAGAAAGTAAAAAAAAAAAACTGGTATCGCCACTAGTAGTGGCGATTTTAACAAAAAAAAAAGAAAAAAAAGTGGTATCGCCACTCTAAGTGGCGATATACACTAACTTGGTAATTAAAAAAAATGCACTATATTGGTAAATATTTGTAAAAAATATATCACCAATGTAAAAAAGTCTATGTTGATACTCTTTGCTCGATGAGCAGTTTTGTTGTTGGACTATCTAAAAGATAAGTCGGGAAAATTAATAAGTTTCTGAGTATGTTGATGCTCTTTCGCTCGATGAGCTGATTTGTTGTTGGGCTATCTGAAAGATAAGCCGGGAAACGGGTTGTTTCCAAGTACATTGGTACTTTTTGCTCGCTGAGCAGTTTTTGACCATCGGATGGAGATGAGTCGGATGATTCGAGAAATCATCATGAGTTACCTTTTATAATTAATTGTCTTTTGTCGCAGAATCGGCATTTACCTTAGGGTATTCTTTTTAGAGACAATTAGTTAGCTAGAACACGTGACGACGTGACGAGTGAGGTCGGAGACGTTGTTTGGCTAACCACTTGCATTCATGCACTCATTGAGGTTAATACACGGTGGGATGTCGGACCTCGTTGGATTCCAAAAATGGTCATAAGACCCGGATTTCCATGTAAGAACACTGCGGTGATTCTTAGTAGCAGACGGAAATGGCAGGCCTGCAGGTTTACTGCTGATCTGACTACACTTTATTTGGTATAAGAGACACCCGAGCAGAAATGGTCCCACCGTGGCTGGTGTTAGGGCTGACTCGTTGGTGCCCATCCCTCCGGAATGCATCTTGTTCCTTTGCATATGCATTTCATGCACCATTCATGCTGATTATAGTTGATGTTTGTATTTGTTACCTGTTAACGTTGTTTGAGATATGTTAATTGCCAGCAAATGTTATATATTCCTATTTGGCAGGTTATGCAATTTATAATGTTGACATTCATAATTAAGCCTATGTGGCTACTATTTAAATTTTGCCTATTGGATGTACTATTATGTAATTCTTTGAGTTGACCCTTGCGCGTGCTACCTGTGTATGGGGGGCTATGTATGCCCTTTTTGTCAGATGTCGATGGCCGAGTGGTTCGAGATGGTCGTCCCTTCGGGGGGGACCAGGTTTGAGTTATTAGACACGGACACCCCGGGCTCTTGGGTGGTCGACCCCGCAGGTCACCGAGCCATCTACACGGGGCGAATAATGGAGGACCACGTGGACCGAATGGGAAACCTGACACACGGAGTCTTGAGACGCCACACGGTTAGCTTCAACCTACCACCAGGCGTGCACTGTGGCCCTGGAGTTGTGGTACCACCACCATCGCCTGAGGACGAGGAGGACCCTTCATAGGAGTTTCCTGTAGGAGGGGCTTCATCTGCGTCTAGCTCACCCACCGTCGCGGATGCTGCTGTTTTGGGGTCGGGTACAGTACCCGTGGGACCCGCTCTGAGGACTGATGCAGTCATTGACGTGATCGTCTTTGATTCAGATTCAGACGACGATAATGGTGATGCGTAGCTGGGAGTGGTGTGTAGTACTCCTCTAGTCGGGATTAGGGTAGGAGTAGCGTCGTGGCTCTGATCTTCAGTTTTTCTCATTTTGGGGCAGGGTAGGTCCCCGACCTTTAGCTTTTTGTGTGGTTCTCTTTATGGGAGTCATAGGGAGTTGGTCGGATTAGGAGGTCTTCGGGCTGTTTTGAGCTGACCTACTTTCTTTTTGGAGGACTGTATATCAGAATACTGACCTTATATTTTGTGTTGTACATATTTGTCGTCTGGCACTACTTTCCCGTCACTGGAGGTTACTCGTGACGTGGCTTACTGGTTACTGTGGGGAGTGTATATATATTGTATATTAGTCGTGTTTATTTTTGCCGATGCGTCTTTAAATCCGACGAGTCTTTATTTACTGAAAACAAATATCGAAAAAAAAAATATTCACGTTTTTCCGCTTTTATTTTCTTTTGGTTACTAAAGTGACGCCACCGAAATCGGGGTGTTACATTTGTGGTATCAGAGCTTGTCGAGTCTTTCGGGAGTCTTTGAGGAATAGGTCTTCTGTGCTAGGTTGTGTGACTCTGCAAAGAGTGAAAATTGATTGTCTGCAAGCGATTTTTCGCTTAGAATTGATTGAAGTTATTGCTTAATCATATTGTATAGTTATGTTAGATGTTATCTTATGATGAGTACTAACTGTTTGTTTGACTTAACAGAACATGGTGAACACTAACCAACTACCGGAGATAATGGCCACTATGGCCCAAGTTGTGACTGCACAGGCAAATGAAAATGCTTTGAGATGTGCGGCTGAGGAAGCGCGTGATCAGCATCAGCGTCAGAGAGAAATAACTCTGGATCAGAACAAGGGTCTAAATGATTTCAGGAGACAAGATCCTCCTAAGTTTTCGGGTGGTACTGACCCTGACAAAGCGGATCTCTGGATCCAGGAGATTGAGAAGATTTTCGGTGTATTGCAAACTACTGAGGGTGCCAAGGTTGGCATGGCTACTTATCTGCTGCTTGGTGATGCTGAGTACTGGTGGAGAGGCGCCAGGGGAATCATGGAAGCCAACAATGAAGAGATCAACTGGAATTCTTTCCGAACTGCATTCCTGGAAAAGTATTTTCCAACTAGTGCTCGGGATGAGCGAGAGGCACAGTTCTTGACACTTCGTCAAGGAAGCATGTCTGTACCTGAATTCGCTGCTAAGTTGGAGTCTTTGGCCAAGCATTTCCAATTTTTCCATGATCATGTGGATGAGCGCTACATGTGTAAGCGTTTTGTCAATGGACTGAGGCCGGATATTGAAGATTCTGTGAGGCCGTTGGGAATCATGCGTTTTCAGTCGCTTGTTGAGAAAGCCACAGAAGTTGAGCTGATGAAGAATAAGAGGTTGAATCGTCCTGGAATGGGAGGACCAGTGAGAACAGGTTCTCAAAACTACCAAGGGAAAGGGAGATTTCAGAACAAGAAACCATATCAACGTCCTGCTGGGAGAGGGTTTACCTCAGGATCTTACAGACCTATGGCTGGTACTGCTGGTGGTTCTGGAGATCAGGCTGTGAACAGAAATGCGAACTGTTTCAAGTGCGGAAAGCTGGGGCACTATGCTAATGCGTGTACAGACACGAGGCCTAAGTGCTTTAATTGTGACAAGTTTGGGCACACTGCCAGTCAGTGTAGGGCACCCAAGACTGAATCGTCTGTCAACACTGCTAGAGGGAAGCGCCCTGCTGCTAATGCAAGAGTTTACACCATGGATGGTGAAGAGGCTGAAGGAGTTGATGGTCTGATCAGAGGGAATTGCGAGATTGACGGTAATCTCCTAACTGTACTTTTCGATTCTGGTGCAACGCATTCGTTTATTTCTAGGGAGTGCGTGACCAGACTGAAACTGCCTGTTACTGCTTTGAGCTTTGATCTTATTGTCAGTACACCTGCTAAAACCCTACTTGCTAATGCTGCATGCATGTACTGTCCGGTGACATATAGAGATAGAGTCTTTCATGCTAATCTGGTGTAAGGCCCAAGTTTTAACGCTTTGGATAAGTGAACAAAATAAAAGAGTTTATTTGATTAAGATAAATTTGTGAAGGGAAAAGGTTCAGGAAAAGTCCAAGAATTTATCGAAAAACCGATAAGAGTTATAGCACGACTAATATACGCTTAATCCTAGGTCAAAGGTATTAGTGAATAGTTAATTTACGCTTTAGGACACGATGGAAACTAATTCCAAAAATCCTCAGAGAAATGTTAGAACTTCTCTTTTCCGTCCTTAAACAATTATTTCGATGCGAAATCCTGGAAAGTACGAACGTCAAATTCCAATTCTCGGAAGTTTGCCGAAACGGAATCCCTGATAGTTCGAGAAACCTAAGATCGACAGACGATGAAGACTTTTTCTATTCGGAGCTGCAAATGAAGATTCCACCCGCGTTCTCCTATTTCTCTCGTCATTCCTAATCTTTCTTCAGAAGGAAGTTTTCTCATCCGACGATCACTGCAAAAAGTAGTTTTTCGGGATAAACCGACTTGAACCGACTCACACCGATTTGGTATCATTTGGTTTAATTCCAAGAATCCTGTTTTGAGTTCTGGAATTCTGTCGCCAGAACCTATCTTAGAATGCGCAGAGGAACGCGCAGGAAAAATCGGAATCGCAAAAAAATCATTTTTCCGCATTTTCCAAAACCTATAAATAGCTCAAAAATTAGATTTTTTGCCAAAAACTACCCATTTCCCTCCCCAAACCCGCGAGCATCAAGAGAGAGAGAGAGATCCGGATCTTCGTCGTTTCTTGCCCGTTTGCTTCACCGATCGTCGCTAATCGAAGACCTCGAGGTAGGTAAACTATACTCTCCTTCGAATCGTCGTTTCTGTCCACTTCTCCTACGTCTTTCTGAGTTCAAAATTTTGAGGTTTTTGAAAAACTGTTCAAATACGCTGATTTCAGTGTCTAAACTTCTTCCCTGCATGCTCCTGAGCGTGTTCTGCGGATTAGATTTTGTCAAATGTCGACGAAATGCCGCCGGGATCAATTTCTACCTTAAATACCCATTTTTCGGCAAAGTCGCAACCTTTGGGCTGAAATCTATCGACCTGGCTTAGTGCTAGTAGGATTTGTCGTCATAAACGTCGTTGTGGACGTCCTCATCCAATTTGTTTTTCAAAAATCCAATTTTGAAATTTTGAGCTAAAAATAATGACCAAACTACCCCTATATCAGTTTTCGATCCGAAAATTTTTCCGAGCTTAGAACCGTCTTAGTTACGGCTTATCTTAACCTAGGAACCAAGTTTGATCGAAGAAAAATCGACCCTCCCAATTAAAGGAAGTGGCCGAGAGCTATATCAAGGGGGGGAAGAATCCGATTTTTCGAAAACTTGTCTTAACGCGTTAGATTGTCGTACCACGGAGGTTGTAGAGTACCGTGTGACCCTAGGACTCTTTGATTGCTGAGTTTCAGACTCTTGGTGTTGATTTCTGTGATTTTTGCTTAAGGTTCTTTTGAGGAGATTCCTGGAGAACAAGGAGAAGAGCGTGAAGGACACTTGGAGGAGGAAGCTGGAAGACCCACCGGTGAGGGCTACTCTCTGAATTACTAGATAATGCTTTAGGGGTCGACAAATTCGACTTGATTTATGTGTTATGCACTAAATTGCTAAATGTCTGAATTGTTCTCTGAGGCTTCGGCCGATCTTGCTGAGTATTTGATGCCATGATATTGTGTGCTAAATGATTCACATGCTACGTGCTACATGGTTAACTTAGGATGTGTTGGAATATGCTGTTTATGCTTTTGACTGAGCTGTTTTATTTATGCTATTCCACTTGTACCTGAGATTCTGAGGAGTGAGGATTACGGGCAGGTCATGCCAAATTTTTATGAGATTTTGAGAGAGTTTTAAAGGACGAACGGAGTTCGGACCTTGTTATGTTTTAATGGATCGAGACCTTCTCAGGGAATTATTTGAGATTATGGGATCTCTGAAAACTCTTAGGAAGTATTATAAGATTAAAATGAAAACTATTTTATCACGGAAAACTCATAAGACATTAATCAATTTCTAAATCCTTTGAACAATAATAATACCCTTAGATAAGAGCTTAGAGTCGGAATATTAGTTTGGGAAATATGAGAAGTGTCGTCGAGTCCACGTTTTGAGGAAATATACAAGTCTTCGAGTATGTTGAAACTCTTTTGCTCGATGAGCAGGTTATTATTTGGCTATCTAAAGTTTAGCCCAAGTACAAATCGTACTCTTTCGCTCGATGAGCAGTTTAATGTTTGGCTATCTAAAGTTTAGCCGGAGACTATAAGTTTCCAAGTACTTCGGTACCTTTTCGCTCGATGAGCATTTTATTGTTTGGCTATCTAAAGTTTAGCCGGGAACCATGAGTTCCAAAGTATCTTCTTCTTCTTTTGATTAATTCATTTTGTCGCAGAATCGACATTTGCCTTAGGGTATTTTTTTTAGAGACTTTAAGTTATTTAGAACACGTGGCGACGTGTCGGGTGAGGTCGGGGACGTTGTTTGGCTAATCACTTGCATTCATGCACTCATTTTGAGGTTAATACACGGCGTGATACCGGACCTCGGTGGATTCCAAAATGGTCATAAGACCCGGATTTCCATATTTAGGACACTGCGGTGGTCCTCAGTAGCAGACGGAATGGCAGACATACGGGTTCACTGCTGATCTGACTACTTTTGTGTGGTGTAAGAGACACGCGAGCAGGAAGGTACCCACCGTGGCTGGTGTTAGGGCCGCCTCGTTGATGTCCATCCTTCTTCCGGGATGCATTTTGTTACCCAGCATTGCATTTCATGCAACATACATGCTGACTTAGTTGCTGAGTGTGATTGGTACCTGTTTATCATATTTGAGGCATGCTATTTGTTATTATGATTTCTTATATTCATTATGATACTTGCAACCCTAGGAAGTCATCCCTAAAGTTATAAGCCTGAGAGGCAAATATTTATTATCCTATATTATATCTGGTTTTATTATTTATATAATTCTTTGGAGTTGACCCTCGCGTCTGCTGTGTGTGTTTGGGCGGACTACGCCATTTGTCAGATGAGTATGGCGGATTGGTTTACGATGGTCAGCCCCTCGGGGGGGACCAGGTACGAGATGCTTGATCAGGACGACCCAGGTGCATGGGTGGTCGACCCCATAGGCCACCGTGCGACCTACACCGGTCGGATCATGGAGGACCGTGTTGACCGATTCGGACGCTTGACGGAGGGGGTGATGAGGAGACACATAGTGAGCTTCAACCTGCCGCCTGGTGTGCATTGTGGACCCGGCCTGGGAGGACCACCACCACCATCATCTTCGGATGATGAGGACCCCTCTGAGGAGGTGCTAGTGGGTGGGTTCTCGACGGAGTCTAGTCCGTCTGTAGCTGCTGTCATCGAGGATCTTGTTCCGGGCCCCGAGCCCAATAGGCCAGTGCAGGAGCGCATCAGGGTGGACAGAGAGGGTAGTGTTGTGTATGTCGACCTAGTCGTCCTGGATGCAGATTCGGACGACGACCGCGCTAGCATGTAGGATCAAGTGTTAGTGTGGGCTCCTCGAGTGGGGATTAGTGTAGGAGTAGTGTCGATGCTCTGACCGTCATGCTTTCAGTTTTGGGACAGGGTAGTTTTCCTGCCGGTAGCTTTTTGTGTGGTTTTCTTATGAAGATCACAGAGAGCTGGTTGGACTTAGGGGTCTTTTCTCAGGCCACTGGGCCAATTCGTTCTCAGTTTTGAGGTTTAGTGTTGCGGACACAGGTTACCTTGGTTTGTACATATTGCCTTCGGGCGTTACTTTCTTCCGTCACCCGTCGCTTGAGGTTACTCGCGATGTGGCTGGTACTAGTGTGGGCATGTATATATTTATGTAGATGTATATTAGTTTTCTTTTACCTTTTGTCGAGAAGTTTATTTTCTTTCAGTCTTTCATTTTATTATCAAAAAAAAATAATTCACGTTTTTCCGCTTAAGTTATTTCTTTGGTTACTAAAGTGACGCCACCGAAATCGGGGTGTTACATTGTGGTATCAGAGCTTAGTCGAGTCTTTGGGAGTCTTTGGGGAATAGGTCTTCTGTGCTAGGTTGTGTGACTCTGCAAAGAGTAAAAATTGATTGTCTGCCAAGCGATTTTTCGCTTAGAATTGCTTGAAGTTATTGCTTAATCATATTGTATAGTTATATTAGATGCTATCTTATGATGAGCACTAACTGTTTGTTAATTTAGCAGAACATGGTGAACGCTAACCAACTAGCTGAGATGATGGCCACTATGGCCCAAGCTGTGACTGCACAGGCAAACGATAATGCTATGAGGCGTGCTGCTGAGGAGGCACGTGATCAGCACCAACGCCAGAGGGAAGTGACAATGGACCAGAACAGAGGCCTGAATGATTTCAGGAGACAGGATCCACCTAAGTTCTCGGGGGGTACTGACCCGGACAAAGCGGATCTCTGGATCCAGGAGATTGAAAAGATCTTCGGTGTATTACCGACTGCTGAGGGGGCCAAGGTGGGAATGGCAACCTTTCTACTGTTGGGTGATGCTGAGTACTGGTGGAGAGGCGCCAGAGGAATGATGGAAGCAAACAACTTGGAAGTGAATTGGGTTTCGTTTCGTGCTGCTTTTCTGGAGAAGTATTTTCCAGATAGTGCTCGGGACGAGCGTGAGTCGCAATTCCTGACACTTCGCCAGGGTAGCATGTCCATCCCGGAATATGCTGCCAAGCTGGAATCGTTGGCCAAGCACTTTCGATTCTTCCGCAATGGGGTCGATGAACCCTACATGTGCAAGCGCTTTGTGAATGGGCTGAGGCCCGATATTGAAGACTCGGTGAAACCATTGGGAATCACTCGCTTCCAGACCTTGGTTGAAAAAGCCACGGAAGTGGAGATAATGAAGAATAAGAGACTGAACCGTGTTGGAACAGGAGGGCCGATGAGGTCGGGCTCTCAAAATATTCAAGGCAGAGGGAGATTTCAGAGCAGGAGGCCGTATCAACGACCTGCTGGTAGAGGGATTGCTTCAGGATCTTATAGGCCCATGGTGGGTACTGCTGGAGGTTCTGGAGGTCAGACTGTGAACAGGGAGATGACCTGTTACAGATGTGGGCAGCCTGGGCACTATGCCAATGCTTGTACTGACATGAGGCCCAAATGCTTTAATTGTAACAAGTTGGGGCATACTGCTGGTCAATGCAGAGCACCCAAGACAGAACCAGCTGTCAACACTGCTCGTGGGAAGCGTCCTGCTGCTAAGGCAAGAGTCTACACCATGGATGGTGAAGAAGCTGAAGCAGTTGATGGTCTGATCAGGGGAGACTGCGAGATTGACGGTAATCTCCTAACTGTACTTTTTGATTCCGGAGCAACGCACTCTTTTATCTCTAGGGAATGTGCTACTAGATTAAAACTTCCCGTTACTGCTTTGAGTTTCGATCTTATAGTTACCACACCTGCCAAAACTCTGCTTGCCAATACTGCATGCATGTATTGCCCAGTAACCTATAGAGATCGAGTTTACCATGCTAACCTAGTGTGCCTAACTCTCAAGAACCTAGATGTTATCCTAGGGATGGACTGGTTGTCCCACTACCATTGTCTTCTGGACTGCAGCCGAAAGAGAGTGGTATTTCCTGACTCGGATCTTTCCGAGTATCTATCCGCCAATCATATTAGCGTCTCTCTGAATGAAGGATCTCAAGAGTACTCAGTTTTGTTAAGCTTGGAGAGTAAAGGGAATTCGGAAGTGAGTAATATTCCAGTTGTGAGGGACTTCGCAGATGTTTTTCCTGGCGATGTACCTGGTTTGCCGCCTGTACGCGACATTGAGTTTGCTATTGACATCGTACCGGGAACAGGACCGATTTCGATTGCACCATATCGGATGGCACCTGCGGAATTGGTGGAGTTGAAGTCTCAACTTGAGGATCTTCTGTCGAAGGGATTTATCCGACCAAGTGTTTCACCTTGGGGAGCACCCGTCTTATTGGTGAAGAAGAAGGACGGGAAATCTAGACTTTGTGTCGACTATCGACAACTGAACAAAGTGACCGTCAAGAATAGGTATCCGTTACCTAGAATTGACGATTTGATGGATCAACTACGAGGAGCTGCGATATTCTCAAAGATAGACCTGAAGTCGGGTTACCATCAGATCAGAGTAAAGACTGAGGATATCCAAAAGACGGCATTCAGAACTCGTTATGGACATTATGAGTATCTAGTGATGCCATTTGGGGTGACAAACGCACCTGCCATTTTCATGGATTACATGAACAGGACTTTCCATCCATTCTTAGATCGATTTGTCGTGGTGTTTATCGACGACATTCTGATCTACTCAAAGAATGCTGAAGATCATGAAGGGCACTTGCGTCAGGTTTTACAAGTGTTGAGAGAGACAAAGCTGTACGCCAACCCTTCTAAGTGTGAATTTTGGCTCGAAGAGGTAAAATTCTTAGGTCATGTGATCTCTAAAGAAGGCATAGCTGTGGATCCAGCAAAGGTAGAGACTGTGTTGTCATGGGAACGGCCAAAGACCGTGACGGAGATCAGGAGTTTTGTCGGTTTGGCGGGATACTATCGTCGCTTCATTGAGAATTTCGCCAAGATCGTTGGACCCTTGACCCAACTTACGAGAAAGGATCAACCTTTTGCATGGACCGAAGCGTGCGAAACTAGCTTTCAGACAATGAAGGAACGTTTGACGACGTCACCTGTACTCGTCTTACCGCAACCAGAGGAACCGTATGAAGTGTACTGTGATGCTTCGCATCAAGGTTTGGGATGTGTGCTGATGCAACATCGGAAGGTGGTGGCTTATGCTTCACGACAACTGAAGACTCATGAGAAGAACTATCCGACTCATGACTTAGAACTTGCTGCCATCGTGTTTTCGTTGAAGATCTGGAGACATCACTTATATGGATGCAATTTCACCATATTTAGTGATCACAAGAGCTTGAAGTACTTGTTCGACCAGAAGGAGTTGAACATGAGACAACGACGTTGGATGGAATTTCTCAAGGATTACGATTTTACCTTACAATACCATCCTGGAAAGGCTAATGTTGTTGCTGATGCATTGAGCAGGAAGATGCATATCTCGTCAATGATGGTTAGGGAGCTGCAACTGCTGGAACAATTTCGGGATTTGAGTTTAGATGTGGGAGTATCCGAGGGAGAACTGAAGTTTGGAATGGTCAGGATTACCAATGGATTGATGGAGGAAATCCGAGACCAACAGTTACAAGATGAATTTTTACTCGGAAAAAGGAATTTGGTAATTCAGGGTAAGGACCCGGAATTCAAGGTAGGAAGTGACAATATCCTACGGTGTAAGGGTAGAGTTTGCGTACCTAACAACCCTGACTTAAGGAGGTTGATTATGGACGAAGGTCACAAAAGCAAGTTGAGCATTCACCCTGGAATGAAAAAGATGCATCAGGACTTGAAGGTGGAACATCAGAAATCTTCGGGTATGCTACAAAGTTTGGATGTACCTCAATGGAAATGGGATAGCATATCGATGGATTTTGTCGTGGCATTGCCAAGGACTCAAAAAGGATATGATTCGATTTGGGTAATCGTGGATCGACTGACTAAGTCGGCTCATTTCATACCTGTGAGGACCACGTACAACGTGGAGAAGCTATCAGAGATATATATAGCTGAGATTGTGCGACTTCATGGAGTGCCAACAAGTATCGTTTCCGATAGAGACCCGAAGTTTACTTCACATTTGTGGGGAGCTCTTCATAATGCTTTGGGAACGAGGCTGAGATTAAGTTCTGCTTATCATCCACAGACTGATGGGCAAACTGAGAGAACTATCCAATCATTGGAGGATTTGCTACGAGCTTGCGTGTTAGACAACAAGGGCAGTTGGGATACCCTATTGTCACTGATTGAGTTCACATACAACAACAGTTTGCATACGACCATAGGCATGGCACCGTATGAGGCTTTGTATGGCCGCAAGTGTAGAACACCTTTATGTTGGTATCAAGATGGAGAGAATTTGTTAGTAGGACCGGAACTTCTGCAACAGACGACTTAGAAGATTAAACAGATCAGAGAGAAGATGAAGGCTTCTCAGAGTAGACAGAAGAGCTATGCAGATCAAAGGCGCAGAACCCTGGAATTTGAAGAAGGAGATCATGTGTTTCTGCGAGTTACTCAGACTACAGGAGTTGGTCGAGCAATCAAGTCAAGAAAGCTTACGCCAAAGTTCATTGGACCTTATCAGATTACTCGTCGTGTAGGACCGGTAGCTTATCAGATCGCACTACCAACTTTTCTATCAAACATTCACGATGTATTCCATGTGTCACAACTGAGGAAGTATATTGCTGATCCGACACATGTTATCGAGCTGGATGACATTGAGTTGAAGGATAACTTGTCTTTCGAGACACCGCCAATCAGCATTGGTGACACAAGGATAAAGCAGTTGAGGGGAAAAGAGATCGAGTTAGTGAAGGTTATTTGGAACAAGGACACCGGCGATGCAACGTGGGAGCTGAAGGAAAAGATCAAGGAATAGTACCCAGAACTTTTTACTGAACCATAAGTTTCGAGGTCGAAACATTCTTTTTGGAGGGTAGTAATGTAAGGCCCAAGTTTTAACGCTTTGGATAAGTGAATAAAATAAAAGAGTTTATTTGATTAAGATAAATTTGTGAAGGGAAAAGGTTCAAGAAAAGTCCAAGAATTTATCGAAAAACCGATAAGAGTTATAGCACGACTAACATACGCTTAATCCTAGGTCAAAGGTATTAGTGAATAGTTAATTTACGCTTTAGGACACGATGGAAACTAATTCCAAAAATCCTCAGAGAAATGTTAGAACTTCTCTTTTCCGTCCTTAAACAATTATTTCGATGCGAAATCCTGGAAAGTACGAACGTCAAATTCCAATTCTCGGAAGTTTGCCGAAACGGAATCCCTGATAGTTCGAGAAACCTAAGATCGACAGACGATGAAGACTTTTTCTATTCGGAGCTGCAAATGAAGATTCCACCCGCGTTCTCCTATTTCTCTCGTCATTCCTAATCTTTCTTCAGAAGGAAGTTTTCTCATCCGACGATCACTGCAAAAAGTAGTTTTTCGGGATAAACCGACTTGAACCGACTCACACCGATTTGGTATCATTTGGTTTAATTCCAAGAATCCTGTTTTGAGTTCTGGAATTCTGTCGCCAGAACCTATCTTAGAATGCGCAGAGGAACGCGCAGGAAAAATCGGAATCGCAAAAAAATCATTTTTCCGCATTTTCCAAAACCTATAAATAGCTCAAAAATTAGATTTTTTGCCAAAAACTACCCATTTCCCTCCCCAAACCCGCGAGCATCAAGAGAGAGAGAGAGATCCGGATCTTCGTCGTTTCTTGCCCGTTTGCTTCACCGATCGTCGCTAATCGAAGACCTCGAGGTAGGTAAACTATACTCTCCTTCGAATCGTCGTTTCTGTCCACTTCTCCTACGTCTTTCTGAGTTCAAAATTTTGAGGTTTTTGAAAAACTGTTCAAATACGCTGATTTCAGTGTCTAAACTTCTTCCCTGCATGCTCCTGAGCGTGTTCTGCGGATTAGATTTTGTCAAATGTCGACGAAATGCCGCCGGGATCAATTTCTACCTTAAATACCCATTTTTTGGCAAAGTCGCAACCTTTGGGCTGAAATCTATCGACCTGGCTTAGTGCTAGTAGGATTTGTCGTCATAAACGTCGTTGTGGACGTCCTCATCCAATTTGTTTTTCAAAAATCCAATTTTGAAATTTTGAGCTAAAAACAATGACCAAACTACCCCTATATCAGTTTTCGATCCGAAAATTTTTCCGAGCTTAGAACCGTCTTAGTTACGGCTTATGTTAACCTAGGAACCAAGTTTGATCGAAGAAAAATCGACCCTCCCAATTAAAGGAAGTGGCCGAGAGCTATATCAAGGGGGGGAAAGAATCCGATTTTTCGAAAACTTGTCTTAACGCGTTAGATTGTCGTACCACGGAGGTTGTAGAGTACCGTGTGACCCTAGGACTCTTTGATTGCTGAGTTTCTGACTCTTGGTGTTGATTTCTGTGATTTTTGCTTAAGGTTCTTTTGAGGAGATTCCTGGAGAACAAGGAGAAGAGCGTGAAGGACACTTGGAGGAGGAAGCTGGAAGACCCACCGGTGAGGGCTACTCTCTGAATTACTAGATAATGCTTTAGGGGTCGACAAATTCGACTTGATTTATGTGTTATGCACTAAATTGCTAAATGTCTGAATTGTTCTCTGAGGCTTCGGCCGACCTTGCTGAGTATTTGATGCCATGATATTGTGTGCTAAATGATTCACATGCTACGTGCTACATGGTTAACTTAGGATGTGTTGGAATTTGCTGTTTATGCTTTTGACTGAGCTGTTTTATTTATGCTATTCCACTTGTACCTGAGATTCTGAGGAGTGAGGATTACGAGCAGGTCATGCCAAATTTTTATGAGATTTTGAGAGAGTTTTAAAGGACGAACGGAGTTCGGACCTTGTTATGTTTTAATGGATCGAGACCTTCTCAGGGAATTATTTGAGATTATGGGATCTCTGAAAACTCTTAGGAAGTATTATAAGATTAAAATGAAAACTATTTTATCACGGAAAACTCATAAGACATTAATCAATTTCTAAATCCTTTGAACAATAATAATACCCTTAGATAAGAGCTTAGAGCCGGAATATTAGTTTGGGAAATATGAGAAGTGTCGTCGAGTCCACGTTTTGAGGAAATATACAAGTCTTCGAGTATGTTGAAACTCTTTTGCTCGATGAGCAGGTTATTATTTGGCTATCTAAAGTTTAGCCCAAGTACAAATCGTACTCTTTCGCTCGATGAGCAGTTTAATGTTTGGCTATCTAAAGTTTAGCCGGAGACTATAAGTTTCCAAGTACTTCGGTACCTTTTCGCTCGATGAGCAGTTTATTGTTTGGCTATCTAAAGTTTAGCCGGGAACCATGAGTTCCAAAGTATCTTCTTCTTCTTTTGATTAATTCATTTTGTCGCAGAATCGACATTTGCCTTAGGGTATTTTTTTTAGAGACTTTAAGTTATTTAGAACACGTGGCGACGTGTCGGGTGAGGTCGGAGACGTTGTTTGGCTAATCACTTGCATTCATGCACTCATTTTGAGGTTAATACACGGCGTGATACCGGACCTCGGTGGATTCCAAAATGGTCATAAGACCCGGATTTCCATATTTAGGACACTACGGTGGTCCTCAGTAGCAGACGGAATGGCAGACCTACGGGTTCACTGCTGATCTGACTACTTTTGTGTGGTGTAAGAGACACGCGAGCAGGAAGGTACCCACCGTGGCTGGTGTTAGGGCCGCCTCGTTGATGTCCATCCTTCTTCCGGAATGCATTTTGTTACCCAGCATTGCATTTCATGCAACATACATGCTGACTTAGTTGCTGAGTGTGATTGGTACCTGTTTATCATATTTGAGGCATGCTATTTGTTATTATGATTTCTTATATTCATTATGATACTTGCAACCCTAGGAAGTCATCCCTAAAGTTATAAGCCTGAGAGGCAAATATTTATTATCCTATATTATATCTGGTTTTATTATTTATATAATTCTTTGGAGTTGACCCTCGCGTCTGCTGTGTGTGTTTGGGCGGACTACGCCATTTGTCAGATGAGTATGGCGGATTGGTTTACGATGGTCAGCCCCTCGGGGGGGACCAGGTACGAGATGCTTGATCAGGACGACCCAGGTGCATGGGTGGTCGACCCCATAGGCCACCGTGCGACCTACACCGGTCGGATCATGGAGGACCGTGTTGTCCGATTCGGACGCTTGACGGAGGGGGTGATGAGGAGACACATAGTGAGCTTCAACCTGCCGCCTGGTGTGCATTGTGGACCCGGCCTGGGAGGACCACCACCACCACCATCATCTTCGGATGATGAGGACCCCTCTGAGGAGGTGCCAGTGGGTGGGTTCTCGACGGAGTCTAGTCCGTCTGTAGCTGCTGTCATCGAGGATCTTGTTTCGGGCCCCGAGCCCAATAGGCCAGTGCAGGAGCGCATCAGGGTGGACAGAGAGGGTAGTGTTGTGTATGTCGACCTAGTCGTCCTGGATGCAGATTCGGACGACGACCGCGCTAGCATGTAGGATCGAGTGTTAGTGTGGGCTCCTCGAGTGGGGATTAGTGTAGGAGTAGTGTCGATGCTCTGACCGTCATGCTTTCAGTTTTGGGACAGGGTAGTTTTCCTGCCGGTAGCTTTTTGTGTGGTTTTCTTATGAAGATCACAGAGAGCTGGTTGGACTTAGGGGTCTTTTCTCAGGCCACTGGGCCAATTCGTTCTCAGTTTTGAGGTTTAGTGTTGCGGACACAGGTTACCTTGGTTTGTACATATTGCCTTCGGGCGTTACTTTCTTCCGTCACCCGTCGCTTGAGGTTACTCGCGATGTGGCTGGTACTAGTGTGGGCATGTATATATTTATGTAGATGTATATTAGTTTTCTTTTACCTTTTGTCGAGAAGTTTATTTTCTTTCAGTCTTTCATTTTATTATCAAAAAAAAATAATTCACGTTTTTCCGCTTAAGTTATTTCTTTGGTTACTAAAGTGACGCCACCGAAATCGGGGTGTTACATCTGGTATGCTTAACTCTCAAGAACGTAGATGTTATCCTAGGAATGGATTGGTCATCTCACTATCATTGTCTTTTGGACTGCAACCGAAAGAGAGTGGTTTTTCCTGACTCGGATCTTTTCGAGTATCTATCTGCGAACCATATTAGTGTTTTTTTGAACGAGGGATCTCAAGAGTATTTTTCATTGCTGAACCTAGAGGGTAAAGGAAACCCGAATGTGGATGGTATTCCAATTGTGAGAGACTTCACTGATGTTTTTCCTGATGACGTACCTGGATTTCCGCCTGTACGCGACATCGAGTTCGCTATTGACATCGTACCGGGAACAGGGCCGATTTCGATTGCACCATATCGTATGGCACCTGCAGAGTTAGTGGAATTAAAGTCTCAGATCGAAGATCTTTTGTCAAAAGGATTTATTCGTCCAAGCGTTTCGCCTTGGGGAGCGCCTGTTTTATTGGTAAAGAAGAAGGATGGGAGATCTAGACTGTGTGTTGATTACCGACAACTTAACAAAGCAACCGTCAAGAATAGGTATCCGTTGCCTAGAATTGATGATTTGATGGATCAACTTCGGGGAGCTGCAGTATTCTCAAAGATAGACCTGAAGTCGGGTTATCATCAGATTAAAGTGAAGACTGAGGATATTCCGAAGACTGTATTCAGAACTCGCTATGGACACTATGAGTATTTGGTGATGCCATTTGGAGTGACAAATGCACCTGCTATTTTCATGGACTACATGAACAGGACTTTTCATGCATTCTTAGATCGATTCGTCGTAGTTTTTATCGACGACATTCTGATTTACTCAAAGGATGCTAAGGACCATGAGGAACACCTGCGCCAAGTTTTGCAAGTGCTGAGGGAGAAGAAGTTGTACGTTAACCTTTCCAAGTGTGAATTTTGGCTTGAAGAAGTGAAATTCTTAGGTCATGTAATCTCTAAGGAAGGTATAGCTGTGGATCCAGCAAAGGTAGAGACAGTATTGGCTTGGGAACAGCCAAAGACTGTGACGGAAATCACGAGTTTTGTTGGTTTGGCGGGATACTATCGTCGTTTCATCGAGAACTTTGCCAAGATTGTTGGACCTTTGACTTAACTTACGAGGAAGGATCAACCTTTCGCATGGACCGAAGCTTGTGAAACGAGTTTCCAGACGATGAAGGAACGTTTGACAACGTCACCTGTACTAGTTCTGCCACAACCAGAGGAACCGTATGAGGTTTATTGTGATGCTTCGCATCAAGGTTTGGGATGTGTGCTGATGCAACATCGGAAAGTTGTAGCGTATGCTTCACGACAACTGAAGACTCACGAGAAGAATTATCCAACTCATGATTTAGAGCTAGCTGCCATCGTATTTTCATTGAAGATCTGGAGACATTACTTATACGGATGCACTTTTACCATATTCAGTGATCATAAGAGTTTGAAATATCTGTTTGACCAGAAGGAGCTGAACATGAGACAGCGAAGATGGATGGAATTAATCAAGGATTATGAATTTACTCTACAATATCATCCTGGAAAGGCTAATGTTGTTGTTGATGCCTTGAGTAGGAAGATGCATATCTCGTCAATGATGATTAAGGAGCTGCAATTGCTGGAACAATTTCGAGATTTGTGCTTAGACGTGAGATCATCCGAGGGAAAACTAAAGTTCGGTATGATCAGGATCGCAAATGGATTGATGGAAGAAATCCGAGACCAACAGTTACAAGATGAATTTCTACTCGGGAAAAGGAACTTTGTAATTCAGGGTAAGGACCCGGAATTCAAGGTAGGAAATGATAATATCTTGCGGTGTAAGGATAGAGTTTGCGTACCTAACAACCCTGATTTGAGGAGGTTGATTATGGACGAAGGTCACAAGAGCAAGTTGAGCATTCATCCGGGAATGAAAAAGATGTACCAAGACTTGAAGATGAATTTTTGGTGGCTAGGAATGAAGAGACAAGTGGCCGAGTATGTAGCTGCGTGTTTGACATGTCAGAAAGCGAAAGTGGAACATCAGAAACCTTCAGGTATGTTACAGAGTTTGGATGTACCAGAATGGAAATGGGACAGCATATCGATGGATTTTGTCGTAGCTTTGCCAAGAACTCAGAAAGGTTATGATTCGATTTGGGTAATAGTGGATCGGTTAACCAAGTCGGCTCATTTTATACCTGTGAGAACTACCTACAATGTGGAGAAACTGTCGGAGATTTACATAGCTGAGATTGTACGCCTTCATGGGGTACCGACTAGTATTGTTTCTGACCGAGACCCAAAATTTACTTCACATTTTTGGGGAGCTCTTCAGGAGGCTTTGGGAACGAGGCTGAGATTAAGTTCTGCTTATCACCCACAAACTAATGGACAGACTGAGAGAACTATCCAATCATTGGAAGATTTACTACGAGCTTGCGTTTTGGACAACAAGGGTAGTTGGGATAATCTATTGCCATTGATTGAATTCACTTACAACAACAGTTTTCATACGAGCATAGGTATGGCACCGTATGAAGCTTTGTATGGCCGCAAGTGTCGAACACCTTTGTGTTGGTATCAAGATGGGGAGAATTTGTTAGTTGGACCAGAACTTCTGCAACGGACAACAGAGAAGATCAAACAAATCAGAGAGAAGATGAAGACTTCTCAAAGTAGACAGAAAAGTTATGCCGATCAGAGGCGCAGAACTCTAGAATTTGAAGAAGGAGATCATGTATTTCTGTGAGTTACACAGACTACAGGGGTTGGACGGGCGATTAAGTCGAGGAAACTTACGCCAAAGTTTATTGGACCTTACCAGATTACTCGTCGTATAGGACCAGTTGCTTACCAGATTGCACTACCACCATTTTTATCAAACATTCACGATGTGTTTCATGTGTCACAACTAAGGAAGTATATTGCGGATCCGACGCATGTTATCGAACTTGATGACATCGAGTTGAAGGATGACTTGTCGTTCGAGACGCCGCCAATTAGCATTGGAGACACAAGGATAAAACAGTTGAGGGGAAAAGAGATTGTGTTGGTGAAAGTCATTTGGAACAAGGACACTGGTGATGCGACATGGGAACTGAAGGAAAAGATTAAGGAACAGTATCCGGAACTTTTTGCTGAACCTTAAGTTTCGAGGACGAAACTTTCTTTTTGGAGGGTAGTAATGTGAGACCCAAAGTTTTTAAGTTTGGAATAAACCGAATAAAATTCCTTTTCACGATTAATTTGATGTAACGTGAAGGAAAACCTGAACAAGTGTTTATTGAATGGAATAAATTTGTGAAGGAGAAAGTTCAAGAAAAGGCTAAGGATTGTATCCAAGTCGATAAAAGTTATAGCACGATTAGTAATCGCTTAAACCTAGGTCAAGAACGCTAGTAAATAGCTAATTTATATTTTAAGACACGATGGAAACTAATTCCAAAAATCTTCAGAGAAATGTTAGAACTTCTCTTGATCGTCTCTAAACAAGCGTTTCGATACGAAACCCTGGAATGTACGAGCGTCAAATTCCAATACTCGGAAGTTTGCCGAAACCGAAACCCTGATAGTTCAAGAACCCTAAAATCTACGGACGATGAAGACTTTTTCTATTTGGAGCTTCAAACGAAGATTTCACACGTGTAAGCCTATTTCTCTCGATAATTCCAATCTTTCTTCAGAACGAAGTTTTCTCATCCGACATCAACTGCAAAAAGTAGTTTTCGGGTAAAACCGATTTACACCGACTTTTGATCGTTTGATTAAATTCCAAGAAACCTGTTTTGAGTTCTGGAATTCTGTCGCCAGAACCTATCTTAGAATTCTCCGAGGATTACGCAGGAAAAATCGGAATCGCGAAATTTTCATTTTTCCAAATTTTCCAAAACCTATAAATAGCGGGAAAATGAAAATTTTTTCAAAACTTACCCATTTTGAACCCCAAACCCGCGAACTTCAAGGAGAGAAAGGGAGGAAGTGATTTTCGCCGATTCTTGCCCGTTTTCTGCACAGTTCGTTGCTAATTGAAGACCTCGAGGTAGGGATACCATATCTCACTTCTGATCGTCAATTCTGTCGTCTTTCTCTATGTCTTTCTGTGCTCAAAGTTTTGAGCATTTTGTAAAACTGTCCAAATAAGCTGATTTTAGTGTCTAAACTTATTCCCTGCATGCTTCTGAGCGTGTTTAGCGGATTACATTTTGCCGAATGTCGCCGAAATGCCGCCGGGATTCATTTATGTTGGAAAAACCCATTTCTGGGCAAAGTTTCGTTCTTTACGCTAAAAAT
This sequence comes from Lotus japonicus, assembly GCF_012489685.1. Taxonomy (NCBI): domain Eukaryota; kingdom Viridiplantae; phylum Streptophyta; class Magnoliopsida; order Fabales; family Fabaceae; genus Lotus; species Lotus japonicus. The sequence goes on along the minus strand of NC_080043.1, from coordinate 36,459,216 downwards.
TCACGACTTAGCTTAGTGCTAGTAGGATTAGTCGTCATAAACGTCGTTGGTGACGTCCCCATCCAATTTGTTTTTCGAAAATCCAGTTTTGAAATTCTGAACTGAAAATAATGACCAAAATACTCCTGCGACAGTTTTTGATCCGAAAATTTTTCTGAGCTTAGATTCGTCTTAGTTACGGCTAATGATAACCTAGGAACCAAGTTTGATCGAAGAAAAATCGGCCCACCTAATTATGAAAAGTGGCCGAGAGCTCCTCATCAAGGGGGGGGGAGAGGAAATTTCGTTTTTCGAAAACTTGTCTTAACGCGTTAGATTGTCGTACTTCGGAGTTTGTAATATTTCGTGTAACCCTAGGACGTATTGTTTGCTGAGTTTCTGACTCATTGTGATTGATTTCTGTGAATTTGTCCTAAGGTTCGTTTGAGGAACTTTGTGGAGTTGAGGAGGAACTTTGTGAAGGAAGCTTTGAGAAACACCCTGGAGAACCTACAGGTGAGGGCTTCTCACTGAATACTAGATAATGAATTAGGCATCGACGAATTCGACTTGATTTACTGTTTATGCACTTGATTGTGTTTGACTGGGAAAAATGTTTTCTGAGGCTACGGCTGACAATTGATAATCATTTATTGCTTGAATTGATTGAGGTTGATTCACATGCTATGTGCTACCTGGTTAATCTAGGATGTGTGATATTTGCCCTATATGCTAAGTGCTACATGGTTATTCTTCAATGTGTTGATATATGTGCCATGACTGTTGGATTGTGTTGCTTTGATTATGCAAATACACATATATCTGTTATTCGTCAGAGTGAGGATAACGGGCAGTTATGCCAACTTTTATCGTGAGACTTTGAGGAAGTTTGACGGGACCAACAGAGATTCGGGCCTTGTCGTTGTTCTGATGGATCGAGACCTTCTCTGGGAATTACTTGGGATTATGGGATCTTTTGAAACTTATAAGATTTGAGATAAAACTAAATGGGAGCTATTTTACAAGGAAAATTCATAAGACATTAAACAACCTCTATACCTTTAATTAATGATTACAAATTCAATTAAGAGCTTAAGACATGAATATTAGTTTTTGGAAAATGAGAAGTGTCGCCGAGTCCAAGTTTTGAGGAAACTAATGAGTTTCCGAGTATGTTGATACTCTTTGCTCGATGAGCAGTTTTGTTGTTGGACTATCTAAAAGATAAGTCGGGAAAATTAATAAGTTTCTGAGTATGTTGGTGCTCTTTCGCTCGATTAGCTGATTTGTTGTTGGGCTATCTGAAAGATAAGCCGGGAAATTGGTAGTTTCCAAGTACATTGGTACTTTTTGCTCGCTGAGCAGTTTTTGACCATCGGATGGAGATGAGTCGGATGATTCGAGAAATCATCATGAGTTACTTTTCATAATTAATTGTCTATTGTCGCAGAATCGACATTTACCTTAGGGTATTCTTTTTAGAGACAATTAGTTAGCTAGAACACGTGACGACGTGACGAGTGAGGTCGGAGACGTTGTTTGGCTAACCACTTGCATTTATGCACTCATTGAGGTTAATACACAGTGGGATGCCGGACCTCGTTGGATTCCAAAAATGGTCATAAGATCCGGATTTCCTTGTAAGAACACTGCGGTGATTCTTAGTAGCAGACGGAAAAGGCAGGCCTGCGGGTTTACTGCTGATCTGACTACACTTTGTTTGGTATAAGAGACACCCGAGCAGAAATGGTCCCACCGTGGCTGGTGTTAGGGCTGACTCGTTGGTGCCCATCCCTCCGGAATGCATCTTGTTCCTTTGCAGATGCATTTCATGCACCATTCATGCTGATTATAGTTGTTGTTTGTATTTGGTACCTGTTAACGTTGTTTGAGATATGTTAATTGCCAGCAAATGTTATATATTCCTATTTGGCAGGTTATGCAATTTATAATGTTGACATTCATAATTAAGCCTATGTGGCTACTATTTAAATTTTGCCTATTGGATGTACTATTATGTAATTCTTTGAGTTGACCCTTGCGCGTGCTACCTGTGTATGGGGGGCTATGTATGCCCTTTTTGTCAGATGTCGATGGCCGAGTGGTTCGAGATAGTCGTCCCTTCGGGGGGGACCAGGCTTGAGTTATTAGACACGGACACCCCGGGCTCTTGGGTGGTCGACCCCGCAGGTCACCGAGCCATCTACACGGGGCGAATAATGGAGGACCACGTGGACCGAATGGGAAACCTGACACACGGAGTCTTGAGACGCCACACGGTTAGCTTCAACCTACCACCGGGCGTGCACTGTGGCCCTGGAGTTGTGGTACCACCACCATCGCCTGAGGACGAGGAGGACCCTTCAGAGGAGTTGTCTGTAGGAGGGGCTTCATCTGCGTCTAGCTCACCCACCGTCGCGGCTGCTGCTGTTTTGGGGTCGGGTACAGTACCCATGGGACCCGCTGTGAGGACTGATGCAGTCATTGACGTGATCGTCTTTGATTCAGATTCAGACGACGATCATGGTGATGCGTAGCTGGGAGTGGTGTGTAGTACTCCTCTAGTCGGGATTAGGGTAGGAGTAGCGTCGTGGCTCTGATCTTCAGTTTTTCTCATTTTGGGGCAGGGTAGGTCCCCGACCTTTAGCTTTTTGTGTGGTTCTCTTTACGGGAGTCACAGGGAGTTGGTCGGATTAGGAGGTCTTCGGGCTGTTTTGAGCTGACCTACTTTCTTTTTGGAGGACTGTATATCAGAATACTGACCTTATATTTTGTGTTGTACATATTTGCCGTCAGGCACTACTTTCCCGTCACTGGAGGTTACTCGTGACGTGGCTTACTGGTTACTGTGGGGAGTGTATATATATTGTATATTAGTCGTGTTTATTTTTGCCGATGCGTCTTTAAATCTGACGAGTCTTTATTTACTGAAAACAAATATCGAAAAAAAAATATTCACGTTTTTCCGCTTTTATTTTCTTTTGGTTACTAAAGTGACGCCACCGAAATCGGGGTGTTACAACACCTGATCTTACAGGAAAGCGTGTGAACAAAGCCTCAGTTCAAAAACTGAGCAAAAGTCCTAGTTTAACCTGACACACCACCAATGTCGTCAGACGTAATTCAGATCTAAAAATGGAGCACGGGAAATAATGCGGAAGGGACATCAAAATTTTTAGAAGGAACATCAAAAAAGTTTAAAATAAAACCAAACTAATTAATTTGGCTTGAAAAATACATTGTCCATGCCTAGCGGGCAAAGAAGTGAGTGAATACATTGTCCATTGTGATATACCTGTGCTACGTTGTGTATTAGAACATGACATGCTATTGAAAGAAGTGATTGAATTATGAGACTGTGGAGTGTTTTTAATGAATAGTGTTGATAAGAGTTCATTGAGGTTTACTGCTCACCCTTTTGTTTTTGCTGAGTCATGAGTGATCTCTAATTATTCCTGACTTACTTCCACTTGCTTGGTTCTGCTTTGAAATGCATGTCAGTTCGATATTGTTGTGCTTGTGGCTTGTTAAACATTGTTTCAATTATTTCATAGTTGCCCAAGTTGAACCCGAATGTGGAATTTTCTTAGTCCCTTAGCTGACATTTGTGCAAGTGATCTTAGTTAGTTGAGAAAATAAAAATATTAGTGTACAGGTTCCCTCTCTCTCCTAGCGTGAATTGAAAAAATAATGAAAAGTGTTGAGTGCAAGATAAAAATAAATTAATAAGAATGAAAAAGAAGAAAAAATCAAGTTCAAAAATAAAATAGGAGAGAAGTGAGAAGGAACCTTGAGTGCTTAAAAATGAATGCTCTGCAGTAAACGATGAAGTAGATCACTTAACTATTTGTATATGTGTAGCCTTATGTTTTCTTATTTTATATCCTACTTGGAGTTACACCCTAAGCCAAGATACAACCTTGTGTGAATCTCTTTCTTGTTGCATCGCATGCCATTGTCTGACCTTGATTTTATTGATTATCAGAACTAATGAATAGTGTCTGTACTGTCAGATGCACTAAATAATTAATTGTAAGTGCATATTTGTTGTGAGTGTTGATGTGGACTCTGATTTTCACTTTTCTATTATTTTCACTTTCTCTGCACTAGGTTCCTTGTTTTTCTTGACTAGTATGTTCATGAACTGACCTTTCCTAGTTGAAGTGTGTATCTTGTGTTTGAAAGTGTTGGAATTTGGTTTAGAAGTGATTTGTTCTATGCTTGAGGACAAGCTTTCCTGTGTTTACGCTCAAGGATAAACTGTCATTAAGTATAGGGGTGTAATGACCCTATGATTCATTAGGGTTTTCTGAGTTTTTCTTTGTGTTTTTCTTGTATCTGATGTAGTGTTTTAAGCCTTTTTATAGTATGTTGTGCATTTGAATTATCTTTGGTGTCATTCTTTGATATTTAGTGATTTTTTTATCTTATTTGTTGATGGTCAACTGTGATTTCTATTTGTGCTTGAGCTTTGTCTTTGAAGGTTTATATTAGAATTGATAGTTTTAAAAGCTGAAAGGGTTTGAGGATTCCTCAAAGATGGGGAAAAATGTCAAGAAATGATAAAGGATGCTTAAGAGATGAAGAAGTGTTGGGAAAACGAGTATGTACTTTTCAAGACCCAGCGCTTTACATTAGAATTGGTAGTTTTAGAAGCTGAAATGATTGGAGGACTGCTCAAAGATGGTGAAAAGATGCCAAGAAATGCTAAAATGCTAAAGAGGTGAAGAAGTGTTAGGAGAACGAGTTTATACTTTTCAAGACCTAATGCATATGCACTGGAGTTTAGTGCATCAGCGCCAATTCACTAGAGTTAAGCGCATATGCATTGGAATGAAGCGCATCATCGATCGCCACCTCACTAGAGCTAAGTACAAATGCACTGGAGTTGAGCGCATATGCACCATATTTTTTAAGCCCAGCGCATCTCTGTTGCAGCCTTTTAATTAATGTCATTTAGGTTTTCTACTCACTTTTGGTGTTGAATTGAGAGAAGAGAGTTGCGATTTTGGGTTCCCTTGGAGAGAATCATGATTTCCTTTCAAGAATCATAAGTTTGAATTAATTCTTGTATTCCCTCTATGATTGTGCCTGGATAAACTCTTCTAGTACTTGGGATTGGTATGCTTTTCTCTTAAATTATGTGTTGAACGACCAATGTTAGTTCTCCCATCCTCGTGGAGCTGTCCAACATGGAAGCTGAATTTTGATGCATCATACAAACCGTCACAAGATGTCAGGCTTGGTATGATTGCTAGAGATTTGGACAGGACTGTTATGGCATCAATTGCTCTCCACCCCGTGGAAGCTCCTTCTCCCTTGGTGGCAGAAGCTCTTGCCTTCCAGTGGACTTTTTCGTTGGCCCATGACTTATGCTTCCTTTAGGTTTTCCTGGAGATAGATTGTTTACTCTTGTTTGAGGCTTGGAACTGGAAGCGTTGGGGTTCTTAATATCTTTATTTTGTTTTACAAGATTTTAAAGTTTTGTACTCATTTTTATTTCTTTTCTATTTTGTTTGTGCGTCAGGGAGGAAATCTGGTGACTGATTACTTAGCCAAAATTGTTTCTTTATTTCCTAGCTCTCTCCCCTTGTAGCTTATGATGTAGTGGCCCAAGGCCACACTTAGTTTCTTTTAATACAATTGCCTCTTTAAAAAAAATTACTTTCCAATTAAATATGCTCTTGATCGTTCTTTCTTGATACTTAAAATAACATATCGTGATTGTCCCCGAATGATAGCTCAAGTGGTAAGAGTCAAGGGACACGTGAGTTGGGTAAGGAAGGTCCAGGGATCAATCCCTGGATGGTAATATTTAATTTTCCGTTCTATCAAAAAAAACATATCAAGATTGAGAATGAGTCCTTTAAAACGCATAATTGTAATATTTTATTTTAAATTTTATAAATAAAATAATTATAAAAAAATGTCACGATTGTCTGTTGATTCTAAAATACATAGATAACGTATATTATAAAAGACGAATGAGTACTTTTACTATTTATAATTAACTCATAATGTTAAAAAGATCTAGTTTTGGGGTGTTTTTTTTCTTAATTAGTGACGAAATAATTTTTTAAAAATATACTTTTGGCTGCAAACAATGATGCCAAAAGAAAAAACTTACTATCAATGAAATTTTGATAAGCAACAGAAATTAATTGAACAAACACATTTAAATTGACATAACAAAGATAACAATCCACTCGAAAATTGAAGTTATCCAAGGTAAACCACTAAAAACCCAGGCACTTCAAAAATAGAGAACATATTTAAGATAAACATCGGGGAAAAAAACACAAAAGACAAGAAGCAGACGAAGGAAATCCTAACCCATATTCATAAATAAAAGTTAACTTTTGCACTAACATCGCATTAGACCAGTTAAGGAAAAAACTCAAATGCCGATTGGAAAGGATGATGTACGGCGATTGCCCCTAGCTTTTCCATTCACTTTTTTTTCCATTTTTATCGCTCGAGGACGATGATTGTTCAACCACACTGAGAATGTTTTGAGACTTATTCCAATCTCCAAGCAAAGATGTTCAATTTCCTCCTTTTTAGCCGCTGTAAGTTTCCACCCTATCCTTTCAGCAAATTCTTTCATCTGGTTCTTCGAGTTTGGTGTGAAAACCGTTCTCTTTTTCCTCTTCGGCGTCACCGACATCATCTCCTTCTTAGGTTTAGTTTCTCCATTCACCCTAATTTTCACATGAAAATTTTGGTGACACCCACAAACAGCACATAACATAGCATCTCTGGTGTTACTCTCAACATTTTCTTTGAGAAACTCTTGGCACCCATCATAGGAAACACAGTTTAGTGATGCCGCGTGATTGCGCTTGCACTCCTTGTACACAACCTCTTGCTCAAAACCTGGTGGGGGAAAGTTGATCTCGGTATCAGACATGGTTTCCTCTGACATTAAGATGGATGATATGAAAGGAAAATTTTTGGGATAGTAGGTTGTGTGTTTGCAATGAATAAGAGAGACTTAAATAGAACTGAAGAGCCAAATGAATGTTGCCACTTGGAACGAGGCTTAGTAGATGTTTTGACCAGACTCCACTGCAGGTTTTCGTATAGAAGTCAAACAACCGCTCCCTTTTATATATTATTTTAATATATTATATTCCAGTAAGTATGTAAAAAAGTTTTTGTAGAAAAAAAACTAGTAAGTAAAAAAAATGTTTCTTTTTAAGAAGAAAATTTTTAATTGTTTTTTAAAGGCAAAAAGTATATATGTAAATACATATAGGGTGTGTGAGTTTTTATTGTGTCGTTTTTGCTGGATGACTTCATGCTTCTGCATCGAACAGTTCACATGCAATCCTGTTTCAAGTACACATCGCTTGTTGTTGCGGTGGTGCATGTTTCCAGTTCCTTTGTTTCCTACCTCTTGAAAGGTATTCGTATGGCCTGTCATATTTTTTCCATCAAGTTCTCCTCGTAAGGACTATGGGGGATTTCAAAGTGATACATATGTTCCACATTAGTTATTTGTTATTAAAGCAATTGTGGTGCATATATATTTGTTGCTCATTGGATGCGGTGCATGAGATGAAACATGGATAATTTTCCCATTCAACCTCTTTAATCTTAGTTGCCTTGAATGATACTTTCCTTGGTTATTGTTTTCTCTCCATTCATTATTGCATGCAAGCATCGATGAACAAAGTTGTTAATGGGTGTTACCTGCTTGATCCTGCTAGTAGTCATATGCTTGTCTCAAAGATTAAGCCATGCATGTGTAAGTAAGAACTAATTCAGACTGTGAAACTGCGAATGACCCATTAAACCAGGTGTAGTTTGTTTGGTGGTATCTACTACTCGGATAACCATTGCAATTCTAGAGCTAATACGTGCAACAAACTCGGACTTCTCGAAGGGATGCATTTATTAGATAAAATTTCGACGCAGGCTTTGCCTGTTGCTTTGATGATTCATGATAACTCATCGAATCGCACGGCATTTGTTTCAGTGATGCATCACTCAAATTTCTGCCCTATCAACTTTCAATGGTAGGATTGTGGCCTACCATGGCGGTAACGAGAGACGAAGAATTAGGGTCCGATTCTAGAGGAGGAGCCTGAGGAATGGCTACCACGTCCAAGGAAGGCAACAGGCTCGCAAAATACCCAATCATGACACGGGAATGTAGTGACAATAAATAATAATGATAATATATAAATACATATGGAGATAAGACAAGAATACACAAGACAACTCGAGAGGGAAACATGCCCCAAATGAGGTCAAGCCTAGGAAAAATATGAGAAGTGTCCGACCCCATAAAACACCCACAGTAGAATAAAACCAAACAACCCAAAAAAAAAAAAACAAAGACAAACAAAGACATAGAGTCCCAAAAGAACACAAATGCAACCAAGCAAAACAGCCTCACCACACTATAGAACCACAAGCCCAACAACCCAAAAAATAAGGAAGGGCAAAAGAAAAATATTCACTACAAGAAGGACCAGATCAACGACAAACAAAGAAAAAGACTACAACCCCACCTAAGATAACATGCGCGTATAAATCTCGGCTATTATTCGGTTCAAAGCAGTATGATCTATATAATCATATGTGAAACCCATATACTTGGCCATCAGAAGAGCACTCCTCGCCCTAGTCATGACACCATACAGCTATGAAAACTCCGCCGGTACCATCTACATATTCCCTCATTTTTCTTTTAACGTACCCAAGTCATCAACTGATAGACAACCAGTGACAACCCCATCAAGATTCTTCTTCTTCAAGGCCTCGAAAGTATAGCCTGACTCGCACCAAGGTCAACATATTCTTCTCCCACGACCTTCTTACTCTTACACTCTTTTTTCTCATCTTTTTAGGGTTTGCCTCGTCGTCGAGATTTAGAACAAAGATCAGAAACGACCACAGAGGACTCCTCCAAAGCATCTCTCAATCGCTCACCCTCAAAAGATCCAGACCTTCAAGCTCAACCCAAAAAAAATATTTTAGCGATAAATATATTTTTGGTCCCCCTAAAATAGTGAATTATTGATTTTATTCCCCTTTTAATTTTTTCATTGATTTTAGTTCCCCTAAAATAGTAAATTATTGATTTTGATCTCTCCATTCATTTTTTGTGGCATTTTGTGGCTTTTTGTAATTATAGTGACGGTATTTAACCGACACAAAATGTTTCAGCGGGAGTTTAAACTGCCAAAAAATGCCACGAAAATGGATGGAGGGACTAAAATTAACAATTCATTGTTTTAGAGGGACCAAAATCAATGAAAAATTGTTTTTGACCTTTTTTGAATATTTTTTAAGACAAATGTTATTTTAGAAATCAACACTATTGATCACATTTTTTTTTCCATGTGTACTCTTATTTAATATTATATGTCTCACCTATCACCTCATATTTTCACATGTCACAATTCTCACCAATTACTTAACCAATAATTAGCATTCTCTTTTTAATATAACTCAGCTTTAATAAGGGTATTTTAGTCAAATTATATGTCAATTCTTGAGCTCTTAAATCGTGTGCATAACCTTAAACAACAATTATTTTAGAAGAGAGAGTATCCTAGCTTATCAAAAAAAAAAAAAAAAGAGAGTGCCCTGTTCTATATTTTCCGACAATGTTTTTCACTTAAGCAAAAACTAGGTATGTTGTGTTTGAGTTATATTGGTGATCAGGGTCAAACTCACCTAACTTTTCACTTAAAAGAGATTATCGATCAATGTTTTTAACATGAGACTCATTTCACAGTGATATTTTATAAAATAAAATAATTTTTTTATCAAAGTGGGCCATTAATTGATGTTTAATGTCATTTTTTCATTAAATTATATTGTGTTCTCAGGTTACGTTATGACTTATACATGTATATCTACTCAATTAATGTTGTTAAAAAGTCAGACTTGAACATTAACTAAACAATTAATATTTTTGACTTGAAATATTTACAAAATAACTATACGTTGACCTTGGGTTTCAGTGTATTTATTGATATTTATTGTCTTTTGTTTTTGCATTAAATTATATTGTTCTTTTGTTTTAGGTTGTAACTCCTACTTTAATTTATATCAACTCAATTAATGTAGTTGAAATAAAATATTGAATTCTTTTGGTTACAAATGTAGACTTATTTTAAAACTCGGCTCGATAATCAACTCGATTGGTGTAGTGGGTCAATGAGTCATTGATTGAATCAGTGAGTTAATGACTTTGTTTATATTACATATTTAACATTTATAATATACTCCCTCCGGTCCTTTTTATAATTAATAATTTGAAAAAGAAAAATTGGTCATTTTTATAAGAAACACTCTTTTTAAATTATGTCAAATAATCAATTCCAATGCAAAGAGACCTATTCCTCATGCAAAAATTTGGAGGGAAATTGCAAGCACCCAATAAGTATTGTCAACATTTGTGGTAATTAACATAATTGTTCTTGTGAAAAGGAAAAGACATCGTTGGAATTAAGCATAGTGGTTTATTTTCTAAAAACTATTAGTTTCGTTGGTTTGTGTGATTTTATCAAAGAGTTTCTGATAAAAAGGATTGGAGGGAGTAACTAACAATATTTTATTGACAAATATGATATTACGTTATCATGTATCTAAACATGGACCATCCCTAACAAAAACAAAGTGGCATGGTGGTAAGTAATCACGTAATCTCCCTTTAGGTCGTGAGTTCAACTTCTGGCCAAAGCAGAATTTTTAACTAACTTCCAATTGAACATTATTTGAGTGCATTAATTTGAGTTTGACTGCGAATTTGAAAAATTGACTTAGCCGAGTGAATGAGTAAATGTCCAAGTTGCTGAGTCAGAATCGAGTCGATGACATCGCAGACGATTCAATTGCAAAAGTGATCGAATAAGGAGCTCAGATCGACCAGAGTTAAAACTATTATGTAGTTTAGCCGAGTGAATGAGTGAATTCCCGAATTGTTGAGTCAGAATCGAGTTGATGACATCGCAATCGGTTCAATTGCAAAACTGATGGGAGTGCTAATGTTTTTTTTTTCAAAAGTAGAATTGAATTGATAATAGGCGAGGAAAAGACACGAAGATACCTTCCTCAAAGGGATAAACAAGCAACGACAACAAAGCGAAACCACAAAAATCCAAACACCAAAACCACAAAAGCCACAAACACAACCACAAGAACAATAGAACTAAGCCCAGAAACCACCTAGCAACAACTAAAGAAAGCAAGAAAAAAACTAACAAAAAGGATCAAATACAATATGAAGTTAAGATAAAATTATTAAAAATGTTAGTGATCACTAAACTATTTGGTGGTTCAGTGGTAAAATTTTCCCTCAACTACCCAAAAGTCTTGTATTCGAGTCCCATAGGCACCAACTTTATTGTTTTTACTTTTTAGAATAATTACATGATTTTGGTTGAAGTGTCTCAAAACCTACACCCCTGGCTTGGAAATCAGGCCCAATAAAGTAAATTAAAAAGGGCCCAATAAATTAAATAATGGTTGATACTCGTGACAAATTTGGCTTTTGCTTAGATTGTAACAAAAATAAAAGGGGGCTTAGATTGTACCAAATAATTAATTGGGCTGACCCATTGTAAATGAAAAAAAATGACATGGGTGACTCGCCGATTCCACAAAAAATCGGCCAAGTCACCGATTTGATCATTGAACCGTCCGAGTAAAATCGGTTCTTATCGAGCCGCTTGCAAGTCCAATCTGATGCGAGGCTCGGACTGGTCTGGTGATCGAGCCCTGGTCCAACCGGTCGGATTGATCAGTCTAAGCTGAGTTTTAAAAATATGATTAAAACCATCTCATGTCGTATCATGGGCCGTACATATCAATATATATCTTTATATTATAAAGTAAAATGATTATGAGAAAAACTGCCACGTGTCATATCATCATATCACACGAACTCTACTTCCAGAGTGATTTTCAAAGCTTTTCTGCCACATGGCACAATATTACTTCTTCATAATCATTTTGATCATTTGTTTCAATTGCCCACCCTCTTTCAACAAAAAAAAACTACCCACTCCTCATTTCAAAACTTCCAACTACCTAAAAAAAGCTTAAAAACCACCGATGCCACGAAGCATAGTTGTTCATTAGCCTTGACTGACCATGAGGCCACGTTACCACCACTTTGTCTCTTATCTGAAACCATCTTCTACTCCCCCGAAAAGAAAACTGTCTTCTACAAGTTTCGTCCACATATTCACCTTCTTCTGCAAGGTTCTTTCTGCACCATTTTCGTTGTTCTCCTATTACAAGGTAATTTTTTTTTGGCTTAATAAATCAGAAGACCCCTGAAATTGTAAAGGGAATCAGTTTCAGGACCCGTAAAATTTTTACATCAAATTGGGTCCCTAAGAATTTTTTTTTTAATTCAATTAAGGCCAAATGCTGCCAGACTTCAATTTTGTCCTAGTCATCAATTACGCGTGGCTTTTATAATTTTTTTTAATTAAAAAAATATAAAACTTTATTTTTTAATTTCAACTCATATTAAAGCATAAAAAATAAAAAACTTAATAAAATCTCTAATCTAAAATCACTCAATTTCCAGAACACAACATCAACCCATAACATCGAAATCAAATAACCTTAGATAGAAACAAACATCAACACTATCTAAAGAGAACCAAATCAGAAAAAGGAAACATCTAAGGGAGAAACAATGTAGTCCACGCCTTAGATAGAAACAGGACAGCAGAGAAAGCAAAGTAAGTCTTCTAGATTTGCTTTTAAAACACACATCTCACATAGCAAAAAGCTTGGTTCACCGACTCGGCACATCCATGTCAGATTAGAAGGCTTTGTTGATACATTTCTACAAGGGCTAGGCTTCATCCTTCTCCCAGCAGATTTGCACTACATAGGCTTCACGACTCCTTCTTCTAAGATGGATTATCAATGATAATAAGACCAGATAGCATTTGCTCTATTGACATTGACTCCTGACCAGAAACAGGCACCGACCCGAACCCAAACGGAACTGAACTGAAATGGGTTTCAGCGAATCGAGCCTCCTTCTACCTTCGGGTTCCGGTTCATCGCCGGCGAAGAAGGTTCCAGAAGACAAATGGCAGTTAGCATACATCATCTACTTCACCCTCGGCCTCGGTTACATGCTTCCATGGAACGATTTCATCACCACCGTCGATTACTTCTCCTACATCTACCCCGACGCCAGCGTTGACCGCATCTCCGCTGTCGTTTACATGCTCGTCGGCCTCTTTGGACTCTTCCTCATCATCCTTTACCTTCTTCTGAGATGGATTATCAATGATAGTAAGACCAGATAACATTTGAGGGTGAGGTGGGTTTATGGGTTCAGTGGTGGCTTTGTTAAAGGCACCACAATCATTCAACCATGGCCTTGGGAGAGAGAGAAAGAGAAAGATGATAGAAGGTGAGGGGAGAGGAAGGGGTGGCAGCTGAAGATGGAGAACTAGGGTTCTGGGGAGAAGATGGTTCTATCTTCTTCCTCTCTAGGGTTGAAATTGGGGCTGAAGAATGAAGATGAATAGTCAGGGCTTGATTGGGGATTCTCAGATTAGATTAGGAATCAGTATTTGATTAGAGTTGATTTTTTTAAGTTATTAGGTTAGATTAAGTTTTTTATTAAGTTAGTTGGAATAAAAAAAAGATTTGGAATTAATTGTATTAAAAAAAACGAAAAAGCCAAGTGGAAATGCTGAGTGGGTTAAAAATCGAGCCACATCACCAGCTGACACACTTTGGCCTTAATTGAATTAAAAAAAAATTCTTAGGGACCCAATTTGATGCAAAAATTTTACAGGTCCTGAAACTGATTTCCTTTACAATTCCAGGGGCCTTCTGATGTATTAAGCCTTTTTTTTATCCATTTTTATTTATTACATACTTCTTCCCCGCCCCCATTTCTTTTAATTTTTCTAATCTAGCTTCTTTCATATGAAATTTATTCCATGCCACTTTGTTCGTGCTTTGTGCATAAGGTAAGAGTTTTGATATTTTTTTAACAAAAATTCAACATAAGATTCTATTCAACCCCTTAATTTTGTCTCTTCTTTTTTCCATTGTCCATATTATTTTTCAATGATTTCCCCTGCCGATTGTATGTTTGATTGTTAGTGTAAGTTGGTTGATGCAATGGTTGGATCTTTTATTTTTCTTTGGGTATAATTTCAGCATCGAAGTGGATAAAACCTGAACGTCTGACTGAGAAAAAAGGCACTTGCATAAAAAATAACAATGGAAGTAACTAATATGAGAACAATTAATGGTGATTGTTTACGATTGAAGAAGACCTCTGAACCTTCCAATTATATTTTACATGTATATCTATATACTATAGAAAAAGAAACCATTTATAAATTAGGTCTCAGTTTCTTCCAGGTATCATTATCTTATTTTCTTTATTAGTTTTTTTAAGGTAAAAAATTCTATTTCTTCTTCATGAAAACCAATCTAAAATATTCTATTTTAAACTTTTGAAACTATCTTCGAAACCCTTTATATATTAACCCACATTTTCTCCATTCGTATGAATTTTTATTTTTTTAAGTTTCTTATTATTACCAAAGTTTTATATATTCAATTTTTTTCCTTTCAAAATAAGGTTTCTTCAAGATAAGGTTCCCTACACCTGCTTAGCGATGGGATCCTCTCCAATCTTCACGTGGGAGCTTGAACACAAGCTGAACCTGAGAGGTCTCCTGTGTGAGTTTGTACTGTAATTTTAGGCTTAATTAAGTTTTTGGTCCCTAACCTTTACACTATATTTGGTTTTAGTCCCTCGTCGGCGTAAGTGTGGGACGTCGTCCCTAACATATGCATTAATGATTGGTTTTAGTCCCTTCGACCGATTGGGTCAACATTGTAGCTCCGACAATCCAACTTGTGCTAGCCACGTCGTTTAATGAGCCTCGCTAGATTTTTTCATTTAAATTAAAAAAAAAACCACAATTTAAACCTAAGTTAAATCCTTTACCTATTTAAATCCTTCAGTTATCTAAAATAAAAAAAAATCAACAAACATAAGACATAACAAAAATTCTTCATCTTTTGTAATATGTAATTGATCAACAGGTCGAAGATGGTTGCTGCTACTGCTTACATCGCCGCCACGCCACTGGGTTCCTCTGTCATCTCGCTTGTCAACAGGATACATGACATCTTCAGCCACGTTAGAAAACAGTCCACCATCATCGACCACCCTCAGGTCGCCGTCGTCAGAAGCTAGAGCAGCGGCAAGTCCAGCGTCCTCGAATCCCTCGTCGGGCGTGATTTCCTCCCCCGAGAAGCACCGACATCTGCACCAGAAAACCCTTCATCCTCCAGCTCGTGCACACTAAACCGTCCCAACCCGAGTTCGGCGACCACCATGCGCACCCATGGGCGGACCTACCACAGGGCTTGGTAGGTCCAATGCCCTGGCTCAAAGAAAAAACAATGAAAATTTCTTTGGACTAGGTAGGTTTTTTTGACCCAAAAAAAAATAGAGAAAAGACAAATTTATAAGGAAAGACAAAGTTTAGGGACTTAATCATAAAATTTGCCTAGGCTTCCTAAAATATCTAGTTCCGCCACTGTGCGCACCCTGCACCACCGTTCGGACCCAGATCGGAGGTCCACCCATGGAAAACCCAACCCCAGTAAAACCCCCGCACCACCATTCTCCCTCTTCCCACCGCTCTTTCCCACCGTTCTCCCTCTTCCCACCAAGATTGAAATGCAGTTCAGCAATCTCTGCACCGGTGCTTCAGTTCCCACGCTTTCTGGTATCTTCTTCTTCTTCTCTTGTTTTCTCTCTTCTCTTTCTTTAGTATATTAGATCCACCTACACATGTTGTAGTCACTCATTGCTAGTGCTATTATAATTATAGGTTATTATTATTGACTTGGAGTGGCTCAATCTGGGGATGAAGGATTCGATCTGGGTATGCCTCTGTTATCTTCAAATCTCTCTAGATTTCTTCCTCTTCTCTATGATCTATAGGTTGTCGTGGTGGTTAAGGTTGAATATGAAGATGGAGAAATGATTTTGTGGAGTTTGATTTCTAGGTTTGGTTTATTTACCATGGAGGTGTGAGGTTGTTGTTTTTTGGGTTACAGATTGAGGATGCGGTGGGGGAAAGCTCCATGTTTTTATAGGTTTGGGATTTTCTTTCTGTGTTGATTTTGCTTTTTGGGTTTGATTGATGATTATTCTGGAAAGAAAAAAAAATTATGTTATTTTAAGTTGAATTTTTTTAATTTATGGGGAGGAGGAGGAGGATGATGATGAAGATAGGTAGAAAACAATGATGAAAGATGACGATGAAGAGGATGTTGTGTGGATGAAGATACAGAAGATGATTTTTTTAATTAAATGAATGATTTATTTAGATGAAGGATTTAATTAAGGGTTTTAATTCTGGGTTTTTTTTAGAATTTAAATGAAAAAGTTGGGCTCATTAAACGACGTGGCAGGCACACGTTGGATTGCCGAAGCTCTTGTGGACCCAATCGGCTGGAGGGACTAAAACCAATCATTAATGCAAATGTTACAGACAACCTCCCACACTTACGCCGACGATGAACTAAAACCAAGTATAGTGTAAAGGTTGGATTTGGATCCCCTCACGTGTTAATCTCACATTACATGGTCATGTGAAATATCAGGACTTTTAATTACTTTCTTTAATGAAATTTGATGGTTAGGATTATTTCTCACACAATTTTAATTTTTCTCTTCATATTTTTTCATTAAGGGCCCAGATTTCTTTAAAATAAAATTAAAGGCTAGGGAAAATTACACTAACCACCCTTCCAGTTCACTCACATGACACATACACCCCCTCTGTTTAAATAAAAACATTAACCTCCCCTTAAATGTAACGGCGTCCACTTCCGTTAAAATACAAAGAAAATTAGAAAGCTGGATCGTTTTTCTTCTCTTCCGCACTCGAAGTCTGCAACTCGTCCCCCTTCTCATTTCTCATTCCAGGTTTGTCTCATCTTCTTAGATAAAGTGCAGCACATGATGCTACCCAAAATTTGCTGAACCAACACCCTACCCCAAGCCAAGGATACACGATTCAAATTCAACCCTCCAATGCTCTCAAAGCGAGGACAACAAGAACACAACAGGGGACCAATACAAAACAGAAGATGATGAAAACCCCAACACACACCAATTGAAGATTTGTAACAAAAATATACTGCACCACCAACTCTTTCCACAAAAACCAAAGAGAAATCCCCTCCCCCCCCCCAGCCACAAATCAATGCTAGAAAATTCACCCAAACGTAAAGAACATAGATATAACACTCTCCGGAGGGAAGCACCACACTAGAACCATGTTCTTAAAGGATCTTTCTATGTCGTTTACCTGATTGTTGGAAGGAAGCACTGCGTGATGATGGGTGAGAATAGAAATCATCAGTATGAAAAAGAAAGAAGCGTTTTTTTTTGGCAAAAGCTAACGCTGTTAAGTGAGAGTTAGATAAAGGGGGTGTTTGTATAGCGTGATTAATAAAATAAAGGTGCTCAATGTATGGTTAAATAATAGAGAGGTGGTGAGTGTTGTATTGATAAATCTCAGGGGAGGTGAGTGTAATTTTTCCTAAAGGCTAAAATCTTCACATGACATGGTCATGTGAGATTAACACATGAGGGGATCCAAATCTGTAAAGGTTAGGACCAAAAGCTTTTTTTTTTGGGTCAAGGCCAAAAACTTAATTAAGCCTTAAGGCTTAATTGCACTTTTACTCTCTTAAGTATCACCATAGTGTTATTTTCCTCCCCTATGTTTAAAACGAGCGAATTTACTCCATCATGTTTCAATTTGTGAAAATTGGGTCCTGCCGTTATCTTTCCATCCAATTGCTAACGGCAGTTACTATTTTCATCCCCTTTTACTATCTTCACCACCTACAATAAATTAAAAAAAAATCAAATTATTTTTTATTTTATTTTTAAATTTATATCTTCAATGTTAAAACTAAAAACAAATACACATCTTCTTCCTGAAAACACGTTTTTTCTCCCCCAACTCATCTTCTTCTCTCCCCCACCCCCATATGCGAACTCACCACCACTTGCAACCACCCTTCTTCTTCCCTTTCGCTGGCGCCACTCACCACCACAACCACCCTTCCATCTCGATCTTTTCCTTCTTCATCCTCAATCTGGTTTCAATCTTCGAACCCAGAAATTTCAAACCTAGGATTTTTTTCCCCCAAATCAGGGTTCAATCAGAGGATGAAGGAAGACCCAACCCACTTGAGAGAGAGCAATCGGAGGAGGAAGGAAGACGAAGGGCGAGAAGACCCAGGGACGGTGACGAGACTCCGACGCTGTGACCTCGGTACGACGAAACAGAGTTTCTGAACCTTGCACTCGCAGTGGCGGCAGGGCTCGATGGTCACGGCGAAATCAACCATCAAACTCGTGTCTCTTCTTTCTTCCTCCCACTCTTGCCTCTGCCGTTGTTCTGTGTTTGTTCATGGTTGGGGTGGTGGTCAGTGTGGGTTGGCCTAATTAGATCTGATTATTTGAAAAGTATATTCTTAGGTTTTTTAATTTTTTTAGTTTTAAATTGTGTTTTGTTTTCTTTATTTGCTTCTTTATTTAAAAGAAAAGGAAAAATAGATGACATGGCATCTTAGTGTGCGCAACGTCAGAGCCACGTCAATTAATGAAGTCACGTCAACAATATCCGTCTAAATTTGGATGGCAACTTAACAGAAAGACTTAATTTTCACAAATTGATACTTAAGGGAGTAAATTCGCTCCTTTTAAACATAGGGGAGGAAAATCACACAATGGTGATACTTAAGGGAGTAAAAGTGCAATTAAACCAAGCCTTAATTATAGTTGACAGATTCTTTTATGTCAGCCCATTTTTTCACTACATTTTACAGGCTCTTTCTTTTTGCTCATGGGCCGTTAGGCAAGAGGGTCCCAATACCACTTCTTGGACTGGAAGCGTACGGCCCCAAATTGATGGTTGTGGAGTGGATAGTGGAGAATGGGCTTGGTGGTGATTGAGTACAAGTTGAGTCAGAACAAATGTAACTCAAAATTAGTTTAGTTACACTTGATGGATAGTAATGGAAAATATGAAAAGGAATCCTACGTACATTAATGGGTATGACTCAATGGTATATAAGCTGAAAAATTGCATTTTCAATTGTCTTAAGATATTTTAGGCTAGACTTATACCCCAACACCACCACACCCACTCTCCCAAATCCAGAACCACTATTTTGAGCCCGCAAGCTTTCAGTCCAGCACCCTTCAAATGCTTAACAACAAATAGGTTGATGTTGCTACAATTAGGCCTGTCCACCAACCCGTGACCCGTCCGAAACCCGAGAAATCCGACTATTTTAATGAATAAACGGGTGGGTCGGGTCGGGTACCGGTTTGTGCGGATGAAAAAAACGTGGTTAGATGCGGTTTTAACGGTCGGGTGCGGATATGAATTTTATTTTTCGTCGGTACCCGAACCGACCGTCCCACCATCTAACTTATCTGTTCATAAAGCTATATGCATGTGATATATGAGTACCTGACTACCTATTTCCCTTTCTTTACCTGTACAACGTCCCATATTATCTCAAAAGTTGTGATAAAATCAATAAATAAATGTGCGGTGTAATCACTTCTTGTCTCCTGGTGTCATTTCATCATTATATTTACTGAATATAGCTTCTGTACCTATAACTTTTCTCTTCTAGCCAGCTGCAAACACATTTTAATACAATATTTCTTTCTCCAAAACGTGTATAAAGCTGCAAGCTCATATATTAATTATTTATATACATAAGTAAAAGTAAAAACATATTTTTTTATTCAAAGTAAGGACACAATATCACTTACCCACTTACACTCACACAAATTATTTACCCAGAGTCCAAAGAGAACCCAAGGAGCCACCATCGATCACCCTATCATCTCATTCTGCCGCAGGAAGTGGTGAAGTGCACCTTTCTGGCCCCATCGAGCATCTTTCTTCTTCCCATCTCGAAGCTCCACCGAGACGTTGTCGTTGAAGCTCCGCAGCAGCAAGATCAGCTTTTGATCTCTCTATTTTCTATCTTTTAGTTTATCACGTTTATCTCTTCTGTTTTTTTCCGGAAAAGTTATGGATTTAAATGGTTTCTCTGTATCTCTTTCTCGCTCTCATCTCTTCTTCTTTTTTGCCAAAATTTCTGGATTTGAATGAATAACCGCATGAACCCACCCGAGTAACCCGCTATTCGCCCAACCCGAAACCCGAAAAAACCGATAACCTTCTCGGACGGTCACGGTCCAGTATGTGTGGTGGTCGGTTTTGGTCGGATCGAGCTTTTTTTGCCCGAATCCGTCCGAAACCGACCGGTGGACACCCCTAGCTACAATATCAGAAAAGTTGGAAAATGACATTATATATAGAGCCTGTTTGGATACCTGTATGAAAACCGAAAAATAACACATCTTAATTACTTTTGTGAAGCCGTCTCTATTGAATCAGTCTTATTGATTCTGCAGTCCCGGATGATGATATGATGCACTCATTTCCAAAACTATATATATGACGACTTCTATTTTGTTTCCTTTTCCTTTTCGTTTTGATTACCGCACTTAGTATCAATATTCTCTCGCTGTGGAAAATCATGCAGGATATGCTTCAAATGGTCCCAAAAATTGCACTTTGGAAAGTTATAAGTTGATGTTACACGACTTATATGCTTTTATTCAACATTGTGGTCTTCAATTTCCCATGTAGATGCATGCAATAGTGTAGTGACCGAATATCATGCCATCACAAAACAATGATTTCAATTATCTTCTACATATCTTTGTTGAATGGGACAGGGAATTTTGTCTGTTTCCGGAGCTGACCTTGCCTCAAAAGTTTTCCCCAGAAAAAGTTTGGAAAAGAAAACAATAATAACTTCATTTATTTGGTCCTGAATTTTTGAATGAGACTTAACACCGAAAGAGGGGAATCTCGCTCACCATTATCATTTATCAGATAGAGAAACTTGAGGGCTAAGTACAAACTATGCCTAAGAAACTAGAAGTTGCCAAAAGTTTTTTCTTCTCATATATAGAAAATAGTATCTATCCTTCAAATGACCAGATATCTGGAAGTTGTCACTGGACAAAACCAAATAATTAGTTGAGTGAAAAGACAAATTATATTTACTTTTACCTAAAAAATTTAAAAAGTTACTAGTAGTATTAGTAAGTGTTCTTAAGATTGTCAGTCATACCATCTCAGAACAATAACATACCTCTAAATAGTTAAATACATGCATGATTACTCTAGCTAGCTATAACATAAACATAACTAATTTGTTCACTTATTGCTCTTATATATATGATTTTCAGATGTTCTTTTTCATCTTGAACAAACTTCATAATTGGAGTGCCTTTTGCACGTACACTTCTTACCATGTTCCGCCGCAAATGTTCAACACACCAGCGTCCAGTGTAGAACATCTGGAGCGTGGAATGAAACAGGTGGCCCAAATATGGGAGGTCTCTACAACAAATGGATCTAGGATAGGGGCCCAGTCCCATGGTCAAACAACCATTGGCTCTGATACCATGAAGGAGGCCTAGTTCAACCCAAAAGCTAGCTCAAGAGTTAAGGTTTGCACAACCATATATAAGCAATTGCTTGGCCACATCTCTAGTCAATGTGAGACTCATGGGCGGACCCATGTTGAGGCAAGGTGTGGCTTTAGCCACACCAGTTTTTCTTTCTTTCTTTTCTTTTTTTTAAAATATTTATATGCTTCTATTTTATATGCTCTCACAACTGTGTGTTGCTTTCATTATATTCTCTTCCTGAATGTATTTGATATTGTGTGTCTGTTGTTCATATCTATCATGGAATTAATGTTTACTCAAATTATTGTGTTCATCATGTCATCCAATACAATACATATATAAAGAAGAATATACTCAAACAATATAAATTAAAATAAACGACAAAACCTTCACTCAGCACTTTGCAAGCTACTCAAAAAATTCATTAGAATAAATTTTGTTGTAACCTGCTATGTGTTGCTGTGGATTTCTCATGCACCTCCTATTTTTCGGCCTCTACTATTAGCGTAGTATAGATTGTTGTCTTCCTATTGTATTTTCCCTGTTTTATTGTCCTTGTTTCTTTACTGTACTGTTGTTTTCACTTTGTTTCTTTTGTTATATTTCGTTGTAAGCTTAGTCCTTCTTGAACTGTAAACTCTTCTATTTCCATGAGAAACTTTATCTCATGGTTTTATCGATAATATTTCTCTTTTTCAAAAAAAAAAATTCAATATATTTTAGTCTATAATTTCTTTTAGGGTTAATCGTCTACTTGGTCCCTGTCTTTGTCTCGCCGTCTGAAATTAGTCCCTCCCCGGAAAATTTGCAAATCTGGGTCCTCTCGTTTGCAATAAGTCTGGAGCAGGTCATCGCCGGAGCCCTAAGCTCCGGCGAGTGATGAATTGACATGGTGACTGGGAAAAAAATACTTACGTGGATTTAAAAAAAAAAATTACAGATCAGAAATTAAATTAATGGAAAAATCCTTAATTTCCAATTTCAGAAATATTAATCTCTAAAATCACTTATTAAAAAATCCCTTAATATCTAATTTCTATTCTCATGAGTATCATCAATGTTCTTCTCTTCATGATCTCCCAGAAAAAATAACCAAGAACATCAGATTCCAGAACAAAACTAACAACAACAGAACAACACAACCCAACAACATCTCTCAATTTCCAGAGCACAACATCAACCCAGAACATCAAAATTAAATAACCATAATCCCCAAACACAAACCTCAAGCATTAATCTAGCCTAGAGAAGAAAAACCTCAAAACCCAAATCGCCCCTACTTAAGGTAAGCCAAACTTTAATCAAACTGCACAAGTAGTGCAAGAAGAAACGTATACAGACACAGTAAGGAAAAATGGAAAAGACTAGAAAGATACAGACTAGCCAAACAGAACCAAAGGGGATAGACCTCACGGGAAACAAAACATAATAGGGGACTAAAAGAAACAATAGGCCAGACATAGCAGCAAAATTCTGCAGTACACCAGACATAACAGCAAAATTCTGCAGTACAACAAGCACTAGCCAGAATCAGTGCTTTCTCATGGACATGAGATCTAACCCAACAACAAAAAAATTAAAACTCAGCAGCAATCGAATCCTAACCGCTCTCTCAAGCTCAAAATCAGTGACTTGTGCTCCTAATCCGGGTCTCTGAACGACGACATCGTCCTCTTCCCATGCCATGTTCTTCCTCGGAGACATGAGGTTTCGGGTTGGGGTGTGGTGGGTTGCGAGTGAGGGTTGGGGTTTCGGTTGGGGGTCGGGTTGAGGTTACAACATGGGGGTGGGTTTCTAGGTTGGGTTGCGGGTGAGGGTGAGGTTGCGAGTGAGGGTGGGCTGCGAGTGACGGTGGGGATGGGGGTGGGTTGCGGGTGAGGTGGGGTGGGTTGCGATGGGTTCTGGGTGGGGATGGGTTTCAGGGGTGGGTTGCGGGTGAGGGTGGGGTGGGTTACGAGTGGGGTTGGGTTGTAGGTGAAGGTGAGGATGGGTATCTAGAATGGGTTTCTGGGTGGGGGTGTTTCTTCCTCTGTGTGTGATGTTGCAGTGAGGTGATTCAGGGCGTCGATCTGGTGCGCGCGTGCTTTAGGGTTCTTCTCCGAGGAAGAACATGGCATGGGAAGAGGACGATGTCGTCGTTCAGAGACCCGGATTAGGAGCACAAGTCACTGATTTTGAGCTTGAGAGAGCGGTTAGGATTCGATTGCTGCTGAGTTTTAATTTTTTTGTTGTTGGGTTAGATCTCATGTCCATGAGAAAGCACTGATTCTGGCTAGTGCTTGTTGTACTGCAAAATTTTGCTGTTATGTCTGGTGTACTGCAGAATTTTGCTGCTATGTCTGGCCTATTGTTTCTTTTAGTCCCCTATTATGTTTTGTTTCCCGTGAGGTCTATCCCCTTTGGTTCTGTTTGGCTAGTATGTATCTTTCTAGTCTTTTCCATTTTTCCTTACTGTGTCTGTATACGTTTCTTCTTGCACTACTTGTGCAGTTTGATTAAAGTTTGGCTTACCTTAAGTAGGGGCGATTTGGGTTTTGAGGTTTTTCTTCTCTAGGCTAGATTAATGCTTGAGGTTTGTGTTTGGGGATTATGGTTATTTAATTTTGATGTTCTGGGTTGATGTTGTGCTCTGGAAATTGAGAGATGTTGTTGGGTTGTGTTGTTCTGTTGTTGTTAGTTTTGTTCTGGAATCTGATGTTCTTGGTTATTTTTTCTGGGAGATCATGAAGAGAAGAACATTGATGATACTCATGAGAATAGAAATTAGATATTAAGGGATTTTTTAATAAGTGATTTTAGAGATTAATATTTCTGAAATTGGAAATTAAGGATTTTCCATTAATTTAATTTCTGATATGTAATTTTTTTTTTAAATCCACGTAAGTATTTTTTTCCCAGTCACCATGTCAATTCATCACTCGCCGGAGCTTAGGGCTCCGACGATGACCTGCTCCAGACTTATTGCAAACGAGAGGACCCAGATTTGCAAATTTTCCGGGGAGGGACTAATTTCAGACGGCGAGACAAAGACAGGGACCAAGTAGATGATTAACCCTTTCTTTTATGTTTAGCCTCACTGATATATAAGGTCTAGATCCGGCCCCTCAAACAATTACAACCTACCTGTGAAATCAAGTTTTGATTTTGTTTCATTGATGCTGTGGTAATTTTGGTAAACTGGTTCTCGGTTTGGTTTACTTCAATAGTTTATTATTCTCCCCTAATTTATATGTTGTTCTCCTCTCTTATATGAATGTGTAATATTGGAAGTATGTTGTTGAGGGTGTTTGGGGGATTTATTGTTTGAAATTTGTGTACAGATTCTGAAATCTATTTATAAGCGATAAGAAGCTAGCATTTTTTTTAATTAATTTAAAAAAAAGAAGAATTGTTTTAGTTATTTTCAAAATATCACATTGCATTTCAGTTTTTTGTTTTGTCAAAAACATTACATTTCACTTTAGGACCCACGAATCCGTTGGGCTGGCCCAACTTGTAAGGATAATTTGATTAGGCATTTCGCCATTCCATTTCCATTCAACGCAAGTTCGAGTAGAATGAAACAACATTTCAATTTGAAGACAAAATAATGTCCATATCAATCACGGGCTATTATTTATATCATCTATATGTACGTCTTATGTCATATAATTGAAGACAATGGGTACTTATCTGTCTTCATGAGCTACACGACAATGCACTTTACAAAAGACAGAGTCACTCATATGCATGCATGCAAAATGCTATTTTCATATGCATCTTCTTTGTTGAAGGGAATCAAATAAAATGAAGCCGTTTACGGAACATTTTGATTATTTTTAGATACATTGAAAAAATAAATTGCATCATACAAAGATTAATCCCTGACCCTCTCTCACTGTTTGATTGTATTTAAGCTCTAATCAATTTTATGGTTAATCACATTTTCACTCCTAAACCATGTTTTTACTTGTTATAAAATACAATATTTAGTTTATATATATATTATTTACAATATATTTCTTATATGTCATAGTATATTTAATTTGAAAGAAATGACATTTAGTTTTGTGAACCAAATTTTTCTAGCACAAAAGTTAGGTTTAGATATAGATGTATACAATGTCTCTTTCTCTCCTTTGTAAATATGACTTGACAAGACAGGGCTGATTTAATTAGGCATGCAAAATATACATGCTATGTTCTTCTAATTTTAACCAATTTTATCTTCTTCATGATGCTTACTTCTCGACCTAGCTGATGTTTTTTGGTATTAAAGTCAGTTAAATCCATAACACTTTTTGGAATTTAATTGTAAACTTCTATGTCAATCACGTTCCTATGATGGAATAAACAACTTTATTCCAAATGAATAGTAAATAAGTAAGACACTCCTTCTTTTTCTACATTCATACACGTGCATTGCATGTGTTTAATTTAGTTAAATATCTGTTATTTATGTCTACATTCAACTTCAAGAATAATTGTCGATTAGTTTGAGAATATTTCTCCATGTCTGATTTTCAGTGTGTATATTTTTGGTTTGAAGAAGGACATTTAAAATTAGGGGGTCAAGATATGCTTCAGACGATGCAATATTCTCTCATAAAAAAGGAAAACGTGCCAAAGAATCTCTTCGGTCTATAATTTCTTCTCCTTTATGCTGCATTTCTTTTACATATGAAAGATAAATTGCACTTTTCAGGGATTGATCCCTGAGTTTTTCTCTCAACCCATATGTCTCCAACTCTTACCACTTGAGTTATCTTTCAGATACATGCTGTACTGTATGGTCGATCTGGTGTGCCTAACAGGGTAATATTTAATGGAGGTGGGCTGGATAAAGCTCAAGTTTTGGAACAGATTCAAGTGAGATCTTGTCTGTGGTTAAAGGCACGGCTGGACAATTTTTCTTACTCCCGGTATGAGTGGAATTTAAACCCACGTGTGTGCATCATGTCCTTGTAGCAAACAGGGGCGTGAATGGAGGATTTGTGGATTGTGCTAATACAAAGGTCTTGGCAGAATGTAGTTGCTACTGTTTCATATTTGAAGTGGGCTGATGCTGGATAAGCTGTTAGCTGAGTTGAGATGGAGTATTTTGATGTCTTGGGTGGATTGTCTCATAATTTCTAGGATAAGGGTTGGAGAGGTGGATCTCTTGTGGCTTCATTATTGACTTTAAAAACTTTGTACTCTTTTTCCTTTACTAGGTTTTCCCAAGGGAGTTTTTCCTAGTAAGGTTTTAATGAGACATTGTTTTAAAGTCTTGCTCACAAGAGATTGTTTGTGCATTGCTAGAGGGGCAATTTTTGTAATTTTCTTTAACTTTCTTGCTTTTATCTCTCTATTTTTTGTTTTGGGTTGAAGTAAACCTTATACTTCATTTCAATATAATTTTTTTCTTATAAAAAAAAAACGTGCTGCCCTTTCTCTGTCAAAACACTAGCTAAGACCAATATTTAGACACAAATGAACTCAATATAATATTTCATAAAATATTATTCACTATGTACATAAGGGTGCGAATATTGTTTTGAAAAAAATATGCGAATATGAGTTGGACTTGTCTGGTAAGCATACCCCGCCAACATATTTTGATTGCTTGGGCGGGGGCTGCACCATTTGATTTAGATGTCGGAGAGTATGTCGGGTCGGATTAGCATGTCTGGTTGTGTTTTATTCTTAGAATTTAAAAAAAAATATTATATGACCTCATACTCCAAATTCGTTTACTAGCTCATATTAATTTTTTTAGTTCACATACACTAAATATCTTAAATTAAACCTTTTGAATCGCTTGTTAACTACACGCCCTGAATTGGGGATCGACAACATGAAGAGAGAGAAATTTAAAGAGAAGGAGGGGGAGTCAGAGGGGTGGAAAAAGGTGGAAAGCAAAAGAAGGCAAGGAAAGGGAAGTGTTACGTCATTCTTCTTCTCCTACTTCCCGGAGAACTATGGAGAAGAACAGATGTGGAATGTCTTTCGATGGTGAGGACATGTGCGTGATGTACTCATTCCTAGCAAGAAGAACAAAGTAGGGTACAAGTTTGGATTTGTTAGATTCTTGAATGTAAAAGATCCTAAAAAACTAGAGAGGAAACTACCAAGTGTTTATTGGGGACAAAAAGCTTTATGTTAACACCCTAAAGTTCAACAACGAGAGGGTTGATATGGGAATAACCCAAAAACAGACCAGAGCTAGGGTCCCTTTGAAGGGTTGTAGAAACGATCAAGCATCACATAAATCCTTTGCTCAGGTACTAATGCAGAGCCCTACTAACATGCAACAAAAGCTAGTGAAACAGGCCTACATACCAAAAATAAAGCACGACGCAAGTAGAAAGGCCCAACCTTGGGATTTTTAGAAGAATATGGAGGAAAAGGTAGATGGGTGGCTTGTGCAGAGCTTAGTGGGAAGACTGAACAAAAAGGCAATGACTTACATAATTCAAGAAACATTGATCCTAGAAGGCCTGAACACTATTAAGGCAAGGCATTTGGGAGATGACCTGATTTTACTATCAGAGGAGGACTTAGAAAATCCTCACGAGGTACTCAAAGGGATGAGAGAATGGTTGGGGTCCATCCTTGAATCCCTTGTGCAATGGTCACCTAACGCTACTAATGTTCTTGGACTCATGATAATTTGGGTGAAATGTTATGGTGTGCCTTTGCATTTTTGGAGGAAGGAATTCATGATTAAATTAGTTGCACCGGTTGCGAACCTAGTGGAATTAGATGAAAATAAAGAGAACTTCTCACGATTGGAGTATGTCAGATTAAAAATTAGAACCTCATCGCTTGAAACAATTTCGCACTTCAGGAGTATTAACATTAATGACATCCTCTATGGGGTGCGTCTTATGGAGGAGGTGAGCGGGCCTGATAACGCTTGTTGTTGTGACCTCAATTCAGGAACCCAATCGTAGAAGACCGCAAGTCAACCATGTTGTGGTGCAGGTAAGCCTAGTGCGGGCGCTTGCAGGAAGAATGTATGACAAGAAATTTACTCTCTCAGCTGTTCATTGTCTGATACAACTATAGGGAAATGTAATTGTATGTTCTTGCTAAAGAATATTGCCATGATCACTTCTGATTTTAACAATAACACTACCCTTTTCTCTTTGAATGCGAAAACAAAGATCCTTGAAAGCTTCAAATGTGTCTGATTTTTCCCTGATAAAATTCACCCAGGTAAAGCGTGAGTAATCATCAACACATACAAAAACATATCGTTTACCTCCTAGGCTTTCAACTTGCATGAGCCCCATGAGATCCATGTGAAGCAGCTTCAGAACCCTTAAGGTAGCTAGATGTTGAAGCTTCTGGTGGGACATCTTGACTTGCTTTCCTATTTGACATTCTCCACATATTTTGCCTTCCTGAATGTTTGTCTTTGGTATTCCTCGTATAGCTTCTTCATTGATGATTCTTTTCATGCTTTTGAGGTTTACATGCTCAAGCTTCTAGTGCCAGATTTTGACTTTATCTTCCTAGTTAATCAAACACCGAGCAGGATTAGAAACAAGTTGTGGAGACCACATATAGCAATTGTCTTTTGAGCGTACTCCTTTCATCACAATCTGCATGTCTTCATTGGTAACAACACATCAAAATTTGGTAAAAGTCACATTTAGATCTTGATCACATAGCTGCCCAATGCTGATCAAATTAGCCTTCAGCCCATCAACAAGTAAAACATTTTCAAGACTTGGTGAACCTGAATGAGGCAGCTTCCCTATGCCCTTTATTTTTCCTTTTGATCCATCTCCAAATGTCACATGATTACTAGCATGAGGTCTCACCTTTTCTAGATAGCTTTTAACTCCAGTCATGTGCTTTGAACATCCACTGTCAAAATATCAGTCTTCTCTGGCTGAAGCACGCAGGGATGTATGAGCAATAAGTGCAGTAGGTACAACTGTAGGTTTCCATTCACTCTTGGCTATAACCTTCCCCTTGGTTTCCTCAGTCTTAGATTGATCATTTACTTTAGGAAATCCATATAACTTGAAGAAATAATGCCTAATATGACCAAATCTACCACAGTGATGACACCTCCAGGTTGAGTTTTGATAGTTCCTGACTTGTGGATACTGATGTCGCACCCATTGTCGTGACTTCTGGTTAGACACCTGGTAGCCAGATTGTTTGCTCACAGCTTCATGTTCATTTGACATATTCTTGCTTCCTTTATTCAACGAGGCATAATTGAATCATATCCCAGTTTTATCCCCAGCACTCCTTCCAACAAAAAGAATCTCATCAAGAAAATCTGAGCTTGTGTTCATCATCCGAATGAACTTTGTCATGTTTTCCATCTTGGAAGTTAACACTCCAACTTCACCAGCTAGCTTATTTCTTTCAGTTTGGAGCTCAGACACAAGTCTCTTTTGCTGCTGACCATAGATGCAAGCCTCTTTCCATTTGATGTATTATAATTTGTACGCTTCATCCAACTCCACATCCGTGATCTCTTCATCACTAACACCATCATCCGATTCACATTTCCCTAAGAATGACATCACAATATTAGAAGTTTCATTCTCATTCTCACTTTCATAATCCTCATCTCACCATGTGGTGATCATTTCCTTCTTCTGCTTCTTCAGAAAAGTAGGACATTCAGACTTGATATGCCCAAAACCTTCACACTCATGACATTGTATCCCTATGCTTTTGACACCTCTATCTTCTTCCTTTCCATTACACTGAAATCCAGAGTTTTTGACATTGTCAGTCCGAGTGTCCGGGACATTGAATTTAGGTCGCCTATCTAGTCTTCTCAGACCTTTGTTGAATTTTCTAGCAAGAAGACCTATGGCTTCTGAAATAGTTTCACCATTTTCACCTTCATCCTGATCATCTTCTTCTTCAGCGTTGGAAACAAAGGCAATGCTCTTGTTCTTCTTTTCAGGTCTGTCATTCAAGGTCATCTCATAAGTCATAAGTGATCCAATGAGTTCATCAACTTTGACACTGCTTATATCTTGAGCCTCTTGAATTGCTATGACTTTCATGTCAAACTTCTTGGGAAGAGACTTGAGAATCTTTCTTACAAGCTTTTCTTCTGACATTTGCTCACCCAATGCAAACGAATTATTAGCTAAATCACGAACCCTCATATGAAACTCGGTAATGGTCTCATCCTCCTTCATCCTCAGATTTTCAAACTGAGTGGTTAAGATTTGGAGCCTTGACATACGTACTCTGGAGGTTCCCTCATGAGCAGTTTTGAGAATCTCTCAAGCATCTTTGGCCACAGTGCACGTGTTGATTAGTTTGAACATATTCTTGTCCACACAATGAAAGATTGCATTCAGGGCCTTAGAGTTTCCCAGAGCCTCATCATCTTCTTCTTTAGTCTAGTCAGCTTCTGGCTTCAACTCTGTAGTTGACGTTCCTTCTTTAGGTGCAAGAACTGGATGAGTCCATCCTTTGATAACAACCTTCCATGTCTTGTTATCAATGGATTTGAGATAAGCAACCATACGTGTCTTCCAGTAGTCGTAATTTGTGCCATCAAGAATTGGTGGCCTGTAAGCAAAACGAACATCCTTCGAACCATCCATCGAACCAGAATTTGTCCTCCCTAGAGCTCACCCATACAGAACAGGGTGCCTGCTCTGATGCCAATTGAAATTCTAGTTCACCTCAGACAGATGTGTTACACAATGTTCAGGACATTGTGCAAAACATGCACAAAATAAAACACAGCGTTAAAACTAAACACAAGTAACAACAACTGAAAAAGTAAATAACACAAGAGTTTTTAACCTAGTCCGGTGCAATGTCACCTACGTCTAGAAGGCTTCAGCCCGAGAAAGATAATTCACTATTATAGAGAATCAAGTACATCAAGGTCTTAGTTGAACAACCCCTATTCACAACCTTCCTACTAATTTCTACCCATGAATTATTACTTAGAACTCCCCCTAAGTATGAGATCTCTCTCACTTTCTCTCACAATCACTACCTCAGTGATTGAATCTCAAAGTACAAGAGGTTGTAGAGAAACACTCTCAACGAAACACAACAACTCAGTGCTTATTTTGATCAATGGAAGCACGTGAGCTGATTACAAAACACACACAATGAACTATCAAAGAAAACCCAGAAAACAACTAACACTTTATCAAATCTCTCTCGTGATCAGCTAGGGTTTCTTCAAAACCTTAAATAGATGCTCCACCGGTGAGGTCTTCAATGGGCTTGAGCATCAAGGAGTCCATGTAGCAAAGTGTCAGTGAATCTTCAAAAAGATGTTCTCCACAAATAAGACCAAATCAACATTTAAGTTGGTCTAAACTAATTAACCTTATTTCCCCAAATAGGTTAATTCCATAAACACAGAAGACACGTCCAACTAACGAAATGCAGCCCCGACGAATCTTCACAATTAAAATCAAAACGTGAACCACATAAAACAACTTCCAGCAACCTTACGAACAATGTCCTACCAGATGCCCCAGACATGAGGTTGCACAAAAGACACAGACAATGTTGTTTGTCACATCATTAAGCACACCACAAAACTTAGACAAAATGCAGCCAATACTCAAAGTATATTCATCAACACAAAATACTCAACAAAGACGTGGGGTGGAATCCAAGTGCAAGGGTAGGGGCCTTTGTGTTCAAGGAGAAACTCAAGATAGTTAAGGCAAAACTGAAGGAGTGGAATAAAACTGTCTTTGGGGACTTAAATACGAAGAGCAAATAACTTGTTGATCACATGGCAGAAAAGGACTTAAAGAATGAGGACGAGGGACTAAAGGATGAGGAAACTAGAAAACAGAAGCACTTACTGTCAGAATATTGGAGGTTGGCCAGACTTAAAGAATCACTCTTATGCTAAAAGTCCATATCTAATTGGGTCAAGGAAGGCGGTCTCAACACACAAAAGTTCACTCTGTTGTAAACTGGAAAAGAAGAACTAACAACTTGATAGGGCTGGAAGGTGAAGGAAGATGGGTGGATCAACCTATGGAGGTAAACAAGGAGGCCAAAAAATTCTTTCATAAGAGGTTTAAGGATGAAAGGTGGGACGCACCAGCTCTTGATGGAATCTCATTCCAAACTATTTCTACTTTAGATAATTAGATGCTTTGTGTATATTTTGGGAGACAGTAAATTGAGGAAGCATTATTGAAGGATTGTGACGGGGACAAAAGCCCAGGACCCAATGGATATAATTTCAAATTTAGAAAAACTTTATGTCATTTAATGGCTGAAGATATGCAGAGGGTTTTGGAGGAGTTTCATGCTAATGGAAGGTGGTGTAAGGCCCAAGTTTTAACGCTTTGGATAAGTGAATAAAATAAAAGAGTTTATTTGATTAAGATAAATTTGTGAAGGAAAAAGGTTCAGGAAAAGTCCAAGAATTTATCGAAAAAACGATAAGAGTTATAGCACGACTAACATACGCTTAATCCTAGGTCAAAGGTATTAGTGAATAGTTAATTTACGCTTTAGGACACGATGGAAACTAATTCCAAAAATCCTCAGAGAAATGTTAGAACTTCTCTTTTCCGTCCATAAATAATTATTTCGATGCGAAATCCTGGAAAGTACGAACGTCAAATTCCAATTCTCGGAAGTTTGCCGAAACGGAATCCCTGATAGTTCGAGAAACCTAAGATCGACAGACGATGAAGACTTTTTCTATTCGGAGCTGCAAATGAAGATTCCACCCGCGTTCTCCTATTTCTCTCGTCATTCCTAATCTTTCTTCAGAAGGAAGTTTTCTCATCCGACGATCACTGCAAAAAGTAGTTTTTCGGGATAAACCGACTTGAACCGACTCACACCGATTTGGTATCATTTGGTTTAATTCCAAGAATCCTGTTTTGAGTTCTGGAATTCTGTCGCCAGAACCTATCTTAGAATGCGCAGAGGAACGCGCAGGAAAAATCGGAATCGCAAAAAAATCATTTTTCCGCATTAACCAAAACCTATAAATAGCTCAAAAATTAGATTTTTTGCCAAAAACTACCCATTTCCCTCCCCAAACCCGCGAGCATCAAGAGAGAGAGAGAGATCCGGATCTTCGTCGTTTCTTGCCCGTTTGCTTCACCGATCGTCGCTAATCGAAGACCTCGAGGTAGGTAAACTATACTCTCCTTCGAATCGTCGTTTCTGTCCACTTCTCCTACGTCTTTCTGAGTTCAAAATTTTGAGGTTTTTGAAAAACTGTTCAAATACGCTGATTTCAGTGTCTAAACTTCTTCCCTGCATGCTCCTGAGCGTGTTCTGCGGATTAGATTTTGTCAAATGTCGACGAAATGCCGCCGGGATCAATTTCTACCTTAAATACCCATTTTTCGGCAAAGTCGCAACCTTTGGGCTGAAATCTATCGACCTGGCTTAGTGCTAGTAGGATTTGTCGTCATAAACGTCGTTGTGGACGTCCTCATCCAATTTGTTTTTCAAAAATCCAATTTTGAAATTTTGAGCTAAAAATAATGACCAAACTACCCCTATATCAGTTTTCGATCCGAAAATTTTTCCGAGCTTAGAACCGTCTTAGTTACGGCTTATGTTAACCTAGGAACCAAGTTTGATCGAAGAAAAATCGACCCTCCCAATTAAAGGAAGTGGCCGAGAGCTATATCAAGGGGGGGGGGGAAGAATCCGATTTTTCGAAAACTTGTCTTAACGCGTTAGATTGTCGTACCACGGAGGTTGTAGTGTACCGTGTGACCCTAGGACTCTTTGATTGCTGAGTTTCTGACTCTTGGTGTTGATTTCTGTGATTTTTGCTTAAGGTTCTTTTGAGGAGATTCCTGGAGAACAAGGAGAAGAGCGTGAAGGACACTTGGAGGAGGAAGCTGGAAGACCCACCGGTGAGGGCTACTCTCTGAATTAATAGATAATGCTTTAGGGGTCGACAAATTCGACTTGATTTATGTGTTATGCACTAAATTGCTAAATGTCTGAATTGTTCTCTGAGGCTTCGGCCGACCTTGCTGAGTATTTGATGCCATGATATTGTGTGCTAAATGATTCACATGCTACGTGCTACATGGTTAACTTAGGATGTGTTGGAATATGCTGTTTATGCTTTTGACTGAGCTGTTTTATTTATGCTATTCCACTTGTACCTGAGATTCTGAGGAGTGAGGATTACGGGCAGGTCATGCCAAATTTTTATGAGATTTTGAGAGAGTTTTAAAGGACGAACGGAGTTCGGACCTTGTTATGTTTTAATGGATCGAGACCTTCTCAGGGAATTATTTGAGATTATGGGATCTCTGAAAATTCTTAGGAAGTATTATAAGATTAAAATGAAAACTATTTTATCACGGAAAACTCATAAGACATTAATCAATTTCTAAATCCTTTGAACAATAATAATACCCTTAGATAAGAGCTTAGAGCCTGAATATTAGTTTGGGAAATATGAGAAGTGTCGTCGAGTCCACGTTTTGAGGAAATATACAAGTCTTCGAGTATGTTGAAACTCTTTTGCTCGATGAGCAGGTTATTATTTGGCTATCTAAAGTTTAACCCAAGTACAAATCGTAGTCTTTCACTCGATGAGCAGTTTAATGTTTGGCTATCTAAAGTTTAGCCGGAGACTATAAGTTTCCAAGTACTTCGGTACCTTTTCGCTCGATGAGCAGTTTATTGATTGGCTATCTAAAGTTTAGCCGGGAACCATGAGTTCCAAAGTATCTTCTTCTTCTTTTGATTAATTCATTTTGTCGCAGAATCGACATTTGCCTTAGGGTATTTTTTTTAGAGACTTTAAGTTATTTAGAACACGTGGCGACGTGTCGGGTGAGGTCGGAGACGTTGTTTGGCTAATCACTTGCATTCATGCACTCATTTTGAGGTTAATACACGGCGTGATACCGGACCTCGGTGGATTCCAAAATGGTCATAAGACCCGGATTTCCATATTTAGGACACTACGGTGGTCCTCAGTAGCAGACGGAATGGCAGACCTACGGGTTCACTGCTGATCTGACTACTTTTGTGTGGTGTAAGAGACACGCGAGCAGGAAGGTACCCACCGTGGCTGGTGTTAGGGCCGCCTCGTTGATGTCCATCCTTCTTCCGGAATGCATTTTGTTACCCAGCATTGCATTTCATGCAACATACATGCTGACTTAGTTGCTGAGTGTGATTGGTACCTGTTTATCATATTTGAGGCATGCTATTTGTTATTATGATTTCTTATATTCATTATGATACTTGCAACCCTAGGAAGTCATCCCTAAAATTATAAGCCTGAGAGGCAAATATTTATTATCCTATATTATATCTGGTTTTATTATTTATATAATTCTTTGGAGTTGACCCTCGCGTCTGCTGTGTGTGTTTGGGCGGACTACGCCATTTGTCAGATGAGTATGGCGGATTGGTTTACGATGGTCAGCCCCTCGGGGGGGACCAGGTACGAGATGCTTGATCAGGACGACCCAGGTGCATGGGTGGTCGACCCCATAGGCCACCGTGCGACCTACACCGGTCGGATCATGGAGGATCGTGTTGACCGATTCGGACGCTTGACGGAGGGGGTGATGAGGAGACACATAGTGAGCTTCAACCTGCCGCCTGGTGTGCATTGTGGACCCGGCCTGGGAGGACCACCACCACCACCATCATCTTCGGATGATGAGGACCCCTCTGAGGAGGTGCCAGTGGGTGGGTTCTCGACGGAGTCTAGTCCGTCTGTAGCTGCTGTCATCGAGGATCTTGTTCCGGGCCCCGAGCCCAATAGGCCAGTGCAGGAGCGCATCAGGGTGGACAGAGAGGGTAGTGTTGTGTATGTCGACCTAGTCGTCCTGGATGCAGATTCGGACGACGACCGCGCTAGCATGTAGGATCGAGTGTTAGTGTGGGCTCCTCGAGTGGGGATTAGTGTAGGAGTAGTGTCGATGCTCTGACCGTCATGCTTTCAGTTTTGGGACAGGGTAGTTTTCCTTCCGGTAGCTTTTTGTGTGGTTTTCTTATGAAGATCACAGAGAGCTGGTTGGACTTAGGGGTCTTTTCTCAGGCCACTGGGTCAATTCGTTCTCAATTTTGAGGTTTAGTGTTGCGGACACAGGTTACCTTGGTTTGTACATATTGCCTTCGGGCGTTACTTTCTTCCGTCACCCGTCGCTTGAGGTTACTCGCGATGTGGCTGGTACTAGTGTGGGCATGTATATATTTATGTAGATGTATATTAGTTTTCTTTTACCTTTTGTCGAGAAGTTTATTTTCTTTCAGTCTTTCATTTTATTATCAAAAAAAAAAAATTATAATTCACGTTTTTCCGCCTAAGTTATTTCTTTGGTTACTAAAGTGACGCCACCGAAATCGGGGTGTTACAGGTGGCCAAGAGGAAGCAACTCCTCCTTTATTGTATTTATACAAAAAACAGACTATCCACATGGATTACATGAATTCATACCCATTTCATTGATTGGACGTATGTACAAAAATTGTCACTAAACTCCTGGCCAATCGCATTAAACGAGTTCCGCCTAAGATTATTGATGAGACTTAATAAGTTTTCCTGCGGAAAAGAAGTATGTGGGATGGGGTTTTGATTGCAAATGAACTAGTTCACGACGCAAAAAGAAAAAGAAACAAGCAATGGTCTTCAAAGTCGACTACAAGAAGGCCTACGATTTCGTGAAATGGGGTTTCCTTTCCTATATGTTGAGGTGTATGGGCTTTAATTAAAAAATGGAATGGTTGGGTGAAGGGATGTCTTGAATCAGCCAGGATCTTAGTTCTTATCAATGGTAGCCCAAGTGATGAATTTGTAATGGAGAAAGGTCTTCGCCAAGGAGACCCAATCGCACATTTCCTCTTCCTCATTATCGTAGAAGGCCTTAATGGACAAAGGAGACGGGCTACACAATTGAATAAATTCATGGGGTTCAGGTTGGGTAGAGAGAATCAGGTTGAGATTTTCCTACTGCAGTTCGCGGATGATACAATGCTTTTCGGGGATGCTACAATGCATAACGCCTTAACACTTAAGTGCGTGCATAGAAGCTTCCAGCTAATATCAGGCTTGAAAATCAACTTCCAGAAAAAGCAAACTTGCGGGAATTTCTATTGATTCAATTGACATTCTCAGATTAGCAGGATTATTAAATTGTAAAACAATGTCACTTCCCTTCATCTATCTAGGACTGTCTGTGGGGTGAAAACCACATAGGTTGTCTTTCTGGTAACCAGTGGTCTTGAAGCTTAAAAGAAGGCTATCAAGATGGAGACAAAAATGTATATCCTTTGGTGGGTTCCTTGATTGCTAGTGTTCTATCATCAACCCCAATATTCTATCTTTCATGCTTCAAGATGCTAGAAAGGGTGATCAGTACTTATCAGAAAATTATGAGATCTTTTCTCTTGGGTGGTTGTGAGGGACATGATAAAATTTGCAAACCAAAGGAGTTTGGAGGCCTCTATTTGAGGGACTGGAACCTGTTCAATAGGGCTTTACTAGAGAAATGGTGATGGCGTATCTCACATGAAAAAGACAGCCTCTGGTACAGAGTTTTGAATGCTAAATATATACTGCCACAAGGGACAAATCAGGTGGAACTAGGAAGGTCGATGTCGTGCTGGTGGAAAGATATTTTAAAGTCATGCTTTATGAATACTGATAACTATTGGTTTAATTCTTATCTGGAAAAAGAAATTGGGGAAGGGAACGAAGTGAACTTATGGCAAGACACATGGCTCGGGTATGAGAAGTTGGCATTAAAGCCTATCAGATTATATGGCATATCAAACCAATAAATAAACTCCATGAAGGAAATGGGTTGTTGGGAACATGATGAATGGTAATGGAACCTGACGTGGCAAAGATCTTTGCTTGAGAGAGAGGATGAATGAGTAGGGGAGTTGAAGATGGAACTGAATAACGTTATTCTTAAGCGTGGGGCTGCGGATAAATGGATGTGGAAAGGAGACGAAAAAGGAGTATATATGGTGAAATCAACTTACCTTTGTCTGTTGGAACTCGGGGACGGAGATTCAAGATTTGTCTTTAAAAATATATGGCATATAACAACCTCATCTAACTCCCTATCATTTGCGTGGAGGGTATTCTGGAAAAGGAGCCAAACAAAGGACAATATCATGAAGAGAATGTTAAGTTCAAACGCCTTCTTCATCTATCTAGTTTTGAATGATAACAATTTTCAAGAGTTCTCCAAAAGTCTATTAATGATATCCTTGTTGTTTACTTTTTAAGAGCTACATAAATGTGATTTACTTGTTATGTCTTGGAACTTCATATGAATTGAACTTCAGGATAAACAAGCACAATCAAAGAACTAAGAACTTATGATCTACTTGTTTAGTCTGGAATTCCATATGCGTTGGAACTCGGGGAAAACAATGACAGTCTAAGTAATTAGTCACTTGCTCTAATCAGACAGTCGGATTACAAAGAAGAAAGTTATATCTGCAAAGACCATCTACATGAGGAAAAGACGAAGCTCGACAAAGTACATTCTATTGTCAGACTCAAATATAACAAGGAAGATCAAGAAGAAAGTTGAAGATCGTCTCGTGAGAAGAAACTACTACAATAAGAGAGTTGATTAAAAGAAGAGTTTCCAGCAGAAGATCAGAAGAGAGAGAGAGAGAGAGAGAGAGAGAGAGAGAGAGAGAGAGAGAGGTGTTGTATAGAAGAAGGACACTAAGATAGAAGTGAAAAGTGGTGTACGTATGTTCCGTGCTAGAACATAGAGAGGGAAGGTAGTACCCAAAGTATGAGGAAGGTGATGAGAATGCTTAGAGAGAGAAGCTCTAACCACTTAGAGAGAGAGAATGTAGCTGAATTTCAATGCTCTTATTATTCAAATGAGCTAAGAGTCCTTTACAATTGGTATTTCCCTCCTATTTATAGAGGTGAAGTTGGGCTTCGGCGCCTCCTTCCTATTCAGATGGGCCAGTTGGGCCTTGGGAAGGGAGGCCCAAGGTCATGGTGAGTCCCCCGCCCAAGGTCAAGTCTCCTGGGCGAGGGACCCAGGGGTCTCGCCCAATCCACAAGTCCACAAGACACCGAGCTCGAAGCATGAGAGCTAAGTGTGTCTTTAAGCAAGAAACAAGGCGAAATCCCTAAGAATACTGACTAAGACCTAAAAAACCTTAAAA
This sequence comes from Lotus japonicus, assembly GCF_012489685.1. NCBI lineage: Eukaryota > Viridiplantae > Streptophyta > Magnoliopsida > Fabales > Fabaceae > Lotus > Lotus japonicus. The sequence continues at coordinate 36,419,573 of NC_080043.1, read as the reverse complement.
ATCTAGAAGTGAGAAACAATGGCCAACATGGTCTGATAAATAAAGCCTTCACAATCAACACTTTGGATCTCCAGCCGTGCCCTCCTCTTCCAGGCGATCCAAGTCCACAACCAGGCTTGTGGCGAAGGCTTCTAGTCCGCCCGCCTTAACATAGTTATGCACGTTCCTTGAATCGTGATACTCTGTCGCGTGTTATGTCCATCCCACGTGTCGAGCCTTGAAGTGACGCCAGGGTCAGTGAATCCACAAAATCTCAATTGCTACCTTTGACATGTCCCTTCCAATCACATCCCAACTTTGACAATTTGAATTTTAACCAATCGGCAGCAACCGTTGCATCTTTTCCTTTAATGCATCTTTCTCACTCCCCAGAATTTCGCAACCGCAATCATGTCTTTTCCTGACGTCATGGGGCAAAACCTCTCTTTTTCCTCCACATCCCTTGGTAACCGTCTACAACTTCTTCCTACACGTTTTCCTCCACACGTCGCTCGGTAACCGTCCACAACTTCTTCCTACACGTTTTCCTCAACACGTCGCTCCCTGCTTATAACAGCATTGTCTTACTCATTCCTTTCGTTCCTTTGCGATTACGAATCTTTGCTCCTTTACTCTCGCGCGAACTTGTCCAGTGTCAGAATTGCCTTTGTTCCTTGCAATCCCTCTGCAATGACTCCAAAGCGTCAGACCAAAAATCCCAAACGTAATGTCGTCGGGGCCACCCCTCTATGGTGTGTTCCTCCCGTTCCCCCGCCCCCTCCGGAGGCGTTCCTCTTGAAGAAAAAGACGTCATTGCCTTCCGAACGAGGACTTGGGAATCTTTGAGTGCTCCCGCCGTGAGGGCCTTGCCCGTCGGGACAATACCTAACCAATGGTCAAGTTTGGAAAAGAAATCATCCATTTGGGAGATTTCCTCAGAATCCGACGGATTTTGTCATGAGAAACCTCTTGACGAACTTTTTTGTGTTCGTGCCTGCTTACCCCTTGAACGCCCTTGGCTCCGTCCCAAAAACGGCTCTGTGGGTGATCCTCACTTCTTTTATGTGTATGGGTATATATTCACAAGTTTGAAGATTAAATTTCCTTTTTCTCCTTTTATCTGCTCCGTTCTTCACAATATCAATGTGGCTCCTAGTCAACTTCATCCCAACAGTTGGGCCTTCCTCCGGTGTTTCGAAATTCTCTACGACGCGATTCACCAGGAACCTTAACCTTCGACCTTCTTTTATTTCTATCGCGTATCTGTCCAGCCCTCCCCGCAACGCAGCTGGGTTTCCCTGGAAGCCAGGCCCGATCGTCAACGCTTCAACCCCATCTGGCCTAGTATCTCCATCGATTTCGCCCGGAAATTCTTCAGGGTTGTGGTGTCCCACGAATACCATGAGGTTTTTACACACAGAGATGGCACCGCTTGATTTCCTTTCTACTGGACTCAGGGCGCGCGCCAAATAGTTAATCCGTCTGAGGACTCCCTCACTCCTGAACACAAAGCTGTCATCGACTTTCTGGCTCGTCTTGCCGTTTCAGACTGCTCTCGAGTGATTGGTAAATCTTCCTCTTTTACCCCTCTCGCTCTTTCTATTTTCGGCCGGCTTACCCTTTTTTTTATATTTTTAGGACAAGCTCACCGCGCCGAAGGGGAGCTTTTGGCGGCCTTTAAGAAGAAGAATAACGTCTCATTTCCCCCTCGAACAAATTTGAAAGGCGACAAGGCATCTCTGTTGAGAATCCAGGCGGGCGGGAAACGGCCCCTTGGCGAGGAGGATCCTCGCCCCTCCCCAAAAAGATTGAACTCCGGCGAGCCTTCAGGGACCATTCCAGCCCAACATGGTCTTGTCGACGGCTCACTTTCCCGTCCAACAGTTATCTCATCGCCGCTTGGTCCAAACCTGACGTCTTCCGCCAACGCCCCTCCTCCACCTGTTCATACTTCCACTCTCTCCTCAGGGCCTGTGAGTCGGGGATTCCCGTGTTCTCTAACTTTGACATCAGCCCAAATTGCGCGAATGGATGAAGTTTCTTAAGCAGCGTGGTTTGGATAATGTCTCTGAAGGGGATGTGGCGGGAGTGCTCCACGCGTTCCACTGCTATAGGCGCTCCGCCCAGGATGCTGACGAATTACGATCCGAAGTGGCGCGCCTCCGCGCTCTCAATTCTCAACTTGCTGAGGATCGCGAAGTGCTCGCCGCTCAACTGATCGCCAAGGAAGAATCCTTTTCCAAAGAACTAGCCGAGCAGTCCGCTCGTGCTGAAGTTAGCTTAGAGTTCCGCGACAGGAGGATTTCTGAATTGGAGAAAACTCTTGCAGAGCTGCGGCAGGAGGCGCAGCTAGAATCAAGCGCGAAAGCAGACTAAATAGCTTTGATGGAGGCCGACCTTGACAACCTTCGATCTGACCTGGCGAAGAAAGACGACCTTCTATCCACCGCGAAGACTCAAGTTCATCTTGAGGCGAAGGCCTTAGAAGAAAGATTGAGGTCAGAGGCCGCCGTTGCTGCTGTTTCCGAACGTGGCCGAGGCTTTTTCCTCACCAAAGCCCAAGTCGAACATCTCCATCCTCTGATTGACCTCAGCCAGATGGGAGCATTCAAGAAGGTGACTCCCAGAGGATTAGTCGGGCTCGACGATCCTCCAGGCTTCGTTGCCGAGCGCTTCCTGACAAAAGAACACGTAGAGTCATCTCCACATGTTAGGAGTCCTTAGATTATCTTTGTCTTCTTTGTACCAAGGGTCTCCCCTTTTCAATTGTACGCCTCCCGCCAGGGAATGAACCATGCGGAACGTTTCTCTTGGGGAATTTCCAAACGTCTGCCCAAGTGCCTCTTTTCCACGTTCCAACGATTTATCGTTGACCAACGGCCACGAACGTTCAAGCCTTTATTGCAAGTCGCTCTTTTTCTAAGAAAAACTCCTCGAGAAACTGCTCCAGCAATAACTCCCGGAGACTGAACTGGGCTTATAAATAAGAACCAAGACGCAACAATCTTTACATTTCGTCTACTTTCCAAAACATCAAGGAAATGGCTTCCTATATTGCTTGTCTGGAAGAGCTCAGGAAGAAAGCCTTTGACGAAGACCTCTTCATCAACGTCAGGCATCCGGAAGATCCCAACGTCTACGACCTGACCAACAAACTGTTGGGAATGGATCAAAGTCCTGAGATGGACGCTATCCTCCGATATTTTCTCTGCTTCGTGGAGGAAATTCAAGAGCTCTGCCGGCGGGAGCTGGATCTGCTAGAGGAGAAAGAAACGGTGATAACAGCTCTGGAGACGGTGGAAGAAGGTCCTGAGAAGCAGGAGCTGAGCCAGAAACTCTGCAACTTAGAGTACAGGCAATACCGGTTGGAGCTTGAGAGGACAGAGCACCACAAAGAATGTAGGAAAATGAGGAGAGACCCCCCCCCCCTTTTAAATGTATTAAGTCAAGTATTTGAATTAAAGTTTTGTTTCCAGAATTGTTCTGACGTGCACTATTATGAACATACGAGCAAACAAATAATCGAGTTAGTAAATCGCCCCAATATAAACAGATAAATGAAGGAATAAATGAATAATTAAATGAGCGAAGGATAGTTAACCGGGCGAGGCGGGCGGCCCGCTACTTATCTTCGCCTTTTGTTCATCGCCGTTTAGCATGTGTTTTCAATGCTAGCCTCCCAGTTTTGCGTGAGTAATTTTTCGAGAATGTGCTACGTGTAACTAGGACTTTCGCTCGGTATTTTACCGAGGCTTTTGTTCGCACCAATATTTCCCGTAAGAGCAGGTGCGGCCCCTCCAGCCTTATTAGGTGGGGACTTACAGTTGCTTGGGGCCCAATGGCCATATGAGTTTACCCGAGACTTTTGGCTTAGTTAAAAATGCTTCCCGCAATTCGGGAATACTCGACTCGCCCATATCTCGGGGAGGTTCTTTGGATAAAGAGCTTATTCGCGGACACCGCCAACAGGTGGCGGCGGTAAGCTCATCCGCACACGTCGCCTGCAGGGGCTACGGTCAGCGCCGGACTTTCCGGAGCGAATCCCAGACATCAAGGTCGTGTTGGGATCGCCACCTTCAGGAAATTTTTCCCACCAAGCTGCCGTCTCATTTCGATAGTTAGGAGTATTGCTAAGAATATCCTTTTGTATTTCATTTGTTTAAATTTTACATCAAGGGATGCCTCGTTAAAAAACTCCCGTGTCGGAGAAAAAGAGTGCATCTTTATTTTGGTCCATGCTTTTTGGTCTCCTTTTCAATCACAGTATTACTCCCAGCATCCTGTCTTCCTCGCCCTCTTTGCCTTCTCTGCCGAGGCGAGGGATCTGTCCTTGCCCTTCCTCGCAATTGGCAGGCCGAGCTGACTTCGTTGGTCTTCTGTCCCCATCTCTTTGTTGCTCGGCCTCCCTCTTGTTACCCCTTCCTTGTGCTCTTTCCCTTCCTTCATTCCTGGTATGGCGATGAGTTTCTCCCTTTCCTGCCTTCCGAGTGGGCCAAGCAAATGCAGGCGGCTCCCCACAAATAGTTCCTCTTTTCCCCCAATTGAAGAGGTCAATGTTCTCTTCTACGAGTTCACTCAAGCGTTGTTCTTGGTCATTAGTGAGTCTGGGCTCGATTGCAAGTATTCCTCTACTGGTAGTGTTCATGTCCTAGTCCTCGTCATACCACTCATTATTTTTTTGAGCGTAGAGCTTACCTTCTCTTATTCTACGGGATTCTTCGCCCTGATTCCTCCCCTTCCTTTCATCGTCGTTGCTCTGGCTTTGTGCTCCCAAACGCTCTTGTTCGCCTTCCCCACCTTCAGACGTCCGAATCTCGTGGCACCTGTGCCCGTCGCCAGCTCCTTTTCTGCCATACAGGTTGAGGCAATGGCTATGACACTTCCTTGCCTCCTTTTGGTCTATTGCCAGTTTTCCTATCCTCCCGCAAAGTAGGGGATATTTTACTGCAAGGTGGGTCGTAGATATCAATGCATGGAGGCGATTTAAGGTACCTCGCCCTATGATGACGTTATTAGCTGCCGCGACTTGTAGGACCAGATATTTTATCCTCGCCCACTCCGAAAACTGTATCCAACTCTACGTAGCCACGTACCTGAACTTGTTTCCCGGAGAAACCTACCAAACTTCCCGCGTATGGCTTTAAATCCTTGTCTGTCAACCCCATCTGTCTGAATGCGTCCTCATAGATTATATCCGCCGAGCTGCCCTGGTCTAAAAGCACCCTCTGTACATTGAAACCTTTTATTCTTACCATTACCACTACCGGATCGTCCGTATGGGCCTTGATTCCCTCGAAATCTGCGGTCGATATCACTATGTCTGGATGTGGGCACCCAAATGGTTCTGGATACACCTGTACCGATGCTGTCGCCCCCACTGTCTCCCGGCCCGCCGCCGATACGTCGTTGCGAACTTCGAAACCTCCAGCGATCGTGTTCGTTGCTTCAACCGTTCCTTTGCCCTCGCCGCTGTCAACTTCTTCAAATTTCTTTCCCTTCGCCGCTTGCGAACGTCTCGCCCCGATCAACCGCCTGATTTGACCCTTCAGCATGAAACAGTCGGTGGTGTTATGGCCCTCTAAGTTGTGGTACTCACACCACCTCAACGGACTCTCCACCTCGCTTCTGGGGTCCTTTGTGCGCTCGCCGACTCTGTTCATGTCCTCAATTTTTGCCTCGAGAAGTAACTTTGCTAGCTCCTTGTTTGAGCATCCCTGCGACCTCGTTCGCTGGCCTACCCTCGCTTCTCGGCGCGAGCACCAGTGTGTCCTATCCCCCATTCTCGGGCGGAGTAAGAGTAATTTCCCTTTATTCTTCTTTATGAATCGGCCAGCTTGTCCAAACCTGTGCTTGCGACTCGTTTCCTTGTCCTGTACCTTTTCCCTTGCCAGAGTTACCTTTGCTGCTCGCTCGCCTTTCCTCTTGTGTGCTTCAATATACTCTTTTAAGATATAGTACAGCGCTCGGGCGCGGACTTCCATCATTGAGCATGTCAGCTCCCTACTCAGCTCGCAATAAAATTCTCCCCGGGCCAAACCGCCTTTGAAAGCACACACGCACGCGCGTGGCTGCAATTCCTCGAACCTCGCGGATATGGCACTGTATCGTTTCACATATTGTTTCAAGGTTTCACGTTCCACCTGCCGAGTATCAAACAGATCCTCGACCGTCCTTGCAGAGAAGTGGTCAAGGAATTTTGATGAGAAATCACTGAACTTAGCTATGGATCCTGGAGGCAGATTCGTGAACCATTTCTTTGCCACGCCTCGAAACGTTGATGGAAGCATCCTGCATTTCACAGCGTCGGAAACCGCGTACTTCACCATCTTCGCCTCAAAACGAGACAGATGATTCTTTGGACTGGTTTGTCCGTCGTACGCCTCCAACACGAGGCTCGTCATGCCGTCCGGTACTGTCACCTCTCGTACTGCCGCCGAGAAAGGCTTGGTTCGCAGCCTCAGCTTCCTCCTCCTCTTGATTCCACTACCGGAGGTGATAGTAACTCAACTGCTCCTGTAAACACTCATTTTGCATCTTCAAGTCGCCACTTAACACTCGACGTGCTTCTGCACAACGATGTCTATCCAACTTCGCTCTGGTTCCTTGCCTCGTCGTCGGTGAGATGGCTCCATCCGGCTCTGTCGACGAACCGAGAATTCAACCACTTGCCTCTGAATCGCACCAGTTTTCACGGAAACTTGAACTTCTCGAAATCAAATTGCGAATTGCGCGGGAATCAAATCGCGATCCATCAAGAAAAACTGGAGAGAAATCGCACAGAAAAACGAGCTTCACTCCATCGAATCAGGATCCACGTAGTCCGGGAATCGAAATCTACCGATCCCCACAGACGGCGCCAAATGTTCCGTGCTAGAACATAGAGAGGGAAGGTAGTACCCAAAGTATGAGGAAGGTGATGAGAATGCTTAGAGAGAGAAGCTCTAACCACTTAGAGAGAGAGAGAATGTAGCTGAATTTCAATGCTCTTATTATTCAAATGAGCTAAGAGTTCTTTACAATTGGTATTTCCCTCCTATTTATAGAGGTGGAGTTGGGCTTCGGCGTCTCCTTCCTATTAAGATGGGCCAGTTGGGCCTCGGGAAGGGTGGCCGAAGGTCATGGTGCGTCCCCCGCCCAGGATCAAGTCTCCTGGGCGAGGGACCCAGGGGTCTCGCCCAATCCAAATGAATATACTACATCAGTTAATATTTAATTGTCCGGATAGAGAAAAAACACACATATTAAGGAGTATAATTAATTGTGTTAATTTTTATAAAATTATTATTTATTTTCCTCTTTTACTTTCTAGAATGTGTATTATTTTTCTTCATTTATTTCTTCTACAAGGGAAGTATTAGGAAAATATTATTTAATTCTCTCTTCAAATGATAAATGGACAGATAGATAAAAATAATTTCTTTCAGCAAAATTGACAGTTAATAAGGAATGGAGGTAATATTAAATAGGGGGCACAATGGGTGCCCCAACCAGTACAAAAGCAAAAGAGGGAGCTTTAAATATTTTATTTTCAAATTTACACTCATTTAAATTTAAAGAGATGGTTCAGTTTTGAAAAGTTGTTAATTTTGAGAGAGAAATTCATAAGAAATTAAGCAGATAATTAAACTAGCGAAAGAAATTTATTATATTTGTAAGTGTAATTTAAGAAAGTTAATAATAAATTCTATTTTTCTTAATTGGTTGTTTAAATGCTCATATAGGCATAGTTGGGGTTAAATTATTCTAATCCTACATAGACCATTAATATTTAAAATAAGTAAGCTAAAAATTTCATATGTTATCACTTATGTTAAATATCATTGGTTCAATTTGGATTAAGATAATTTAACCAAAACTTTATCTATGGTCAATTGGTCATTTAGAATCTCTTTTCCTTAATTTTATAAAATTTTATAAAAATGATTTACAAATATGAACAAGAGAGTAATTAAAATAGTGACTATATGAGATTTTAATTGGACAACAAACACAAATAGGTTGAGGACGGAAAAGTACAGGGATCAATTCTTAAATGGTGTAATTTATCTTTCCGATAAAAAAAAAACATGAACAACAACATAATTTTAGTATTCAATATATACTTAAGGGCTCGTTTAGTACGTTGTATTAGGTAGGATAGTATAAGCTTATACAATACATTATTGACTTATCCATTGTTCGATGCTTAGATTGTATTGTATAAGCTTATACGTCAATCTTCTCTTATACATTAAAATGATGTAATATTTAATCCACCATAAAAAGGAGGAATAAGGCATGACAAGAGTGTGATGTATAAGATACATGAAAATATTTAATCCACCGCCACCACCACAACTCTCCACCATCTCCATCACCACTTTCCACCATCATCCACCACCACCGCCATCGTTATCGTTATCGTCACTACCATCGCACTCTTCACCTCTGCGACTGTCGTCGCCGCCACCACCCTCCACCACCACCATCGCCCCGTCACAACCCTCCAGCGTCATCATTATCGCCACCACCACTACATACGTCCATGACCCACCACCACCACAACCGCCATAACCATCTCCATCCACCGCCACCACCATCACTGCCATTGTTACCGCCATCATCACATTTACCTTCCAATACCACAAAACTCTCCACCAACACCATCCACCACGACCATTGCCTCCACCGCCTTCGTCATCGCCACCACCACTACCGCCACAACCATCCCATCCACCGTTGTCATCACTCAGTATTACCATTGCCACCTCTATAACTACCACCCTCCAGCACCGCCATCGCCATTGTCGGAGTCACCTGGGCCGCCACCGCCATCCTCATGACCCACAAACGTCATCCTCATTTTATAATATCTATCATTATTCAATATTTCACGAAACATATATTTATATTAATTTAAACGAAATGATAGGTTATACGTTGTGTGACCAAACATTGTATAATATTAAATTTCTATCAGAGCTAATACTATCAGGCCTAATACAATCAGACTTTTATACTATCTGGCCTTATACTATACAACATACTAAACGGGCCCTTACATACCCTTTTATATGTGTAATTTGTACTGTTGCCTCTAGCCTGATCACCTCAAGGGAAAATTGAGGCAGTTATCACATCAATAAAAAATTTAAATCCATAGATTGGTGGATTTTTAATTGGATAAGAGCACAAACGGTATTCAAACTATTGTGTGGAAGTTTTGTCATTGGTCTTGGTTGTCGTTCCAAATCTTCAAACACATAAGAATATGCAAAGATATGATGCCCAAATTTCAAAATCGACAATTACGGGATCAACTAGCTACATGTTCTAATCTCACATTCCCATTTCTTGCTGAGTGAAATTTCACACATTCAAGATCAAAAGGAGTGAACTCATGAACATTAATGTTACTAGCTATGATGTGCTAACTTAAGAACCGACCAACCGTGAGTGAGGGTGAGATAATTTGTTATCTCTTTTTCCGGGTTTTGAATATGCTTTATTCCTTCTTGGTAAGTGTTGGTACATGTTTTCTTGCATTTTGTCAAAACAACTAATTGTCGAAGCAGATGTTGTGGCATCTGATTATGTGAAGCTAGGGCATCAATCCTCAGCTTGAGTTTCTATTGTGGGCCATTTGAAGATTATTTGAAGATATGCTTTCCGTGTTACTTGAGGGTCAAGTAGCTATTCCATAAGGGTTTTATTTATGGTTGTTATTTGTTGAAACAATCTTTGTTAAAAGATTGGTTTCTATATTTTCTTGTGCAATAAGTAACAAGATCTATCAAGATTGCGTTTTGATTTGTTGTTGCTGCAATATGTTACTTCAGCTCATGCTAACCCTAGAGCCCATGTTGCCGCTGCTGAAGTCTATAAAAGGATGAAGACCTAAAACATGAAGACTATCGAAGCTATAGAGGGAGATCAAGTGTTTTAGGATTTGTGATTGTGCTTTGTCATTTGTTAGTTGTGAATCTTCTTTGCTCACTGATTCTATAAAGCAAAGAAGGGTTATGTGTGTTTGATTACTTTCAAACTCTGATTGTTGATTGTGTTCACCAATCACTGTGGCAGTGATTGAGAGAAAGTGAGAGGGGCTCTCATACTTAGGTTGAGATTCTAAGTAGAAATACACTGGGTAGATTAGGAAGTGAACTATGAACTGTGGTGTTCATGAGTGTCTGTAATTCCTGAATCTTGAGATAGTGGATTTCCTTTTTTTGGGTGCAAACCCTCCAGACATAGGTGAAAGTTTTTCACTGAACTGGGTTAACAATTACTGTTTTACTGTTAAGCGATTGTCGAACCCATTGTCCCAGCATCGTGCAAGGCATTCGTACTACAGGAAACCTAAATTTCAGTAAGACATCCTTGGTTCTAGCAAAAGCAAATCCAAACACCCCGCTAACAAAGATTCCTTTCTTTCAACATGGTCAATCACATTGTCAAATTTTAAGCACAAAAAGTGTATATATATATATATATATATATTCCTCTTTTATATAGATATACTCCTTCGTTCCTTATTATAAGTCACTTTTTTTGAAAAAAATGTGTTCTTAAATATAGTCACTTTATAATATCTAGGAAGCATTAAATATTTTTTTCCAAATTTACCCTCATATTAAATATAAAAGAGATGATGAACTTTGGGAATATTAACTTGGAGAGAGAAAATCATATGTCAGTAAATAAGAGTAAACAAAAAAACCTAATCATTTCCTTTACAAATTTATTACTAGTAACTAGTATTTTTCTTAATCTAAGAAAATTAGTTATTTGTGACTTATATATAGTAAAAGAGTGAGTATACAATTATACCTTTTGTCATTATTTACTGTATCGGTGGATCAAGAGGAACTTTCTAAGATGTTGAACTGGAGCTGCAGCCACCATTTTATATTTCATCATCATATTATTCTGGACTTTTAACATATGCAACACTCTTGATATGGGGGCCTAACCGGATTGTTTCATTGAGTCACCAAAATAAAATATTAAAAATATTTGAATAGAACTTCTTTTTTTTTTTACAACAAAATAAATATATTATTGAATAGGATAAATCAATAAAACCGCCCCAAATACCACACCTAAGGAACATGCCACCTTCATATAAAAAATTCATTGGGATACAAGCCTAGTGAAGAAAAAAGAGTACACCATCCTCATGCCTTTGAGTCACTCTAGACATAAAAAGAAACCATTACAAGAAAACATGAACAACCCAAATCGAACCAAAATAAGTCAACTAAAAACAACCCTAAATGCAACATTGAAACAAACAAGGCGAAAGGAGCCACAAAGAAACTTAAACCTTAAGGGGACCCATACTTATTAGAATGGGTACATTTGAGATGTTGCACACATCCCTCAATGGCATCCTCATCAGAAACTTTCCAAACAAGACCCAACTCTTTACCAACTGTCCACATCTCACGGGCGCGCTCATAAACACAATCTTGAGACTGAGAAGATGAAATACCCACAGAATCCACCCTGTCAGATGCAGTGTCAAACACACCCGATGCCTCTATGACATCAGAACCAACAACCTTAAACCCTTATCTTTTCCTTCCCCTCTTCGTGATTTTCTTAAGTCGACATCTTTTTCTCCCAACATAAAAGCATGGGCCCTTAATGGGCTCCTTCTCCATAGAAGGACAACGGGATAAAGGCTCAAACCGAGAGAAAACCACATCGAGGGGAACCAACGAGCGAACACCATGAGTCGACGCTAGACGTTGATCAAGTGCAATCCCTAGTTCATTCAAAGTTGCTACCTGAGAAGTAACATGACCATGGCCCAACTCATGATCTGCACTAACAACTAAACTATCACCCAACCCTGTATCCGATGGACACTCAGAGGAGCCATCACCAATAACTTCACCTGGGAGAGACAAAACCTTGCGACTCTCGAATGAAGCATAGTCTCCGCGCAGCAAAGCATTCGTCCTAGCTTCATAATCCTTTAGTACGACATAGGTAGCCAAACCTCCATAGGTAATCAAATCTATTATATCCAACACAACTGAAGAATCAGGCCCCACAAAAAACTTTACCTCACCATCAATAATATACTGATACGAATCACCTACACCTCGAGCATAAATCAACCGAAGACTTCTCAAACAAAGCCAAATATGAAGAAACACCATCCTCGTTCCTCGAAAAGTCACCACCAGTGTTAGCCAAAGCTTCCATCACATTATTAGGACCCTCAGAAACACCTAGACTGACATAAATTTCCGGGAAAAGAAACTTCATCCGGAATTCGCTCCTCTGGAACCAAAGGCTTAGCCATTAAAAACACAACCATTTCACCTTCAAGACTCAAAGAAGAAGGAACACCACAAACAGATGACTCCCCACCAAAAGAGTCTGACACAACCTTCACAGTCTCACCCGCAATCCCCAAATTCGGTGCAACCATAGTTGACTCCCTCTTCACCTCCATCCCAGCAGGATTGAGTTTACGCTGCCCTTTATAAAGAAAACGAGCGATAGACAAAAAGATACGATCACAACCCATCATCCTCCCATACACGGTCGAAAGAGCTTCCAAAGCAAAATGCGAATTTGAGAACCGCACGAGTAGGCTTTGCTTAGATACGTCCAGTTTACTCAAAAAAATTAAGGGATGAGTATGACATGTTATTTTTCATAGACTTTCATTTAATTCTAAGTTTCAACATTTTGAAAGTCTGGTCCTATTTAAAATCCTATTTTATTTGCGAACATGTCATCAAAGTTATAGGCTTATGAGATAAAATTTATTAAAATCATAATATCATCTAAGTCAAAGTAAATAGGTCTTCAATCCATTTATGAAATGGTTTATATGATTAAATTCTTATATATCCTAACATATTACACATTTAAATAAGTAAATAAAGATATAATTTTAAGATATTATTATGAAATCTCAATGTAAGAATAATATAAATAATAAAATAATCTTATATTAATTATATTTATTTAAGTAGGTCAGCATATTAGGCTTACAAGACTTTTTGAGTGGCATGTGCCTAGTCTTTTTAATTAAATAGGCTTTGAACAAAGCTTTGACCTATTTATTAACTGGTATGCCATGTGCCTCATGTCGGCAACCAAACCTACTTCTAACCCCTATTGACTAGTTGAAATCTTACAAAATAGCTGAAAGCTAATGAAGAGCTAACAATTGAAAATTGAAAGATGATTGTCTAGCTGATTGAACAATATTTGGTAAACTTATCGGTTAAAGTAACTGAAATTGTAAAATAATAAAAAAATATGCATGTACGGTTATGTTTATACTTAACATTACTTTATTTATACTTAGTATTAATATAATATTGATTCTGAGATTATTATCACTTTAAATATAATTTATTTCAAATTATTACCATAATAATTTTTTTTTATATTTTTTAAATTAAATGAGTTAATGTTAACATTAATTTAATTAAATGAACTCATATTTTTTAAAGTTAATAAATTTTTTATTTTTAAGTTTTTTTATTAAATTTAAAATCATTATTATTACATGACAAATGAACATTTGTGTGTTTTTAGGCTGAGGTGTTTGTTATCCATCCCCCTAGAGAGAGCATGTTCTGAAGTTCATCTTATATTAATAAATTCTATTTTACTTATTTTTAATATACTCATCTATTATCTCTCATTTCGGGTTAAAATCAAAATGATAGGTTTTAGATGTTATGAAGTTCATCTTATGAATGGAAGGTGAACCTATATCTCCAGGGTTGGACCGAGCTATTGTAAAATGGGTGGTCTCCTTCCAAGATTAAAAAAATTAATTCATAAGTTATTACTTCAATGTTATTTTTACCCCTACCTATTAATTAGAGACTAATAAATTTGTTTAATGTGTTAAATTTCAGCCACAATTACCCATACTTCCTGGTTTTGTCATGCCTATCTCCGTTTAAGTAACTTTTTAGCTTTGATGTATATGGATGAGGTACCCTTGCTTGTAATAGTTATATTTTTTGTTGATAAAAAAAATTTAGCTAGTTTGAAATCAACTTATTTCTTCTTATTTTAGAATTCAGGTGAAACCTAACTCTACCTCAAAAGCAAGTGATAGCAATTCCGCAAGTGTACATATTGATCGAATTAATGCAAAATATTGTCGAACCACAGTGATAGTTATTTGTTGACTTGATCTTGAAGATTAATGTTTGGAATGGAAAAGAAAAAGAAATATAGTTTAAAGTTTGTTGTGATGAAAACAGTTGTAACAAAAGCATAAACAATAATCTTGTAAAACTAATGAGAAAACAGTACCCTGGGTCAAGTTTCACCTTATTCAGTTATGTTACTCACAATCTAATTCATATATGAACTTTTAGAAACATTTCTATGGTGATGTAGCCTTTACCTTTACGGCTTTACTTGTTAATATCTTAATCAAGTAAATCATTCAATTTCAGTTGCTAAGCCTATTGCCTTAGTACCTAGTCAATTCAATTGAAGAATGATGCTTCTATGTTCAAGCCAACACAATAAGTTTCCACCCTTATGCCTAAGTGATAGCAAACAAATCAATCTAATCCCAAATCTCTTAATCCTTACCAACTACCGTTGTGTAAGAAGAAAGCCAAACACTTGCATGTATTCAAGAGAGTATTGAAACAGAGAAAAGATACATAGAAATGAAACTTTATTCATATAAGAAACTCAGAAGTTCATAACATAACTTAAACTAGGATCCACAATCCCCAAGGTACAAAGGTAAACTAGCCAAGCATGGCTAGAAAATTCATAATGCAAAATAAAAGAACAAAAACCTGAAACAAGAGTACTAGGAAGCCTCCCACAAGCTCTAAGAACCTAAACTTCTAAGTTTTGTTAAAAAAGTTACAAGATATCTAAAAGAAATAACAAAACCCCTATTTATAGAGTTTCCAGCAGTCATCCACACATGTGCGTGGCGTCCTCCACACACATGCATGGGCAAAACGCTCAAATCGCAGCATTAAGTCAGGCCACGACCCATGTGCGTCGCCTAGTGGCGCACATGCGTGGCCATCAGGTTTGGTCACGACGCATGTGCACATGCGTCGCCTTCAACTTTTTCCCTTTTTCTTCGTACTGTAGTGTTATGCATGTGCGTGGAATCGATGGCACACATGCGTGACTTATTTGATTCTTCTTCAAATTTGAAACTCCCTCTTCTCTTATCATCATGGCTCATTACTTTGCCTTAAACCATCATCATTAGTCATAAAAAAACACATCCAACCTGCAGAGAATCTCAACAAACCATCATTTCCACAATGTAACTCATGAAAACTTCTCATTAGACACAATAATTCAGCATCCATTCATTCAATTCACCAAACAAAACTCTCAATATGCAATCAACACTCATGAATTCAAAAGACTTCAGCTCAAAACTGACATAGGAATTACTCTCTAACTAAAACTAATAAAAAGACCAAATAAATATATTAAAAACCAGATACAATTATGAATTAAAAAGGGACTCAACTTGACTTAAAACTCAATAAAGGACTCAAAAAGGAAAAGAAAGAAACAAGAAGGACGTGGCAAACATAAAATAAACCTCGGGTCATCTAGAGGTTAGGGTTTCTCTACTCTTTATAAGCCTAATTTTAGCCATATTTGTAGTCAATGACATGAGACTTCTAGCGCACCTCATCACACTCAGTGATGGACATATGAAGCGAATTTACAATATTGGACATCCGCAAAGTGGTCTATATATAGGTGGTCCCTACTAAACGGATCTAGGGTATGCTCTGATACCATCTTAGAATTCAGGTTAGGTCTAACTTACCCTAAAAGCTAGTTTAGAGGTGAGGGTTGTTATACCTTTTTAAATGCTATAATATTGGTCAAATCTCTAATCAATGTGAGAATTCTTATATTATTGCACTGTGTCCGATGAGTGTTTTAAGATGGAGAATGGTGAGGATACAGTGGTTCTTCGCGTTCTGGGGAAGAACCTCTATCATCTACGTTCGTTGGGGGTTGAACCTGCAAGAAACTCTAACGCTCAAGTTAAAATGTGTGTAAAAAACGGGAGAAATGATATCAACTGTGTACCTTTCATTTGCCTTTTATGTAGGTGGAACCCACAAGATCAGAGGTTCATGAGTGTTTGGTACGATCTTCGACACCAGGTGTCAGATCTACTGACTTTAGGCATGGTCCTTTCAGTGGAGGATGGATTAGTGTATTGTTAACAAGGTTCTTGAGCTTTCAGCCCTCACCCTCGCCTTGGTTGTTAGGGCTACAGTCACTTGATGTGACGTAGTGAGGGGAATGCCTTGGGTTACGGGACCTTGATATTATGATATGTGTATGGAAATTGGAAGGATGATTGTTCCTTGATGAGGACGTTGGAAAGTCGTTGGTTCCTTATGGGCGTAGTTAGCTAGGTGAAGAATAAGCTAGTCGATCGTTCATGGGATGATCAAATCCCGGCTGCAGTGGGTCCACACTCGACAAATGGAATAGTAGTCCCTAGCTAAGTATGTATGTAAGTGGATGCTTAGAGATATGAAAGTTGTGAGATGTTTGGCCGGTTAGTAATCATGGATGGAGTTTTGTTTTTCGGTACGTAATGGATCGATCAGGAGTAGGGGTAGCTTCCAGTTGCGTCGGGCCCGCTCCTTACTAATGAAACACACCAAATATTCATTTTGTTTCTTTTTATTTTCCCTCAAATAATTGAGTGGATAGGAAAGTTTTTCTTCGTTTACATTTCTCTATTAAAACAATGTACTAGCGCGTAGTTTAGTTTTCTGCCTGTTTTATTTTCCTCTTATAAAAAGAAATGTACAAAATCTATTAAAATCACATATATAGATCACAAATCTCGCAGCCATATATATACATTCTCAGTGCTCACTTAATTGATTGCCTTTAGAAGATTCTTTTTGCAATGGAGCAATTCACCTAAACACCAATCCAATTTGACTGCAAATCAAGTCACCACCACACACTTGACTCAACATAGTAGATAGATTTTGAATTACAAAAAGAAAGGAAAGCAGTAATATCCGCAGTAGAATGAAGTGCATTGAGATCAGTGTTGTAAAACTCGGCTCGAACCGGCCGGTTCGACCGGTTGAGCCGGGAACCGGACCCTAAGCCGGTTCGAGCCGAGCATCGGATCGGCTAAGCAATCAACCCGTAGCGAACCGGAAAAAAACGGCCGGTTCAGTCAAAAAACCGGTGACTCGGTCCTTACGGTTGGACCGGTTCGCTATTAAAAAAAATGAAAACTCAAAATGCAAAACAGAGCAAAACGGTGTCGTTTCAGCCTTTCAGGAGTAGGGTTTCAAACTCTAATCTCACGATTTGCTTCAGTCAGTCCACCGTTCACCACACTTCCTTCTTCCTCTGTTCCAATTCCCGCCTGCGCCTGCGCCGCCGCCGCTCCACCACGTGTAGCCGTGGCCCGCCGCCGCTCAGACGACGTCGTGTTGAACCAAAGTTTTACACGCTCAGTTTCACACATCTCATATCAAACTTCTTGCTGTGTACTGCGTTTTGATCACTCATCTTCTTGCTGTGTGCTGCTGCGTTTTACACACTCTAGCTCTTTGTTTTAGACATCTCGCAACAGAGATAAAAAATTAAAAAGAAAAAGATTAGAGGGAAGAGATGAGATAGAAGAAAGATCCATAAAACTTCAAAGTTTCTCCCTCAGTTTAGAGACTCTTGCTTGAAATCAAAATACAAACTAAGAAACCAGATGTGATAGAAGAAGAGCTGCGCACAAAGCTTCTGTCTATGGTAGGGTTTCACCTTATTAGTATAAGGGAAATGGGCCGTATGATTTTGGTTACTATATACACTTTAAGTGGTTGTTGCTATTTACTTTAACATATCAACAAAAAAAACTATGTATTTGGGCCACACATTAATTCTTTTCAACTGGACATGTGCACAAGACCATACTATTGACCGAAAAAAGAGAGGAGCAAACCAAAATCATTAATTTCTTAAAAAGCGATTCAGATCTAATTCCTTGGTGATGGTTTTATATAAATTATACTATAATAAATTAAAGTTTATAAGATTATTTGTATATATAATGTTTTAGATATTATATACAATTAATTTTTTCTCACTTATTAATTATTGTTTGGTTATATTATGAAATTAATTTTTTTTTAATTGTCAACCGAGTCAAACGGTTCAACCAGTGACCCAGTGGTTGAACCATTGACTCATTGATCCAGTGCCTCGACCGAGTCGATTACCGGTCCGAGTTTGATAACCCTGATTGAGATCCTTCATTTCATGCGAATTAAAAGCATGCTCATATCTGAATTTAGAATGTTCAAAGCTACAAATTCCCATGCTAGCAGCTGTTTTGAAGCGCGTGCAGGAAGGATCCAATCACATTCACTGGGACCAAGGTGCTATGGTCCAAAGAAACCACAGTGACTGACAAAGCAATAGCTTGTCTTCTTTTAGCCAGTTGCAAATCCTCACGCGCCCACTCGCGTGAACACCTGCGAAATGGTCACCACAGACATTCTATTAGTCTATTATTCCATAGCATTGCAGTTTGTGTCCCTGTGTTTGTGGTATCAGTGACACTGTTAACAAATAGATTGCTAAAATCTCTGTGCTGCTTTGACTCACTCAGAGACATTCTTTGACAACGTTTGCAAACTAGATACTCACTCTTTGTTTTGTACTACATATATATATATATACATTGTTTTTTGGGTAGCAAAACTGCATCTACACATGTGGTTTTTTTACACACTCATCAAGACATCAACAATGAGCTTGATTGGATTCTTGAACTAAATATTCAACAAATTAATTTTGTTTCTTTAACTTAAATAATGAATGCAACTATAAATGAAATCCTATGATTGATTCAAGTAGTAGCTGTTGCATATGTTCAATTTCCCCTTAACTAAAATATAGTATATTACAGTTTTGTGTTTGAAAAATCTCAGCTAAGAAAATTAGCTGCACCACGAGTGGTTTAGGCTTAAATTAGAATGTGTTTCTCATGAAAATTAAAATATCTAATGTTGCGTCGAGAAATAATGAATTCTAATCAGATTTCATATTTAAGGGCAATGAAATTTTAATATGTTGATTTTATTTTTTTAATTTTTTGTAAACTATACATTAGAATAGTTATGATACATTATTCACACTTCACCAACAATGAGCTTGATTGGATTCTTGAACTAAATATTCAACAAATTAATTTTGTTTCTTTACCTTAAATAATGAATGCAACTATAAATGAAATCCTATGATTGATTCAAGTAGTAGCTGTTGCATATGTTCAATTTCCCCTTAACTAAAATATTGTATATTTCAGTTTTGTGTTTGAAAAATCTCATCTAAAAAAATTAGCTGCACCACGAGTGGTCTAGGCTTAAATTAGAATGTGTTTCTCATGGAAATTAAAATATCTAATGTGCGTCGAGAAATAATGAATTCTAATCAGATTTCATATTTAATGGCGATGAAATTTTAATATGTTGAATTTTTTTTTAATTCTCTATAGACTACATTAGAATAGTTATGATACATTATTCACACTTCAATTTTTTTTCTCATCTCACTTCTACATAATTTCTCTCTTTATCTTTCATTTTCTTTTTCGTATCATATCATGGTATTATTCTCTCAATTCTTTCTCTTCCTATCTCTCTTTAACAAGTGTAGTAAAATAGTGTGGACAAAACATTTTTTACTACATTAACCTGAGATAAGCAAGATAATTTTTTTACTGCAATGTTGCAATGGTAATTAGGAATACACTTTATTGGGTTTAACAGAGTTCGATAATTTTCACACTGGGCATGATGTACATGATGATGATGGTGATCTAGAAGATTCTATATATGATCTTTATTCTTTAGGCTATATGTCTATGGATTAGAATAACCATGTTCTCGTCTTTTGATGCTTCTTCTCCGCCAAAATTATGCAATGTCCTCAATCTTCAAAGTGCCTTGAAGTAGTACATACTAACAATAATTATCTATTGACGTATCATTGCTAAATCATTCTCCATTCTCAAATGCATTATAATATTCACAAATTAAAATGTACCTTATGGGAAGTTGGAAATCACTAAATCCAAGGTAGATATGTTTTCTCACAATCTACTATAATATTCACGGATTAAAATATATAATAAAATTGAGTGGAAGCTGAGATTTGTAATGTATTTTAATTTTAATCATGCATATATAACATAGCAGAGATTTCTCAAAGTACGACACAATTAGCTATCTCTAGCTAACAAGGTTTGGCTGCGCAAAGGAAACATCTGGGTCTCACAGATATAGAAATTGGCATCGAATATTTACTTTGTTCATTGATTGAATAGAAATGACCATCATCAAATTCGTAACAATATGACAATCACAACCTTTTTAAGTGGAATTTGTTTCTGCTTGCGTGACGCTATATTAGCTCCCACTGATTGTTCAAATAATTGCCTAAGCATTTCTAAAGTGATTGTTTGAATCACGCATCTGTTTTAACCTTGAACCAACAAGATTATTTATAAAGTATAGAAAAATGTCTAATTGTAATTTTAATCCCAATAGTTTATACTATGATGATTTTGGTTTCCTAATTTTTTTTAGAGTTACTTAATGATATGCATATGTTATTTCATTCCTCTCTCAATTTTCATATACATAAAATTATTAAATTTTCATATTCTTTTCAAATACCTTTTTTTCTATCATGGACTTTATATCCCTTTAATTATATATGATACAATTTTAAAGTTTATAAATGAAAAAATTAGTAAAAAAAATGTTAAATTTTGAGGATTGGAAGGATATGATATTAGGGTTTTAGAGAATTGAAATTTTTATTGAAATTTAATATTTTTATCAGTGGGTTTTGATAAAAATTAATCAAAACTACCCAAAAAAACATTAAATCTCCCTAAAAAGGAGATGATCCAGCCGCACCTTCTAGTACAATTACCTTGTTACGACTTCACTTCATTCTTTAACCCTGCCTTCACCACCCCATCCTTGCGGCTAACCTAACGAAAAGTTCTGGAGTGTGATGGGCAGTTACAAGGTCAGGGAATGAATTCATCGCCATATGGTTTACCAACGATTGTTATCGTTTCCGGCTTCATGCAGGTAAATTGTAGCCTACAATCCGAACTGAGGACGAGTTTTTGGAGTGAGTTCGCCCTTGCAGGATCACTATCATTTGCCTCAGCCATTAATGTGGCACCTATGTCGCTCGGGGCATAAGAGACATGATGACTTGACACTATCCTCACCTTCCTCATTGTGTAAAATGATGCAATTTGTTAAGACTTTTTGTTTTGAAAACATGAGAGTTTGAGAGTTTTTTTTATAGGTAAATGTTAGTTGTTAGTAATGTTAGTAAATTAGTCCTCCTCAGGGTTCGAACCTTGGATCCTTCATCCCACTCAATCTTTATGACCCATAACTCTTACCATTTGAGCTAACATTAATATCAAGTGGAAAAATAATGATAGTGAACTCAATTTAAAACAATTAAAATGTTAGAGGACTAAATGTAATCAACTTTATTGGGGGACTAAAATCACCCATAATCAAAACTAAAGTGAGGTAAATTGCAAATTATCCTATAAAGATAAAGAAAAACTTTTAAATTCTAAACGAGAGATTAATCACCGTTGTCGGCGGGAAATATTCCGAATAAAAAAATTGTAATGAAAAGGGTTAAATTAAAAAGACATTATGGTATTAATAGTAAGTAAAGGGTTCTACCTTTGTTAGATTAACTAAATAAAAGGGAAAAAAGGGATACAAATTAAAATCTTAGTTAATTTTTAACCAAAGAAAATCGCACTTTCAAGCAGATATTATGAAGAACTAATACAAGAAGAAAGACAGCCGTATTTTATTAAAGCTTTCTCTCATACCAACTTGCTTTACTCATTACGTTCAAAAAAAAAAACTTGCTTTACTCATTGCCCAAGCGGAAATTCATGTATCTTTTAGAGAACAGTTAATCACAACTCAATTTGCCCAACTGATTGGTAAAGATATTACATCATATGGGGAAATTAATTTGATAAAAAATAAAGTTCACTGAAATCAATTACTCAAATACAGTATGGAATTATGGGATTATCCTCCAATTCAATCTGTGAAACATTCCCCAAATTACATCCAACAATCTTTACCTCTAAAAGAAGAGTTTCCTTTTGAAAATGTATGGCAGCCATGAAACTGAGCAAACATATTGATAATAATCATTCTTTTGAACTCATAATAATGTTACTATTTTCAACATTCTCATACAAACCAACCTAAACCTATTAAAATGAAAATAAAAAAGAGCATATAATGATTAAAAGAAAAAAGAGCTAACTAACATCCCTAAGGGTTTTCATTTAATCTTAAAAGAAGCAAATAAAAAGCACTCATATCCATCCTCAAAGCACTCATATATAGGAATTGGACTAAAATTTGTGTTCTTGGTAGGTTAAAGAAATTGAAGCCACACTAACCAAAAGTACCCGGATCTAAAAAACTCTACATTTGGTTGCTAGTTGTAGAAGAAGAGCTAAAACCAGAAATATCAGTCCAAGCTGCAGAATTAGTACCAGCAGTAGTAGTACTCCAATATTGTTCACTTGCAGAATTATTGGTCCCTAAGAACTGGCTTGGCAAATTAAGTTCCCTACTATCTTCCATTTTCACTGAAGCAAGCTGAGTCATCAACCCAGAAGTTGAAATCTTTGGCCTTAAATTACTCAGACTATGACCACCACCGGAGCCATATCCAATTACCTCATGATGATGAACACTGCCGCCTTCAAAAGGGTGGTGGTACAAACCAACCGGTGAACCTTCCAGACCAGCCAAGAAGGGAAACTGCTGAGTTTGTGGCACACTACGCCATTGGTCCAAACCAGATAAGATTGAACCACAACCGCCACCACCACCACTGCCGCCACCACCACCACCTAAATTAGCACCTCCTATCTGGAAACTCAACTCCCCTACTCCTCCTATTGGACCACCTGAAATGGGGTTGTAACTGAGACCATAGTTTAACCCCATATCACCACCACCACCAGCTCCAAACTCTGAGAACTGATGATGATGCAATGGAGCCATGAACCTCATTGGTGGAATCTGAGGTCCAAGGCCTAAGATATCAGCAGCAGAAGGGCCACTGTTGGAGGAAACTGAATTGGTGGAACAACCACTCCCGGTCTGGCAGTCCGAGCTGGCCGGGGACTTGCCGGCGCTGTTGCTGCTGCTGCCTCCTTTGCTTCTCTTGTTCCTCCGGCAGCCCCCGCCGACCGGGACATTCCTCAAGGCACCGCCTCTAGTCCAGTACCTTCTGCAAGTCTTGCAGAAGTGACGGGGCTGAGAGAGGCTATAGTTGTTGAAATAGCAGAATTTTGTGTTGGTGGACTCGCAGCGCGGACACTTCAGCGCGGTGTCCGGCATAGGCACGTTGGCCATCCTGGCTCTGTCTGACATCGATCCCGGCCTGATGGCGCCGGCTCCATGGGGTGGCAGTGGAGGGGGAGGCGGAGGAGGGAGCAGGTGCTGAGAGGTGGAATTGTTGTTTCCTGGTTGATGATTTGGTTGCTGCAAAACATAAAGCAAGAAGAAATGAAAATGAGAAGTGTGAAAAAATTAAAAATGATCTATAAAGCAAAGAAATCATATATCTGGTATATTCAAGAAGAGTATAAGCAAAAGTAGCAAGAATATTTTTCTTTTTGAAATATCTTTTGAATTCTTTTGCCTTTTGCACAAAGAATTAAAACACTACAAGAACAAAATTGGAGAAACCCTTGGTATTCCACCTGTTGCTGCCAGTTGGATGCATCAAGATAAGCTGCTGGTATGGAAGTAAAAACCATGGTTCTCTCTTGGAGCTTTCTCTTTCTGTAAAGGTTTGATAGTGGTGGAGAGAATCACATCAACAAGGTAGAGAGAGAAGGTGAAGTGTGTGTGTTGCTACCAAGTTGCAGATAGCTAGAGGAGAGAAAGCAACAAAGGAAGAAGCTAAGGAAGGTTGTTGTTGCAAGGTGGAAATGAGAACCAGCAAAAATAAAGGAGGGGGCTTTATAGGTATTTATATATAATTTAAGGCTAATTGTTAATTCATTCTCTTTTTCTCTCTCCCCATTCCGTCCATAACATGCTTTTTGGTTTTTTTAACTTTCTAGGGTTTTGAGAAGGTGATGTTTGTTTCTTAACCCATAAGCTTCTTTTTCATGCTCTGCAAGACTACTGTGTAAAGACAGGGAGATCAGTATGCTACTGACTGGCACATGTATCTTAGCAAATAATTTTGTGTGTGGAGCAAACTTTTATTATGATGTGATTACATTGTAGAAATAATTGTTTAAATGAATGAATTAAGATAAAGTACTAATGATATTTGCATCACCAAACAGTTCATACATATTAGAACATCTATTTTTCTCTTTGTGTCACATCGATCATATCATATTTATCACATATCTCTAATATATATATATATATAATCTGCCCCACCATCTTTATTGTTAAGGTCAAGAATCAAGAATGTGATGATATGCAGTAATATTTTTATATTGAATAAGAAAAGGTGTGTATTGGTGCTTTAGCTAGCGATGGAAAATGGTCTAAGTGTCCCGACTGAATGAACCTTTTTTCATGGTCTGTCTGTTCCCTACCCTTCCCCCACTATTCTTTGTTTTTTCATGGGAATGGGAATATCATCTGCCCTTTGAGCACGCACGCGCCACCACATGACTCGTGAGCAGCCATTCAAATTCATTAATTAATTGACTCATAGACCCCAGTAACTCTTTTGTCAAGGTCATCTGATAGATACATGGTAAGTAGTATCCCTATGCCTAAATGGTTCTAATTATTCCACATGCAAAAGGAATTTAAAACACAGAAATGTGGATTCTTATACCATAAGTTTCTCAATATTCAAGCTAAAATGAGCCAAAAAAAATTTACAGAAAATTAAAAGATTATTCATATTCAGATCAACTTCTTGAAACTCACAAGAACAAAAAGCAACACTGTTACTGTACCTGCTGTTAAAATTAAGTCTGCTTGCCTTGGACTGAATTGTGATACTAATCCATAACTATCAAAGTCGAATTGTGATTCTATTAATAAAGCAAACTAAGAGGACAACCACTAATTGAACATATGAAAAGTCCGACACTAAGAGGCCAACCCGCTCAAATCTAAATGAACTTATGCAAAGTGAACTACTAGGGGGACACCCAACTATTTAGCTTGTTTTTATGGGAATTTTGCTCCGGAAAGTTTTAACATTTTGATTTACACAATATATAGAGCCCACATCAAAACCCCAAGAAAATCCGTAAGAAATTCAAGTGTTTCCTGAATGTCTCACTATGCGGGTATCTAATTAAGTCCAAAAGAAATCGAGTTTTGTGAAAAATGAAATGACTATTAAACTTTAATAGTTGAATGAATTTTTTTTCTTGAAAGCAACATTTTTATTTGAAGAAATGGTTGAAAGTACAAACATTACTCAACAAAGTGAGTATAATCCCCTCCAATAGTACATAGAAGAACCTTAAAATCCAATAGAGATTTGGTTCACCCAAAGATGAAACTTCAAAAATCCAGTACCAAATAAACACCTAACATAAATTGTAGGAAAATCCCAAGCAAACATCGATAAGGATTCAAACCCGGATCAAGTATCGAAGTGACCAAAGAGAATGAGCATTTGTCAGGGCTCGATATGTGGCAAAGAAAAGCCACATAACCCAACAAAAACATAGTTGATCTCACTAGTGGAGAGGACGCGAATCATAGTTGAATGATATTTGCACAAGGATTCTAAAGAGACCAAGCTACATCAGCCTGGAATGATCTTGGATCAGTCCATAGAGACGATGTGTGAAGATGGTTTTTATCGTCGGTAAATATTACTATTACCATGCTAATGCTTTGCTTTGTTAGAAGAGAAAGAGGAGAGAGAGAGATGCAAGAGAGAGAGAGAGAGAGATAGGAGAGAGATGGGAGAAGTTACTGAAATTCTGGCAAGAGTAATACGGATATTCTACCAGATGTCTATGACATCTTGTACAACAATATGATCAATTCAACAAATAATGCAGCAAGAGGAAAACAGTAAAAGACAAAGGAAGTTGTTCACCCAGTTCGGTGCAATGTCACCTACGTCTGGAGGGTTTTCACCCAAGAGAGATAATCCACTATTATAGAGAAATTGTACAAAAAGGTCTCACACAAACTGCCCCAGCTCAACTACCTTTTCTACCTATCTCTACCCGTGAAATATTACTTAGGTATCCCCCTAAGTATGAGCACTCCCTCTCACTCTCTTACAATCACTGCCACAGTGATTGAACTCAAGTATGAGTTACAAAGACAGATCTCAAGATCACACAGTAAACACACACTCTTAGCTCACAACAATGACATAAAGCTGCTAAGAGTACACCACAGTATGAACTCGATGAAAACCCTAATATAATCAAATGTTCCGTGCTTGAGTCTAGGTCTTGAGTTTTCATATATAGTACTCTTCCAGGCCTTGTCTTTGTTGGGCTTGAAAGTTCACATGGTCCATACACAAATCAGGAAGTTGTTAAATGAAAACCAACCAAGTAACAAATCTGCAAAAGATCTTCAGCCAATCAACAATTAAGCAGATTTCAACTTCCATATTTATCTTCAATTAAAACCCCCTTGAACCGGGTTTAAATACACCACAGGATATTCCTTGACGGCGCACAAAAGCTTCCAGCAAAACCTAACTTGTATACGAAGCTTTACAGATTACCAAATAACCAACTAACAGTAGATACTTCAGGACATATGTCGCAGGCAAGATGTTACAACATCGGGTCCGACAAGTTGGCACACACATACTTAGCTAAAATGCAGACAACCAAACAAAGGAACAACAATCTCCCCTTTTCAAATTTTAGCAATACACTACACTACCATAAATCATCTTCAGAACCCATTTAACATCTTGAAATACCAGAGAGGAGTAAATCAAACTAGACCAAGGTAGCTTAAAGCACCTTTCAACAACATAGCTATCAGCAGCAATTATGAACACCCGAATGCAGTAACAAAGACTACTAACAGAGTACAACACAACAGAAAAACACATCACCATCATGTCAGCACCATATCAGTATCAAGAACTGCTTCTACACTTACTGCATATCAACATATCCTATCATCATACCCATTACTCCCCCTTATTAGCATAATTTGGCAAAGGCTCATGAAGAATAGCATACTATTATAGAACATCCAGTAGAGAATCCAAGAGCACAAATTCACAGTCAGACTTATTACAGACCAGGAGCAAATGTAGTAGATATAGAGCCACACAAGGCTGTTGCAAATACATCCAAAAGAAAAAAAATAACTAAAGAGAGGTGCTACAAGGGCTAGAACTTGTTGTTCCTTTTTTCATGGTTGTCTGCATTTTAGCTAAGGTATACTTGTCTGTGCCAACATGTCGGACACGATGTTGTAACATCTTGACTATGACATGTGTCCCTGCGGATCTGATATGAGTTGCCTGAGTTTTCTGTGAAGCTGTGCTTTGATTACGTGGTATTCAAGCTAGGGTTGTTGAAGAAGCTTCTGTGTGCTATCTGGAATATATTATAGTGGAATCAAATCTGCTAAAGAGGATTTGATTTGGTTTAAATTGTGAAAGTTGTTATCTTTTGTTCAAATCTTATTTGATAAGATTTGTTACTAGTTTAAAAAGATTTGTTCCAGATATGTTTAATGGACTCTATTTCGTGCAAGCCCATTGAAGATCAAGGCCTGCAGAAGAACGGCTATTTAAGGAGACTTAACCCTAGTTGCTAAGGGTGCGTTTGGCACCCAAGGATGGTGTTTTAGGGTTTGTGTTTGTGAGTCCTTGTTCTTTGATTTTGTACACCACTCTACTGCCTCCATTGATAAATCATATGGCTTAGAGTTGGTTTGTTTTATTTGAGTTGTAATCTCTTCAATTGTTGTTTGATCATGAGATCTGTCTTTACGCTTGTGTAAGTTTCAATCATTGTGGCAGTGATTGTGAGAGAAAGTGAGAGGGGGTTCTCATACTTAGGGGGAGACCTAAGTAATATACCACGGGTAGGAATAGGTAGAAAGGCTGGGAACTGGGGTAGTTCTATTAAGACCTTTTTGTACTTGATTCTCTATAATAGTGGGTTATCTTTCTCTTGGGCTGAAGCCCTCCAGATGTAGGTGATGTTGCACCGAACTGGGTTACCAATCCTCTGTATTCTTTATTGTTTTTGCTGGTTTAATATTGTGCTTCACTTCTGCTATTATCTGCTGTTATCTGATGTACGTTGTGCCAGATGTCCTAGACATTTGGTTCGACATATGTCCTGTGCGAGAACCAGAATTTCAGAACTGGTGGAGCACTTCCTCGCTAGCAGTTTCATACTGAGCCTCTTCTTCCTCAACAGCATCAGGATCACCCTCAACATCCTCAGCAAATTCTTCACTGGTACCTTCCTCAGCAGCAGGAGCAGGAATCTGTGTCAGAGCCTTGATGAGCTTGTCCACATTCTGCTTTCTAATTTTGCAAGCCTGAATAGTGGCATCCAAGGATTTGGAGACAACCCTTAATTCAGCCAAAATATCATCTTTGGTTGCACCAACTGCCTAAGTACCACTGGTACTGGCAGAGCCTTTTGCTGCAGAAAGCACAATGTCTGGAACATGTGTTCCAGCAAACAAGCGATAATCAAACTTGAGAGGCATAGGTCGCTTACCTTGTGGTTCATCAACCCTTACAACATGAGGATGTTGTTTGACAATTAGTTCAAACAATAGGCATGGAAATAGGATAGACAGTCTCACAACATAAGAGCCTGCATGCTTCAGAGTCTGATAAAAAACTAGCTTGCCAAAATCAAACTCACCACCAGTACCAATCAGATAGAGCATTCTTGCAAGGTGAGAAGTTACACCAGATAGATGATTGGTTGCCATCCAATTTGCACAGCCAATCTTGAAAAGAACAGCATACTTGGTAGTTAACTTTCCAGAGGGAAGCAATCCTTTCTTTGGCCACTTCTTGACCATCTTCCCAGTCGGGGTTTTAGCAACCCTATCCAATTCAGGTTCTTCATCAGTTCCAGCCACTGGACATCTTCCCAGAAACTCGTTCACAACTTCAGGAGATAAATTTACACACTTTCCTCTGACATACACATTTCTATACTCAGAACTGCTCTCATCATCACAATCAGTAGGGATGTTCACAATGAACTCCCTAACCAGATGAGTAAAACATCTTCCAATGTCTTTAACATTCTTCATCAAGCCTGCATCAACCAACTGATCCATGATTTCCTTGAGTTCCAACACATCTTCATGGAGTTCCCTTTCTGTGGCTAACCTTCTCTAAACAACAAACTTCCAACTCTGTGCAGAGCTGGAAAAGTGAAAGGATACATTATCAATAGGTGCCTCTGGAACATTCAAAGGAATTCTCTTCCCCTTGATCATCTTCTTGGCCGAAGTGGAGATGTCAGGGACATCTGGCTCGACTTCTGGTTCAGAATCTGTTGCAGCAACATGTTTCCTCTTTCTTCCAGTGGAAGCAACAGTCTTTTCTTCCTTCTTCTCTTTCTTTGTCTTCTTCTCAGGAACTGAGACCTGAGATTTTTTGGAGTTTTGGGAGTCTGAGTACTGGAGCCCTTGTTCTTCTTTCCTTTCTTATCTGCAACACTCTTGCTTGTAGACACTGCAGCCTTCTTTCCAGCAGTGGCCTTCTTGGGCACTTCTTCATCATCTGAGTCCTCTTCTTCAGAGACAATTAACACTTGTTCCTTACCCTTCCGTGACAAGGGTTCAGGAGTTTTCTCATGGGATATTTCAACAGAGGGGGTCTTCTCACTTGAAGATTCCTGACTAGCAACATCAGTATCATCTTCCTTCTCAGCATCTTGTTCACTAGGGTTTGCTTCAGAGTTTGGTTCAGAATCACCATCAACCTGTGATCCAACATTTGGCATGCATTCTGTGCAGTGGCAACATCAGCAAGAGTCTCCAAGACATTGTGGATGACTTGATTTGCTTCAGCATCGATGGCATCGCTTTCTTGATTATCATCAACCGGTGGATCAGGAATGGAATCTTTTGAGATGTTCTGAACACTCGATGCTTTCCCTGTGCCTCGCTTGACAACAAACTTGATCCTCATACTCCTTGTCCTCTTGGCTGGGCCAGACGAGTCTGGAGAGACAATCTTCAGAGAGGAACGAGTAACCCTAGATGGAGTAGAAGATGTAGTCTTCAAACCAAGAAACTTAACCCTATGAGAGTTCTTGATAGGTTTGGGACATGCAGCGATCTTCTTTCTTGAATCTTGAGTCATGATCAACAGTAACTTGACACAATTACAAAAATAACCGTTAGAACGCAAAGACCACAGAGAGAGAGAGAGAATAATTCAAGTTTGTGAAACCAAGACAAATCAGTTCTGTGTCTTCCTCAACTTCATCAAGGGCGGTTAAATAGAGGAAATTATAGTCGTTGCCCTTGACAAGTGTCAATAACTGCTATAAGTCAGTTATTACACAAATCCCCAATTTTCCTCTCAACTCCTCAAACTTAGCCGCATCCAACGCTTTTGTGAAAATATCTGCTAACTGCATATTTGTTTCCACATGCTCAAGAGTGATAATCTTTTCTTCAACCAAATCTCTAATAAAGTGGTGACGAATGTCAATGTGCTTTGTCCTGCTATGTTGGATTGGATTTTTTGAAATGTTGATTGTAAGACCCAAATTTCAGACTTGGATTTAAATAATTATTTTAATTATTTTTCCAACCTAAGAGTAGAACCGGTTTAACCGCAAAATGACCTTGTAAAGGATAATGTTGTTTTGGACGACTTGATGAAGAATAACGTTCAGGAAATTGCTTGAAGATAGTACTGTGGTCAGTATAAGAGTTAGCACGAGCCATTTCCACACCGACTAAGGTTGAGAGTGTCCGAAAAAGGCTATTTCCGCTCTTAAAGCGCTGTTTAATCGAAATTCAAAATCCTTGGAAAAATAAGAAGTTCTCTTTATTTTTCCCTCGACCAGCGTTTCATTTCGGAACTCTGGACTGTACGCACGATAGGTTTCACTTCTCGGAAGTCCGACGACGCTAAATTCTATTCTCTCAAGACTTTAAATTCCAACACTGAATGAAGACTTTTTCTATTCGGAGCTTCTAACGAAGTTTCCATCCGCGTTGCCAGATTTCTTTCGACGTTTCCAACCTTTCTTCAGAAGGAAGTTTTGTCATCCGACTTTCACAGCAAAAGTAGTTTTTCGGAGTATTTTAACTCACACCGCTTTTGGATCGTTTTCTTCAAATTCAAGAGACTTGTTTTGAGTTCTGGAATTCTGTCGCCAGAATCTCGCTTAGAATTCACAGATGAACGTACTGCAAAAATCGGAATCGCGAAATATTCATTTTCCCGCGATTTCTCTCTCCTATAAATAGAAAAAAAAAAACAAAAAAACTCACCATTTCTCCTTGTGTGGCCAAGAGTGAGAGGAAGGAGAGGAGAGGAGAGATTTTCTTCGTTTCTTGACGGATCTTCGAGCTGTTTGTCTCTACTTCACAGCACAGAGGTATTCTACTCACTTCTTACCTCTGATCATTCTTTTTATCGCGTTTCTTTATCTCTTTCTGAGCTCCTAGTTTCGAGCTTTTTCCAAAATTGTCCGATTTTCCCGATTTTTCTTTTGAACTACCTTCTACTACTACCCAACAAGCTAAATCTCTCGCCGATGCGCGCCGATTTCGATCGAGTCGCCGTAGATCTGAAAAATGGTATAAAAACCCATTTACTCACATATTGAAAGTTTTTGATTACGCCCTTAGGATTAGTTGCTATAAATGTCGTTGTGAACGACCCCATCAATTTTGTTTTTCAAAGTTTCAACTTTGAGTTTTTGAGCTTTAATTTTGGACCAAAGTGACTAGTCGTATATCGACCCGCTCGTTCTAAAATTTTTCCGACAGTTTCCTTGCCCTATTTTTACCCTAAAACTACCTAGGAATTAAATTAGATCGAAGAAAAAGCGCTGAAACGCTAAATTGGAGAGTGGCCGAGACCTATTTGTGTTAGGAAAGTGAGGAAACTCAAATCTGGGCAAGGTTGGCCTTATGCTTACTGTAGCCCTTCGAGTCGCCGAAATTTTGGCTTTGGTTTCGTGTCATTCCGAGTTATGTAGCTCGAGTTATGCGCATTTTAGTGAGCAAAGGTAAATATTAGAATTTCTGTTTGGTTTTACGAGTCAAAACTCACCCATTCAGGGAAAATCTTCCATTCGCGTTAGAATGTTGTACACAGAAGCTTCGTGAGCGTTGTCGAACATTAGTTAGGATTGTTTCGACTGTATCGACTTGTTTTGATTCATTATTGCTTTGTTTGCTCAAAGGTTCAATTGTGGAAACTTTGGGGTTGACTGAACAAGCTTCTGAGCGAGACCTGCACCGCGAGACTTGAACAACTCGAGGTTAGGGCAACTTACTTGCTAGCTAATGTTACTAGGCGTCGATCAATTCGACTTGGTTATTGTGTTGATATTGAATATTGCTTTGATTTTGATTATTGTTTGGAACTGAGAAAATGATTTCTGGAGGCTTCGGCCGAGTGAACTTATATGAGACGTGTGTCTCTGTTTTCTGAGAGGCTTCGGCCATTTACTGGTTTCTGTCTTATCGCTTTCTAGTGGATAGGACAAGGTTATGTTTACAGCACTGCAATATTGATTCATCGCTCGATAGAGCTTGATGTATTTGCGTTTATGATTAAATTGTGCTGTCTATATTCGTGCATTTGATGCCACTCTCGGAGTGTGGAATACACTTACCCTTGTCATGACAATGACGGGTTTGTTTTGGGAATGTTTGTTAGGTTGAACCAAGGTTCGAACCTTTATTGTTTTAGGGAATCTAGTGTTTTCTCGAGGAGTTATTTGGGTTTGATGGGAACTTTGAACTTATAGAGTTTTGGACCAAAAATAATCATAATCTGTTTTATATAGATAAATTCATAATATATTTATTAAGAATATAACGCTTTTAATTAATGACGACGATTTGATGGAAAAGACTTAGGAATGAACTTGAGTTTGGAAAACGGGAATGGGTCTGTGATCCTAGTTTTAGGAACGTTATTTTGAAAGGTTTTGGAAAATGAGAATTGGATTTTGGAATTAACAACATAATGCACTAACTTACGATGAAACCTTTTACCTAATGAGAGAACTATTTTTAAGGGAACTCATATTATGGAAAAGAATTTGTAGACGGGCTTCGCCAAGGGTCTGGGCGTTAGTGAGGTACTTAGTAGAGTACTCTTGGTGTAGCAGGATTTTACGGTCAACCGTGTAGAGTTGCATCGTCCCTGACTATACCTGGCACAACAGGAAGTGACGGTCAGCTGCGTAGAGTTGTATCGTTCCTGTTGATGTCTGGCATAGCAAGCAGGATGGTTAAACCCGCAGGGTCACAACCAACTTGACTATAGCCTAGGTTTTTCATTGTAGAAGCCTTTGGTCAATGAACCAATTTTTACCTGTGAGGACGAATCGTTGTTTTTCTAATCATATTGCACTCATGCATACACGCGATGAAGTGCCAAGCGGAGTACTTCGGTATAGCAGGAAGCAACGATCAGTCGTGTAGAGTTGAATCGGTCCTGACTATACCTGGCACAACAGGAAGTGACGATCATCCGTGTAGAGTTGTATCGTCTCTGTTGATGTTCGGCATAGCAAGCAGAAATGGTCAAACCATGTAGAGTTTGCACCGTCTTGACTATAGCCAAAGGTGATAAGCGACACCCGAGCATAAATGGTTAAACACGAGGCCAGTGTTACGACCGTCTCGAGGTGCCCAACCTTTAAGTGGCAATACCGTTGGTTTGTCCCATCGCCAACTAGAGTGACGTTATTCGGATTTGTGTCAGCATATTCTGCATTGGCACACCATGCATCTTATTATGATTGACGTTGCATGACATGTCATGCCCTTTAATTATATGTGTTTAGATGTTGATGATCAGATTATTATTAGGGGTTTGATACATATATATACAACATATATATATACCCCCTTATTCTTCAAATGTTGGTTGTATATCTATTGTATTCTGTAAGTTGACCCTAGCGCCTTGGCTTTGTTTGTATGTCTGTGTTTGGGCGGTCGGCCTGCTGCCAAACGTTCGACAGCTGGTTCGTGATGATTCGTCACTCGGGGAGGACCAGGAGCATAATGACCATTACTGAAGTTTCGACGAGGACCCGGACTGAATGCATGACCAGATGAGGGTCGAGGATGGAAGTATAGGGTATGGGTGTTTAGAGCTTACTAAGGTTGGGTGTTAGTGTCATAGCTCTGATTGTCATTTCTCTTTTTGGGGCAGGGTAGGTCCCCGACTATTAGCTTTTTGTGTGGTTCTCTTCCATGAGGATCACAGGGAGTTTGTCGGACGTAAGAGATCTTTTGGAAGCCGTTCTGGGCTAATTTACTTTCTTGGAGGATTGTATTTATAAAACTTATGACTCTGTCTATGAGTTGCACTTATTTGCCTGCGGGCGCTACTTTCAGTTACTTGATGTTACTTTCCGTCACTTGAGGACACTCGTGACGATGATTTTGGTTGCAGCGAGGGCTGTGCTTTTATTGTATATTAGTCGCTGTTAATCGCGAATGGGTTGAGTCTTTATTTCGACAAGTATTTTTATTTATAAAGAAAACGAAAAAAAAAATACCTGCTTTTCCGCTTTGTTTTATTTTTGAGTTACTAAGTGACACCCGAAAATCGGGATGTTACATTGATGGCACTCAGGTTGTCATAGTATAATGTCATGACATCTTGTTCGACATTATATTCCTTCACCATCTGCTTCATCCATAATAATTGAGTATAGCCACTTCCAGCAGCTATATATTCAGCCTCAGCAGTAGATATAGAGACACAATTCTGCTTTTTGCTGAACCAAGAGATGAGATTATTACCAAGAAAGAAGCATCCTCCTGAAGTACTTTTTCTGTCATCTGCATTTCCTGCCCAATCTGCATCACAGTAGCCTATCAAATTTGAATTAGAGTTGTGAGCATAAAAAATTCCATAGTCAGCAGTTCCATTAATGTACTTTATAATCCTCTTGACTTGACACAGATGACTCTCTTTAGGAGCAGCTTGATATCTAGCACACACACCAACAGAGAAAGCAAGATCTGGTCTGCTAACAGTGACGTAAAGAAGACTACCAATCATACTTCTGTATAAGCTTTGATCAACATTAGTTCCACTTTCATCTTTAGTTAGCTTGATATGAGTGGCTGCAGGAGTTATCTTATGAGTTGAGCCTTCAAGGCCAAACTTCTTAACTAGTTCTTTGGCATATTTGCTCTGTGAGATGAACATGGAGTCTTCCATCTGTTTTACTTGCAATCCCAGGAAGTAATTTAATTCACCAACTAGACTCATCTCAAACTCAGATTTCATGTGTTTGACAAAATGTTCGACCATGTGGTCTGACATACCGCCAAAGACGATGTCATCTACATATATCTGAGCTATCATGACTTTTCCTCCATCACTCTTTACAAATAGAGTCTTGTCTATTCCTCCCTTGTTGTACCCTTTACTTATCAAGAACTCTGTTAACCTCTCATACCACACCCTTGGTGCTTGCTTCAATCCATACAAAGTCTTTCTCAACTTGTAAACATGTTCTGGAAAGGTTGGATCCACAGATCCCTTTGGTTGTTCTACATAAACTTCCTCATTCAGGTATCCATTCAAGAAGGCACTCTTCACATCCATCTGGAACAACTTGCATTTCAGAATGCATGCTAGTCCTAACAACAATCTGATAGATTCCAATGGAGCAACAGGCGCAAAGGTTTCATCAAAATCAATTCCTTCAATCTGAGTATACCCTTGAGCAACTAATCTGGCCTTGTTTCTTGTCACAGTACCATTTTCATCTGACTTGTTCCTGAAAATCCACTTGGTACCAATCACATTTACACCTTCTGGTCTGGAGACAAGGTCCCATATTTCATTCCGCTTAAATTGATTCAATTCTTCCTGCATGGCATTGATCCAGTACTCATCAGTCAGGGCTTCCTTGATGTTCTTTGGCTCAATCTTAGATATAAAACATGCATTTGCAATAGTGTCTCTAGATCTAGTGATAACTCCTTCATTCAGATTCCCAATTATGTTTTCTTTGGGATGTATCTTCTGAATCCTGATTGAGGGAACAATCTCCTTAGATGACTCATGTTCTTTTTCTTCTTCAGGTTCAGTGTCAGACCGGATGTCACAGTCATGTGGTCTCTCATCAACTATCTGAGGCACATTTTCATCTCCATCTGTATTGACTTCATTCAGGCTGCTTACTCTGTCATCCACAACTACATTATGGATTCCATCATAGTTCTTGTGCGAGAATTAAACACCCTGTAAGCCTTGCTATTTACTGAGTAACCCAGAAATAACCCTTCATCACTCTTGGGATCAAGCTTCCTCCTCTGTTCTCTATCAGTTAAAATATAACACTTACTTCCAAAAACATGAAAGTACATGACAGTAGGTTTCTTTCCTTTCCACAGCTCATATAGAGTGGAGCCAGTTCCTGAGCGGATAGTTACTCTGTTGTGAATATAGCAAGCAGTGTTTATGGCCTCAGCCCAAAAGTGATAAGGAACTTTCTTAGCATGAAGCATTGCTCTAGCAGATTCTTGTAGTGTTCTATTCTTTCTTTCAACCACACCATTCTGTTGTGGAGTGATAGGGGCAGAGAACTCATGCTTGATTCCTTCATTTCCACAGTATTTTGAAAATTTTCCATTCTCAAATTCCTTCCCATGATCACTTCTGATTTTCACAATTTCATATCCCTTTTCTCTCTGGAGTTGTTGACTTAGTTCTCTGAACACTCCAAAAGTCTCTGACTTTTCTGCAAGAAAGCACACCCAGGTGAATCTTGAAAAACCATCAACACATACAAATACAAACCTTTTTCCACCAAAACTTTCTTTGTGCATTGGTCCCATCAAATCCATGTGTAGCAATTCCAAGGACCTTGTTGTGCCAATCTAAGTCAGTTTCTTGTGAGAAGTTTTGATCTGCTTTCCAACTTGGCATTCTCTACACACTTTGTCTTCTTCTATCTTCAATCTGGGAATACCTTTGATAGCTTCTTTGGATATGACCTTCTTCATACTTGTGGGGTTTAGATGCCCTAATTTTTTATGCCACAGCTTTGCTTCATCTTCCTTTGAAACTAGGCACATTGAGGACATAGCCTTGTTCTGTGGAGACCACATGTAGCAGTTGTCTTTGGATCTCACTCCAGTTATAACGACTTCCTCATTTTCATCAGTAATAGTGCTGCCAACTTTGTTAAATGAGACATTCAGATCCAAGTCACATAGTTGACTTATGCTAATTAAGTTAGCCGTTAAGCCTTCTACTAACAGCACATTACTCAGATTTGGAGAGCCACCACTAACAATCTTTCCAGATCCCTTGATTCTTCCTTTAGCGCCATCACCAAAAGTGAAAAAGCTAGTAGAGTGAGGTTTAATATTATCTAGGTACAGCTTCACACCAGTCATGTGTCTGGAACATCCACGATCAAAATATCAATCGTCCTTAGAAGATGCTCTCAGAGAAGTGTACGCAACAAGAGCTGTTACAATGTTCTTAGGTTTCCACTCCCTTCTCTTTGGATTAGCAGAGGTATGCATCTGAGTAGTTCTCCAGTGTTGAAGTGTTCCATACAGCCTGTAATAGTAGGGTCTTATATGTCCATGCTTACCACAATGGTGACATTTCCAGGTTGTGTTCCTCATTGTCTGAGTTGGAGGATAAGAATAAGGAATCTCTCGGTACCCTTGTTGAGCAGCATGTTGGGACATTCGGCTTAACATCTTGAACTCAGTCTTCTTCTCTGCAAGAATGGACTTGTTGCTGTTCTTTTTATTTTGTTCCGCCGTGAGGTCTTCAGTATATCCCAGTCCTGTCATGTCCCTTGCAACCTTTCCTGTTTCTAAAATTAAGTCAAACACATCAGTTCCTTTATTCAACATACGAACAGATTTTACCATACCTTCAATCTTTGACTTCAGCATAGTGACTTCTTCTTGAAGTCTGTTATTCAATATCAGCAAATTCTGTTTCTCAACTTCCAGATTCTTGACAACTCCTTCCAGCTTCATTCCCTTTTCACAGGCATTTTTCCAGTTGTTGAACAGAAGTTTGTAGGTTTCTGCAAGTTCCTCTTCAGATATTTCACCATCACTTGAATCTGATCCAGAGTTGCACTTCACAGTAAGACCCATGACTTGAGGTTCTTCTTCCTCTTTTGTATCATCGTCAGACCAGGTTGCCACCATTCCTTTTCCCAGTTTCTTCAAATAAGTAGCACATTCTGCCTTGATATGCTCATATCCTTCACATTCATGACACTGGACACCTTTGCTTTTGTTGGACTTGTCTTCTTCCTTGTTTCTGCGAGCAAAGCCAGAGTGTTTTCCGATGTCAGACCGCTTGTCTAGCACATTTGGTCTAGGTCTTCTTTCAAACCTCCTCATCATTTTGTTGAATTTTCTCCTAAGCATAGCTATTACTTCAGACAGATTTTCATCAGACTCTTTCTCACTTGTATCATCATCTTCAGTATTTGATACAAAAGCTATACTTTTGCTCTTCTTGTCTGACCTTTCATTCACAGACATCTCGAAGGTTTGTAATGAACCAATTAATTCGTCTACTTTTATGCTGCCAATGTCCTGAGCTTCCTCAATAGTTGTCACCTTCATATCAAATTTCTTGGGTAAAGATCTGAGAATTTTTCTGACAAGCTTTTCCTCAGACATTTGTTCTCCAAGAGCAAATGATGCATTTTCCATGTCGCGCACCCTCATGTGAAATTCTGACACAGTTTCATCATTCTTCATCTTCAGATTCTCAAACTGAGTGGTGAGTAGTAGCAGTCTTGACACTCTTACTCTTGTAGTACCTTCATGAGCTACTCTGAGGATTTCCCAAGCATCCTTAGCCACAGTGCAGGTATTGATTAACCAGAACATGTTCTTGTCCACTCCGTTGAAGATGGCATTCAGTGCTTTTGAGTTTGCCAAAGCTTCATCATCTTCCTCTTTGGTCCATTCTTCTTCAGGCCTCAATTCAGTGGTTGAAGTTCCCTCTTTGTCATTTTTCACAGGATGTTTCCACCCCTTGACAATAGATTTCCATGTTTTGCTGTCAATGGATCTCAAAAATGCTACCATACGTGCTTTCCAATAGTCATAGTTAGTACCATCCATGATTGGTGGCCTATGAACTAATCCTCCTTCCTTGCTAGTATCCATTCTACCAGAATTATCTCCCTAGATCTCACCCAACGGCTCTGATGCTAATTGAAATTATGGCAAGAGTAACACGGATGTTCTACCAGATGTAGATGTCTATGCAATCTTGTATAACAATATGATCAATTCAACAAATAATGCAGCAAGATAAACAACAGGAAAACAGTAAAAGACACATGAAGTTGTTAACCCAGTTTGGTGCAATGTCACCTACGTCTGGAGGGTTTTCACCGTAGAGAGATAATCCACTATTATAGAGAAATTGTACAAAAAGGTCTCACACAAACTGCCCCAGTTCAACTACCTTTTCTACCTATCTCTACCCGTGAAATATTACTTAGGTCTCCCCCTAAGTATGAGCACTCCCTCTCACTCTCTTACAATCACTGCCACAGTGATTGAACTCAAGTATGAGTTACAAAGACAGATTTCAAGATCACACAGTAAACACACACTCTTAGCTCACAACAATGACATAAAGCTGCTAAGAGTACACCACAGTATGAACTCGATGAAAACCCTAATATAATCAAATGTTCCGTGCTTGAGTCTAGGTCTTGAGTCTTCATATATAGTCTTCCAGGCCTTGTCTTTGTTGGGCTTGAAAGTTCACACGGTCCATACACAAATCAGGAAGTTGTTAAAAGAAAACCAACCAAGTAACAAATCTGCAAAAGATCTTCAGCCAATCAACAATTAAGCAGATTTCAACTTCCATATTTATCTTCAATTAAAACCCCCTTGAACCGGGTTTAAATACACCACAGGATATTCCTTGACGGCGCACAAAAGCTTCCAGCAAAACCTAACTTGTATACGAAGCTTTACAGATTACCAAATAACCAACTAACAGCAGATACTTGAGGGCATATGTCGCAGGCAAGATGTTACAACAACGGGTCCAACAAGTTGGCACACACATACTTAGCTAAAATGCAGACAACCAAACAAAGGAACAACAGTTACCTTGTTTGGTTTGCATTAATGGTAGGTGAGAGAGAGACTGGGGGTCGATTTTTCCCCTTTTTTCATCTCTTCGCAATTTGCGAAGAGTTAGGGCTGGGTCTCTTCTTTCTTTTGTTTATTCTTTTATGGCGATTAAAACCGCCACTATTTGCATCTAACACACTTTTTGTATTTAAAATTGTTATTTTAATCAAAAGTCAACTTTTTCTCTCTCTTCCACATCATTATTTCTCATCCCTCTCTTCTTTATCTCTACCGGGAATGGATCCTCTCCAGCAGATCCCTCTCCATCATCCCTCCAGCAAAATCTGGTCCATTGATTTATATATTTAAGGGCTATGATTAACTTAAGGTGAGAGACCAACTTGTTATCATCTCTACCATACCAAACAACCCAATAAATCTACTCTATTTCTCATCTATTTCTCTCTACTCAACTTCTCTCTTCTCTACTCTCTTTTCTCTATCTCTCTCTTCTCTACCAAACGAAGCCTAAAGGCTTATTTTTTAAATAAAAATGTATTATCGATGTAAGGTGGCATCCTCACAAGGAATTTCAGGTGAAGAACTGAGTTTCTGATTGGTGTCAACGGGAGTAGCAGTAGAGTTTCATGAAGTCATGCCGACTCGGGCAATGATCTAACTAGCATCACTACTCTGACTAACGAAGAGGTCACCTGCATGCCGAGAAACAACTATACTATGGTAGTAACTCAATGGACCCAGATCCTTCATAGAAAATTCTGAAGAAAGAAGTGCCATAAAGGATTTGCGGAGGTCATGGGATGAAGCAATCAGGATGATGTCATCAGCACCCCTCCGAAAGATAAAAAGGGAATGATCCAAAGCGCTATTTCAGAAGCCAATGGAGGAAACATAGTCAGCAAAGCGCTGATATCAAACATGTGTTACCTGCTTCAGACAATAAAGAGGCTTCTTTAGGCGGCTGACGAACGCACTGTCGCGGGTGCGCGCCAAAGTATTTTGCTTTGAATGCAGTACAAGGTGTTGAACACCAGGATCGTTCTCACAAGGACTTGATAGATTATTAATTGATATTAGAGTAAAACAAAAGCAAATAAAAAAAGGGGTTTGGTTGATTTGATTGAAAAGTAAGCAAACATAAATTAAAAGAGACTTAAATCAAATAAGAGAAAGTGTTAGTCATCGGATTATAACATTCAAGTGCAACAAACCTTCATTGGTTACAAAAGATTAATTCTTCCTTATTGTTTTCCTAATTCGTGAGAGTTGATTAACTAAGCGAAAATCAATTCACAGTTTCCTAAACTAAGCGATTAAGAAACAGTTACGAACTAACATGAACTAAGCGAACATGCATCAACTCTTATTTCTAAAACTACGGAATTAAGCAAACCCTAGATCAGAAATAGAGATGAAGAGAATTAATAAAGAAGAAATTTGCATTAAGAACAGAACCTCAAGTTTGCAAACACAAGAATATTAAAAATCCTAAGACTAACTATGGAGTTTAGCAACTCATACTAGAAAAG
This sequence comes from Lotus japonicus, assembly GCF_012489685.1. NCBI lineage: Eukaryota > Viridiplantae > Streptophyta > Magnoliopsida > Fabales > Fabaceae > Lotus > Lotus japonicus. Next base: position 36,377,704 of record NC_080043.1, on the reverse strand, counting down.
ATGGAGAGAGATATTAGGAGAAGGTGGAGGAGGTGATGGTGAGATGTGGTGAGGTGGTGGTGTCTAACAAAAGCCTAAACTCACTTATTTATACTAATAAATAAACTTGTTCATCAAGTAACAATCTTTGTTATATAAATCTTTTCTAAATCTTCACAAAATCGGGCCCACATAAAGGAGTAAGCTGCTGAACAATCAAGCATTCGCGGGTCCCACAAGAAGTCTGAATCTTCAATTGAGGTAAACATGAGAGTTGTATCTCTTTAAGTCAGCTTCGCGGGCCTTTAATCGGATCCTAATTCGGAGTTCTGTAGCCCAAGATATGATGATCATTTTAGTGCAGACTGTTCCAAACTCGCAGGATTAGCGACAGCAACTTTGCAAGGCAATTCTGACCATGTTAGAGGCTTGTTCTTCAATTGTGCTGAACGTGAAAGTTGTAGGTCTTCGAGTTAGCTTTCCAACGACATATTATGGGCCTTATTTCGATATTGCTAACTCCATATTAAATCTGTTCTAGCAAAACAGTCATAGAAACTAAAAGTGTAGAATTAAGCTCTTTTCCATGAATAATCCAAATAAGCACTAATGGTCAAAATATGGCTAAGTCATAACAGTTAAGCACAAGAATGTACATAATGAAGCTTAGAAAGACACACGTAAAGTGCATCAATTATGCGCTTATCAGCGGCAGACGTAGTCCAAGCGTTGAGGGTCACGGAAACCCAGAGGTTGATTCATGTAGACAGTCTCATGAAGATCACAATGCAGATAGGCATTCTGGACATCCAACTGATGAATGGGCAAGGATTTGGAGAGAGAAATGGTGAGAACTGTGCGAATAGTAGACGACTTCACCACAAGATTGAAAGTCTCATCATAATCCACCCCTGCAATCTAAGACATGTCATCACGTAAAAGGCGAGCCTTATAACGCTCAAACAAGCCATTAGATTTATTTTTATGACGAAAAACCCACATAAAACGAATAACATTAACATCACAAGGACGAGGAACCAACTCCCACTTATTATTTCTAATAAGAGCACTAAATTCATACTGCATAACGAACTTCCAATTGGGATCGGATAAGGCTAGTTTGGGTTTTCGAAGCAATGGAGAAATGGAAGGGTCGTCAATGGAAACTGAAAGGCTAAAGGGCTGTTTGGTAGGGTTTGTAAATTCCACGCATACTACGAGTGGTCAGGGTCCAAGTGGGAGGTGTTGGTGGGAATGAGCCAAAGGTAAGAGCAAAGGAGCAGTAGGTGAGGGGACGAGAGCTGGTGAGGGCGATGGAGTGTCAGCAGGACCAGTCGGCATGATCGGAGGGTCGGGAGGAGTCGTTTTTCCAATGATGCCTCAGGTAAGAAGGCGGGGCATCGGGGAAAAAATCATAAGATGAGGAAGGTGTTGAGGGTAGATTTGCAAAGGGATATTTGGTTTAATCAAAGATAACATGCCGCGAAATTATTAATTTTCTGTTTGTAAAATTATAAACTTATAACCTTTGTGATTCATCGGATAGCCCAGGAAAACACACGGAGTCGATCGCGGTTGTAGTTTCTTAATCATAGCTAAAGGTAAGAGAGGATAGGAGAGACAACCAAAGACGCATAAGTGTGAGAACGTGGGATCACAATGATAAAACAGTTCAGTAGGGGAATGATTTGCAAGACTTTTACGGCGAAGAATGTTCAAAAGATATGTTGACATTTGAAGCGCATGATGCTAAAGAGAAGGAGGAATATATGAATAAGCAAAAAGGGTGCGGATCATGTTGTTAATGGTGTAGATTTTTCGTTCTGCTTTAAAGTTTCGAGAAGAAGTGCGAAGGCAAGAGAAGCGAAAAATAAAACCATTAGCATCACAATGTCGGCGAAATGATTCGATGTCATATTCATGTCCATTATCACATTGAAGACATTAATATTCGTGAAAAATTGTGTTTTAATGAGATTAGCAAGAGAATTAAATATTTCAAAAACTTGAGATTTCTTGCTAATGAGAAACGTCCATAAAAAATTAGTATGATCATCCAAAAACAAAACATAATAATGATGACAAGCAATGTTTAAAACAAGAGACGTCCATAAATCACTATCCAAATTATCAAACGACATCAAAGTAGTAGTTTGAGAGGAATTAAAATGCAACCCAACATGTTTCCCTAAAACACAAGAGTCAAAAAGAGAAGTGGAACTCGAAGTTTCACAACAAATAAATTTATTATTACTAAGATGATTTAAAAAAGAGGTGGCAGGATGACCAAGACGATTGTGCCAGACACCAGTGATATGTAAATAAGTAACACAAGAAAGGGGGGGTTTGAATTGTGTTCTTAAAAATTACTTGTTAAAACTTTAGTTTATGAAAAGAAGATAAGTTCTTAAGAAAATTGTTCTGGTGACTTTTCAAAAACTGTTTAGTGCAGCGGAAGTAAGTAAATAAAGCAGAACGATCAGCACACAGGAATTTATACTGGTTCACCCTAAACGATTGGGCTACATCCAGTACTTGGCCACCACCAAGATTTTCACTAGCAAGTATCAAGGACTTCTCCAATACAAGTATTAGACAGGACTTCTCCAAGTATTATCACGGACTTCTCCAAGTATTGTACAGGACTCCTCCTAGTATTATCACGGACTTCTCCAAGTATTGTACAGGACTCCTCCTACAATCAACAAGATTGTTTGGCTCTACAAGAAATCTCTTCTCAAAAGAGTTGGTGTAGACAATTTATGGCACTGGAACTCTCAAGTGTTTTGGGTTCTGAAAGGACGTTGGAACACACAGGAGTTCAGAATCTAAGAGAGAAGTAAGAGAAGAGGTTTGACTCTTTTAAGGTTTGGTATTCTCTCTTGATTTAGCAGAGGTATGAGATCGGATTTGACTCTTAGGAAATCTGCTGTGAGCTTTTAATGCTTTGAAGAATGTTTTGATTAACTGCTCTGAGTTCTTTCTTTTCTTGCAATAAATTTTTCTCTTCTTCTCTCTTCTTCAATCTTCAGATATGTCCTTTATATATGATCTTGCTAGTTGTGTAGCCGTTGAGACACAAAATCTGGCCGTTGTTTGTAGCCGTTGTGAGTGTCATCTAACCATTGATTCAAATCTCCGGTTGGTAGCTTCATTAAATGCATGCTGCTGTTCAAAGCTATCCTTTAGCCAAAAAGGTGTACTTTGTCAGCTAGTAGGTGGTGATAGCTTTGGGCTACTTTGCAGAAGAGAGACATTTTGGAAAAGTGATGTTGACGTGTTGTCCTTTTTCCTCTTCATTGGTCATCGAGACTTCTCTCTTCAAAAGTAAATCAGTTTGCACGTGACCAGATTAGTTTCCTTCTGACTAAAGCATGGGCAAATAGTTGAGATACAATTTTGACTTTCCCGCTCAAAGGCATCTTCTGAAATTCTGAGGTATGACGTGGTATGAAACGATACAGAACAAGTGTCTTCCTTGTTTACTGGACGATGCGGTCATATCTTGCGTAAACTTCTTTTTCCTTATAAGGCTTAGACATATTCGTTGAAGCATGCGACCTTATAATATATATTTCCTGAAAAATGTCATTAACATCTGGAATTAGATTTTAGTAGAGAAAAGTATTTATAAAAATTGTTAGGATCAAAATAAGATTGAAACACGTTGTAACACGTTTGAACTTAACAATCTCCCCCTTTTTGATAATGACAATTTTTATTGAAAAGGATAATGATCAAGAGTAAAAAGAATTTATGCTCCCCCTAAATTGGGTAAGATAAATGTTAAAAAAAACTTATTCAAAACATATTACTCCCCCTGAGTTGTATAAAACTTTGGTGTTAGGTTAAGGAAACAACCTTGAACTTGATCTTAACTTTTCTATAATTCCTAATTCCTATTTTCTCCCCCTTTGGCATTATTAAAAAGAAAGGGAAAAGAATGTAGTAGAGAGGTATAATATGCATAGTAAACATGGCAAACGTTAGTTATAAAACGATAAGCATGATGGAACGATAAAATATGCATAATCAGTGAACAATTGTCTGAAAACATAAAAGTAAATGCGAATTGTTCAGGATAGAGAGTTGGCCATTAGCCAAAGCGTGTCAGCAGCTGATCGATTTTCTGGGCAAGAGTCATGAACTGCTGGTTGATGTGGTCACGGTGGTCTTCAAAGTCTTCTCTGGTGACAAATTGAATCGCCAAGACTTGAGCACTTGAGCTTCCACCTTCAGTCTTGAAATCAGCTTGAAGTCCCTCAGATTCATCTTCTTCTTTTCCAGCAGCAGAACTGTTCAGTTGTGACTCTGTATCATCTGCTTCTTCAAGCATCTTCTCCTTTCCTTTGTCAGTGTTGGCTTTCTTAGAATGAGAAACAACTTCAGGAATGTGAGTGGGTAGGAGTACAAACACCCAAGTTCCAAATTTCAATGAGAGCGCGGAGGTCCGATTCATGAGAGAATATGGCAGAGTACCAACATATCCCTCAGGGACACTCAATTTCCAGAACTCTGGATCAGGAACTTTGCAAGCGTGAAGTTGGAACAAGTAGTTGTCATCCTCTTGTCGTTTCCATGTGGCGGTGAGCTGATTGCTTGAAGACTTGTCAATCTTTCTTGCCAGAAGGTTCAGGTAGCTTTTGAACGATCCCTTGGTAGTCCTCAAGGTGCGTCTGCGTTGGATAGCAGAGGACACTTGCGTCTGAAGGCGCCTCTTTCTTGCTTGAGAAAAATAGAGAACAGTACCGGATCTGCTTGCCTTCTTAGTGCTTGCTTCCGTGAACGATTTGAGAGTAGAAGTCATATGCTCATCAGCAATCAATGACTTAGGCAAAGATTGAGCAGGTTGGAATGCAGAGGCATTCTCTTGTGCAACGACAGTTTGGTCAGTGATGAAAGCAGTGTTCATGGTAGAGTTTGGTTGAGATGTGAGTGGTTCATTTGTTGTTTCAGTCAAGGGTTCATTGAGGTTTGTGTTTGGTGGGAGTTTTGGCAATGGTTCAGTGTGGTGTTGTGAATGTGTTGGAGAGGAGTGTGGTGTTTGAGTATTGTCAACAAATAGTGAGTCCAGAAATTCTTTGTTGGACATTTCAGAAGGAATTTCTTGATAAGGTAAGAGAGAGTTTGCTAACCTTGTGTGAAGGACAATGTCCTCATCAAAGAAGGGCTCCTCAGGTTCAGCAGAGAGAATCTTCCTTTTCTGATATGCAGGTTGTGGTTCAACAGTAACTTGAGGTTCTTCAAATTGCTTCCTCAATCTCTTTAGCTTTTTGGGTTCAGCCTTCTTGACAGGCGGAGAACCTTTTCCTGATCTGGTTCTTGAAGCGATGGGGTTGGATTGAGACTGCAATGGTTCACCACTCTTCACAATCTTGATTCGAACAGACTGTTCTACCTCGTCCTCAGGGAACGGTGCGATGCGGAGAGATGCAGGAACAGTTCTCTTGGACGGTTCCTTCTTTGACACATCGGACAGTTCTGTCAGATTTTTCTTCCTTGTCTGGACAGTCTGTTCATCAGATACCTTTTCTTTTCCTCTGGTGTTTTTCCTTGTTCTGGGCAAGTATTCTTCAGGAACTTCAGAGGCATCAAAGGGAATGTTCATTTTGCTCACATCTCCCAGTCTGATCGGTGAAGGAAAGATCACATCTTCATTCAAGCGATCCTCTGATTCCAGAAACTCTTTGATAATACCTTTCTTTTCGAAAATGACGGTCAGCAGCGAGCCAAAAGGAAGGTATCCTTGGCTTTTCTCCAGATAGTTGATCAAGTAGTTCCACATCAAGTGTGCAGGGTTAATTTTCACTCTTTTCAAGATCTTGTACAATGCGTACCTTGCATGCGCATTTACATAATTTCTTGCACCATCCTTTGGTAAGACAACCTTGCTAATCACAGCATTGTTGAACTTTACATCATCAATGAGATTGCCCACTTCTACAGTCAGTGGTTCCTCTTGGTTCTTCCAAATGCACTTCCAGTCATCAACTTTTGCAAACCAATTTGGGGAATATTTTTCACCAACTTCCAACTTCACATTCAGTGCTTCAGCCATGTCGTTGAGAGTCACTGAGATGATCTTGTCATTTACTTTGGACTTAATGACTTGTCTGTGATTTATCACAACGGCACAGTCATAAAATTCCTTTACCAAAGGCACATACACTTCGCGCTAAGCCATGGTGTACACCGTCTCCCAGTCCTGATGAAGTAAGTCTGCAAGCCCAGCCATCTTCACGAAGGCAAACACCTTCAGATCAAAGTACCTTGGGGACACAAGAGAGTTGTCACCCAGTTTCTCAGTTTTCACGGCTCCAACCTCCTTGAGTTGAACAGAGCGTTGGCGGTTGATCCTCTCTGATCTCCTCTGGATGATCTCCATTTCTTCAGCAGAGTAAGGTGTTTTACCACCTTTCTTGGATTGGGCCTTAGATTTGGAAGGGGCTTTGGAAGAGGTAGCAAGAACTCCGGCCATTTGGGAATGAGAGGAAGTTTCAGAGAAGGCTTAGGGTTTCTTTACTTGGAAGAGAGAGAGAGTAAGTGTCAAATGAAGTGAGGTGAAAGAGAGAGAAGGAAATCTTTTGGATATATTTGATTTGGAATAAGGAATGGCAGTTTTGGATGGTGTGCAGATGGCGGTTTTCTTTTCATGAGAGAGAAACTATTAAACAATTGAGCAGTTGAGACCACGCGCGTTAAAAGTAAGAGAGATAACTGCTTCGCATTTAATGTGATGAGACCTTTCAAAGTTCACTGTTGTAGCACGTGCAAGAGTAATGATGCATTGAACTAAACAATGTCTTTGCCAGCTGTTAACCAAACGATATAGATTTCCTGAGAGCAACTTCATTGAACAGAGAGTTGTTGAACGATTTGATCTACTGGTTGAACAGTGAGGAGACAGAACAGTGCGGATGTTCTTCGAAGAACGAAACCTGCAAAATAGAAACCTTTGTTTTCATACCTTTTATTGAGCAGAGTGCATATTTATCCTTGTTCTTAGATCTGAGAATCTGCCTTCTAAAAGAGGTTTCGTGAGTATGTCAGCAAGTTGATCTTCTGTGTGTATATGAGATATATCAATGTTTCCCTTTGCCACAAGGTCTCTAATGAAATGATGTTTGATCTCAATGTGCTTTGTTCTTGAATGCTGAACTGGATTCTTGGCAATATTGATAGCACTTGTGTTATCACATAAAAGAGGTATCTTGTTTTCATGAATGTTGTAATCCTCAAGTTGATGCTTTATCCATAGGAGTTGTGTACAACAAGAACTTGCTGCCACATATTCAGCTTCAGCAGTGGATAAGGAAATAGTGCTTTGACGTTTACTTGTCCAGGATACTAAACAGTTTCCCAGAAAGTGACATGCTCCACTAGTGCTTTTCCGTTCAACTCGATCACCAGCATAATCCGCATCACAAAATCCTTACAACCTGAAATCTTCACCTTTCTCATATAATAGACCAAGATTAGCAGTACCAATTAAATATCTAAAGATTCGCTTAACAGCACTAAGATGAGATTGCTGTGGGTTTACCTGAAACCTTGCACATAGACAAACACTAAACATTATGTCTGGTCTGCTGGACGTTAAATAAAGAAGTGAACCAATCATCCCTCTGTACGATGTTGGGTCAACTGGTGAGCTTTCATCACTTTTGTCCAGAACAGTGTTGGGATACATAGGAGTACTCATCTCATTTGACTTGTGCATGTTGTATTTCTTGAGCATATCCTTTATGTACTTGGACTGATGTATGAAGATCTTGTCTTTCTCTTGCTTGATTTGAAGTCCCAGAAAGAATTTCAGTTCTCCCATCATACTCATTTCAAATTCACTTTGCATGAGAGTGGAAAATTCTTTACACATTTTATCGCTAGTTGCACCGAAGATGATATCATCAACATACAATTGTACAAGGATGTAGTCGTCCTTCAATTGCTTCCTGAAGAGGGTGTTGTCAATCTTTCCTCTTGAAAAACCATTCTTCATGAGAAAGTTGCTTAGACGATCATACCAAGCCCTTGGGGCTTGTTTTAAACCGTACAGAGCTTTCTTCAACCTGTACACGTAGTCTGGAGTGGATGGTTCTTCAAAGCCTGGAGGTTGCTTCACATAGACTTCCTCTTCAATTACTCCGTTCAGAAAGGCGCTTTTGACATCCATTTGATATAGCTTGATGGAATGTTGACATGCAAAAGCTAGGAGTATCCTTATTGCTTCAATTCTTGCAACTGGTGCGAACGTTTCAGTGTAGTCAATTCCTTCTTGTTGGTTGTAACCTTGTGCTACTAGTCTCGCTTTGTTTCTAGTGACTTTCCCATTTTCATCCATCTTGTTTCTGAAGACCCATTTAGTACCAATGATAGATTTTCCAGTTGGTCTTGGAACTAGGGTCCATACTTGACTTCTTTCAAATTGATTTAGTTCTTCTTGCATAGCCAGAATCCATCCTTCATCTTGTAGAGCCTCTTCAACGTTCTTTGGTTCAATCTCTGAGATGAATGCGCTGTTTGATTCTTCTCTGAATGCTGATCTGGTCTTTACTCTTTCTGATACACTTCCAATGATTTGCTCTGGTGGATGATCACTTCTGTACTTCCACTCCTTTGGAAGTGAGATTCCGCTTGAAGTCATGACTTGGTCAGACTGTTCAGGAATAGTACCAAGAGGTGACGGAGATTGATCTTCATGAACTGATTCTGATGGTTGAGCTCTTGTTGTGTCGTCATCTGCTTCATCATGATCTGATAGGTCTAGATTGAGAAAATCTTTTTCTAAACGATCAACGGCCTTGATTGAACTATCATCGAACTTGACATTGATAGATTCTTCAACAACTTTTGTTCTTGAGTTGTAAACTCTATAGGCTTTGGAGTGAGAAGAATATCCAAGGAGAATTCCTTGATCAGACTTATTGTCAAATTTTCCGATGTTGTCCTTGGTGTTGAGAATGTAACACTTGCATCCAAATGGATGAAAGTACGATACAGTTGGCTTTCTATCTTTCCATAGTTCATATGGAGTCTTTTTCAACATGGGTCGCATAGATATTCTATTCTGAATGTAGCATGCAGTTTCAATAGCTTCAGCCCAGAAATACTTTGGTAGGGAAGTTTCACTGAGCATTGTCCTTGCCATTTCTTGAAGTGATCTGTTCTTCCGTTCAGCTACACCGTTTTGCTGTGGTGTCCTTGGAGCTGAGAACTGATGACTGATACCTTCTTGTGCACAGAATTTTTCAAAATCTTCATTCACAAACTCTCCTCCTCTGTCACTGCGAATGGCTGTGATGCAGTAGCCCTTTTCATTTTGAACTCTTTTGCTGAAGATCTTGAATGCTTGGAATGTTTCATCCTTGCTTCTTAGGAAGTAGACCCAACAGAATCTTGTGTAGTCATCGATAATGACAAAACAAAATCTTTTTCCAGAAACACTAGCTACCCTAGTGGGACCAAACAAATCCATATGTAAGAGGTCCAGAGGTTTGCTAGTACTGACAAAGTTTTTAGCACGACAGGAGGTACGATGTTGTTTGCTTTGAGTACATGCAGAACATGTAGCATCAGATTTAATAGATAGTTTTGGCAAACCACGTACTAAGTCATTACTTATGATTTTAGTAATGGTCCTTAAGGATGCATGCCCTAGTTTCCTATGCCAAAGCCATGTATTATCCTCTGATGATACTAGACAAGTTACATTTTGATTTGCTAGGTTTTCCAAGTTCGTCTTATATAGATTCCCTTGTCTCTGAGCTTCAAAGATGATTTTGTCATCGGAATCAGTAACACTACACTTCACTTTATTAAAGGAAACAGTGAACCCACTATCACATAATTGACTTATGCTAAGTAGATTATGTTTTAACCCTTCAACTAATAAGACATTATTAATTACTGGAAGAGGTTCCTTACCAACAGTACCTTCTCCAACAATGAATCCTTTTTGATTTCCACCAAAGGTTACAAATCCACCATCAGATCTAACTTGAATCTTGGGGAACATAGACTTTTCTCCCGTCATATGACGCGAGCATCCACTGTCCAGGTACCATTGTTGGCGTTTCCTTCGTTCTGTTAAGTAAATCTGCAACAGGAATTATTGATTTCTTAGGTACCCAGATTTTCTTGGGTCCTATAGGGTTAGTTGCACGCTTGGGAGGAATCTTCTTCTCATAGAAGATTTTCTTTCCTTCCCTTTCTATTGAACAGTTCACAACAAATTTAGATTCACTATCAATAGAAGAAGTAAACGATATATCAGACATAGTTTCATTAGACGGTTCACTGCTGTCAAAACCCAGACCACTTTTATCATATAAGTCTCTACTGTTTCCACATAGTTTAACTAAGTTGTCATGCCCTATTGTGAAAGTAGATAAATCATCAATCAAAACTTTGATTCTTTTCTTTAAAGCAGATACTTCCATTGTGGAGTCTTGTTTCTTTAAAAACTCATTTTCAAGAATAATGGAATCTTTTTCTTTTAAAACTTTCTCATGTTCTTTTTGCAACTTGGAAAACTGTTTCTTCAGGTTCTTGTATTTTTCAGATAAAGTGTAAGAATGTTCAAGCAGTTCATTAAACTCTTCTTCAAGATTTTCAGATCTTACCTCATCATCTTCATCATCATCTGATCCATCTACTGAAGCCATGAGAGCGAATAGAGATTCTTCATCTTCTTCTTCCTCGTCATCTTCAGAGTTGTTTTCAGAATCATCCCAGCCAGTTACTAGAGCTTTCTTCTTCTTGTAGAATGGTTTCCTGACAGGCTTTTTAGCTAGTCTAGGACAGTCTGGTTTGATGTGACCTGGCTTTTTTCATTCGAAACATGTAATGTTGCTTTTGTCTGCAGTTGAGGTGCTTTCACCTTTGTGTGGAAAGGATTTCTTTTTCTGACTTGATTCTCTTTTGTTGTCCTTCTTCAGGCCTTTTCCTCTTTGTTGTTTGATCCACATCTTTTTGAACTTTCTGTTGAACAGTGCTTGCTCATCATCGGACAGTTCTTCTGAGGAATCTTCTTCATCAGACATTTCTTTCGTCTGACTGTTTTTGGAGATGTTAGCTTTGAAGGCGATGCTTTTCTGCTTCTTTAGGCTTTCATCTTGAGAAAGTTCAATCTCATGAACCTTCAGAGATCCCAGGAGATCTTCAAGTTTTAGTGTGCTAAGATCTCTTGCTTCTTGGATAGCAGTAACTTTGGGTCTCCATCTTTTAGGAAGGCACCTCAGTATTTTTGTGATTTGATCAATGTGTGCGTATGTGCGATCGAGATTTCGAAGACCATTGATAATGGTTTGAAATCTTGCGAACATTTCATCAATGGTTTCATTTTCCTTCATTTTGAAGGTTTCATATTCAGCCACTAGTAAACTTACTTTGGCTTGACGTACATTTGCTGTAGCTTCATAGGCAAGCCCTAGAGCTTCCCATACTTCTTTGGCAGTTGCGAGTCCATCAACTTTGTCCAACTGAGCTTTGCTTAAGGCACATAAGAGAAATAGTTTTGCCTTTGAATTGAGTTGATAGTCTTTGCGTTGAGCTTCTGTCAGCTGATCTTTCTTGATGGGTTCACCAGCGTCATCTTTATGGACGATGTTGCCATTTTCAATGATATCCCACAACTTGTAGCTTGAAGATTCTATGAAAAGTTGCATGTGCGTCTTCCAGTAGGGATATTCGGTTCCATCAAAGAAAGGAGGCTTGTTGGTGGATGAGCCCGTAGCGATAGCTTGATCTTCTGCCATGGATCTTTACTCTACACCTGTTAAGATGTTAGTTCTAGAGCCTAAGCTCTGATGCCAATTGATATGTAAATAAGTAACACAAGAAAGGGGGGGTTTGAATTGTGTTCTTAAAAATTACTTGTTAAAACTTTAGTTTATGAAAAGAAGATAAGTTCTTAAGAAAATTGTTCTGGTGACTTTTCAAAAACTGTTTAGTGCAGCGGAAGTAAGTAAATAAAGCAGAACGATCAGCACACAGGAATTTATACTGGTTCACCCTAAACGATTGGGCTACGTCCAGTACTTGGCCACCACCAAGATTTTCACTAGCAAGTATCAAGGACTTCTCCAATACAAGAATTAGACAGGACTTCTCCAAGTATTATCACGGACTTCTCCAAGTATTGTACAGGACTCCTCCTAGTATTATCACGGACTTCTCCAAGTATTGTACAGGACTCGTCCTACAATCAACAAGATTGTTTGGCTCTACAAGAAATCTCTTCTCAAAAGAGTTGGTGTAGACAATTTATGGCACTGGAACTCTCAAGTGTTTTGGGTTCTGAAAGGACGTTGGAACACACAGGAGTTCAGAATCTAAGAGAGAAGTAAGAGAAGAGGTTTGACTCTTTTAAGGTTTGGTATTCTCTCTTGATTTAGCAGAGGTATGAGATCGGATTTGACTCTTAGGAAATCTGCTGTGAGCTTTTAATGCTTTGAAGAATGTTTTGATTAACTGCTCTGAGTTCTTTCTTTTCTTGCAATAAATTTTTCTCTTCTTCTCTCTTCTTCAATCTTCAGATATGTCCTTTATATATGATCTTGCTAGTTGTGTAGCCGTTGAGACACAAAATCTGGCCGTTGTTTGTAGCCGTTGTGAGTGTCATCTAACCATTGATTCAAATCTCCGGTTGGTAGCTTCATTAAATGCATGCTGCTGTTCAAAGCTATCCTTTAGCCAAAAAGGTGTACTTTGTCAGCTAGTAGGTGGTGATAGCTTTGGGCTACTTTGCAGAAGAGAGACATTTTGGAAAAGTGATGTTGACGTGTTGTCCTTTTTCCTCTTCATTGGTCATCGAGACTTCTCTCTTCAAAAGTAAATCAGTTTGCACGTGTCCAGATTAGTTTCCTTCTGACTAAAGCATGGGGCAAATAGTTGAGATACAATTTTGACTTTCCCGCTCAAAGGCATCTTCTGAAATTCTGAGGTATGACGTGGTATGAAACGATACAGAACAAGTGTCTTCCTTGTTTACTGGACGATGCGGTCATATCTTGCGTAAACTTCTTTTTCCTTATAAGGCTTAGACATATTCGTTGAAGCATGCGACCTTATAATATATATTTCCTGAAAAATGTCATTAACATCTGGAATTAGATTTTAGTAGAGAAAAGTATTTATAAAAATTGTTAGGATCAAAATAAGATTGAAACACGTTGTAACACGTTTGAACTTAACAACCAGAAGCAAGACCAGCAAAATGAGAGGAAATGGTGACTTGGTATAGATCGTCGAGGCTATCACATCTCAGGAGAGGCATCATCGTCTAGAAATCAGACACCGAGAATCTAAATGGATCAAAAGAAACAGAATCTTTGTTGTCAGTTGTGAGTTGTCGCACATAAATTAAATTTTTAATAATTTGTGGAGTGTGCAAGATATGATTTAGGGCTAAAGGTTTGTTAGGGGTAGAAATGGATGTGTGTCCCGAACCCCGAATTTGAATGCCCTGATCACTATCAACTATCAGCTTATGATTTAAATGACTTAAATCAGAATAAGATGAGAGAATGCCTTGCAATGCCACAGTATGGGAAGATGCTCCAGTGTCCATGTACCACGTGTTGTCAAGAGCGGTAAGAGACATGATGCATGGCTGCAGCAATGTCCGTGGGAGCTAGAGAAGTCGTGGCAGTGAAATCCTGTGGATGATGTTCTAGAATACTAGGTTGGTGAGGAGGACCGTCAGGTCAGGCCACTGAGTAGGGGGATACGAATAAGGGGGAATCGCCCATGGGGGAGGCATCCAATCCCAATTGTTCCAAGAAAGATCCTATAACTATTACCAAGGAGGAGGGGCTCTAGCTGGGGGTCATTTAAGACCATCAGAACGAGATCCATTGCGTTGTCCACGTCCTCCACTACGGGTCTGATTACTGCGATTAAAGGATGATCGATTCCCCTAGCGATTGCGGTTCAAAAAGTTGCGTTGTTGTGAGGTGTCATCAGGTACCCGCTTCTGAGTGGTATGCAAGGTGGTAGCAGAGGTAGTGCTTTGCATTTTAGCAAGGCCAGATTCCTTCAAGGTGAACATTGAGTGAGCCTGGAAGAATATGGGAAGAGGATTGCTGTAAAGGATCAAAGTAGCTACACCACAAAAAGCATTAGAGAGGCCAGAAACCATTTGGAGATCCAAGCAATGATTGCTGACAAGTGCACCGACGCTCTTCAGCTGATCAGAAAGGACTTTGAGACAAAGACACTAAGCAGACACACTAGGAAAGTCCTCCATGGAAGTGGTGGAAAACTCTTGCTCAAGGGTTATAACACGGGAGTTCTGATTATCTTGGAGATGTCAGAAAAGTGTTCCCAAGCCTCCATAGGAGTGGAACCAGGTTCCATAATAGTGGTGAGAAACTCTCTAGATATAGTGGAATCTACTTGAGGACGGTGGCGTCAAGAGTGGTCCACATCTCGTAGTTAGCATCAGTGGAGGCCGGCATGGGCCTTGCCTTGTTGAGAGATGATGTGATGAAGAACCATGTGAGAACGTGCCTAATTCTAAAATAGTTCTTCTCAAGTTCCATACAGGTCCTTCTCCATCTCAAGAACAATGGGAATATGGTTCTTCATATTAGAAACATCCAAAGCGAGATGAAAATCATTATTGATGAAGGAAGACAGCGGTGTTGCGGGTGTAGGAACCATGGTGGTGTCACTAGTAGAGGAGCCTGATGACCCAGGATTTAAGGCTACTTTCCTAGTTTATTTGCATGCATTTTACTATATTATTTAAGATATTTTAGTCATTTTAGGACACTTTAGGCTTTTTTCATGAATTTTAATGTTTTTATTTGGTTTTAGTATTTTTCTACATTTGATATTATTTTCTAGATATTATTAGGATTTATTTCGTTTAATTTAGGATTAGATAATTTTATTTCAAGTTGTTATCTTATTTTTATCTTTTATTTTATTGTTATTTTAGGAGAAGATTTGGAGAAGAATAAGAAAGTATGGAATTTAATTATAGTTTTTCCTAAATTATAGTTTTTCCTAAATTTAAATAAAACACATATCATGTTTAAACTGTTCAAACAATGTCTAGCTAGTGAAATTAATGCGTAGCAACACAATCCTGTGGAGACGACAAAACCCGATACTATACTACGATTGAATCTTGAAAGGGATTTGATAGTAGTTAGTGGAGGAAAACCTCTACATTAAATATCATTTCATCAAAATGGCGCCGTTGCCGGGGATTGTGCTTCCGCTTCTATTAGTTAACCTAGCTAGGTGTTGTTTAGAGCATTATTATAGTATGCATTTTTTTGTTATGTTCTTATATGTCAATTCAATTGATTTGTTCTTGTGCTAAATGCTTGTTGTGGCCTGATCAACTATAACATGATATGAGGTTTGAAATTCTGTGAACCTGATTTAGAATGAATCAACTAGTGGATTTAATGAGAATTAAGTTCATTAGTCATGAATTGATGATTTGATGCATATGATTTTGAGTCATAGTGGCTCATTAAATTATTTGAGTATGTTGTGGTGTTTTAATTTGTGTGCTCGTTTTTGCAAGGACTAAGTGATCTTACAGGAATTAATCTGAGTTAGAGGGCCCAACTGACCATGTCCTAGTGCTTCAAAGTTTGCACCCAATCTGAGTAGGGAGTTTTACTGAACCACTCATCTCTCATTTAATTTCATGATCATGCATTTAGCATTTAGTTATTTAGATTGCACACACTAGTATGCACATGCCTTGGATTCTTGGTATTCACACTTTTGTGCTTGAATAATGGTTGTTGTTTTTAATATTTATTCTGAATTTGATGCTAGTTGTTATAATAAAAAGTGTTTGATGCATCAGTGTGAGTGAAACTTATGGAACATGTGGAGAGTTAGGTGATAAAGACTTGAGTGAGTTTTAGAAAAGTGCAGTAAGGTTATTAAGATTTCAGGTTAGTGGGGATAATGCATAAAATATGTAGTTTTCCTTTTAATCTTTATATTGAGTCTACACTCTTTTTGGTTGTGAGGTTAAAAAAGGGGCACACATGTGAAAGTAAAGCTAAAGTGCTAAAAATGGAGAAAAAATGGGAAAGGATGTGAGTAAGGGAATGAGAAGTATTTGCACCACTGAGCATACCCCCAATCATATTCTGACCTTGTTAAATAAAAGAAAAGAATTTCGCCCTGAGTTGGTAATAACTGTGAAGGGTTGGGAAAAAGCTAAATTGAAAAGGAAAGAACATGTGTGTGCTCATAATAAAATAATATTGTTGGTCATCATTAGTGGATTCTCAATATAGGGTTGGGGAATTAGGAATAATGTGCAAAACCCCACATCTTGGTATTTTCTATAATTCTTGTTTGCACTTACTAAAGGTTACTCAATTTTAAAAGCTTGATTCTCTGCATGAACTATTTTGAGGAACTCATCCCATGTATCTTTTGTGAAAATATGTTTACTAGCATCTTACTTGGAAATGTTTTCTTGAGCTTGAGGACAAGCAATCTTAAGTTTACGCTTGAGGAAAAGCTGCCGTTGAGTATAGGGGTATGATGACCCGGGATTTAAGGCTATTTTTCTAGTTTATTTTCATGCATTTTACTATATTATTTAAGATATTTTAGTCATTTTATGACACTTTAGGCTTTTTTCATGAATTTTAATGTTTTTATTTGGTTTTAGTATTTTTCTACATTTTATATTATTTTCTAGATATTATTAGGATTTATTTCGTTTAATTTAGGATTAGATAATTTTATTTCAAGTTGTTATCTTATTTTTATCTTTTATTTTATTGTTATTTTAGAAGAAGATTTGGAGAAGAATAAGAAAGTATGGAATTTAATTATAAATTCTGAGTCTGTGATCGTGTACCGCGCGACCGCGCGAGTTTACCTTCTACCTGCGGCACGACCGCGCCACTTGTCAGCTCACTGAAATTTAACGCGCCGGATTTCGCGCGACTATGGCTTACAGTGCACGCGACCGCGCCATATCATTCTTGCTGCATAAAAGACAAACACGTGGATTTTTGCTCCCTGCTTTACGCACATGATATTACGGTGGACCATCACCCATCTGCAACACCTGATTCACCAGATTGGCATCTAACGCTTCAGATTTGTGAGAGTGCATCGGCTTGCGGTGCACCTGACCGCACAGAATCATTTTCTGCATCAGATAGGACAAAAAAACGCCCAGAACACGAAAATCACTATAAATTGAGTTTTTAACCTATTTTTTGAGGGATCTTTTTGTCATCTTTTCTATTCTCCTAAACCTAATAAATACATTTGGGAGACTTGGAGACAATCTCTTGGTGGAGAGGAAGGCTAGGCCCTTGAGGGCCGGTGTCAGGGCCATGGAGGAGGTGACAGCTTCTCCGGATGTCCTTGGCTCCGTTCTATTTTGGGTTTTGCTTTTCTCTTTACCTATTTTTTATGTTGTGACTCTCTTTTAGTATTTGGGATGACTTAATTTGGTTTTCTCTCTTATTCAATATATTTTTATGCCATTATAATTATGAATTTTCATTATTTGGTGTTTCTCTCTATGTTTAATGCTTCAATTGGTTAATTGGTAATTTAAAGAGTTTATATTAATTCATAAATAGATTGAGAAATTGATATGAGTTAATATAGCTTAGTTCATAGAAAGGGGAAAAATTTCTATGTCTTAGGTTATTGATTCTCTTTGCGCGTTCATGTATCTTTTGCCAATATGATGCTTTTTAGGATTTGCATGACAATTGAGAAGTTGGTGTGAATTTAGTTTATGAGAGGAACCACCCTTGCATCAGTCATCTTAAGAAAGACATGTCTTAGGTAGGGTTAAGGTTTTCTAGGTGACAATACGAGACATTAACTCTTAGGTATGAATATCATGAGTTGGAAAAGAGATCTATACCGAGTGACAAGTCGGGATACTCACCTCTCTAGGATAGGATTATCTAGTAGGAACTATTAGGATTTCTTGACTGACAGTCAGAGATTCTATCCACTAGGACATGAACTTCTTAGGTTAGGAACAGAGCTTGGGAATGTCTTATCGAGTAGGTATGTGCTATAATGCTCCTTTTATGATCAATAAGACTTAAGGAATTAAGGCTAGGTTCTTAATTGGTAGATTCACTTAACTAAGAAATTAGTAGGTGAATAACTCTTATCGGCATCTTAAATGTTAATTTCATCTTATAAGAGTATATTGGTTGATAATAAGTAGTAAATCAAGTGAACTCATTTTCCAAATACACTTTCTTCTTTGTTTGCCTCCGTGAAACTTCTTTTATCGCTTTAATTATAGTTTTTCCTAAATTTAAATAAAACACATATCATGTTTAAACTGTTCAAACAATGTCTAGCTAGTGAAATTAATACGTAGCAACACAATCCTGTGGAGACGACAAAAACCGATACTATACTACGATTGAATCTTGAAAGGGATTTGATAGTAGTTAGTGGAGGAAATCCTCTTCATTAAATATCCTTTCATCAGAGCCATTGGTGGACTCAGAATCAGCAATGGAATTAACGAAAAGAGGATCGAACCGGTGGAGATGTGCTCAGTTGGGCTCTCACGAGTCACGAGCACAAGAGGCGTGCGGCGGGAGAGAGAGAGAGAAGCGGTTCTAGCGACACTGTTGGGGTCGAGTGCAAGGAGGCCAGGTGAAAATATGAACAGCCCAGGTCGGGGTTGGCCGGATTCTGGGTTGTGCGGGTCGTGGAGGAGGACTAGCAGCGCAAGCTTGACGTGGGTGCTGGTGCGGTCGAGGGAGACAGCACGCGAAGAGAGGGAGCACCCAGTAAAGCTGGGCGGAGGCAAGGTGGACAGCGGTGCTAGGAGCGTGACTGTTTGAGAACCGATAGCGGCGCGTGTGCGCGGTGGTGTGGAGGGAGGTAGTAGGCAGCGACAGCGCGTAGAGGCAAGCGCGGCGGCGGGAAGGCATTAGGAGGCGGAAACATAAAAAAAAGTAGGTCAGATAGGGCAAGAGGGATCTGAACCTGCTCGTGATACCATGAAGGAATTTTATTCTGTGATTCTCATTAAACAATAGCAAGAGTATTTATACAAATTACATGAGGTCAAGTCAAACCTAACTAATTATGACTAACATAATTTCATGGAATCAAACTAATTATAAAGGAATATTTTATATTCTATCAGGTTATCAGTAACTAAGCTGTCTTTTCAAATTCAGATTGTTATTAACCGACAGCCAAGAGCGTCAATAAGGTGTTGATATACTCAAATTATTGATATACTCAGATTGTTATTAGCCGACGGTAACATCTCCATGTACTGTTATATTAATGATACTGTTGAAGCACTCTTGTGCTTCCAGTTTTAATTTATTTGTTTATTTGGTTGTTCAAAAAAATAACCAACAACCTGAATGTCCATAATTTGAATTTTTCGCAATTACCTGCAAATAAATGTTCGATGAACGAGTTTCCATATTCTTCTTCTTCCTCCTTTATTCTCCCCACACATTTTTCTCTTCTTCATACTTATTAGGTCATTGATTTTTAGCTTTTTAATTAGTTTCTCATTGAACTTTCTATTACTTTTTTGTTTCTTCTTCTAAGTATCATTTTCTAAAATTTTGATTGATTGTTTTGCAATTTGAGTCACTACAAGAAAATATTGATTAAATGACGTAAAATTACCAACGACGACCAAACCGTTAGTAATTAATCGATTTACTGACATTTATCCATCAGCACAACCTTTTGAAAGCGAAGGCTAAGGTTTTCGGTATGTAGTGCTTTATGATGGGATATGTTAGTGGGAAACATTGCCGACTACTGGAGGAAATTATAACTTTTGCAATGATAGTTATCGCCAACTCTTTAACAATTAAAATCGTTGGAACTTTATCGATGGTCATAACCGTCAGTAATCCATATATAGTTTTTGCAAAACACCACTTTCAGTACTTCCAAAAACTTATAGCACAGAAGAGCAATTAATAAAATGATATGTTTTGATTTGATTGTATGCTTTCGAACTATACGAAGTCCAACACCAAGAATCACAAGTGTGCTCTTAAAGTTGTGCGCCTTCCAACAAAAACATCATTTGAACTAACAATTATATTTCCAATTGATTTTTTTCTCTTTTACTTCCATGTCCACAACCATGGGTCGTCTACCCACATCCTCACTTCATAGCATTTTTTTGCTTCGATAACATATATACAATCTACAAACTTCTTGCATAGATGTTCAACCCCAACCCAAACATCCAACCATAAACAGGACTCTCCTCCATCCCCAACTTTTTCCCCTCATATTTTGTGAGAACCAATTATTACTATCTCCATTGTTCACCTCTCAACCTTTTGTAAATCCCTCCGTCAAATTGATGAATTTTTCGCTCCCCCAACCTTATTCTTCATTAAATTATCATATTTTTAAATAAAGACCCAAGAACCATAGCAAGTTTTTTCCCTCATTTAATCTCCACAACCATTTACCCTATAGTTCAACTCCCAACTCATGGTGTAGTGGAGATGGGGGTAGGGCCTATAGCATAGAGGATTAGAGCATGTGGCTACAAACCACGGTGTTAGGGGTTCAAATCTCTCCTCGCCCACAACCGACCAAAGAGGGAAATACTTTTACCTATAGGAGTCATAAAATAATGATCAGACTAGTTTTAAATAGTTTGAAATCACCCCCACCGGCTTGGTTGGACCGGATGACCCCCCGGGGGTTGGTAACATCAACTTCTTGATCGCTGGGAATGAAGGAAATGTTAATAACAACAACAATGTTTAATTGTAATTTTACTTACCCCTTTTGCTCACCTTTAGAGTTTGATCGCCCCTTAGGGCTCGCGCCACTTTGTAATTGACCCGCTCGCCGGGCTTTCTTTTTAAAACGCTTTCATTTTCCCCAGGTATTGGTGTACTGGCTAATTTTTATCGCTTGCGCTATTATTTCACGCGTTATAGTTTCGACTGAATTACGTCTAACGACTTTAAATGCGTGAGGGTTTAACTAGGACTTTTGCTCGGTGTATTTCAACCGAGGCTTTAATCACACACTTAAGAAAAAGGTGTTGCCTCGCCAAGCGTGTTTGGTCTAGGGCTTTGCCCACTAGGGCTTTGGTGCTCAGGTCCCAATGGTCATTTGGGGTGCCCAAGGTTTTGCCTAGTTAGAGATTCTTACTCTTATTCCGGGGAGGCTTTTTTGGATAAGAAGCTTATCCCACACATGGCCAACGGGTATAAGCGGTCGCACCGGACTTTCCGGAGCAATTCTCAAACTTCAAGGTCGTAATGGAATCACCACCTTCAAGGAATTTTTCCTACCGAGCAACCATCGTAATTCAGTTTTTTGATTGGTAAAGTCAATCGTAGAAATATCTCTGAGAATACCTTGTCTTATATATGATTTGCAAATACAAGTTTTTGTATTTTTACATTTTTTGGACGTCTCGTTAAAAAACTCCCGAGATGGAGAAAAAGAGTGCGTCTTTATCTTTCGTCCTTACCCTTCAAGGCTTCCAGCTCGCCATGTCCTGATGTCGCCACCCCATGCTTCCAGCTACAATAACTCCCCTGGCTTCACATCCTTCACTCCTGAAGTGCTCGCCTTCCATTCATCACTTTTAGAAGACAATCTTCCGCTTTGACGTGTTTCTGCCCCATTTAAACCCACTTTTCTGTCGCCAACCCGCTTTCGGTGCTTTAAACCTTCCTTTCGCCGTTATGGACTTGACCGTCCCCTGCTGTATAGCCTTACCCTTTCGTTGGCCCCTTTGGCGTTGCTCTTGAGGTACTGGCGGCTTTACCCTGGGATTTCCCCACGTCATTGGATCCTTTTTACTCCAGTTGAAAAGATCCATGTTGCTGCTTAACAATCTCTCCAGGCGCACCTCTTGTTCCCCGTTGAGCCTGGGCCCAATCGCCAAAACTCCCCGGCTAAACTGTTGTTCCTTAAACTCTACAATTAGGCTCGCCCAGCGTTCCTCCGCTGCGGAATCAGTGAGCTGACCATCCTTTCCTGTCCTTCTCGAGCTAGGGAAATCCTGCCAGACCTCGACCACGTAACACCTATGCCCGGTGGCAGCGCCCTACTTCCCATACAAGCTCAAACAGTTATTGTAGCACTCCCTGGCCCGCCTCTGGTCGACTGTGATCCTTCCTACCTTTCCGCTATTCAGCGGGTACTTGACCGCTATATGAGGTGTGGAGATCACCGCACATAGGCGATTCAATGTATTTCGACCAATAATCACGTTGTAACAAGCTATCACCTGCAAAACCAGGTATCTCACTCGCAGTACCTTCGCACTCTCATCGACACCAAAGATCGTATCAAGGTCCAGATATCCTCTCACCCAAACCTATTCGCGTGAGAAGCCTACCAAGGTCCCAGTCTATGGGGTTAAGTCCTTCTCTGACTGTCCAAGTTTGTCAAACGCGTCGCCGTAAATGATGTCCACCGAGCTACCTTGGTCAGAAGCACTCGCCTGACGTTGAAGCTGTTAATTCTTACCATGACCACAATAGGATAATCTTTGTGAGTCTTGATACCCTCAAAGTTTGCTGTTGATACCACTATGTCAGGGTGCTGAAAACTGAAAGGGATTTCCTGAACTGAACTTACCGCCCTTACGTGCCGCTTCCTCGTCGCCTGGGTGTCGCCCCCGCCTCCAAACCCCCTGCAATCGTGTTGGTGGTTCCGACTGCCGGCTCCATTTCCTTGTTGAAAGTTTCCTCAGCTCCTCGCTTCCCAGTCGCTAAGGTTTCCTTTTGGTCCTTCCCCATTGCTTGCTGGCGGTTTCCCTGCTGGCGATCATGCTGTCGGCGGTCCCCTTGCTGGCGGTCTCCCTGTTGGCGACCGCCTCTGTCATATTGCTTCAGACGCCCTGTCTTGATTAGGTTTTCGATCTCCCTCTCTAGGGTGTAACAATCGTGGGTGTCGTGGCCCACTGAGTGGTGGTACTCACACCACTTGGTCGTATCAATTCCGCTACGCGGCAGGCGGTATTTTACTCTTCCCCCATAGCTCAATTTGACACAACCATATAGAAAGACACAACCTTATTTTATTGCTAACACAAAGTCGCTTAATTTACTCTTCCCCATAGCTCAATTTGACTAGCAAGTGAGTCATGAAGATATATATACACGAAAACTTAAAAAAAGCACTCATCATACATAACCATTCATCTCAAAGCACTTCATAGGAGTTGGATAAGAATTCATGTCTTAGCTAGGTTAATGAAAGCCATACTAATCAAAAGTACCAGCTGAAGCTTCACAGAATCTGAAAAACTCTACATTTGGTTGCTAGTTGTAGAAGAAGAGCTAAAACCAATAATATCAGTCCAATCTGCAGAATTAGTACCGCTCCAATATTGTTCACTTGGGGGATTAATATTATTGGTCCCCAAGAAGGGGCTTGACAAATTATTAAGTTCTCTACTACCTTCCATTTTCACTGAAGCAAATTGAGTCATCAACCCAGAAGTTGAAACCTTTGGCCTCAAATGGCTCACCCCATGACCACCACCGGAACCATATCCAATTACCTCATGATGATGAACACTGCCTTCAAAAGGGTGGTGGTACAAACCAACCAGTGAACCTTCCAAACCAGCCAAGAAAGGGAATTGCTGCATTTGTGGCACACCACCCCCGCCACCATGGTTGCCGCCACCACCACCTAAACCACTTCCTATCTGGAAACCAAGGTCCCCTATTCCTCCTCCCATTGGACCGGAAATGGGGCAATACCTGAGGCCATAGTTTAACCCCATCATATCTCCACTTCCAAACTCCGAGAATTGATGATGCAACGGAGCCATGAACATCACTTGTGGCACCTGGGGAGAGAGGCCTTCAGCATGGCCGCCACCGGTGGAGGACACAGACTTGTTAAAACTAGTACTCCCCGTTTGGCGGTCAGAGCTCGCCGGGGACTTCATGGTGCTGCTGCTGCTGCCTACTTTGCCTCTCTTGTTCTTCCGGTAGCCGCCGCCGACGGGGACGTCTCTCAAGGTGCCCCCGCTGGTCCAGTACCTACTGCAGGCCTTGCATATGTAGCGTGGCTGAGAGAAGCTGTAATTGTTATAATAGCAGAATTTTGTGTTGGTGGAATGGCAACGTGGGCATTTCAGTGCAGTCTCCGGCTTAGGCCTGTTGGCCATCCTTGCTCTCTCTGCTATCCATTCCCACCTGATTGAGCCGGTGCCACCGGCTCCATGGGGTGGTGGTGGAGGTGGAGGCGGTGGAGGAAGCCGCTGCTGAGAGGTGGAATTGTTGTTTCCAGGTTGATGATTTGGTTGCTGCAGGGAACATAAAATAAGAAGGAAATGAGAAGAGTGAAATGAAAACAATGATTAATAAAGCAAAGAAATCAAATATATGGTATATTCAAGAATCATTTACAAATCCAAATAGATGCAATATTACTTTTGAATTAATAATTTTAGATAGAACGTTCTTCGTATAACATGATGTTTGCAACTTGTATGGTTATAGTTATCTTAAGGGATCATCCCTAAAAATAAAAGGTAAGATCTGAAGATGATGAATGGAATTATTGAGAAAGTTGAGTTTCGCTATGTCATTTTGTTTTTATTCTTTAAGTTAGATAATTCCTTCCTACCAGAGGTATAAGCAAAAAGAGCAAGAATATATTTTCTTTTGAATTCTTTTGCCTTTTTTGGACAATGAAAACACTGGAAGAACCAAATTGACGAAACCCTTTTTATTTTACCTGTTGGTGCCAGTTGGCTGCATCAAGATAAGCTACTGGTATGGAAGTAAAAACCATGGTTCTCTCTTGGTGCTTTCTCTTTTTGTAAAGGTTTGATGGTGGTGGGTTTTGGGAGATGGGGAGAGAATCACATCAACATGGTAGAGAGAGAGAAAGAGTAGTGTGTGGGCGAGCTTCAGATAGAGGAGAGAAAGCAACAAAGAAAGAAGCTAGGGAAGATTGAAGTGAGAAGCAATAAAGGAGCTCCTTTTATAAGGTTTTATACAACATTGACACATGTACCACCATATGGTGCACACCTTGAGACACACATTTTTTCTCTATATTTCTGTTTCAATTACATCACATTTATCACTTAATTCTACTCACTTTATATATCTCTCTAATGGTCTACTGTCAAGTGTTACATTGTCAAGTGTTACATTGGCTAGAAACATGGCTATTTCACTACAAGAAAAGTCACCTTTAGCGACAAAGTTGTAGCAGCAATAAGGGAATTGCCAGCATTTTATGTCAAAATTTACAAGAATTTTAGCGATCAGTGATTGGCCATTAATAAGTATTTTATAGCGGCATTAATGACTAAAGATTCCCAAAGTTTCACTATTACGGTAAATTCACTTTCCTGTCTTTGATTCTCAGGGGTTTGATTGAGTTCATATCAATTTTTGCAGTGCGCGGTCTTTTGGTGGCACCCTAGGTTGGATCTATTTTCTATCATCTGTGAGTTTCTCCTCCCTTAGATCTTAAGACGCTCTGCTGTTGAGGTTTTGCTGAAAACAGTTGATTTTGAGGAGGTTTACATGAGAGTGATGTTAACATTATAGCATTGTAGAGATGATATGTTGTAGGTAAAGTGTTCAGTGCTTACTTTTAGATGTGATTTCGATTGAAAAGTTTATATTTGGTGCTTTACATTATATCATATATGGAAAGATTGGTGCTATCTATTATGAATGGTTTTCTAATTCCTATATCTTATGACTCCTTATGAGTTGTTGTTTTTCCACCTATATGATCACAAGCATCTTATAGTGCATTTGCTTTGTTATTAGATCCATGGGACTCTTGGTAAGCTGGTTTATGATATCTTAGGTTGTGCATGAATCACTACATGTTTGATGGCATTTTGTGAACTCATGGGGTGAAATTAGCTCTCTTGATGGTCAATCTTACAAGTTTAAGATTTGTTTTATACACTTTGGGTGCCTGATAATTCTATGGAATTAGTTTAGGTAATTAATAGACAATGATATTTGTTTATCCCTCGTGAAGCACCAGGTTCGGTAGATTATTGGAGCTGTCTATATTTCAGGGGAGCACAAATGACAGAATCATCCAGTAACATTGGATTTTATATGCACTGTGAGTCCATTTAGAACAGTACTGTTCCCTGTTTCTACTAATGGAAAAGTCAGTTATCCAAACATTAAACCAGTGAGTTTATTTAGCAATTTTTACTTTTCAGGATCTATGGTTTCTCTATTTGTTAGTGACATGTTTAATTTTAATGAATTCATGTTTTTTTTTACTTCTCGTTGTTGAATCATGCAGTTTCACTATTAAATGTATCTAGCCTAACCCTATAAAACCTGCTCCATGATGCTTTGGTTTTTTTTGCAAACTTATGTGCATATTTCATTCAATTAGTTCTTAAATTTTTTATAGTTTCTACTTCTGCTTGTTATTAAAACACTAGAGAGTACTTGGTGATATCCTTGACCTTGAATCAATAATGGGTAAAGGACTCATCCCTGCAGGCCTTGATACTTGGAAGCAAAGGAAAAGAGGTGTGCAAACTGTATTTATTTACTCTCTGTTATTTTTCTATGTTTTTTCTCCTGGACTCATCATGAGACCTTATTCAGTGATTGTGATCACAGTATGGGTGATGGGTGGCTAGCTACACCCTCATATTGTGAGAATTTGAAGACCTTGAGGTTCCAGTATTGTAAGATCATGGATCAAAATCCAGGTATGAAGGAGTATTTATTTGGGTTCTTGTCCTGCACTTGAAAAACTTCATTAGTAGAAATGTCATCAATTGTTGAGATAAGAAGAGCATTGCAACTATGGTTTCTATATTCAAGGCTGTCAGCGAGATTATTCTTCAGTTGAGTTTGCTTTTTTCCACAGGTCATGCCTGGGTGACTGATGTGCTAATCCTGAACTCATATAGGTACCATTCTCAAACCTCTAGATGGCTCCTCTCATTTTCTTTTATATTCATCACTATAATTGGACTCTTTGGGTGGGTAAATTTTCATGTAGTTGTTATGTAAGCCTGATGCAGCAGCGGATGAAGCTGACTCTTGGCTATCTTGAGCTTCAACAGTGGCTTGTCTCATCAAGGTTATGTTAGAAATCTGTACACTCCCGAGTTATTCCTTAAATTTTCTGAAAGGTCCCACAATACATGTAAGGTTTCTTGTGGTTTTAATTTAACTCTGAAATGTCCTTTAACCTTTGACAGTTAATGTGGATGAGGTTGAAGCTTTATTTGGCTTGTTTAAGATACTAAACAGTCCAATAGTTGATGATGGCTTAATTCACAAGGTATCTCCATTTAAGTTAATTAATTAGTTGTAGTACTACAGTTTCCACTTTGCATATTTGGTTCATCATTAAATGAACTGATCTTACTTTTTCTTTCACATTGACATAGTTTGCTTATATTACTGAATGTCATTTAGTAGCATTTTGATGAAACATAAATTTTAAGCTGCTACATTACTTAGGTCACTTGGGTTCTACAACAACCAGAACAAGTATCAGAGGTACTACCTAACTCTTCTTCCTCTACCTTTGCAATTAATAAAATCTTTGGTTATTTTAGACTTGGGACAAAAAGGTTTGCTTTAAAATAGTTGCAGAGATAATAAAAGTGGCAGTCTTGATGCTTTATGCTCTTTTGGTTGCTTTTGGTCTAAGCAAAGGCATTTCTTCTCACTTTCTTTGTATGTACTTCTAGTAATTGTGTATGTTTACTAAAATAGATCTTGTGTGTATAAATTGTTGGATCTTAACTATTTTGATTTTGATGAGGGGGCAGTTAACTACTTCTTCCTCACAAAAATTAACCATGTCTAGGAGTCTAAAAACCCCATGTAACTTTTGATATTTGGGAAACATATTTATACTTTGCTAGGAGACAAGAGGAAAGTAGGACATACGGAGTGAAACCTATCTAATGTTGCTCATTTTTCCTTGAAATATAAAATTCTCAGCATAGTTCTTGATATTTCAAGGGATATATCATTTTTGGCAGCTATGTATACAATTTATGGCGGTCTAAAACCACCAACAAATGGATTTACAAAACCATTGCATACAGACTTTTAGCGGCAATAGTAAATGCCACAAAATATGGCTGCTAAAAGATGATGACTTTTCCCGGCAATATATGTTGTCTTTACCGGCGCCCGGTACAAGCGCCGGCAAAGCCTTCACCGACTCGCGATACACCGGCGAAGTTGTTGTTGTCGGTAAAAACTATTGCGGCAATTTTTATTGCCGGTAAAAGAGACTTTTGTTGTAGTGTTTATATATCTCTCTAGTGGTCTACTGTCAAGTGTTACATTGGCTAGAAACATGGCTACTCAAGTATTTATAAGTGGAAAGACCATTAATTATCAACTCTTGAACTAGTTTTTCGGTTGAGTTAGGTCTCCTAAATTCTAATATAGTATCAGAGTTTGTTCTAGATTTATTCTTGGACCATTCGGGGCGCCTTCTGAATTTTCCATGTTGGATAGTGATATGGGCATGATCATTGACCTCCACACTCCAAATGTCCAGGGCGTGAGAGAGTGGTAAGTCTGACATTAACAAGAGACATGGCTTCTAAAGTGTTTATAAATGGAAAGACAGTCTTCATCTCTATTTTTAGATTTTGGGTTGAGCTAAACCCCAAAATTATGATATATACATTCATTAGGTGTACAACAATCTTTGGTATGTATATATGACTTTAGTAGTCAATCATTGGGTGTACACTAATCCTCCTAGATTCTAATATGGTATCAAAGTATGTCATAGATTTATTCTTGGGTCACCTAGGTCGCCCTTTGAAGACTTCTAATGATGACAATGATATATGACCATGATCATTGACCTTCACGCTCCAAATGTCCTGGGCGTGAGGGAGTGGTAAGTCTGGCATTAGCAAGACATAGATACTAAAGTGTTTATAAATGAGAAGATAATACTCAACTCTTTATTCAGATTTTTGGTTCAATTTAATCCTCCTAGATTCTAATATGGTATCAAAGTATGTCATAGATTTATTCTTGGGTCACCTAGGTCGCCCTTTGAAGACTTCTAATGATGACAATGATATATGACCATGATCATTGACCTTCACGCTCCAAATGTCCTGGGCGTGAGGGAGTGGTAAGTCTGGCATTAGCAAGACATAGATACTAAAGTGTTTATAAATGAGAAGATAATACTCAACTCTTTATTCAGATTTTTGGTTCAATTTGACCCTCCAAATTATGATATCTACATCCATGGGGTGTACACCAATGTTTGGTATTTACATATAAGTCAATCATTAGGTGTACAACAATCCTCTCAGATTCTAATATGGTATCAGAGTCTGTTCTAAATTTATTCTGTCACTCAAGTTATCTCTGAAGATTTCCAATGATAGGCCATATGGGCATGATCATTGCCATCCACGCTCCAAATGTCTTGGGCGTGAGAGGTGTTAAATCTCGCATTTGCAAGAGACATGGTTACTAAAGTGTTTATAAATGAGAAGACAATTCTCACCTCTTTAGTTAATTTTGGGTTGAGAGCAAGACTCTCAAATTCTAAAATCTACATTCATTGGGTGTATATAAATCTTCGGTATTTATATATAACATAAGGGGTAAAGGGATTGTCTGGCCTTTTATGGGGTTATTTAACTCGTTCCAAGTGAATCAATAATATTTAAGATAAATGAGTTAAAAAATTTACATATAAATAATCTTACTGGTCCGCTAGAGTGAGTTAAATAATTTCATAGGGTAAATTAAACACCTCAATATTTAAGCATATTGTTAATTCATGAGTAATGAACTAATGATGGACCGAATGCAAAATCAGCGGACATACTTTCGACATATTATTTAGTTGAGATTTTTAATTGTTACTGATGTTTGGAGTGGTTAAAAACTACTACTAAATGGTATGTCAAAAATATGCCCACTATCTTTATACGTAATCATTTTTGTTTTTTTTTTTCTTTCTCCTCCTCCCATACCATAAACTTTTTTATTTTGTAAAATGATTTTCATAATGGCATCCTCTTCAAATATACAAATTTTTATCTTTCCGATGTACAAAAAAAACATACAAATTTTTGTGAGTTTTTACTGCCACAAATTGTGAAATAAGAAAAAAAACATAAAATATAATTATGTTTATTTTTGATAAACCGTACCAAATATTTTATTTAAGTGGAGTACAAATGATACTCCAACTGTTTGCATGTGAAAATTAAAAGTCATCACAAAACTTTTATCTTTGTAAAGCATTGAGTTCAAATACCAAGACCATATATCTTGGTTTCTTAACTTTGTAGGGTTTTGAGGAGGTGATGTTCTTAAACCCATCACTCCTTTTTATGCTCTTTTGTATTTGGATTCAAGCACCTCTTGTGCTTATTTGAATGAACATCTGTAATTATTTTCATAATTCATATTCACCTCCACCTAGTGAAAGTAGGTAGAATTAAGAAAAATGAATGATGTTATGTGTGATATGATCGATAGTCAAAAAAGAGAGATATAAAATAAAAAGTGTGAAAATGAAAGAGAAAGTGAAATATGAGTATATCAATACTCTATTTAAATACACTTTGACCTATAAAATAAAAATAGGGAGATTAATGTACGCATCTGACCTGCACATGAGTCTTATCAATTAATTTGCTTCAAAATAAATGTGGCGATCACTAACTTTTAATTATGTTGCAAAATTAAATGTTTAATGTGTGATAAATTAAGGTAAAACATATGATTTTTTTTTTGAAATGGAGGTAAAAAATACTCCCTCCGTTCCTAATCTTTTGTTGTTTTAATTTTTGGTCTAAATTCCAAAACTTTTGTTGTTTTATAAATCCAATGCATTTTTTCTCAATTTATTCCATATATACTCTCATTTAATACTATACCTCTCACCTACCACCTCTTATTTTCACCAATCAAAATCATAACAAATTTCTTAACCAATAACTATTATTCTCTCTCTTCACTATAAGAGAACATTAAATAGGGGTGTTTATGTCAACAAATATATCAATGATTGCACTCTTAAACAATGTGCATAACCTTAAGGGCCCGTTTGGTGGTCAGGATAGGATATGATAGGATATGATATGTGAACAGGATATCAACAGGATAGGATAAGAGCAGGATAGACTCTTATCATATCCTGTGTTTGAGGTGCACATGATAATGACAGGATATGATAAGGAAAAATGTATCAGATTTATATTTGAATAAAAAATACATTTAAAATTGATCATTCTATTAAATTTAATTTCTTTACATTTTCATGAATGAGTCTATATTTTAAAATAAATAAAATTAATTTAAATTTTATTAATTAGCCTATTTTATTGTTTTGAAGATACCCTATATTTTAAATAAAATTATGCAGTTAACCGATTGGTTTTCACTTAGCTGTGACACGTGATAATTAACAATAAAAGTTAACTAAATTAAGAATATTATTATTTGAAAAGTAATTTATATTTGAATTATAAATTATTATATAAGTAGATAAGTAGTTTTAAATAATAGGAGATGAAAATAAAAAATTAATCTATTACTATTAAAAAATCAATATTTGTAATCAATGTTTTTCACTTAGTTGTGACACGTGATAAACAATAAAAATTAATTAAATTAAAAATATTATTATTTCAAAAATACTTTATATTTAAATTATTATATAAGTAGATAAATAATTTTTAAATAATAGGAGATGAAAATATTAAATTAGTCTATTATTATTAATAAATCAATATTTGTAAGTGAGTAGTCTATTTTTACTATTTATGAATAATAATTTTATTTATTTTTTATTTTAGTTAAATTAATATTTTTATATTTATTAATTAATATTATTATAAATTATAAATTATATAATATTAAAATAAATTAATTTGGAGTTAGTATACTGAAAGAAAATATATAACTGGTATCCTATCCTGCTCTATCCTAGCTCCCCCCTCAGGATAACTTTTACACATGATTGACAGGATAGGATAGAAGACAGGATAGTGTTATCATATCCTGCTGGTGCAACAAACAACAGATAACAACAGGATATGATAATTATCCTGTCCTATCCTATCCTATCCTGGTCACCAAACGGGCCCTAAACAACAAAAGATCAGGAACGGAGGGAGTATGATGGATGTGTATATATGAAATTGTTAGGGCTTGTTGGAACGGCCAAGTCAGGGCCGTGTACAGGAATTTTGGGGCCTTAGACAAAAATGTTAAAATGACTTTTTTTACAAGAATCTTAAAGAGACTTAGTATATTATATAAAATATAATTTTTTATATTAATATTCTAGCTTTTTGAGCTGCACCACGTTGAGATTGAATTAGTTTTTTGACTTTCTTTAATTTATCAATTTTTCATATACATACTTCCTATTTGACATTTTATCTTGCAAAGAATCAAAATAAAAAATTTAAATAAAATACTAAAGAAATATAAATAACGTAAACTCTAAAGTCTACATAAATTTTAGAAAAGGATTGTTGATGAACCAAAGTATAGAAATATAGATCTTGGAAACAGACAGAGTTATAGAGAGCCAGAGATTTTGTTGTTAAGGTGTTGTTTCAGGCGCAAGGATTTTATCATGTTGTTTTAATGTACCCAGGTAGAATTTCCCGCGAAATAAATCGTTCCACCAATCCACCACCGTTGAGATGGAAAGGAGACTTTTTTTTTGTGATAAACCATAAGAAGAAGCATAAGCGTTTAAACAATGGAGAGAGAGAATTAGAATAAATTAAGGGATAAAAAGAATTTATTTTTTGAGATAAATAAATATTTTAAATTATATTAATGATGAAATTGAATAGTTTTAAAAGAGATGATAATATTTATATAACTTTCCTTTTTAATTGGCTAACTTTTAAGGAGGAGAAAAAATTCTTATTTATTTTATTTTAGTCTACTATGAGTACTTTTTTTTTTTTTAGGTATTTCCAGTATATCTAATATATATCAATCAGTTTTTATTATATATCACTCGTCCCAAATTTCAAATCAGCATTACATATTCATTAGGCTATCTGTTTTCTTTTTTTTGTCAAATGACTCAAACCTGTTTGACTTCTTACGCTTCTAATATGATCCTTAGGTTTTTTTAACCAAAATTTTTTAGGCCTAATTTTTTTATGGGGCCTTAGGCAGCTGCCTTTTTGGCCTAAAGGCTTCCACGGCCCTGAGTCCGACCAAAGGTGTCTCAAGTAAGAAATGAGGAGTGATATTAAAACTCAAGTTAGCTTACTAATGTCTAGTCCCAGCTTCAAAAGGTGCGGTAAATGTATGGACAATCCATGTTAATGGGTTCTCGAATCCAAAAGGAAGCGGAGGAGGACGCATGTTGGAGAGTTCCACTAGGATCTCACTCGAGCTCTCCTTGAAATCAGAATTCCAACGTCAAATTATCAATCAGAGTACATGGCATGCTTAACCGGGATGCAGATGGCTAAGAACGTCGGTGCTAGCAAGATCAATGTATATAGGGATTTCTAGCTTTTAAGTCTCTTTAGATCAAGGAGAGTACGAAAAAAAAAAAAGGAGCCCAACTAGTTAGAGAACTAACTAGCCAATTAGACTCGGTAGAGTTCACTCAAGTCCCAAGGGAAGAGAAATGTCTGAGTGGATCAACTTACACAACGAACTTAAAGCATAGGAAATGCCACGGTAACGGAATGACTAGATTGTAACATGACAAGAAAATTCAATCAACAATGATATATACACACCTCATTTTTTAAAGACTTCATTTCCACCTATTTTTGTTTCTACCTCTCTCCTCTTATCATCTATCACATCTCATACTTTCTCTCTCTTACTTTTTCTTTTCTTCCTATCTCTCACCTCATTCCACCTCTTCCACCTCTTTTTGAGGTGTGTAAGTAACATTTTCCAAATTCAATAACTAAAATCGCTCATTTTTAAAGAAGTGGGACCTAAACTGCACAAACGCAATAAATGATGGACTAAAGATACAATTAAGCCCTTTTAGAAACTAAAATAATGAATTACTAGTTTAGGGTTCAAAACAGGGGCGGACCTATGTACAAGTGAGGGGGTTCATCTGAACCCCCTGAACAAAAAAAATTGCACTTAATTTCCTATATAATTTTTTTTAACCCCTGAAAATTGTAAATTATACTAGTAACCTAAGTTTTGCACCTATTTGCACTAAAAACTGCCACTTATTTGCACAACTATGACTTATATAATTTCTCATGTATAAACATATTAAAGTTGTTTTTAATTATATTTTTATCGATGTGCTCATTTAAAAATTTGAACCCCTGACCCGGGGTTCTGGATCCGCCACCTGTTCAAAATTCTACAATGACTACAAATATCTTAATCTTAAATATATCATTCGGGAAAGTACTTGTAGACATACTTTTCTGGACAATTCTGAAGACATACCACTTTGTTTAACCGCTCCAAATTGTTGTGGGGATTAAACCTGCCACAAAATGGTATATCTGAAGGATGTTTGACAAAAAAATTATCATCACCGTATATCATAATCTCAAACACCTTAACACCATTCTGATGCCACATCATCCAAAGGCATCCTATCCCAAGTTAAATGCATGATGATACATAGAGGACATCCCACGTTACATAATTCAAAGGGATCCTATCCGAAATTAAATGCATCATGATACATAGAGGACATCCCACAGGACTAGGTACCAATTTTGATCCCCGGAGTGATTACTCGAAGTCCTGTCTTGAGTGCCTGTGTCGTTATAGGTATAATACCCTTTTCTCCATCGCCTGTGCTGCTCCACCAGGTCGCAAAACTTCATAAGACCAACTCAAAAGCCAAATCTAATATGTTCTGGTGTTGTTGTTATAACCCTATTATCTTTCTTTCGTAGCTTAAATCATCTCATCAACCCAAAGTTACCTTCTAGCTAGCAGATAATATAACAAGACAACCTCTCTAGGTAATGGCTATCCCTTCCTCTAAAAGAACATACATTTGTAAACTCATTTGTCTATATTTTCTCTTAAATCCTTGATTTTTTGGTAATTACATGGAACTAAATCCTTGAATTTCAATTACAATTTCAAGAACTCGTGAAAACAAAGAGGTTGGTTAAAAGAAATGATGCATTCCAAGCGTAGCTTGATAAGGCCTACTTAACTCCATAATGATATTTGAACACCAGCAGAATTTACCAAGAAGACTATTGTGTATAAAATTTCCACGTTGTAAGAACAAAATTATTTACACTGTTTTGGCCTAAAATTTTCAGAATCCAATAGTTTCACTATCAGTTTCTCTAGCCTCTTTGATTTTAATGTAGGCTTAACTACAAGTGGATTTCCATAAACTGAACAAGGATCTTTTCCCATAACAGGATTGCCAACACACCAACCTCCAGGCGTAAAGTGACCATCTGATCTTCTCAAGAGTTCCTTGTCAATTTTGTCAAGAACAGGGTCATCCTTGGCAAACATTCGTGCAAAAGGTGCACCACTCTGCACCATGTCATCAAAATGCTCCAATTTTAAGAACAGAGGATCCTGCTTTGGTGGATTGTCCCATCTTAAATAACGCAAATCATGATTTATGGTTGTGTTTTGATAGTCCTTGTGATTGCAGATGACCGTGTGGAAGTAGCCCTCAGCGGATGAAAGAAAATTTGTGTAATACATAAGGAGAGTTCGAGGAAGGTTATCCCAACCCCATACACAGAACTCCAGAAACGGTTTTGTGAGGACAACCCATGCAGAGCCTGAAAACCAGAAATATAGTTTAGCTATAAGATTTAAGCAGTCAAAAATTCTACGTGTTAGGTTATGACCAAGCAAAATTCATTAAGTATGGTGTATAATCTGTTTCCATTGCTATACAAAATCTCTATGCAATAAAGGAATGTAAAAACATGAACTAAAAGTGTAGTGAAGTTTCCAGAAATATAGCTGTGGATGGACTAAGCAGAGAATTCGATTGCAATCTTTGAAAGAAACGTATAAAACTATTTAAAAGGTTTGATGTACCCATCTGAGAGTGGAAAAAATATATCTGTTTGTGTACTGTGTAATAATATCCAACTCCAAGAAACAATATATCATTGAGATGTTTGAAAGAGTAATAGCAGTGTTGGGGATCAAAATGATGCTTCCTCCATACTCAATACAAATATGGTATTCTTATGCAACACTTGAGCGCTTGAATGCTTCGTCTACCAGTTGGCTATCAAGTAATGTGACTCGAGATTGATTCATTTTTAGAACAACTGATAAAAAAAATATTATTTATTGGGTAGTGAAATAGTAGAGCACTAGAGTGCTTTGAAGCAAGACCCTAAAAATATATCAAGAACTTCCCAAAAATGTTTTAGTTCACTTTGGCCAACCATTGTCATATAGTGCAGTGGAATATCTAATTAAACTGGTAATCTCAAATTCACTATTGCATTGTTGGGCTACTATTAGTAAGAAACCTCAACAGCATGCAAATAACCTATTATGCACATTTAAGACCCCTACAACAATTACATGATACTGATCTTAATGACAGTAAACGGAGAAACATATAGGACTGAATTGGATGTATATTAAGAGCAATTTATGAAGCACATAATAGAAATAATAAGGATGTGTTATGACTTAGGACTGAAAAAGAAAACCAAAGTGATAGAGCTTAAACCTGTGAATAACTTGAATGAGACGGGCACAGATCTTTTCTCTTTAGCCCAGTAAACACCAGATTTTTTTGAATGATATAAGGCTGGATCTATAATGACAGGCCTAGCTCTTTGTTCCCTGATATCACACGCACAAGTACATCAATCATAAATATATATATATATATAGAACTTATATTAGTAACAAATTAGAACAATATCAATGAATAAATATGTACTCACTCTTTCCAACCAATATTACTTGTATGGTCAATGAAGTTTATATCCCTAGGCATGAATGAAAAGATATGCAAGAGATCTGAAGCAAGAGGTTATATGGCAAATTGTCAGCAAAATACAAATTATATTTGTGAAATTATGGACTTATTCATGAGTCAAAAAATTCCAGAAAAGCAATAATTGGTACATTTGGCTTATAACCACAAAGATAAATGAGAATGATCAACTGAAAACTTTGACATTTATTTTCTTTTGTATCCAAATATCCATACATTGAAAACAGTAAGTTATTAATTTCTCCTTTAGGATTACCATGAACCCATATCCACAAAAGAAAGCTTTTCTCTTTTAGTTGCTTTATGGAAGCATGTTAACAAATAGAAATAATTACCACAAATATGAATGGCATTGAAGGATAACTTCTTTACGGCTCAGTTTTTCTGTTTATTCATTTATGTCCTGTTCTACTTTGAGAGCAAAACTGATTTAAAAGGTGAGACTATTCAAATTATCAGTAGCATGCTGTTACATCCTTGCATTCTATGGCTCTGACTCTTAAAATTTGGGTTAGGCCAAACTCTACCCCAAAAGCTAGCTTACGGGTGGGTGAGGGTTGCTCTACCAATTATAAGGACTATTTTGGTCATATCTCTAGTCAATGTGAGACTTCTCCACATAGACAAAAGAGGATTACATGCTACTTTAGCTAGTTCTAGATTCAAAAGTTGTTGACTTCAGAAAACTATATAAAATAGCATCCCCTTCAGGATAGCTTGTATAAAACAAGTTGCTATTATTGGATTGACTAATCTTAGATACAACCTCTGTACCCAAAATTTACTAAAGATATTATGCATCTATAGCTTGAAGAATGTGATGTCCAAGTTAGCCAGAACAACTAGAAGTTACCGATGATAAATTCAAAGTCAATATCTAGCAAGTAACTTAGCATTATCCTAACTTGAGGTTTGCTCCTCATCTAAGGTGGACTAGTCTTTCTGGTTAGCCAATAGACAACATTGATTCTGTTTGGATGCAGACCATATAGCACTTATTGAAGCATATCTACTAGGAAAAACACTAGGGGCATGTTTGGAAGAGCTTATTTGAGCATATCTTATAGCATAAGTGTTTATACAAGTGTTTATGAGAGCTTATGTTAGTAGCTTATGGTCAACCTATAATCTGTTTTGAGCTTATTTTCATAAGATGTTCAGATTGGCTTATGAATTAGAGCTTATGCTTACTTGTAACCCACTTCCATCTTATTTCAATAAATTTCTCACATTAGCTTATGAATAAGCGTTTAACTAAGTTGTTTACCCAAACATATGCTTGATAAGCTCAAAAAAAATTGCTTTTAGTTCGCATCCAAACAGGCTCATAGGTCAACACTTGACCCGTTTGTTTGTGAGCTACCAGAACCAAGCTCAAGGTCATTAAGAATTTAGCCTAACAAATCCTGTAGATTTTTCCATCCAACTACATATATAAGTGATACAAAGCATATCTCCCCACAATAAGTCTAATAACATTCTTAAATGCTAGAATACCCTGTTGCCAAAAATGAATGAGTGGTGAAGGTGAAGGTTTTGCAGATAGCTCAAGTGGAAGGAGCTGGGGACATAAGGGTTGGGTAGGGGGAGGTCCAGGGATCCATTCCTGAGTGCAATTTATGTTTCCGATGTACCAAAAAAAAAGAAAGTCCTGTTGCCAAAGGCCTTAAGAAGAAAATCACATACTAATAAAGTACTAAGAGGATAAAACTCTTCAATTACCTATAACACAAGAACAATGTTGAACATTAAAAATCAAATCACATTCATTCCCAATCTATGAATTAATGATCACAAACCTGCACATTCCACTCACCATCCTGAGACACGAGAGGGTAATCAGAGGCACTAAGATTGACAAACCAGTCCCAATCGTTGACCTTTTTCAGCAACAAAGCAACACCATGAAGTGTAGAAGCGATCATGGTAGGGCCCTTGTAAGTAACCAAATCAGCCTTACCCACCACCATGACATTCCCGAAAGCTCCAAAGACCCTCTCCGACTTCACGAACTTGGCAAGGTCGAGCCTCTCCGCATCGGAAGCTTCGAGATCGAGGTGGAGCAGGTAGTAGTTTCTCGGGTGGTACGCTGCCTGAAGGAGCCGCTTCAGCTGCGGGGCTTCCCCTTTGGTGCCGGTTAGCAAGTACGCGAATCGGGGGAGGTTGGGGAGGTTTAGTTCGAAATGGTTGGTGAAATTGCGGTGGTTGAGGGAGGAGGAGGTGGTGGTGGAGGAGGGTTTGGAGTGGGGGAGGAGGAGGAAGAGGAGGAGGATGAGGGAGAGAAGGGAGATTGTGATGATGAGCCATTTGCGAGGTGGGTGGTTGTGGTGGTGGGTGTGGTGGTGGTTATGGTGGTGGAGATGGTGGTTGTGGTTTCGTTTCATCGGTTGGTGGTGGTGGTGGGTGTGGTTGGATTTGGAAGTTCGGGGTTACTAAAAATGTTTTTTGTTTTGTTTTGTCGGTGAAGGTTTGTCCTTGAAACTTGAAACTGGTTGAGTTGAGTGGTGCGTTTCTTTTTCTTTTTTTCTTTGTGTGGTTGTGTATCTGCGGATTGAAGGTCGAGACTCTCGAGAGGGAAAGAACACCTTGTCTAATTTTAAATTGAAAAAACACTGTGATGGGGATCTATTAACTAATATATATATATATATATATATCAGGTAGGTTTATCATGTCATCATGTGACGGGGTTCAACAAGGTGGTGGTTAAGTGTTTGTGTCTTTCGGCAAAGCATGGCTATGCCGATGGCTATTTGAGTATTTGTGTCATTCTATGGGTCATGATGTCGAAGGTTCCATGGAGTTTAGCTGTTAAATTAGAAAAATTAGAATAAAGGACAAAAATGTTACTACCTAATAAGTACATCTGTACATGAGTCCATTTCAAAAAAAAAAAAAAAAGTACATGAGTCACCGGCTTCTTGTTCTTGGTATTAAACATTTCAACTTCCTTTCACATTTTTCTTCTTATTTATAATTATTTTTACTTAATTCTCTACAGTTAAAAAAAATCACTTACTAAATCATCTTTATAAACTAGCGTTTTTACCTCGTGTGTTGCACGGCGAATATTAATTTCATTATTTAGATACATATTAATGAATTAAGATATAAAAAAATGTAAAAAAAGTAAAAGAATACGTTTAATATTCGCTTAGATCAATATGTACCTTTTAATATTAAATATTCTATGAGATCATTCCATTTTTTTAATTCTTTTCTAAAAAAAGTAAAAGAAACCCCAATAATTTGAAAGGAAAAATCAAAATCTACTCACTAAACCGGAATTGACTTTATTTCCATCATTCCACTCCGAAATTTTTTGTTGCCCAGTTAAAATTTGTTTTTTTTAATTGATAATTCATTTCCTTTCTACTTAAAAAACAGATCTGCCTTGTTTATACTCATAACTAACTAAATCTGATTTTGCTTAAGAATGTTGATTATGCACTCATTATATTTATTATTTATTTTCTTTTTTCGTTAAAAATAAAATTAAGTGTTTAAAAAAAATTAACATCTGACTGAAATTTGGATGCAAGTACTATTATTCACAACCAATTTCCAATTCCAAATTTCAAACTCAAATCTCAATATTATTTTTTACATTTTAAAAAAAACATTAACTTTGAATATTGACTCCTTAATCTACCGGATCATTCTATTTTTTTATATTTATTTCTTAAAAAGTAAAAGAAACCTCATTGATTATTATAAAAGGATTGACAAATGATTTAGCAAGAAAAAAACGTATTAAGTCTAAAAGAAAAAGATTTCAAAATCTGATAGAAAATTAGGCTCCAATTACTATTATTTAATACTCATATTAAATTTCAAACTGAAATTTCAATTTTATTTATTCCATTTTTAAAAAAGGAAATGCAGTAACTTAAAGTGAATATTCACACCATAATCTATGAGATCATTCTAATCTTTATATTTACTACATAAAAAATTTAAAGAAATCTCATTAATTATTATTAAAGGAAAAATCAAAATGTATCACTAAAACGGAATTGAATTTTTTTAAATTTATTTTACCTCGAAATTAAATGTATCCCAATTAAAATGTTCTTAAAAAAATTGATTGTTCATTTACTTTTCATTAAATAAACAAATTTCCATTATTTATACTGATCACAAACTAAATCTGATTTTGCTTAAGAAAGTTGAATATCTACCCCTTATATTTATTATTGATTTGCTTATTTTGTTCAAAAAAGTATTAAGTGTTTTAAAATGTGACTGAAAATTAGGCTCAAATTACTATTATTTATTACTCAATTTAAATTTCAAACTCAAATCTCAATTTAATTTTTTAACATTTTATAAAAAAGGAAATGCATTAACTTAAATAGAAAAGGAAAACCATTTTAAAAGGCACGACTAAAACTTAGCTTAAGTTTCTAGTTCCTTAACTCCTGAATAGACTCCATTTGCATTTTCAAAGGGAGTTTGTCTACCATAGAAGAACCCTCAACGTCAAGTGGCAATGGAGATGGACCATTTTTTGGGGTAGAAATTGGAGTGTTAGAGCTTAGATCAGCAACCTTTACATTTTGCACTCCATAATTTTGAAGAACTCTAGCATTGAGATCGTGCAATTAAATGTAAAACCGTAAATAACTAAACGTGCACAAATAAATAATTTACAATGGTTAGACAACAACCTTTGCTAGGCCGGAAGAAGATGCCTCAGCCTTTGATCCAGAAGTAGGAGTTGTGATGAAAAGAAAGGGATCTGTACCATCCTGTAATAAGTTTAAATAAAAATTGAAATTCACGATGCAGAAAGTGATTGCAATATGAAAGAGAC
The DNA here is from genome assembly GCF_012489685.1 of Lotus japonicus. Taxonomy (NCBI): domain Eukaryota; kingdom Viridiplantae; phylum Streptophyta; class Magnoliopsida; order Fabales; family Fabaceae; genus Lotus; species Lotus japonicus. Next base: position 36,335,988 of record NC_080043.1, on the reverse strand, counting down.
AAATTAATATCAATTGATTACAGGTTGGAAGGCCATTGCAACTCTAAATTGATTAAGCACTTTTGGATCAGCACATATTTTTATGACACGATAGGATTTTTCAAACTTTGAATGGAAAGTGTTCGCGACTTCAATCTTGAACAAAAATGTTATGTCTATCAAATTCAAAATTTATGTGGGAATCTTTAAAGGATCAGAACCCTAAACCATCTCGTTTTTGTCGACAAACGGTTCACTTTTGCAACAATAGTCCAGTTCTCTTTAATGAAATTTTTAATGATCAACCAATAGGTTGTCAATGATGGGGCTGAATACCAAAATCAAGGAAAAATGGGCTTGCAATAAATTGGTCATAATGAATTAGAGATTGACACTTGTCAACTAATGAGGGGGTAGGTGAGTGTGAACCATGGAATGTCAACTCATCTAAGTACGGGTCTCACAGAGTTCTTCTTTTCTAAAGTATAAAGATCCTTTCACATGTTGTTGCGTAAATTGGCGGGACTGATTTTCCCTGGCAGCGATGAGGATGCCATCTGTGGTCTTGCAGAGGAATTAATGGAGGATTGGCCAGCCCTCTGTTAGGGGCTTTGCTTTTCTTTGTTTCTTTTTGGGGGGTTTCCGTGGTTTTTTTTTCCGGTTTGTTCTAGGTTTCTTTTTGTGTTTTTTTTGCTTTGGTGGGTGTTGTTGGAGATCGTTTGGGCGGGTTTTGAGGCTTTTCCTTTTCCCCTATTGGGTTTGTATGCACTTTTCATTTTTGAATAAATCTCTTTTGTTCTCGAAAAGAAATAGATCATTTCACATGTCTCTTCCTATTTATAAATCCTTTCACAGCTAAATTTATTTACTTTCCTAAATTACTCTTATTTGTTTTCCTAAATTACCAAATTGAAGGTACTCTTTGTTACTTTTCCTAATAATAAAATTTGTGGTGCTTTAATTATTTTTTGACAAGAATACTCTAAATTAATTGAAGTTTCTTTCTTTCTTTCCATTATCACAAGCATTAATAATGCATAAAAATTAAGAAAGGTGAGTTATTTTTGGAACATTGATAATAATTGAGACCAATTTTAATGTAATTAACTAGATTTCTTAAGGGTGAGAAGTTTTTCATTAGCTTTTTATATTAAGAAATGTATAGAGTATGTTATTAGAATGAACCGTCACGATGTACAAGTCATATGTGAAAATGATGTGCGGTCAAGTGTTCCCCTCCTATGTAACAGAGATTCATTCATGAACATGACTTAATCGATCTCACACCTGAACAAGAGGCATTCTGATATTGTATACATATGAGATTTTATGGTTAAAGAGAGCTTATAAGAGTTGATATGTACTACTCGTTAATAAGGTGCGTCTTCTTTTCGGGTGCTTGGTTCATATAAGCTTTAATGGTAAGTGTACTTCTTTCAGAGATGAATTGGGTGACTTGAAAAGTTTCTCCGAGAGCGCGTGAGTGAGGATAAAATGTGCTAGAAATACTCGTGTTATTACAGTGGGGAAATTGTCTGATAGGAATGTTACACATGGCAAAAAGGGAATGCATGTGACAAGGGCGTCAGGATGGCAACATAAGGCAAGGGTGGTGGTAGTAAGAATGGGGACGCCATGTGCGACATGAGAAAGTAAGAGAGATTATTAAACCCTATATATATATATCATCGTCGGTGGCATTGGCAGTGGCCTATCTAACTCTAATTTTTTGAGTTAAGATTGTGGCTAGAGACATTAACGTCGACCGTTTGAATGTGCCACTTAGTGTTGGTCTCCATGACGCTACCGTCTAGTGACAAATTCTTTTCGTTTCATTTTGATCGCTTATCTAACAAATGAGTGGTCTTTGAAATTTTTCAAAGTTTAAAAGAAAAGACTTAATTGCACCTTTTGTCCTTGATGTTAGGCCTTTGTGCAATTTCAACTCTCTTTGTTTAAAACGAGAAATTTTGGTACACGAAATATTGATTTATGGCAATTGGGTCCTGCCATCTAATTTCTAATGGAAGGTGCCTATGTGCCACTTCATTTAAATATAAAAAAATAACACATCATTAATAAATAAAATCTCTCCTCCCCTATTCACCACTACTAATCCTAACCCCTCTCTTCTTCTTCACCACCACCATCAGTCTCTTCTTCTTCGTCTTCTTCTTTCCTTTCACTAACGTATGACCACCACCAACCAGCACTCGACCAGTACCAGAGTCAAACGACAGCTTTGACCACCACCATGCCCGTGATGTCACATATTGGAGTGATTTACGGCGACCATAGTGTTTCCATCATGAGTATCGTAGCAACCAACACCTTCGTCCCCACTACTTCTCATAGCCTCGCACCAATTCGTCGTCGTCGTCCCAAATGTCACAATCCATCTTTGTCGCTGCTGAAATATGTGATTTATACCATCCCTTTTGCGGCTCTTCTCCCCATTACATCATATTCTTCGATCTGCCTTCCTTAACTTGGTTTTCTTAAGGTTGAAGCTTGGTTTTTTGATATGCCTTTCTCAAGCGACCTGCCTTCATTAATTGAGTAATCAAGGTTGAAGGTTGGTTCTTTCATCTACTTTCTCAACTGCCTTCCTCCCTTTTCAAAACCCTTAACCACAAGCCTTTTACATTTCTAAATTGATATGAAAAATTGGCATATTGTTCTCTTCATCATTCCGTTTTCTATAACAAAAATTTGTCAACCCAGATAGTGTTTGATTTATGGTTTTTGATGGATGTTGCTGGGTTGGATGATGCAGGTTTGCCTTTGATGGATTGGGAATGGGAGGGATTGGTTCTTCTATAAATATGCTCTTGATAGTTCTTTCTTGATACTTAAAATAACATATCGTGATTGTCACTGAATGATAAGCTCAAGTGATAAGAATTAGGGGCACGTGGGTTGGGTGGGGGAGGTCAGGGATCAATCCATTAATGATGCAATTTATCTTTCCGATGTACCAAAAACATAACATCTTGATTGAGAATGAGTTCTTTAAAAAGCGTATTTGTAATTTTTATTTTAAATTAAATTAACAAAATAATTATAAAAAATAATGCTACTATTTTTTATCAGTAAAGGTGGTACTCAAAATGAATTCCTACTCTTATTCTTAGGACCTCGAATATGGAATAAAATGATAACTCTATCATGATTTTTTTTTGTTACAGAGGAAAGAAACTCTATCATGATAGATGACTCTATCATGATTTGTCTGTTGATTCTAAAATACATAAATACGTATATTATAAAAGAGAATTGGGTCCTCTTGCTATTTAATCTCCAACTCCATGTATATAATTAACTCATAATGTTTTGGGGTTTTTTTCATAATTAGTGATGCAATAATGTTTTTAAAATACACTTTTGGTTGCAAACAGTGATGGCAAAAGAAAAAGAAAAATTACTATCAATGCAATTTTGATAAATAACAGAAATTAATTGAACAAACACATTTAAGTTGACATAACAAAGATAACAATCCACTCTAAAATAGAAGTTATCCAAGGTAAACCACTAAAAACCCAGACACTTAAAAAAAAGAGAACATATTAAAGATAAACATTGAAAAAAATACAAAAGACAAGAAGCAGACAAAGGAAATCCTAACCCATATTCATAAATAAAAGTTAACTTTTTCACTAACAGTACATTAGACCAATTAAGGAAAAAACTCAAATGCCAATTAGAAAGGATGTTGTGCAGTCGTTGCCCCTTGGCTTTTCCATTCACTGTTTTTCCATTTTTATCGCTCGAGGACGATGATTGTTCAACCACACTGAGAATGTTTTGAGACTAATTCCAATCTCCAAGCAAAGATGATCAATTTCCTCCTTTTTACCCGTTGTAAGTTTCCACCCTATCCTTTCAGCAAATTCTTTCATCCGGTTCTTCGATATTGGTGTGAAAACCGTTCTCTTTTTCCTCTTCGGCGGCACCGACATCATCTCCTTCTTAGGGTTAGTTTCTCCATTCAGCCTAACTTGCACATGAAAATTTTGGTGACACCCACAAACAACACATAACATAGCATCTTTAGTGTTGCTCTCAACACCTGCTTTGAGAAACTCTTGGCACCCATCATAGGAAACACGGTTTAGTGACGCCGAGTGGTTGCGTTTGCACTCCTTGTACACGACCTCTTGGTCAAAACCTGGTGGGGGGAAATTGATCTCAGTGTCAGACATGGTTTCCTGTGACATTAAGATATATGATATGATAGGTAAATTTTTGGGATAGAAGGTTGTGTATTTGCGATGAATGAGAGAGACTTAAATAGAACTGAAGAGCCAGATAAATGTGGTCACTTGGAACGGGGTTGAGTAGATGTTATGACCGAACTCTGATGCAAGTTTTAGTATAAAAGTCAAATAACCGCTCTCTTTTATATATTATTTTATTATTTTTTAAAAAAGGAGAAAATATATACTATTATATTATATTATATGCTAGTTAAATGAAAAAAAGTCTTTGTAGAAAAAAAACTAGTAAGTAAAAAAATGTTTCTTTTTTAATAATATTATTTTTAATTGTTTTTTAAAAGGAAAAAGTAGATATGTAAATTCATGTAGGGTGTGTGAGTTTTTATTGGGTTGTTTTTGCTGGATGGCTCCATGCTTGTGCATTGAACAGTTCGCATGCAATCCTGTTTCAAGTACAACTAGCTTGTTGTTGCGCTAATGCGTGTTTGCGGTTCCTGTGTTGCTACCTCTTGAAAGATTATTCGTATGGCTCATCATATATTTTCCATCCAGTTCTCCTCGTAAGGGTTATGGGGGATTTCGAAGTGATACATATGTTCCACATTAGTTGTTTGTTATTGAAGTAATTGTGGTGCATATCTATCTGCTGCTCTCTAGATGCGGTGCATGAGATGAATCATGGGTAATTTTCCCATTCAGTCTCTTCAATCTTGGTTGCGTGGAATGACACTTTCATTGGTGCTTGTTTTCTCTTCATTCATGATTGCATGCGAGCATCAAGGACCAAAACTAAAGTTGGTCATGGATGTTAACTGCTTGATCCTACTAGTAGTCATATGCTTGTCTCAAAGATTAAGCCATGCATGTGTAAGTATGAACTAATTCAAACTGTGAAACTGCAAATGGCTAATTAAACCAGTTTTAGTTTGTTTGGTCGTATATACTACTCGGATAACCATAGAAGTTCTAGAGCTAATATGTGCAACAAACCCGAACTTCTCGAAGGATGCATTTATTAGATAAAAGTTTGACGCAGGCTTTGCCAATTTCTTTGATTATTCATGATAACTCATCGGATCAAACGATATGTGTGTCAGTGATGCATCATTCAATTTCTGTCCTATCAACTTTCGATGGTAGGATAGTGACCTACCATGGTGGTGACAGGTGACGGAGAATTAGGGTCCGATTCTAGAGTGGGAGCCTAAGAAATGACTACCACATCCAAAGAAGGAAGCAGGCGTGCAATTACCCAATCATGACACGGGGAGGTAGTGACAACAAATAATAATAACATATAAATAAATAAGGAGGAATAAGACAAAAATTCACAAGACAACTCGAGATGGAAACATGCTCTAAATGAGATCAAGCCTAGGAAAATAAGAGGAAAAGCTCAACCCCACAAACATAGTAGAATAAAACCAAACAGCCCCAAGAACAAGCCAAGAACAACAAAGACATAGAGTCTCAAAAGAACACAAATGCAAGCATGCAAAACAACCTCACCACACCAAAGAACCAAAATCCCAACAACCCAGAAAATAAGGAAGGGAAAAAGAAAAAATTCCCTGCAAGAAGGACTAGGATCAATGAGAAACAAAGAAATTAAAAAGACTACAAGCCCACCTAAGATGACCTACGCTTATAAATCACAGCTGTTATTCGGTTCAAAGCAGTATCATATATCCAATCATATGTGAAACCCATATACTTCCCCATCAGAAGGGCATTCCTCACCCAAGTAATAACACCATACAGATCCGAAAAGTACGCCGGTAACACCATCTACATATTCCCTACATTTGCTTTTAACGTACCCGAGTCCTCAACTAACAGAGAACCAGTGACAACCCCATCAGGATTCTTCTTCTTCCTAACTCTCATCTCGCACTCTTAGGTCTTCCTCTAGGCCTCAGAAGTATAGTCCGACTCGCACCAGGGTCAACATATTCTTCTCCCACGACCTTCTTACTCTAAAAATCTCTTTTCTCATCTTTTTAGGGTCTGCCTCGTTTCCGAGGTTGAGGAACAAGATCAGAAATTATCACAGAGGACTCCTCCAGAGCATCTCTCAACCACTCACCCTCAAAAGATACAGCCCTTGAAGAACAACCCAAAACAAATATTTTAGGGATAACTATGTTTTTGGTCCTCCTAAAATAGTGAATTATTGATTTTATTCCCTTTTTAATTTTTTCATTGATTTTTTAGTCCCCATAAAATAGTAAATCATTGATTTTGGTCTATCCACTCATTTTTGTGGCGGCTTTTGTATTATAGTGATGGTATTAACCGACACAAAATGTTTCGGACTAAAATCAACAGTTCATTATTTTAGAGAGACCAAAATCAACCGAAAATTAAAAAGAGATCAAATTCAATATTTCGCTATTTTATGGGGACCAAAAACATATTTAACCCAATATTTTAATTGTAAATATGAGGAATAAAGAAGGAAAAATAAACAAGGTAATAATTTATTTAATCTCTTAATTTATTTCATTTTAGCACACTAGACTAGAGTGCTAGTTGGTTCAAATGATTAAATTGGAAACTGAACAAATATCTGATTAATTTAATAAATAAAAAATCGATTGATATTTTTCTTTGAGTAACTTTTATTGAGGAAACAGGTGATGTTTATCAATCAATAGTAGCAGTGTTTACATCAGAGATAAGGATACACTCCAAACGTTGTGGGGCATTCCTCAATCCACACAAAACAACAAGTTGAAACAACAAACTTGGCCATAAAGTTCGCAACAAGGTTTGTTGTTCTATGAATAAGAAATAATTGAAACAAATGAAAAGAAATAACAAGATTAAAATAATCATTAACAGCGATGTAGGATATGAACGATCAAGACCTGCACGTTAACAAGCACCATAAAGAACATCACAATCTATCTCAAATACCACATCCAAGAAGCCAAGCTCCAAAGCAAGGGACATAGCACATCAAAGGGCCAAGGCCTCCGCCACCGCAGCTGATGTTGCTCCAAGCCTCTTTGTAGACGCACCAACCAGCACCTCCCCCACAGAGTTCCTTACCAACACTAGTCAAACCAATATAAAACGGTTAAATAGCCAAGTTGGTCCCTGAATGTGTCACCCGTCTTTAAGTTGGTCCCTAAAATTTTAAAATGAATCCTGCGATCCATGAATGTGGCAAACATCATTCAAGTTAGTCCCAAACATTAAAAAAAGGAATGGACGTTAACAAAACCTTTTTTTAAAGTTTAGGGACCAACTTGAAGGCGTTTGACACATTCAAGGACCAACTTAACTATTTACCCAATATAAAATCGGTGTTGAAAAAAGATTTGAACATATTCATTTTTTAAAATTTCTCAAAGTATTTTTTTTTAGAAAAATATGCTTAAATCAAATAAAATTCCAATGATAGGTTATAATGGCTGAGTAGTACTAATAAATTGTTCCAACCCAATAGCAAAACTATGGATTCAATTGAGTAAATTGTTAAGTTCAAACGCTGAATACATCGTTTATCATATTTTGAATGATAACAATTTTCAAGAGCATAAGTGAGTTGGTTAAATATTTCATGTAAACTTCATTTCAGGAATTAACCTCTACGCTTCACATCCCCATCATCTGATGACAACAAGACCATACCCGAAAATGTCAGCAAAGCATAGCTTGAAGACTTTCAAGACAGACTACACAAGAAAATAAAGCTGAATCAGCCAGATCATCTAAACAAGATAAGAGAAGACTGATCAAGATAGAAGACAGTCGAGACAGGACAAGAAAGGTCAAATCTGCAAAGACGAATCAAGCAAATAAAAAGTCAAATCTGAACAAGATAAGAGAAGATTGATCAAGATAGAAGACAGTCGAGACAAGACAAGAAAGGTCAAAGCTACAAAGACGAATCAAGCAAATAAAAAGTCAAATCTGCAAAGTTGTCGATAAAGAAAAGAGAAGAACGTTTGAAGAAAGAAGAAGAGTCAGAGCTTCAGAAGCAGAACTATACAAGATACATTCAAGCTGACAGTTTGTCTGAGAAGACCGTGATTAAAGAAGATCTACATCATTTATCTCGAAGGATGAAGCAATGTCTAGAGAAAGAGCGACACATTCAAATTGAAAGCTCTCTTACATTGTTGAAAGAGAAAGTCAAGTGCAACAGATCACGTGATATCTCATAAAGCACTTTTGTCAAGGAAACAAGTACAACGTTGTCACCATCAAAGTTTCCTCTTTCTCTCACCAAAGGTCTGGATCGCAATTGCTGATGCTACCAACCACCTGAGAAGATATATTTTGTAGCAATTGGGTTCAGCAAAGGACACAGTGCATTTAATGCACTTGACAAGAAGATCGTTTGATCCAACGGCTAGTAATCAAGAGGCTCCACACGCTCCAACAGATCTTAAGCTCTTGCAATATAAAAGGAGAACTTGAAGATTTTCAAAGACAAGAAACTGAGTTAGAACTTTCAACCAAGTCGAAAATCTTCTTCAACCAAGAAAGAAGCAACCTCAAAGAAAAGCTTAAGAGTAAAACCTTTTTGCCATCGTCTGCTTCTTAGAGAGATATCCTTAAGCGTCGAATCTCTATATCCTACTCTCTCTAGATTTAGAACAAAAATTATACCCATAGTCAAATCCTCAAACACTTTGTAGTCCCCAAGATTTGTAATTTCTACAAATTCCTCTTGTGAGAAAAGAACCCCGTAGAGCTAACTGATCTTGAAAAAGATCTTAGGAGAAGTCCTGAAAAATACTCGTTGAGTGAAGAGTTCTATTTAATACTCGTTAGGAGAAGTCTTGTAGAATACTTGTTAGGAGAATTCATGTAGAACACTTGTTGATAGAAGTCATGTCTAATATTTGTTGTAGGAGAAGTCCTTGATACTTGTTAGTGAAAATCTTAGTTAAGTCAAGGTCTGGACGTAGCCCCATCGTTTGTGGGTGACACTACAAGAAAATGAGCCAATTGCGGCGGTCATCTTGCGGCGGTTTTGTAGAAACCGCCACTAAAAAGAAACTAGCGGCGGTTCTGCGGCGGTTTTCATGACCGACGCAGATTGGCTACGTTTCGCGGCGGTTGGACTACACTTAGCGGCGGTTAATGATATTTTTGCTATTATTCTTTTTCCTTTTCCTTCTGCGACGGTTGTTAACCGCCCCCAAGTGCTTGCCCACTAAAATTTTCATTTTATTTTCCCTAAAATTTCATTCGTTTCCCAACCCTAGCTCTCAACCTTTCTCTTAACTCTCTCGCTCTCAACCCCTCATAACCCTCGCTCAACCCGTTGCACACTTTCCCTGCTCAAGCATCGTCCCTGCTCGTCGCCTCGTTCTGATTCGCCGGATTCTGTCCGCCACCCTGTTGGAGTTCGAAGTCGACGTCGCTGCCGTGTTCAAGTTCAAGGTTGTTGCGTTCTTTCGCAACACTCATTTGCTGAAGGTTCCTCGAGCAAACCTCTGTCGTGCCATCTCCTCCATTCAAGATTTGTTGTCTCTCCGGCCAAGATCGATTGGTGGTTGGAGGAACCAAAAAGATGAGGATTAGGTTTTGTTAATAGCGAATAGAGAAGGAGCATAGGAGGAATCGAAAGAGAAATTACAGTTCATGCTGTCAACGAGCCACTATTTCAGCTCTCAAATTGAAGCCCTTTGCCTGTTTCTTATCAGGTTTCCTTCCCTTTTTCTTAATTTCTTTTCTGAGTTTCAGTTCTCGTTTGCATTTTCGTTCATTGTCGTCCATACCATTATTAACCTCACATTCGTTTGCTTTTTAATCTATTGGTAGAAACAATAGCCGAGAACAACAAATTGGATTGTCAAAATCCTTTTATCTTTTTATGAATTACTTGATTATAAATCTAATTATTCTGGACTTTGAATTCTGCAGCCGGTTCTCATGTGATACCTTTTTCTTCTCTCTTGGCAAAGAAACAAAAAAGTGATTCCACCCAAAGCTGTTTACTTTATCTTTTGTTTCTGCAAATTGAAACTGATTTTTCTGCATAAATGTCTTGGCATAGGGTGTGCTTCACATGAGCAATATGAGGCTGGTTTTCACTTATTATGTTTTATGGACTCAGGCCAGTGTTCTTCACTTCTTTATTTGGTAATGAGTTCTTAACTTCATTTTGAGGGCTTGTCAAAAGTTGTTGCTTGTGGGAATTACTTCTGACTTATAGTTAAAATAAATGCAATTTGTGTGGTAGTGAGATGTTGGTCCTGTTAGTTTCTTGTAGGAATTACTTCAGAGTGAGTACATGTCAATTTGATTGGGAGGGTGGTTACTTGCTTCGAATTGACTGCAATCTTATATCTTTGCTTTTCATGACTTTAGGTGGAATGAAGGTTAAGGCTGACAAAGGCGAGTCATCTCCATATGCAGCTATGCTTGCCTACAGTTATGCCTTTTACTTCATACTTCTTTGCATATAATTTTTTCATGTGCATTATGGTTCATCTGGTTTATTACAGATTGTTTAGCATAGATGGAGACTATGAACTAGTGGTTGAGCTTGCTGACCTCCATATGTTTTAACAAATGTCTTTTTCTTCATAAAGACTATTATATGTTGTTATTTACATGGTTCTGATCCTTGTACTAAGGTAATATCTAAGAAGATCTTAAGTTAACTTCATGATTAAGTTTCCATGCAACAATGGCACTACACAAGTTATACATGAATAGTTCACAAATGACTTTTGTTGTTCTATGAATTATAATAGTAAAAGTTGGAAGCTAAATACAGTTAAGAGGTCGTTCATTCATATTTGTAAATACAAGAGCCATATAGATAAGAGTTAGCAACTTTTTATTTGATGCAAAGGAAGAACTGTTCAGTACATCCATGGTCATATTGTTTGGCTTCTAACTTTCAGTTCCAGTTTGTTCAGAGATAAAAAAAAAATGTACAGTATCATTTCTTTTTCTTTTAGCTCCCTATAACTTGTAGGAATCACTCATTTGTTTGCAATTTTCAATTGTTATTGGAGGAGCAAAACTTGAGACATGGCGTAGAAAGGCTATATGGAACCATGTGAAAGACTTCCATTTCCTTTGAAACACTGATCATGTAGGCTTTGAAACATTGTGCATACTTTTAGTCTTCATGAGCATGTTTTTATTATAACCTGGCTTGTTTTGTCAGTGTTGACTTTTACTATTTGGCAAAAGTACCTATTCAAGCACTTACTATTCTTCATACTCTTTCTTAGTGCATGGAGAAAAAATTGTTTGTTTTCTTTATTTTGTAGGTGAGGGCATCATCTTCAATAAACTGAAAGGATTGGAGAGTTATATCAAATGAAGCTGTCACTCACCTTGTTAAGTGAAAGTTGAGGTAAGTTTTTCTTGTTTATCTCTTTGTTCTTTTATTTTCTGGAATTTTTCATACATAGTATGATGAAGGGACATGATATCAACTGAATTTAGTCATGGTCTTCGATCTTCATCTTTTCTGATTTCTTTGCATTCCCCTTCACCTTTTTAGATTGATTGCTCTTAATGTAAGTGCCACTATTAATTCATTCTTGACTTCTTGAATAGTTTATTGATTAGATTCTTGTAATCCTTGCATTTAGGAAAGATAATGTTAGTATAAATTGTAAGGTTTGTATTATAAATATTACTTAGCAAATTGAGTTGTTCTGCATTTTGCTTTTTTTCTTTCATTTTCCTAACTTTCCAGTGGAGTTAATTGTTCTTGTTGTTCTTAGACTGTCACTCCTTTTCGCTTTGTTGAATAATTTTTCTGTTTTTGGACGAAAGGAAGATTAAATTCACTACTTGAGAGGTTATGAAAAGAACTTACTAGAGGCGAAAGAATTTAAAATATTTTTTTTAATCAAAATTCACTACTTGCAGCGGTTGTAAACCGCCACCAATTTGGATAACACTGCGGCGGTTGTAACCGCCGCGGATCGTATTAGAAACTCCTCAAACAAAAGTATACTGCGGCGGTTTAAACCGCCGCAATTTGCTAGATGTCTTTAGCGGCGGCTATTCCAGCGGTTGGTTCAAACCGCCGCAGAACGCTTGGCGACGCTAGTAACTGCGACGGTTGGCAAACCGCCGCGAGAAGCGTACTGCGGCGGTAAACCGCCGCAAAATGCCCTGACAACCGCCGCATAATGCCCTTTTTTTTGTAGTGTGACCTAGGATATATCGTTGTGTGCTTATCGTCTACTCTTTCACCTTTTATATCCGCTGCACTAAACGATTGCGAAAACTTTTACATTAACTTTTAATCGTTTGGAAAAACTCTGATTTTAACTGAACACAATTCAAACCCTCCTTTCTTGTGTTACTTTTCCGATATCACCAATTGCCACAAATTGATTTTTTTTTGTACCAAAATTGCTCCTTTTAAACCAAGGGGACTCAAATTGCACAAAAACCTAACATCAGGGACAAAAAGTCCAATTAAGCCAAAAGAGATATTGTTTTTGAGCAAGTTTGAGGTTATTGTGTTTGCAAATGGGTGATCTTGAAATTCAATATTTAAACTGTGGTTCTTTACAAGCTTTTTTCCATAAAGGATTTCAAAGAAACACAATTCAACCGTTTTGTGTTTGAAGTAAGTTTCATTCATACTCTCATTTAAGTGGAAATGAAGTGGAAATGAGAAAGAGATAGAAAGAAAAGAGAGTGAAAGTAAGAGATGTTAGAAATGATATGATTAAAAGAGAAGAGAAAGATAAATAGAAAATGAAAGTGAAAATTAAGTGGGTGTTAATAACCAATTATCGCAATGACTTCAGCTTTGAGTAAAGTACAAACGTATGATTTCATAATATATTTGTAACACGCCCAAGAGCCCACCTACCATGTGCTGAAATTTTTTTTTTTTTATTAGAACAATGGGGCAACATGGGTCGAGCTCTAGACCACGTAATCATTAGAAGCTCTGATACCATGCAATGAACCAATTATCCAAAAAACTTAAGCTATTAGATAAATGACACATAAATGATTATATTGCTAACACACCCCATCCGGCAAGAGTCCACTTGGACTTGAAGTGTGAACAATGCACATGCTTACATTCCATGTGTTGAAAATCAACTTTTTATTAGAAGAATTAGGAGCGGCAATGATTAAACTTTAGACCACTTAGTTTTAGAGGCTCTAATACCATGCGAAAAATCAATTATCCCAACAATTTAAGTTTTAAGTAAAGAAGCATGGACCAATTTTCTCAAAAAGCTTAAGTTGTTGGTAAAAGATACATGAATTGTTATATTTCTAAGACTAGCGTTTTTACCCCGTGCGTTGCACGGCGAATATTAATCTTATTATTTAGGCACGTAATAATGAATCGACGATCTCGAAAAAATGAGTATTCAACCAAGCAAAATCACAATGAGTATCACACAATTTGCAAAATTTTCCAAAAACTTCGTATATATATTTAATCCTAAATATTTTGTGAAAAACATTTTTAAAATTGTGAGACATCAATTTGGAGGCATTGATTTTGGCCAGATCGTCGATTCTTGAAGCCATCAGACGAAATGATAATTTCAAATATATCAAGTGCTGGAAGATTGATGAAAATGTTGGAGGAGTAATGTAACTTAAGGGGGTTTATATAGTTGAAATTAGGGTTAATGATGACTAAAGTTGTCAAGAATATTTCATCCCCAAATAGAATATGTATTTTTAATTCAAAAACAGTTTTATTTGGCACCCAAAAATCAAAGTGTACCGTACATACATCCGTATTTCTATTTAATGATTATACGAACATATAATTAGCTTAGCTTTATAAAGTAACAACACACGTATATTATGTTTAAATATTTTGACTTTTTCGAAACTTAATAACTTTGTAATTAGGGGAATAAAACTTACTTGGATTAATTTTTTTACAATCATTAATCACCTTAATTATTGCTTTCAAATTTGAAACCATTAATTATAAATAAAGTTAATAACGTAATTTTGGCTCAAAATTAATTGCATGACAATTTAAAATTTGGCCTAGTATTGATGTGTAGTAAAATACTTTCAATTCAATTTTAATTTATGTTAAATAAGGAAATCAGTGTTTTCTCTTTTGTAAATATTAAATATTAATTAGTATTAAATATTGTATTATGCTTTTTTTAAAATGTTTTCAAATTAAATGTTGAAATTTGTCAATGATACAAAATTAAATTAAGTGATGGTAATCAACAGCTATAATTAAACTTTTTAGAATTAATCAATGAGATTCGAAAAATAATTTCCTTAAACAAATTGTCGTTGCAATAGAATGTAGTAAATGATTTCAAATAGGTCGGCTTCTATCTACACAATGACCTTGCTTAGCCTATTTTTCATGTTTTTGCTGGTTTTTTAAATATTAAAATGAATATACCATTAAGTGGGTTTTTCCTTAAATAGATAGCTAATGAATTTAATAAGTAATGTATTATTTAAAACTTTTTTTCTTCATTTTAAAAAAGGAAATTATTTCAAGACATATTTGCACTGATTTACGTCATTAATTAGTATATATAAGGAAATTGAAGGAATTAATGAATTATTTTTGAATAATATTTCCTAAAATAAATAATCAATGCATTAAAAACTTATTAATTATTTTACATGGGTTTTAAAAAAAAACGTATATTATAAAAAACCGTAATTTATTAATAAACCTTGAATATAAAAAACCTTGAATACTATTAAAATAAACCTTGAACCGTAATATAATAACCCTGTATATTATACTGAAGTTGTCTATATTAACTTAAAATATTACGTTATTAACAATTCAAACATTACATATTTAACTCTATTTATAATTTCTTCATTTAATGGGGGACAAACAAACAAAAAATGGTATACCTTGTCATCCATAAGTATCATGTCCATTGAAAAGGGTAGCTTTGAGCCATATAAGCTCAGACTTAGCCATAGATGATTGACTTTCGCAACAATTGTCCAGGTTTCTTTGGAGGCATCCACTTTGGCCAAATCATCGATTCTTGAAGCCATCAGAATGGAGGTTAATTTGAAATATGCAAGGAATGATGGAAAATGCAGGGAATGATGGAGGAGAAATGTCACATAAGGGGGTATATATAGTCTGAAATTAGGGTTCACTATCTGATTTTTTTTCCCTATGATTGATCAGTAATAAAAGCAGCGGTCAACGTTTTCCTCATTTAATACCCCGTGCGTGAAATCAGCGTTTTCAAATTAACAGGAAATCAGCTTTTTGTATTGGAAATAATGAGACTTTTTTGAAAATTAATTCCATTATTTATTTTGCAAAGCCATTAAAAGTCAAACATTTAATTCACATTGACTAATATGTCCGTCTGCGAAATCGGTGGTACGTTCTAAATCCATTGACTAATAACTCTTAACAATTTTTCTGTTTCTTTTGCAACTGTGGCCCATTATAATTGTTTCATTTTTATGGATCCATATTTCCTTTATAATGGGTTGTGCATGAATGCTATTTTGGAGGGGTCATTTAATAGGGGACAAAGAATCAAAATTATAGGGAAATTGATTTATATAATTAATGTGTGAAAGTCTCTCTGACTGTGACACTTGTCAGCCAGAGAGAGGGGTGTTAGGAAAATGATTCTGGGAATGCCATTTGTTAATTTTTTGTGGATAAGGATTTTCTTTTATAAAGTATATAGATACCCCCTCACTCAAGAGCTCACTTAGGCTTGAAGCGTGGAATGCACTTGTCCACCTACCATGTGCTGAAATTTAACTTTTTATTAGAATAACTTAGGGCAACAAAGATCGAATTTTAGATCATCTAAGTCATAGAGACTCTAATACCATGTCATGAACCAATTATCCCAAAAGATTCTATCCTAATTATATGGACTACCCTCAAGAAGTCTCACATTGTCTAGAGATACAGTCAAAATAACTTTGTATAGAAAAACGATCATCATTCTAGAGTTAGCTTTTGGGGTAGAGCTCAGTCTCCTAAATTCTAATATGATATACAAGTCTACCGTAGTTTCAGTTAGTGGAAACCACTTGTTTATGGGTCATCCGCAAAAAATCTCACATTAATTATAGATATGAACAAGATAAATTTACATATAAACCCACATTACATATGGAGACACCCTTTCAGTAAGCTCAATATTGTTCTTGGTGTTATATTTTGACCAATAATTGGAAAACAATAAAGATTGGTATGCACATTCAACAGATATGTAGACTAGTTGAGAGATAGGAAGAGAACAAAGATAAATGATAGATATGAAATGTGATGTGATGTGACCGGAAGAAAGAGATAAAGAGAATAAATGAGTGCTCCTAAGTGTATCCTTACTAATTACAAAATGTATTGAAAAATGTAAACTCTTACTTTTAAGGGTTATGATATGTTCACACTCCACTTTCTCTCTCTCATATCATTTTCACTTACTATCTCTTCCTACCTCTCTTATTTTCTTATCAAATCACCTATCATACATCTTGTGTAACACCCCCTTTTTCCCATTGTTTTATTTAAAAACGTTTATCAGAGTTTAAAAACATATCAAGGGAGTATTACACTTCTTCACGAAAACTCATTAAAATTAACACTGATTGTTTTTGAAAATTTATAAGTTCATATGCTTTCCAAAGAATGAATTATTTCTGCCAATAAAATTTCTAAACCAGCCAGATAATCCTAAGATGCATAAAATCACTTATTTAAATAGGTTTATCTTCCTTGATATTCCAATAAAATTCATCATATTCAGAACTGAATTTCATAAGCACTTCGGCCATCAACAGTACGACATCGCCATAATTTAAAAAATTATTCAACAACTTCCATAAGGAGAAGTTATAAAATCCTCTCAACAGAAGTGTTAAAGTAACGTAAAATATCTACCCAGTGTTACATTACAGAGCAAGATACTTATTTTATAATAATAATAATAATAATAATAATAATAATAATAATAACATAAGCTAAGACTCTCCGAAGCTACTCCTCATGAGCCACATCTCTACCTCCAGTACCTGAGCGATACCTGAGCGATGTCGCATAGAACATCATTCCAACAGAAGGGTAAGAGCTTATATTGTATAAAATATAGCATAACAAAGAGCAAGTAAACAATTCAGATTCAGCTTTATAAACACTTCACATTTTCTTTAAAATTTGAGTGATTATAATATTTGCTCTCAAGACAGTTTCACAATTCTTATTAAGGTTTCGGAAAATTATAAGCTTTAAGAAGAATAATAATTCGACTTTACCACAACAGCAAAACAATTCACCAACAAATCACCAAACACATAAAACCACTGAAAACGTGAAACTTAGTGTGTGAGACTCTAATGTATGCATGTGGTACCAATTGTTAACCTTAGCGGTATCACCGCGTCCACTCCAGACAGTTAACCACCAATGAAGTCCACTCCAGACTTCCAGAACCACGCCAGTTCTGGGACAAACCTCAGTTTTCCGATGAAAACCGCCACGTTGCCTCTTGACTAAATGAAGTGTATTTCGTGCAAAAACTCATTAATTAAAACATGCAATTTGAGACCACTCCAGCCCCAAATATATAACATATTTTCTCACCAAATTCCATAACGGAAATCACACCAAAATTGCACAAAATAACACTTCAATACAATTATCAAATCATTCACTATTCCACTGACAAAATAGCAACACAAAATCATCAAATGTCTCATATCAATTACTAGAATCAGTTTCAGAATCAATCCCAGAAATAAGCAGAAACATAGCAAACTTGCATATAATCCTGGTACTAAATGAGCAGTCCAAAAATTATGAAAATTTTACCAAACATAGCCTTATACGTTAGCTTTCATATAAAATTGGTTTCACCCAATTTGGAATTCTCTAGAGAGAGTTATGCTCTCTACAACACATGCTGTTAGGGTGTCTGCGAGCAGAAATAGAGTTAACTTGCAGATAATTCTGGTATTGAACCAGCAACCCAAAAATTACGAAAATATTACCCGATATAACCCTATGAGTTAGTTTTCATAAAAAATTAGTTTCACTCAATTCGGAATTCTTTAGAGAGAGTTATGCTCTCTACAACACAGGCGGCTAGGGTGTCTGCGGGCAGAAACAGAATGAACTTGCAAATGATTCTGGTATTGAACCAGCAATCGAAAAATTATGAAAATATTATCCAACATAGCCCTATGAGTTAGCTTTCATACAAAATTGGTTTCACTCAATTTGGAATTCTGTAGAGAGAGTTATGCTCTCTACAACACAGACTGTTAGGGTATCTGCGGGCAAAACAGAACAGAACCCAATTTTCCCCGGAAAATCAATTTCGCTCAAAATCAATTTTGCTCACCACATGTTAACACTCAACACAGTCTCTCAGTTCTGAATTTTCAAAGAAGATGAGGTTCCTTCATGTTAAACTCAACCTCTGTTATTCTACAATTATACAAGGTAAATTAAAACCCTTACCTCTTGAAGATCAAAGTCTAGATTTTCTTCTCTTTTCTTCTCTCCTTGCTTTTCACGTGTTCTCTTTGTCTGCTAACTTCTCCAATTCTCAAATTCTGATTTCTCTCTTTCTAATTCACTCCTAACCCTTAAATAGTCTTACAATGGGCCCCACTCCCAACGACTCAATGTAAAACCTAAAACTCTTATTTAACTATATCACATAATAACTTAATTATCTAATAAAATCACTTAATGACCTTATCATCTAATTAAATCACATAATCACATAATCATCTAATTATTCACATAAATTATCAAATTACCAAATAGCATAATAATAATTAAACTAAAATAATAAATAACATAATAACGAAAAGTGGGGTGTTACATCTTGGTTTTCTCTTCTGCCTCTATATTAAGTGGAGATGGAGTAGTGTCAAAGTAACAATTTTCTACAAGTAATTATTTACGAGATAAATTCATTTACAAATTATTTTTTTCTTTCATCTCATTTACACACTTTTATAATTATATCTTTCAATTCTACTTCTACCATGTCACTTATCATATTTTTTATTTTTCTTATTTCTTTTTATATTTTTATGTGTGCGCGTGCGCTTTGACTGTGAACAAAACTATATTTATCTATAATGCAATTTTTCGACACATTTTATATAAAACTTAAAAATTAGCCTCGGGAAAAAAAAATCGAATGTGTTTGAATTATTATTATTATAAAACTTCTAAAAGCATTACTTCATTTCAACTTTATTCCCCGTCTCTATTACTTTTTTCAAAATCAAAATGCTAAAGCTAATATCTTGATTATTTTTATACGTGGACATATTTCCCTTTTCCTCGCAATTTGTCAAAAAAGAAATCCAAACAGAATCGAATGCCGTAGCCTGTAAAGTCACGGTCTATAAATAAACAAATAAAAATCTCGCATCACAGCCCCACCCTTTCACACGTGTCACCTCCTTCTCAGTTCTCTATCTTACAATACAACGCAACAAGGTTCTAAAATCGACTCAACAAGCAACCCGGTCCAACCAGGTCCGGTCCGGTCCGGTTCGGTTTGATTTTTATAAAGGATTGATTGATTAATGCAAGCGCACATTAGCATAATAGCACCTTCTTCTTCAATTCAATTCAATTCAATTCAATTTCTTCTTCTTCTTCTTCTTCTTCTCTCTCTCTCTCTCTCTCTCTCTCCTGAAACCTTGCATCGAATCTAGGTCACCGCCATCGGCAATGGCGGACTTGCCGGAAAATCGCCGTCGCTCTTCTTCCAGTTCATCCAGTTCGAGCGATCTCTCGGTCAGAGTGGAGCGTGAGCTTGGTGATGGAAACAACGGAAGCACCGGCAAGGACGTTGAGGAGAAATCAGATGCTGTTGGTAATGGAGACTCCATTGATAACTGTGGCAGTAGCTCTTCAGTCTCAGGTTACTACACTTTTCTTTCTCTCTCTATATATGTGTGAATTTATAGGATTATTCTGTTTTCTTCTTCTGTTGAGCTCGTGATTTTGTAGCTTAAGCAATTATTAATGGAAATAGAGAAAGATAAGAGATATATTAGTTGATGAAGAAATCTAGTAGGGATTGAATTCAGAAAACTTTGAATGGGCTAAATGTGCATGAACTTTATTATAATCTCAATTTTCTCACTAAGTGATGTAATTCCTCATCAAGTGATATAGTTCTTCCTCTAAAGTGATTTTTTTGCTTTAAGGAAACCAAATCCGGGGCTATTAATGTATCTGAAGCATAAATTTGCCTATGCTCTGTAGTGTTAGTTTATGCAATGGAAGATGTGAGAGTTTGACATGGGTTTGAGGTTGTATGTGATGGGGGATTTGGGAAAAGTGAAGAGTTTTAGCTATTGATTTGTAGAAAGTTAACGATTGAGATTTCCTATGCTTGTACATGTCTAACAAATTATGAAGTTTTTTAAAGCTTAGTGATTATTTTTCAATCAATGGCTCTATGACTCTATCTGAATCTCTTTTTTCCTAAGTTGACTCCCTATTTCAGAGGAGCAACTCCTATGATCTAATTCTTAAATGACGTGGCTGATAATCAGAGTTCTGTTAAGGGAAGATGTTAGATTAGATTAGCTAAATTTGGATGTTTAGATCAGAGGTGTCAATTAAAGTAGATTATCTAGTTATAATGTACTAAACAATGTACTGGTTAGCGAGTTCTCTACATTTTTATTTTTCATTTTCTCATTTTCTCAGAGGTCTTTTAAATGCAACCTAAACAATGATTTCCATAAAGTAGGGCATGCATAAAGTGGTCAATGTAATCTAAGTAATTATGTGTGAAATATGTGTAAGTGCTAGAATATACAAAAATATCTTATTAAATTTTGATTGTATGGTTGAGTAATTTAGAGTATAGTAGATTTTCACTCAGGATTGGTTTTTTTATTTTCTTATATTTCACGTTTCCTTATTTAATAAAGATTAGGACTCAATTAAGGATTAGTATTTTCATTTCTGTAATGACATCCAACAATTCACAATAATATCAATATATTTTTATTATTGTGAGTATTCATTTTCCTTCATCATTACCTTAGAGACTAAACTTATACCTTCAACATGGTAGAAGAGCATTAATACCATCCTTCTTGACCTGGTGACAGGTTCTGTCACTGTTCGGCTTCCAATTTCACTAAAATTTGGAGCTCCACTTTCCTTCCATGATTGTTTCCTTAATTTTAATTAGTAATCTCTTACTTGTTTGCTTTTCAGACACCCTATCTCTTTGATTCATCTTTATCAGTTAGCTTTTTGACACCATTACCATTACCCTCTGTTCTACCCCGCTCGCCAAAACACGCCATTGCCACATTATCCTTCTGGCAGTCTATCACTATTTTGGTGACCATTCACCACAATTGAGCTGGCCTTCATTGCAACGATTATATAGCAGCATTCATCGCTGGTTTTTGCATTGTAATCTTAGGCTGCCTTTGTTGTAGCCATCACATCATTTCTCCTACATTTTACCTTTTTTAGTGCCACCATAGTGCCTAGCTACCTCTCTGGCCTCGACTATCCGAGAAATCTATCTAGCCTTGACACTCCCAACAGCCATCTGATCCCTGGAAGTAATTTGGCCCTTAAATCTTGTTTTTCAGCTCATATTGTTTGGTTATATTTTAAATGATACATATAAGATTCTGATATAGAAAATAAAATAAAATGAAGTAAAGAAAAGAACATGAAGGATAATTTTATTTAGTATGTATCCTGATACAAGTCAGGGAATTCAAGAGCCCTGTCTCTCCTACAAAGCATGACTGCCAAAACTGCAAACTCTAAAATCTTCCTCCCTATCTATTTCCTTCTAACTATTTTCCCTATTTAGTTAATTATTTTCCCTATCAATAACAGAATTTGGCATCTCTAATTCATTCGCCCTACTTCTACTAGACTTTTCTTGGGGGCCTATTATACTATTTGTCTTTTGTAATAAATCCAACATATAATTAAGATCAGTATCAACAATTCAATATAATTTTCATATTCTTAATATTAATTTTTCTCCATGTAATCCTTAGAGACTAACCCTATAACTTCACCATCAAGCGTGTGCCCATCTTGTTTGAGCTCTTCTGGAGAAGCAGGGTTAAGCACTTCTAATAAATAAATATCTTACAAGAGTAGCTTAATTTTTTAATGAAGAAAAATTAATGAACATTAGTAGCTTTAGAAAAAGCTACCTTGAGGACCTATTAAAAGTGTAGATTTTCTCTAATTGTCCTAGTGCTCTGTGACGACTCCCTTCTTCCTCCCTTCCCCATTTCACCTTTCTAATTACCCTAATTGATTATATTTTGTGAATATTTTGAATAGAAAATGAGAAAATGAGAGCTTTTAGTAGAAGAAAAGTTATTGAGAGACTTTATTGTAACAATTGAGAAATTTGTGGGATTAAATTTGCTCAAACAATTATTGGGGGACCACAGTTACACATTAGCTATAGTGGAGGGACTGAAAATGCAATGAAGCACTTTTTTGTTGTATGAATGGCATGGAGTTTTTAACCTTGTATTTGATACCTAATTAACTTCATTCTAAAATGTGCCCTTCTTAGATAATTTGATCTTGATATTTCTTCTGTGATTTTTCCTGCGAAACTTATTCAAGATTATCCTGCTCTCTCTGTCTCTCGTTTTAGATGAAAGGCATTTTAATTAGAGAAGCACATGAAAGAGGCGGTGAAGAGGATGTGAATGAGCAAATAAGTATATCCAGATCCACCTAAAGATTATAAGCAGAAACCAGAGAGATATGAAAAACACATTAAATGAGCAAAGCTTGTATGTCTTTATATATCCAATAAAGAGACCCTCTTAAAATGAATTTTTTTGACTGTTCCATTATGTCTTAGCATTTTAATATAGTACATCTCTCATCTCTGATTCTTAAATTTGAAGCTTTAGTTTTGTTCAATTTCATTGCTCCTTTTTAGCTTTAGCTATTAGCTAGTACTATGATCGTCTTGTTTTCTCTCCTTTATTCAGGCATTCCTGGGGGGTTGCCCAAAGTTACTACACTTCCACCAGACATATCTCATGGAGATAAATCGGAGTCAAGTCCAAGTAATTTCAAGTTAGAAAAGTCAAAAACAGAGAGGCATAGACATCTAAGGCCTGGAGATGCAGCCCAAATTTTCAATGACAAAATTCCTGTCCAGGAGAAGGTATATTATTGCCATCAATGATGCTTTTCACCTTTACATTTTCCTCTTACATTTGGGTCAGCTTATCGATATGAAGGCATTGGTTCCTAGATGTTTTTAAATTTATTAATGTATATGGGTAAAAAAAATTACAGCCCCAAAGCAACGAAGAAACTCTTGGACTATGATTGAATGGGAGATATGGCTTGGAAAATGAGGGTTCAGGAAGATTTCAAGTAAACCTCACCGGTGCTAGAAAGTTCATTAAAATGAAGAGAGGAAAATGGGGGATTTCAAAATTCATTTTAAATGGTTCATAATTAGATGTGATTTATGATAGAACGTCATGACATTATTTGATCCATGTAACTGACCCCATGTAGTAAGTGAAGGCTTTGGTGGTTGTAGACGTTGTCAAATTACTCCCTTGTTGTTTTTGCTCTATGTTCAAGATGCTGCAGCCCTATTTAAATGACCCATTGAAAATACCATTTCTGGCTTGATGATATAGTTTATGTTAGAAAGTTGTGGATTATATGTGGTGGGGGGTTATTAATCTACACTGATTAGTAAGAAGCAATAATTAGGAGGTCATATAATTTAAATTGATTGGAAAAAAGAATATTTTGTTAGGAAAATTAAGAAATAATTTCTTTTGGCAATTGCCTCATTTTTTTAGTTATTACGAAACGAAACATGAACATTATGTAAAAGGTTGTGGTAGAGTTTACCAACCACCTAACTTGGTTTGGCTTTTTAAATAGGATTAGATCATGGTTTCTGTATTGCGCTCAACCAGGCCTTATTTGCGTTTTTTCTTTTTTTTCTTCTTTTGGTCATAATTACCATCTTTAATTTTCTTTGTCATCATATATAGCTGGAACTTCAGTTGATTTTTACAACTGTGCAGCTTAAATTGTTGAACAGAATAGCTACCGTAAAAGATGATGGAACTGTAGAATTTGAAGTTCCAGGAGATGTTGAACCTGAAGCTTTTGGTGCTCGATCCAAACATGTAAATAATGTTGTTGATGGTTCACTCGATGCAACAGACCTCCACTACATCCCACCATTGAATATAGTGATGCTTATTGTTGGCACACGAGGAGATGTGCAGCCATTTGTCGCAATAGGAAAACGCTTACAGGTATATTGACATTTACGTGTACGTTAATCTGATTCTGAATATTTTCACTTGTATTGTCTACATAGAATGTACAAATATATATATATATATATATATATACACAAGAGATGCATTTATAAGATCCCTGAATGTAAGGGATGAAATCAACGAAACTATGAAAGTCTATAAGAGAATGAAAGGAAAAAAAATAAAAGGAAAAAATAAATGGTAATTCATAATTGTGATTACATTCAGCATTCTTCCTCAAACCGGAGCATATATGTCAGATACATCTAGCTTGTTACATATGTATGCTATCCTAGGACCCTGTAAGGATTTAATTAACATGTTTGCTTGCTGATCCTTGGAACTCAGTAAGGAAGTCTTGATGATGCTTAATAGAATCTTTTTATTGGTAAAGGGACAATCAACATCATTATATTTTGCTGTTTCATGAAACATTGGGTTTGAAGAAAGATGCAAAGTTGATTGGCTATCACAAACAAGTTCAGTAACACTTATCTCACAAAACTTCAACTCTTAGGTTCTGTTTGTTTCTACGGAAAAGTGAAGGAAGGAGTAAGGATGGAAGGGTAAAGGGCAGGAAAAGGAATCTTAATGTGTTTGGTTGCACTTGAAAGTGGAAGGAAAAGGAATATTTTCGTGGACCCCATCTTAAAAATTATTCCACCCAAAACTGAGTGGGACATTGGAGAGTGGTGTCTTTTTATGCAAAATAACAAATGCACCCTTCTAAACGGGTGCATCACTTTTTGTTTATAAGTAATTTCATCACTTATATTTCACCTTTAAGCGAAACTTCTTCATTCAAACTTTTTTAAACGGCCATTACCTCATTTAAGCAAGGCATCTTTCGTTTAAGCTAGACCTTTTCCTTCCATGGTGAGCCTTGTGGCCTTTTTGTGCTTGGATTTTCTTGCTCTTCTTTGAGATTTATACCTAAACCAAAAATTAGGGATTGGAACTACAGTTTACATAAAATCTAAACTAAAACTAGATATTTACTAAACTACTCAATTGAGGGTTAAAATGATGTATAATTGAAGCACACAGGTAAAATAAGTGCCTAGAATGATATTCCAGAACATATAAAATTGGCACTTATGATCTACCTATAATAGAATTCACTCATTCTTCCATGTCTAAGTATTGAAAAAGGCCTTAGGGCCTTGTCAGCAGCACAGCCCCTGCCACTAATGCTATCTAGGGAGCTAGAATAGGAGGTACGACCTGAAGAAGTGTTGGAGTCTAGAGAGAATACAGCTGGAGGACAAGGTGGCTCTTTTTAGGGGGGTATTGATAGGTGTCAAGCTCCAATTAGAAGGGTGTATGGGGGGAGGAAATAGAGAGATGCAGGTGATAATAGCTCCCGAGCTTGTGTAACTAACTTTGTACGGCTGTAACATCTTAGCTGTTTGTTGTTAGTTACCTAGGTCATTAGGGTGGTTAGATAATCGGTAGGAGGGTACAAAATTGGAAGGCATCTTATTTGCGAAAGTTGACTGGGGGGCAGATCTTGGAACTCTCGAAATCTCCAGGGAAGATACTTGAGTAGACAACATTGAACATTCTGATTCCAGACCTTATCAATAACTTGTAATTTCATGTTTGGCAATTGGTTGATACTTCTCTTTCTGTTGTCTTTGATATTTTTAGCTGCTGTATTTTAAGCTATATGTTTATTTCTTTGAAATTCTTTCTCATACAATAGATTGACACTGATTTACTTTCAATTGAAAAAGATGTTAAATTAATATTTTGTTAGATTGGTTATGTTAGAAGGAAAAATATATGAACTTAGATTCTTAGTTATGTTTTTTTTTTTTGAAAAGCTAGATTCTTAGTTATGTTAATAGCTATAATGTTGCAAGGGCTTGAATGTTGGGTGGTAAACTGCTAGTAAGAAAGTAAGCTCAAAGTTGGAAAGATGAGGCTGTTATGATCATATGATGTGGTTGCAAAAGACAAAATAGGATTAGGAATGAAGCCATAGAGGGAAATGGGGCATCTACCATTGTAGAAAACGATGGTAAAGTCTTGTCTTAGGTGGTTTGGGTATGTGTGAAGGAGCCCTGTAAAAGCATGGATAAGTAGGATAGGCCTGATGGAAGATAATCTAGTAGTAAAAGGTAGAGGGTGACCAATGAAAATTATAGGTGAAACTGTCAATAGAGATTTTGGAGCTAAGTTATCTATCATTAGACTTGTTTCATGACAGGATATTATCACAATATTTAGTTTATGCAGCCAAACTCACATAGTAAGAAAAGACTGTGGTGGTTGTTGTTAATAATAACTTGGTTTCAACTTTTAAGTTATTATGTACATAATTGAGTGCTTTACCCTACATTTATGTGCAGGACTATGGCCATCGTGTTAGATTAGCTACTCATTCAAATTTTAAGGAGTTTGTTTTGACAGCTGGGCTGGAGTTCTATCCGTTAGGCGGAGATCCAAAAGTTCTTGCTGGCTGTATGTCTAAGTACCCTCACACAATTTTTTCCCTCTAATGTATGGGTGTCCTTATGCATGATTTTATTGTTTTTTTCTGTTCCATAATCCCTTCCAACATTTTTTTGGGTAAATAATAGAATAAGAATTTTTGGTACAAAATTTCCAGTTTAAATAATTACTCAATGGTTAATCAAGTCCATAAGTGGTTACTCTTAGTCCCCTCATTGCACATTCTTAACCAGTAAATACTGAAAATGGTTAGGAGTTTGTCTTAAGTCGCTTCAAAATGTGATGAATAATGTAGTTACCAAGTTAAGATCATGTAATTTTATATTTACAGTTACGCTATATTATCTTTTAATGAATTCTTTCTGGGGCAGATATGGTTAAAAATAAGGGCTTTCTGCCATCGGGACCTTCTGAGATACCTGTTCAGCGAAATCAAATGAAAGAAATCATCAACTCTTTACTTTCAGCTTGTAAAGATTCTGATCTTGATTCTGGTGTCGACTTTAAAGCAGATGCAATTATTGCCAATCCCCCAGCATACGGTAGGCTTTCTAGTTAATTACAATTTAATGATATGGTTGGTTGAATTTGAGCAGTAAGCATTATGGATATTTGATACGATGTATCTGTGTGTATAGGGGATGTATTTAGAGGGCCTGTATATGTGAGTGAGTGGAGAAAATCTTACTATATATATTCATGAAAGGTTAAGATTAAAACAATATCTTATAACTTTTTTAAGGATGAGTACTGAATCAACTGTTACATCATATTTATATATTAGAGTAACTATTTACTAACTCTTGATTACAATTCTAGCAATAGCTGACAGCTCAGCTACCTAACTCTAACAACCATAACTGCCTCCAAGGGAAGGATCTAGTTCACTCAGGTACATGATACCCGTATGGTATAATATTTAGTTTTCAAGTTTAACTAGCAAGTTTAGTACCTTATTGGTTCAAGGAGCAATATGCTTTTACTGAAAATTTGGAGGGA
Source organism: Lotus japonicus (assembly GCF_012489685.1). Lineage (NCBI taxonomy): Eukaryota > Viridiplantae > Streptophyta > Magnoliopsida > Fabales > Fabaceae > Lotus > Lotus japonicus. Next base: position 36,308,074 of record NC_080043.1, on the reverse strand, counting down.
GAAGTTTTCACCAGAGATCCGGCTACGTATTTGTGAAAGTGGTTGTCTCAAAATTGATTTTTGACTCTTGATTTCCTCAATTTATGTCTGGAAAGCACACCCTTCTCCGTTGTATTTCTTGATCCAACTCGGTGGCTTTCCATGTAATTTTCAGTATGTCTCCATTGATTGCCAGGCTTTCTTGCAATGTTCACACCACGACTTCTTCCTTTTATCTTCTTTTGAATCACGTCCTTTTGTCACATGGCAAAATCTTCTCATTCCTGCATGTTAGGTACCAGAGAAAATCAATTGGAAGAATAACTGAGAATTACATAGAACACTGAATCCTCTGGGTTTAACAACCAGAAGCAGTGAATTAGGGAAATTACAAGCAGCTGAAAGAAAATGCAGTAGTAAAATAAGAGCAATTCGAGAGTGCTCTGCTCTCCTAGTCCTAGTCCAATTTCTGCCTACCTATCTCTCTCTCCATAACTAACATATATTCCCTATGATGATTGAGTGGTCCCCATCTCCCCATCAGGTGACAGGTGCCTCACCTCACCTAGTGGTCCTAATTTCTAGAAGGATTCCTTTACAGGCCTTTTGACAGATCATTGGGCCTTCTGCCATATACCTTGCCAAACCTGGCCTTAGTTGAAGTGAGGTTTGCATCACTGCACTTCTAAAGCTTCTGAACTGTGCAGCATAATTATTCTCCTTGTTTTCTGTTGTCTGTTTTCTTAGAAAGCCTCCTGAATTTAGGGAATTGGTTTTCAGCCTTGGATTTGTAGTTGTACTCCATCCAAATCTTGATTGTGGCAAGCAAGAACCAATCATTCTCCTCCCTCGTTTTGAACCGTGCTGAACCATTGGAGGCTTTCCCAATTATCTTCATAACATTGGTCCAACTTTTGCAATGAGTTAGATATTATAATATGTGGTAGCATCCTGGTCTCCTGTTTTGAATTGCTAAAGACGGGTTATGAAGATAAAAAAAATTGGGATGGATTCTCTAGGTCAGAAGATAGCAGTCTCGAGCTGCCTCACATACACCTTTGTCTGCCTGCCAAAATCAGTGAGACTTTCTCAATTGCTGGCTCTATTGAATTGATCAGCGACAAAATTATATGGATTTTCATATTTTCAATTTTGCAGTGAAGGATCATCCTTTTGAGGTTGTGTGGTATTTCCAGTCAGATACCACATTTTCCCCATGTCGCCAGTGTCAATTTCACAGATTGAGACCATAGTTTGTTTCCATTGAGCTTGTGAATGATGAAGTTGCAGGTTGAAATTTTAATATAGGGTCTTGACCGAAGATAAGGGAGGTCCAGATTCGTTTCTCCCAGAAGATGCTGTCGTTGAGGGGTTTGAGGTTACTCTAGTCATCAACATTTTCACATTAGAGGAGCAGTTTCTGGATCAAAGAAGGGGGCTCTTATATGGTTATACCATGCAATTCTAGGGGAAGTGATACTATTTATCTAATTCATGTGAAGTCATAGAAGGGTAGGATATAAAGAAAGGGTTTGCTAGGCAACACAAAAAACCAATCTGCTACAAGTCTACAACTTAATAAAGAAAATTCAAAGGAAAATAATTGATAGATAGACACTGGAATTTAAATCAGATCTGAATTGGAAAGGGCTCTTCTTCCTGACAAACTTTTACACCATAGAATATTATTCCTTTGTCTATCTAAATTTTGGGTTACTGTCCTCTGATAATATTATCTTTAACATTTCTTGGTAGTCAATCCTTTCTATTAATGACAAGATTAGCAAATACTACTCTATGATCCATATCTTTGTTCTACTTGGCAACTGACATTGTAATATGCTTCTTTAGGGCATACCCATGTGGCTGAGGCACTTAAAATTCCAATTCATATTTTTTTCACAATGCCATGGACGTAAGTTTCATCTTGGTAATGTAATCTTACAGTTCGTATTTTGCTTAATTTGTTCTGCTGATTTTTCTTTTAGTTCTTTAACCATTGGTTGTGTTTGTTATAGTTTTCCTTGTGATCGAAACCTGCATTTAGAGTATTTCATATTTTTCCTCCCAGGCCAACTGCTGAATTTCCACATCCTTTGTCTCGTGTAAAGCAACCGGCTGGTTACAGGGTGAGTTCTTTCATTTGACCCGGTTCTGATCTTGCTCTTAATTTTGTTGCATTCATGTGTGACTAAATATTAATCATTTACAACTCTCAGCTTTCATATCAAATAGTTGACTCATTAATTTGGCTCGGAATACGAGACATGATTAATGACCTTAGGAAGAAAAGGTTGAAGCTACGACCAGTCACATATTTAAGTGGCTCCCAAGGCTCTGACACTGATATTCCGCATGCGTATATATGGAGTCCTCATCTTGTTCCCAAACCAAAAGGTTGCTTTAGATCCCTATCTTCACATTTTGTATTTGTAGCCATTGTTACATTCAGTTCACTTAGTGCTGTTTATAATAATAAAATGGAGTACTGTCCGTTAATTTTCTTTGTGCTTACATGCTTGTCACTAATTTCAATTGATCTCTGGGATTTATGAAAATGATTTTAATCAATTATATTTTTAATAAAAAAAGAAAATAAGTTAAGGGGAAAAATCTTCACAGTTCTGTTACAGATCTCTCCTCCCTTTATAAAGCTTATGAGTTCCGTTGATTTATAGGTGCTCAATCAATGGGTAATTGTTTGTGGTCTTTGAACAAACTTCTCTTTTCATAAATTCTTTTCCGTTTGTAAACTGTTATGGTAAAAAAAAAGTATGCCAAGGCCTAGCGCTTAAAATAACCACCTATTATATCTTCTTTTACTTGATTCTTGGTTGTAAGGAATCAATCTATTGTCTTTTTGGTTTGCAGATTGGGGACCAAAAATTGATGTAGTAGGGTTTTGCTTTCTTGATCTAGCATCAAACTTTGAACCTCCTGAGACTCTTGTAAAGTGGCTTGAAGATGGTGATAAGCCTATTTACATTGGATTTGGTAGCCTGGTGAGTATTGATTTCCACCACACATTCATTTTATCCACATATGTTTGTGTGCACTAACACTATGTTTGGTATCAGAGAGATTGTGAAGAGAGAATAAGGGGTGAGAGAGATAGAGAAGTGAGAGCATGACCACCCTTGTTTGGCAGGGGGAGGGAGGGGGATGGAGTGGTAGGTCCCACTAACTGTTTTTGAGTCTTCTCAAAATGAGAAGAAAGTGGGGGAGAGGTGTTATTTTTACTCACTTTCCAATTTTATCCCTCTATCGCTATCATACTTATTTACAAATATTTATATATTTATGGTAAAAATATCATTTTACACAAATCAATTTTCTATCTTTCCACTCTATTCAACCAAACGAAGGGAGAGAGAAGCCATGTCATTCTTTCTCCTCTTTCTCTTCTTTCTCTCTTCTCTTTCTATTATAACAAACAACCTTCAAAATCCACTCTATTTCTCACCTCTTTCTCTCTATTCATTTTCTCTCTTCTCTCTTCTCTATCTCTCCTCTGAACCAGACAAACCCTAAGCTTAGCTCTTGGAACTTTGCTTCTACTCTTAGGCCTGCTACTTTTATAGTGGATACTGAAATGGTTGCTCGGATGCATATGAAAAGATGTTGCACGTGCTGGAATATATGTAAATAGTTGATGAAGGCACATTGTATTGATTAAGTAGAATCATGTAACTAAGGTACTATTAGGGTAATTGTAATTAGAATGATTATTTCTTTTCGGTCAATAAATTTCTGCTCTATTGTGCAAGTGACATGCATGAAATTCACTTATATACCTCTTGTTTTTTGCGCAATATCGTATCTAGAGTTTGAAATTTGACGAGATCATCTTTATCCATGAATAATTGGTGGATCCAATGTTCCCCGGTGAAATATTTATTGCCAAAAACCATGTATGGCTGTCTGTCCATGCATTTCCGATAGGTAACCACTAGATCTGAAGCATCTCTTCAAGCATTGTGCATTGCTACTTGTGTAGAACCCAATGGACCCCGTTCATGCCCTCACACACTCCAGTATGGCTGTTTTGTTCTTGAGAGCTCAGATCTGCGCACATGTTGGCTCGTGAAACTGTCTCGCGCCACCTCTCTCATATGGCAAATTGAATTTTTCAGTTTTTTTCCCTCTATACTGACATGCTCTTTTGCACTGTAACTCTTGTTTGATGTGTTTCGCCCTTCGTCAAGCAGTGACCCATGGCCTTTTCTGCTTCTAGTAACCCTATAAAGGTTGAGCCTCCTGTTTTCACCATGTTAGTACTTCATTATCCCCTGAAAAACTTTGTTGTACTGGTCAAGTCTATGAGAACCACTTCACCCCAAGAGCTGATTCCATCTTCCTTGTAAGCACTCAAAGTGGGCTAAGAATGTTGAGATCCCATAGACCCACACCAACTAGAGCTATGACCAAAGTAGAGCTTATATAAAGGCTTAGGCAATCCTTACCCCATGAGTTAACTTTTGAGGTAAAGTTATGCATAGCTCGAATTTAAAATGATATCCAAAGCTTAACGAGAGGTAACTCTCTTACTCGGTGAACCCATTGGCCATCGTTCAATCTTTTTAAACCTAGTCCTATCTTCGGTTTCCGGTCTTCTATATTGCAGTGTCCTCATTCTAGCATGTTCATAACTACTTTTCCGATCATCACCACCACTGTCCAGCTCTTGCTGCTTCCACCCTGCACCATTTCCGATCTCCTCTGTTGTGTAGTTTCTTCTAGAGCACTCAGAAAACTTTAAACTCGTTATTTGGCCACCGTCAACCGTTGGCCGTCGTCTTTCGGTCGACAAAAACTGGATTTGAAGTGCCTCCTCAAGATTGACCTACCCTGCTAGTCACATTTCCAATGAGTGAGATAGTATTAGAGCCTATCCTATATTCAATATTGAGCCACTCACCACGTCCACCAATCTACTTGGCTTTGCAGCTCTCCCAGTGCACTAAAAAAATCAGTCCTGTAATCTACACGCTCTAAGATATCATGTCCTATGCGTGCCAGGTGTGGGTTGAGATTCAACATCGACTAGAGATATGACCAAAGTATCATGACTAGAGATTTCACTTCATGTTTCTTGTTCTCCTTTTCTCTCAACAGTTTGAAATTTAGTTTGTGTTACCTAACTTCCATGTATCATGGCTTACATTTAGGTCCGACAGATTTATCTTCCCCAGTTACAACTTATGAAGGAGCGCTCTAAATAATAATGTAAATGAGAATCAAGTGGTCTGGTTAGCTTGTACTTATGTTTCTTTACAGTCTCATAAGGATAATGAAAGCATACTGCATTGGTTGAGTTAGTGTTTCTGTCATGAACCAATTGTGCCAAAAACTCAAGCTTGGGCCTTGGAGACACATGAACGGTTTATATTTCATCTCTAACCCACTCGAAGAATGGACAATGCACATACTATCCCAAAAGCTTAAGCTTGAATCCATTCTTCGTTATAAACTTAATGATCATACCAAGCCTTTAGTATTGTTTTTCCCCATATAAAGAATTGTTCATCGTGTGTACATTTCTTTCATAATTATGCCCTTCAAGTCTGGAGGAGGAACTCCATGTAGACTAACTAAAGTTCACCATTTGGTAATAAATTCTTCACATCTATTCGATTTAGTGGCCTACCAAATTGGTCACTATATAAGACTCTTAAAGCTTTTAATTATGCAACAGGGGTATATGTTTGTATATTTCTCTTGACGGGTTTTAGTAAACCAATATACAACTAGAATTTAGACGTGCCTTGTATCTTTCTCTTCCATGCATGGTTCATAGTCCTTTTAAGGGGTTCGCCATCTCAGATGTGCAAAGAAACTGGGCTGCCAACCCTGCCATAGTGCTGTATTCTTAAGTTTTCTTTGCTGGTTCTTTTAATTTTCTCTTTCAGCAGTCTTCTTGTGGAGGATATATTTGTATACCTCTTCTTTTTTATTGAATTTCTATTTATATATAAAATTTGTTTGTGTCTTTAATGTTATTGCTCCTCTCTCTCATATTTCTTTTACAGCCTGTACAAGAACCAAAAAAGATGACAGAAATAATTGTAGAAGCACTGGAGACCACTGGACAGAGGGGCATCATCAACAAAGGATGGGGAGGTCTTGGGAATTGTAAGAATGTTGCTATTCATGATTTTGTATTGGAGTGGTTTATTAATTTTCTGTTTTTTAAATAAATATGTTTCTTCCCAGTGGCAGAACCAAAGGACAATATATACTTATTGGATAATATTCCTCATGATTGGCTATTCTTACATTGCAAGGCCGTGGTAAGATCATTTTATTCTTTACTCTTACTTCAGTTGTTTTAAAATAAAAAATCACATTGAAAGATCACAACAGACTAAGCTTCTGTAAAATCTGTGAATTCTGTGAGTTGAAGTAGAACCTTACGATCTTACGATTCTCTTACATAACACGGAAGGTACTTGAGAATCGTAAAATCGTAAGACATCGGTGAGATTAACTACCTGCTTGGTCAACAAGATCTAAGATCTGACCACCTCATACTCGTGATCAAGGTCGAATAGCCAACTCAATGCTATCAGTTTCTTCGGTTGGGTGATTGTCGCATCTTTAGACTTGCAGGTCAAGCGAGAAGTCAACTCCTCAATATATTTCTTAATCTCGAGAAAATAGTCCACCAACTTACGCATATTCTGCTTGGGTCGAAATATCTGCTGCAATAGGGCATAAACACGATTAAATTATCAGATTTCCCATATATAAATTGCACAATTTCCTACAACTCCTTCACTCTTTGACAAGGGGTAATAACTCATTGCGTCTGCTAATCAATAGAGTTCACCAACAAGGTCAGAATGCATTTGTCCTCTATTTTCCATTTTACAACTACTTTCCGGTCCGCTGAACATGTCTGTGTCAAATGTTCATCCTCTCATTTCTCCAAAGCTGACCTCCACCAAATGTTTTCAGACCACATTGTTCTCACCATCCCCATCAAGCTTGATATCTAGACGAGAAATTCAGTGACTGGGGCCTTAGAGCTCCCTTCGCCTTTAGTCACAGGGTTGTGTTCATCCATAACTCAACTAATTTGTTGATCTTTTAACCACACTAAATGACCATTAAGATTACCCACTATTCCTAGAAGCGCACATTTCCACCCTAAGAACAATATTGAGACACACCGTCTCACCTTGAAATGTCATCAAATCACCGTCAACGATAGTGAAAACAACTAAGACTTCCCCATACTACAAATGTGCCCTACTCTGTCCCTGAAACGTGCGTCACTCGGCTCCAAAACAATGCCTACACGATTGCTCACATGAATCTTGGTTTCGCCATTTTACCTTTTTCATCAAGATACGGCCATCCAACTTCTTTTCAAAATTCCAGCAGCCTTGGCCAATCTTCTTTGAAGCATCTCGTAGGGTTTTTATTGAAATTTTTTTTTTTTGGGGGGGGGAAGGGCAGAGGTTGCCCATAAGGGTTGGCCTGAACCAACCAGGCTCGAATACCATGTAAAGATGTAAAATAATCAAAGGAGAGAGAGGTTGGGAAACTGTAGTGGTGTACACTGCTAAATGTAGTTTCCCTGATATATATATTATAGTAGGTTAAGAGTGAAGTACGATGTTTAACAAAAGTAGAGATGCAAGTACAGAAGGGCTAGGCCCATACACTCTCAATAATCTACGTCTAACTCATAATTCTAACTCTTAACAAGTGTAAAATTTGACGAGTATAGAAAGTGTCTGAAGTATCTAACATGGATATATGTCCAACGCAGGTGCGACATAAATACAACTATTATGTTAACGTGTCTTGTTTGTCATCTCTCTCATCCATTGTGGCCCCAGGCCAATATAGAAGAGATGTGTGCATTATATGCTAATGGTAATTGGGAACTTGTTCCTGCACCTGGAAAATGTGCTGTGAGCTGTCAATGGCTTTACGCAGTTAAAGTAGGTGTTGATGAAGCAATAGGTAGGCTACACTCATTTTGGCCAAGATTATGATGATACTTTGTCCCCTTGTTGAGAGGACTTCCATTTTTCATTTCCTTTAGGCTTCTGCCCCTAGCCAATTCAAGAACTTGATGCTGAGATGACATTCATACACGGTGGTCTCTATGAAGGGACCAACCTCCTAGGTTTATTGCTATAGGTGAATTATACTTGGCCTATAGTTTGTGCTGAAATTTGTTTTGCTTCAAGCAATCTCCTCGCGCTTGGTTTTGTACATCCAGTGCTGTGCGCAGTTGCGCACTGAGGTTGATCTCAGTTTCCTTCCAATGTTCTCATCTGGAATGATTATATAATTAATTGTTTTGTGGTTGAGATTGTCATTATCAAAGATGATCTAGAAGGGATTGTGAAATTGAAGTAAGGTTTTGTTAGGAACCCAATTGCAAGTTATGAGACTTGAGTCCCACATTGGAAGTATGGGATTCTAATGTGGGGTTTATAATGCCTTGGGCTCTCCAACTACAACAACTAGCTTTTGTGGTGTGGTTTTCCCAAGGTTCTTATCAGGTTTGTGTGATCATTTTCAGTCTAAGAAATTTGGAAAGGAGTTGTGTTTTTTCCCCACCAAACAAAAATATAGGAATTATTTACTTCGATTTCGATATGGTTGTGAAGGTCATGTCTAGTGGGAGAATATCTTTTACTGAACAAGTGTTCGAATTAGGTTTTCATTAGTGGTCTTGTGATTTTACGTTAAAGTTATCGATATTTCTAGTACTAGGCACTAGCTTCTTTTACTCTAGCTGTTTGAATTTCTCTGGATTCAATTATCTCTCACTTGGCAAACTTTTTATTTTTATTCTTCTGCTCATTGTTTGCAGGTGCATCATGGAGGTGCAGGAACAACAGCAGCTGGGTTGAAAGCTGCTGTAAGAACTTAATAGCTTTTTGAGTCCTTAAGCATTATCACATCATCTGGTTCTGCTTCTAATTAATGGTATTTTTTTTGTGGTAGTGCCCAACGACCATTGTTCCTTTTTTTGGTGATCAACCTTTTTGGGGTGACAGAGTACATGATAGAGGAGTTGGACCTCCACCTATCCCAGTTGATGAGTTTTCACTTCCCAAGTTGGTTAATGCTATAAACTTTATGCTAGATCCCAAGGTAAATATAAATTTCCTGAAATCTTGAAAAATATATGTAAAAGCCAAAAGACATAAGAAGTATGTGGAATATGATTCCAGGTGAAGGAGCGCGCAATTGAACTTGCTAAGGCCATGGAAAACGAAGATGGAGTGACTGGAGCTGTGAAAGCATTTTTTAAGCAGCTTCCTCAAACTCGAAATAAAACTGAGCCCGATCAACAGCCTCTGCCATCAAGTGTTTTCTCTATAAGCAGATGTTTTGGTTGTTCCTGATTCATTGCAAGTAGGTCAAACCCTACCCTTTTGTTGATCTATAATAGTGGAGATCACATACTGTTACTGCATCTATGGGTTGTGAGCGTCCTGTCACCCTTCCATGTAATTGCATATTTCCGTGCAAGCTTCTATTCACAGTATTCAACTTAAGCTTCATGTATATGTAAAATTTCTGTTGTGTTTAATTGATAATGCTTTTATTTTCTATTTTTTTTGTTTTGCAATTGATAATAGATCCCTTTTATACCATGACCTGATTGTTCGGTGTAAACGAGCCTCTTGTTGGAAATAATTGTATGTCATATGAAATAGCTGCCTAGTTTACACTTGTTGGGAGGAGGTATCGTCTGTCTGTCTATGGGTTGGTTGTTCACAAATTTTAATGTCCCAATCTAAAGGGCTCAAAATCTAAATGTACACTTCATTACTCAAAATTAGCTCAATATTAGGCTATTTATTATTCGTCTAAAGTATTTTCAACTGTTATTTTATCCATAAGATAGGGTCGGAGATTAGAAAAATGCGACACAGCAACGCAGCACTTGCATGTCCACATCTCCGGTAAAGTGGAGCTAATCAAATGTTTGGTAGTCTTAATGTGTGACCACTGATCATTGATGCCTCTGCAAGCAAGTTAAAATTTACCGCTGGTGGTAGTGGCACTGACTAAGGCGTAGAACTCCTTGTCTTTGTGAGTGAAGGAAGATCTAAAATTAAAAGAAAAAAAGAACTCATAGCAAAGACTAACGGGCATTGGAAACAGTGTCTCGGTCAATTGGGGTGAAAAAACAAAATTGTAAGAATTGTGCCCAGAAGATAAACATGTGGAGTTTATTGACATAGACATCATCTGGCAGGAACGAAGAAGGATGTTTGATCTTGTATTGGTTTCCCCAGGAAATTTTTAATATTGTTGTTGGATTGCATGAAAAACACTTATAAAAGGTTGAAGTCTTTGAAACAAAAAATTATGATGACCGAGCAAGTTCTGTAGGAAGATAGAGATGTATGTGTGAAAGTTGGATGCACAATGACAATATCGACAAGTGGATGAACTGCTTAAAAAGCGAATCCCAAGGGTGAGGAGATTCCCTTTGTGTATTTCACGGGCTTGCGTGCCCATAAGGGCCCAATTAAAAGGAGAATCCCGAGAATAAATTCACGGGGATCATGAAAATTGGACGAGCTTTTCTCTGCGATGATTCTTTTGCCATCACGCATTGGTGTTTGTAGCTGCTTATTTTTAAGGGGGGGGGGGGGGGGGGGGGTTTGAGGGAAAGAGAAGGGAACGATGGAAAAAGGAGACAAGGTAGGGTAGAGACTTGTCATTGGAGACAAGTGTTGCCAGAGTGAGAGAGTGAGAGCACGAAGGTAGGGGCAAAGGAAAATAAAAGAGGATGAGGGTGTTGGAGAAGAAAGGAATGAATTGAGATATGGTTAATGGTCAAATTAGTCTCTAAGTTTGTAAGCGAGTATGATTTTAGTCAATCTGAGAAAAAATGACATTTAGTGACGGTAAAAAACCGCCAGTAATTGTGAAAATGACCGCCACTAAATGACATTTCTCCTCAAAGGGACTAAAATCAAATTCGGTTACAAACTCAATGACTAATTTGACCATTAACCCATTTGGATGTAATGAGATATTCTCGTCATTGGTTCACCAAATCTTGACCGTTCAAATATTTTGGGCTTAAATATGTTTGAGGTCTCCTTGTAAGAGGAATCAAATTAGATCTCTAAGAAAAAAAATCTTTAAAGTGGTGTTCTCTCTCTCTCTCTCTCTCTCATTAAGATTGGCAATAGAGGAGACATTCCAACGACGACAACGCTCCTGTGAGGTGGCCCTCGAAGCGGCGGACAAAGGCCAGAGCAACCAAAGAGATGAAGACATGGAACCTACCTTAATGCCAAAAAAATATCAACTAGGGGATCGAAGAGGTGAGGATTTGATCCTGGGCACGAGGTTGATGGAGGTTGAGGTAGATGACAGTGGTGTTTGAAGTTCTGTAATAGGGGGTTTCGATTGGTTGGGGTTTTGGTGCCTGGACCGATGAGGTGTTGGTCGATCCCGATTATGCCTTTTGGAGATGTCTTGGAAAGTCAAATTCAAATTTAAATAGAATAAAATCCAATTTTCAATAGCATTATTACATTTATTTACCTGTGATGAAAAGTTCGACCCATGATGTGACACCATGGGTTCGGTGGAAACCACCCAAGTTTAAGGCATTTTTGGCAGTGACTGCACCCATCACAACCTTGCTCCGAAATTTCGAGCATGTTTTAACATGGTGGATAGGAAAGGGAAATCACTCATAAGTTCGAAGATAATAGAAGAAACTCCTAAATTTTGATTCGCGAAAATTAAAATCCATCCTAAAGCAATGAAATTATTAAAGGCCGAAGTGTACCTATCGCAAGTAGTAATAGAAGAAAGGAGGTTTTCTTTTGGCTTAATTCCATTTTGAGCCCCTGATCTTTCAAAAATAAGCGATCGGGGCCCCCCGTGTTTAAACGTAGCGGTCAGGCACCCCAGTGTTTAAAAAACGTGCGTTCCAAGCCCTTCTGTTAAGTACCGTTTGTTTGACCAAACGGAGCCAGTGACGTGACGTTTTTTTTTCATTCTTAATTCCACTCTGGGCCCCTGATCTTTAAAAAATGAGCGATCGCCCCCCTCCCCCCCGGTGACTTGACCAAAATGAGCGATGACCAAACGGAGCCACTTTGGGCCCCTGATCTTTAAACGTAGCGGTCAGGCACCCCAACGTTTCAAAAACGTGCGTTCCAAGCCCTTTTGTTAAGTGACGTCACTGACTCCGTTTGGTCAAACAAACGACACTTTACAGAAGGGCTTGGAACGCACGTTTTTGAGACATTGGGGTGCCTGACCGCTACGTTTAAACACGGGGGCCCCGATCACTCATTTTTAAAAGATCAGGGGCCCAAAGTGGAATTAAGCCTTTTCTTTTTTATCGGCCAACATAAGAGATGAGGTGGCTTGCTAGTATGGAAAAGAAACGTGGAAATTCCCATAAATAAAACTGGATCAGTCACGCGATGGAGGAAATGAAATAATCTCAACCATTGCTTTTTAATGAAATGGAGGATGGGGATGATGAGTAACTCTCAAAACTTACTCCTAAAGTAAGTGGATCCCTTCTCTTTCTTTTTACGATAAAATAATAATGTGATCTTTATTTCTCTCTTTGTAACAATGTAAGTGTAATTTCACATATTTCAATGAATGAATGGAAAATAGAATGTGTAGTGTTAAATTAAACATGTATCAATGTAAAATTCAACAGAATCAAAGAACACATTAAGTTCAGAGAGTTTGTTTGGTTGAAGGTTTAGTATTCATGTTAAACCTCCATAAGCAAATAAGCTACAACATGAAACTTCTCCATTAACGTGCTTTGGAGGGTATATCCAACATCTCCAATTTCCAAACATGCACTAGTTTTTTAGGATAGACACAAACATTAGTGTTTTTTTTTTTAAAATTCACATACATTAGCTTTTTTTTTTATATGGTAATGCTCCAAATTTCATCCAAACGGATAGCCATCCTCAATCCAAACGTTACAAGTTCCCTAGCTATAAGCTAGTTTATACATAAAATCAGCTGCTCTATTATAATTACGTTTCACATACATTAGGATTTTTTGAAAGGCACATACATTAGTTTAACTTTCGCTGTCTGCGTGTATACATCATGCACATACCTGAAATGTATCCACCAATTTGGCAAATTGATGTATCCAATCCATCAACCTTTTTCTTTTTCCACAAAACGCGTATCACAAATGGATAGAAAATACACTCTGAATTGGCCTAACAACCACATCCTTCTCCGGTTGGGTCCATGCACATCATAAAATAACTAAATGCTAAACAATCTCTAATCAACTTGTTATTTATTTTCCAAATAAAATCAGAAAACACACTATGCCTTAGTGTGCTGATGGTGAGGTGAGAAATAAATTACACAAATATTAATTTCAAAATATCTTAATTAAGACAAAATAAAATAAAAAATAGCACCCAAAATGTTCGAACGAAACATTAACCCCAAATCTTTCTTGTTTTTTAAAGGAACTGCTATAAAAATGCATATATAATAAAATGATTGACGTAACTACATATTTCCTAGATATTTTTTAGACCACCTCTTCATCATTTTAAGTGCGTATAAAAAGGGAGGTGAAAATAGATGAGAGATGTGAGAATAACAATTACACAATATTTAATAGCGGTTATCAGCTTTCACAAATTAATGTAGTTTCCTAATGTATTTTCACAATCAACAGCTATGAGACTAATCATCTCGAGCATATTAAAAATGTATGCTTTACCTAATAAATTATTCTCTATTTTAATTAGAACTTGCTCTTACATGTGTCGATTATTAAAAAAAAATTACATTAGTCTAGTACTCCGACAATACTTTGACTATTTCTCCATGCAAAATCATGCCGTGTAAACTTTAAACTATCTTTGCTTAAAATCAATTTTGACTGCAGAAAGATGACATATATATTTAAAAAAACATATACTTTAGAAATTTGAACAAAATATCTAAATATAAATTACTCTATTCAATCTTATTTTACTTAAAAATATCTAACATAGCTGAAAGATTTAAAAATTCGATCTAGTTGGCTACTAGTTGCCAATGTGTAAAGTGTGAACTTTCAATCCTCAGTCTCGGTCAGCCTGCCCGGAATCGCGGCGGGCAGGTTCAAACACCGAGAAGAACCCGCTCCAATTTTCCATTTACATAACTGTCTATTCATTCAATCTGTTCCCTTGAACCAACCAAGTTCCTTCCACGGCGGCGCGTGAGGTAGTTACCGGCCATCTCTCCCGGCGCGTGCGGTAGTTACCGATCATCATCCACGCCGGAGAGGACTATGGGTCAGAGCATGAGTTGCGTGATGCTGCAGCATCATCAGCAGAATCAGCACCGGCATCGGCGTCAGAGTGCTCTGTTTGATGCCGTTGCCAATGGTGAGTTGGAGGTGGTGGAGGCTATGGCGGAGGAAGATGTCACTGTTTTGGAGCACACTCTTGGTCGTTCCAGGCTCTCTCCGCTTCATGTAGCAGCTGTCAACGGACGGATCGAGGTGCTTGTTGTTGCTCAATTTAGATGTCAAATTGTTGATGAAATTAATGAGAATAATTGATTTGATTGATTTAGATTCAGTGCGTATTTGGAAACTGTTGTTGAATTTGATTGATTCTAAAGCTAAAATCAATTATAGGAAGAGCTTGTGTGAGTAGTTTCTTGGTTGACACAGTTGATTCTTAGAAAAATAAGCTGATCCTATTGGTATTTGGGAATTCAGTAGGTTTTAACGTTTAAGGGATAAGGGATTTTGGAAGAAGCTGCTAGGAAGTGATTCTGAGAAGTGATTTTTAAATGATTTATAGCTTATTTGGATCAACTTTTCTTTCTTTCATGACCAATTCTCAAGCATTGGAGTTACTAATGAAAGTTTCTTTTGAGAATTGAGGTTTTAAGATTGATTGTTTGGTTGATGAAACTTACTTTGTTCCTTCCTGCATTTGTCTTACTCTTATGTTGATGGACTCTTTGGTTAGGTACTTTCCATGTTGTTAGACCGGAATGTTAAAGTCGATGTCTTGAATCGCCATAAACAGGTATGTCACTGTTTTCACGTGCTTTTCTAGTTGGAAAAGGAAAACCTTTCGTGTAGTTTGCACACTTGGCTGTATTTTTTTCTTTTTTGCTGATTTTGTCCCTTTTTTTGTCTGAAGACACCATTAATGTTGGCTGTGATTCATGGAAGAACCGGTTGCGTGGAAAAGCTCATTGACGCCGGAGCTAACGTATGTTTATCTTTGTTCTGTTGTTTATTTCTAACCCACACTTGATTCATTTCAAGGGGAAGAAGAAAGAAACTTACATTGTGAAAAAATATTTACAAATCGGCTGTGAATAAAATAATAAGATTAAATAGTTTCGTCCTTTAAAGATTAGGCTTGGTCATAATAGAAGTGGGCGAAAAGTTCCCTGATGTGGCAATGGAAGAAAAAAAGTTTTACTTTCATTCTTGTCTCACTCATACAGAGGATTGATGTGGTATCTGCTTATATGGTATTGTTTCAGATCTTGATGTTTGATTCTTTACGCCGAAGAACCTGCTTGCACTATGCTGCTTATTTTGGCCATTTAGATTGCCTTAAGGCTATTCTTTCCGCTGCTCATTCCACACCTGTTGCAGATTCTTGGTTAGACTTTCTTTAATAGCTCTCATGTATGGATGAAAGTAGGGACAAACTCGAATGGTACTGATTCCAAGTTGTTCTATGGTATTGTTAGGGGATTTGCTAGATTTGTGAACATAAGAGATGGAAATGGTGCAACCCCTCTGCACCTGGCTGCTCGTCAAAGACGGCATGAATGTCTTCATTCCCTATTAGATAATGGGGCTCTTGTATGTGCTTCAACCGGTGGATATGGGTAAGTAATTGTGTTGGAGGTTATATTAGTTTGTCTTAGATGAATATTGGTGCTTTTTTCCGTTTGGATTGATCGAGGCACCTTCTGCAGTTTCCCCGGGAGCACACCACTTCATATGGCTGCTCGTGGTGGTTCCGTTGACTGTGTGCGAATGCTGCTTGCTTGGGGAGCAGAGAGGCTTCAATTAGATTCCTCTGGGTAAGTAAATCTATGCTCAACTCTTTTGGAAACCAGTCTGTGTAAATTACCATCCATGTCAAATTATCAGTAAATATATTAAATATTCAAATGGTGTACAAATTTCACTTCATGCATAACAAGAAGGAATAAAGTAACTGATAGACTTCATAAGATTTTCTAATTGTTTGATACTGTATGCAATTCGATTTACTGGTTAAGAAATAACTTACGTATTTCACACTTTAAAACATAACTTTATTAACTGAAGAAACTGATAGAGAAATTCAATACTTAAGTTTATGTATCATTTGAAGAAGGTTGAGATTATCAGTGCTTAATCTCTATATTGTACATACAAAGCTCTTAAAATAATAACTTGGCGGGAAAAACGCTCATTGACAGTGGTTCAATATTTCACTTTAAGTAGTAATAGGCCGCATTTTAGAAGCTTTGGTGTTTTACTATTTTTTGTGTTGGTGTGATATTCACATCTCAAATATTTGCTGATTGAATACTCAGGTTCTGTTTTCACTACTTTCATTTATGTACTAAATAGAGACTGAATTTTTTTGTTCTTTCCTTTGCACAAATCTTAGAATTTCCTTGAATTTATAGTCACCAACAGAAACTCTGCAGACTTGGTTTTAAATCTTGTGGAAATGATTTCTTGCAGGAGAATACCATTCACAGTTGCTCTGAAGCGCAAGAACAGGGCATGTGCTGCCCTGCTTGACCCCTCATCAGCGGCACCACTTGTTTGGCCATCTCCATTGAAGTTTATCAGTGAGCTCAATCAGGAGGCCAAGACCTTACTGGAGAATGCCTTACTAGAAGCCAACAGGGAGAGGGAAAAGGTCCTACTAAAGCATGCTGACATACCTACATCTCCACTACATTCTGAAGGAAAAGATGATGATGATATTGTCTCTGACTCTGAGGTACAACATCTTCCTTTTTTGATTGTTTTAGACCTCTGAAATTTTACCTTAATATGTGGTTTGGTTATAATATTGTAATTTGGTACAGCCCTAGACAATATTCTTTGGGTCACATGAAAATTAGCCAATACTATAGCATCTATAAGTGCAATGTAATCTTTGAACATTTTTTGTTATTAAATGCATTTTATATCTGCCGGTCAATTTTGTGCTCTTGGCACTTGTTATTGCCCAAAAGTACCCAGGAAATTGTTGTTAGTCAGGCTCACTCATGGATAACTCTTACTTTTGGATCTTGATTCTAGGTTTTCCAAAGGTCTGGTATAATTCATTTGTCAATACTAGAAAATCTTTCGCTTATGCATGGATGGTTAGAGCCTGTTAGAACTTAGAATGCATTAATCATCATACTATAATATAATATTATGTTTTTAAATGTAAAAACATTTATATGCATTCACCAAACAACTCAAGCTTTTGAAATAGTTAATTTAGATGACATGATATCAGAGTGGAGAATTTGATCCTTATTGCTCATATTCTTCTAATGGTCGGTTTGTGTGTGCATCGCTTCAAGTGCTAAAGGCTCTTACATGAGAGGATGTGTTAGATAGTAGATACAAAACCATTCATTTTATTTTACCCAATAACTTAAATTTTCTGGGAAGTTGGTCCATGATAGTGATGCCTGAGCATGATCTAGAATTTTCACTAAAATTATAAATCGCTTATTTTCTGTTTATGTCTGCTTACATAGGAGAGCAATATGGATTTATGCTGTATATGCTTTGACCAAGTGTGCACAATTGAGGTCAAACCTTGTGGCCATCAAATGTGTGCTCATTGCACTCTAGCACTATGTTGTCTCAAGAAGCCTGATCCTTCAACTGGTTGCACACCGGGACCAGTTTGTCCATTTTGCCGAGGTGCCATTCTTCAGTTAATAGTTCCCACGATCAAGAATAGCAGTGATACAGAAGTTGAATCCAACCCAACAAAACCAAGGAGATCAAGAAAATCAAATTTCAGTGAGGGTAGCAGCAGCTTCAAGAGCTTGTCAGCCATTGGATCATTTGGAAGGATTACTGGTCGCAATTCAGGAAAGATCGATGATGCTGAAAAGCAATGAGAGGGGTTTGTTGAACCTTAGTAATTGCTGGTGGTTTCTTTGCTTCAAAGACAGAAGGAAACTGTAACATCAGTGGTGGTTCTACACTAGCTAGCTAAAGCAGTATGCCATTTGAATTCATTTTTGCCCCGTTGTTCGAAGGATCACTAAGATCATGTGTGACAATAGGTGTGCTAGATTTTTAAATAGTCTGTTCGAGTCTTTGTAATCTCCAATTGTCAGTTGGTTGGACTTCTGGCTGATATTTGTGTTCTTATATTACCAATTTATCAAGTATAGTATACTGTATACACAACATGAAGGTATTACCCTTGTGGGGATAAGAAAAGGTTTCACCTGATTTAAATGTTGATGCTTATTTGTACTTCTTGGGTTTCTCTTTCATCCAAAGCAATGAACATTTGATGAAAAGTTGCTTGGCTTTTATTCAACTCATCCATTTTATCATTTTGTCTGGATTCATACTCAACCAATTTTTTTGGATCATCATTCATATGCAGCCTGTAACTACTAACTAGTCAAATTGTTCAACTGAAGAATTGGAATTTCAGAGTTCTAGTTTGATAGTGAGGAGCTTTTGCCTGACTTGAGAGATGTGCTTGCTAGGGGAGATAAGATGGAAAGATCATAATTGTTCATCATCAAAAAATGTAATAGTAGGCAGATAAATCACTAGCATGTGATAATTGTCGCTAGAGAAAGGAGGGAAAGGTTAGTCAATATCCTACATTTTGTATTACTTTTGTCTTGGGCATTCATTTATCAATTTTGGAAAAGGAACTGCGTTCCCAGCTTTATATTATATTTCCATTGTTCTGAACTGAATTCATCAGTTGAATTGAAACTGCAAAGCTGATTTGGTATAGAACATAGTGCAAAATAGAATTTCCAAACTTGAAACTTAATGAGCAAACAAGAGAGGAAAGTTGAGGATATGAAGTAACAACCAAGGAACTCAATGGCCTCTGGATATAATGTAAAAGAAATGAGTAACAAAGGGTCTTCATTAATTGATTTATCCGCACAAACAAGAGAAGACTACAGGTGTTCCATATCCATTGCTTTGCTCCGATGTTTGATTTGGCTCTCTTTCACCGTCTTTAGCCATTGCTGATGAACTAGGAGCAACTTGGCCACCGACAAATAGAGAATTCCATTCTCGAAATGGGGAGAAATCATTAGGTCCATAAATGGATGCACATTGGTTCCTTCTGTAAGCACTTGCAGCTCTTCTCTCTGCCATAAGGTACTGACCAAGAGAGGGAGCATCATTCTCAATCACTGCATCAGTTGTTAGCTTTGAACAGAGTGAAAACAACCACGGCTTCATCAGCTTGTGGTTCTTTTTGTTGTCCTTTGAGGGTTCCACCTCTCTTCCCCTGGTTGATCTCCTTGAGAGTTGTAGGAGGCTGGAACCACCAAGGAGGCTTCCAAGTGTGATGCTCTTCTCACGGAAGAATGACCCAGTTGACTAAACCAAGCCATATCAAGTTAGCAAAATGGCTCAATTAAACAGCTATGAACATGCATGATCTCATCTAAATTTTCAATTGAAATTAGCATTGTGCAACTCTTTTATTAGAATTAGATGCCATTTGGATAAGGAGTAAAAACATTTATTGTAGCTTATCTATTAGGATCAACACTGAATAAGCCGAGAAGTGTACATTTGGAAAAACAACTTAATTAAGCACTTATGGTCATAAACGCTTATTCATAAACTATTTTAAGATTTTTTAAAAATAAGGTGAAAATAAGTTATAAATTAGCATAAATTATTTTTCCTCTAAGTTTTTTTTTTTTTCTGAAAGAGAAATGATATATATGTATATAGATTAGACACAATCTTGGAAGAGATTGTAATGTACAAAGACTCAACAAGAGCGTGGGTTGAACAAAACCTCATACCACGAAAGATAAAACGCCTTAAAACCCAAAAAACCGGGAAAACAACTCAAAGATGGACAAAGCCAAACCTCGCAACCGAAAAACCAGACAAACACATGGAAACAAACCCATCAGCAAAATAACCCGAGCACAAACAGCCCCAGAACCTAGAGACTTAGGACAGGCACCAACCAACCACTGAGAGGGGATCTCCATCGAGGACCGAAAAGCAATGACGAGAGTCACACAATCTCAAAACAACTTATGGGTAAGTCATAAACTATTTACATAAGCTCTCTAAAATACTTACGTATACGCGTATGCTATCAGATAAACTCATAAACTCAAAGCTCTTTCGAACAAGGTGTAAGTGCAAATGTGCAATTTAATTTGCATGCAACTAACATGTTCTTATTCCAAAAGAATCAAGACAAAATGTTGCTCAGGTAATGTTCTCTCTATTTTTTTTTTCGGTGTAGAATGTTCTATCTATTTAATTTGCTTTACAATATGATTTTGCTTATGTCATGCTCTTGAAGGTCTGTTTTCTACTCATGGAACTAAGCATTATTTCAATTGAGTCAATGATCATGTTCTTTCAAGCATGATGGGCTAGGCCATGCTTTGGACCCCACGGGAATCAATCAACAATGGAAGCATGAAAGAGATTTAGAATCCAAAAGAGACGCCAAGAGAAAGAGACAGACAAGAAGATAGGTTATGCTTTATGGTCGTGTTCATTATATGAAGTTTCCTTTCCTTTTCCTATTCAGTTCTCCTTTGGACTCATTCAAAGGCTAGAAAGTTTCATCTTAATGGTTGAAACTGGTTTGAAAAAGTAAAGAATCTATCTCCAATTTAAAGGCATGTTTGGTTTAACATTTAAATTTTTCACAATCACTTCTTTCCCCTTTTAAGCTACTGTATGTAGCTTCTCTGAGAATTATTTCTCCTCATAATGTGAAAATCTACTGAACTTACAAACATACACTAAGACAGGCATCTATACCATTCTTTATCTTTTCCTTTTCTTTTCTTTTCATTATTACTATCATTATTATGCATTTGATAACATAAAAAAAAATGCCCTGTTCTCTATAGTTTTGGGTTGACTAAATAACAGAAAAAAAAGGTGGTGATGAGAATTGCAACTCCCATCTTATATCAATGATCTATCAAAATAATAGTCACTCTTTTATGCCAAAAAAGCCAAATCATGGTATGCAAGTATGCACAATATTTGAGCAATCACTATTTCTGTGACTATATATATGATCACTTCAATCAAAAGCTACATTTTTTAGCTTCCACCCAAACTTGCTTCCAGAATCAAATTTGATTTTACTTTATTGCAACTAAACATGCTGACATAGCAAAATCAAGTTTAGTTTACAAGGCCTAATTCATGTTTGGATACAATGTGGAAAAGCTCGGAAAGTTAAAATAACGATGGATGAAAGCAACTTCTCTTAACTTCTAGGGTTGTTCATCATGATTTGATTTTTGCTTCGCAGTGGTTTTATGTCCAAACATACACATACTTTTGGGAGCTTAAATGTTCTCTCAAACATACTAAATACCCAAAACACTTGGTCACATGTTGTGATATCAACAAAAGCAAAAGGATGACGAGAGAAATGCATAGAGAAAGCATAAAAACAAAGCAAGCCTAGCAAACTTACATATTTTGTTATAAAACTTTTGTGTTGAAACAAAATACCAACCTGTGTATCAAGATCTGAGGAAGAATCGATTGAATAATGGGTTGGAGAATCAGTGAGCAGAGTGCTGAAGGAGATTGACCCAGAGAATTCACCATTTCTTAACAACCCTATTCTAGCATTGGATAATCTCAGCCCCAAAGGCCACCCTTCTTCCTGCATTGATAAACCCCAAATTAAACCACCCAAGCAAACAGCATTTTATTTTTTTTGAATAATGTATTATAATAAATAAATTTCCAAACAACCCCATTTTATGAAATGAGAGAGAGAGAGAGAGAGAGAGAGAGAGAGAGAGAGAGAGAGAGATGAAGATTATACCTGTTGTTGAGCCATTGAGTGAAGTGAAATGAATGGTGCAGAATTGAAACACTAGAGAGAGAGAGAGAGAGAGAGAGAGAGAGAGATGAAGATTATACCTGTTGTTGAGCCATTGAGTGAAGTGAAATGAATGGTGCAGAATTGAAACACTAGGAAGAGTACTCTCTATCTCCAGAGAAGTGACTTCACTTGAGTTGAGAGAATAAAAGGATAAAGAAAAAGAAGAAAACTGTCAGTGGCAGAGATTGTATCCTCTGACCAAGGCAATACCAAAAATGGGAAGATATTCATCAATTGCACATAAGGAACAAAACAAAAGGAATGTGATGTAGCAACAAAATGTGAGCATGGAACAATAGATATGGACGTAAGAGCTTTTCATTTTGCAATTTAACTGCATTGTCTCTATCTATCTGTTAGTCAAAAATGAAAGAGAGAGAGTGAGAGTGACTTGTTACCAGCTTTTTCTGCAGCATTGGCTGGGAGCTTGATTTGGGTGACACAACAGACAGTGGCAGCAGTGTCGAAGTCGGAATAATTTCTGTGATAAACAGAATGCATAGGATGGGTCAAAAGAATATATCAGGACATGGAAACTTTTTTTTTTATATTATTTTTTTACTTAAATATGTAGTATTTTTTTCTCATTAGCCGTTGCATGAGATAAAACCTCGTTTTATCCGTCCTGTCCTGTCCAACCAATACAGACTTAACTTAGTTATGAATCATCTAAGGCCAAACAAGATAATATTGGCCCTTATAGCTATTTGGTCCCGTGAAAACACTTTTCAAAATCTTTCACTAATTTATATTATATAACAAAAGTATCATCTAAACCATCAGGTGCTACTTGTTATACAAGTTATACAAGAGAATTTTTTTGTCTGCTCTTACACTTTGTTAGAGGTGAGATAAAAGAAAGAGATAGGAGAAAGGTGAATGAATTGAACCACCCTTACTTAGTTTGACTACACTATAGACAAGAGAGATAAATGTTGTGTTTCTGGCTTTTTTTTCTTCACGGTATGCGAAAAAATCTTGCGGATGCCCCTTCTTTTTTTTTTCTTTTCTATTTTATGCAATTAGTGGCGGTTTTGAAATTTGAACAACTACTATTTGCATGACCCATTATATTATACTTTATATTTAAAAATATTATTTTAATCAAAAGTTAATTTTTTCTCTCTTTTCCACCTCATTCTTTCTCATCTTCTTCTCATTTATTTTTATTATATCAAACAACCAACCTATAAATTTAATCTATTGTTCACCTCTTTCTCTCTACTCATCTTCTCTCTTCTCTACTATGGCCCCGTTTGGAAAAACAGCTTAATTAAGCACTTATGGTCATAAGCGCTTATGTCATAAGCGCTTATTCATAAGCTATTTTTGAAAATTTATTGAAATAAATTAAAAATAAGCTGTATATAAGCATAAGCTGTTTTTCATAAGCTATCCTGAGTAGCTTATGAAAATAAGCTGAAAATAGCTTATGGCAGGTCATAAGCTGTTTGCATAAGCCCTCCCAAACACTGACATAAGAGCTTATGCTGTCAGATAAGCTCAAATAAGCTCTTCCAAACTGGGCCTATCTCTCTTCTCTATCAAACAAAATGTCTAACTCTCTTTAGAAAGAATAATGTTTAGTTGACATACCAATTCCACCTCCACCTTGTGAGATTAAGTAGGAATGAGAGAGAAATGAATGATATGATTTGTGATGTGACAGGAAATGCAAAGAGAGATAGGGAGAAAAATATGTGAAAATGAGATGGAAGAGAAAGTGAGGTGTGTATATATCATTACTCCTTTAGAAACTTAACAATTCTTAAAAAGGTTGTTAATTACTCATTTCAATTCCTAAACTACTTCTATTAATTACTCATGGCCATCTCCACTTCTTTCATCATTACTTTATTTTATGCAGTTTTTGTTATATATTATATTATATTAAATATCAACTACTCCTGATGCATGTTGCTTAGTTTGTAATATAACTTTCCTCTTAATGAAGATGTACACATATTAAGAATGCAATAAATTTTATTAACTTTTTAAAACATTATATGTATTTTTCTATTTTACCCTTTAAAATGCATTATTATCTCTCATCATTTATTTTACTTATAGGGGCATTATATAGAAAAACACCAATTAATGTTTCATTGGAATTATAAGTGGACAGTTATTATGAAATAAAATTTTCTCTCTAAATGAACAGTTATTTAGAAACGGAGGAAATATTTATTATTTAATAATATTATTCCTGATGTTGCTTAGTCTGTAACACTTTTGTTGTACGTTGATCAGATGGTCAAGGTTTTAGCACTGAACATGGTGAGTTCAAGTGTGTGAGTGTGAGGAGCATTGAGTTTGAACGCAGGGTAGTAGCCCAGTCTGTGAGTGTGAGGAGCGTTGAGTTTGAACGCATGGTAGTAGCCGTGGGGGGGAATGAATTCAGGACTGTGATTGTGAGGAGCGTTGAATTTTTTTTGTGATAACAGATGCGAAAAGAACATAAAAAGAAGAAAAAACAACCCCTACTCACGAAGGTGTTGGGAATTGAGTGGCGCTACGGAAAAAGTTAGAAGTACAAAAACTTCTATTCACTTGTGAGAACTTGGACAAAATAACTTCCGAGCAAATCCAACAGTGACGGCAAATAGATGACAATAAAATAAAATAGAGACACAGAAAATTTTAATGTGGAAAACTTCCCTCAAATCGAGAGAATAAAAACCACGGGCACGAGGCAGAAAGTAATCCACTATAGAAAAATAATGGATACAAAATAATGTCCAACGACATCAAAAGCTTCACAAGGTAGAAATAAACTCCAAACAAAAGGGAAAAACTACATCAAAGAAAGGTGGAAATATGACACAACAAAAAAAACTCACAGCAAAAAGGTAAATCACCTAAACGATAGAGAACAAAAATCTCAAATAAAAAGAGTTAATATAAAGAGCTCAAAGACAAGAAGGACATACTAAAATTTCTACCAAAACGGAGAACAAATGATGTACCAAAAATCCTGTCAAAAACCAAAATCCTCTTCTCATCAAAGAGTTGCGGCCAAAACGTGAAAACCAAATTCACGTGTGATGTTGTGTCACTTCAAAACAAGGGTTAAAACCCTTTTTAAAACAAACTTTTTTTTTCTTTCCATAAAATAAAGTTGTGCGGCCCAATTAAGGAGGGAACCACCCAACATAAGGAAAACAATCTCTAGGCTATCAACAAGTAAGACAGAAGCCATGTCTGCCAGAAGATCCTCCCACACCACAAAACGCGACAACGAGCCAACACTCAACTTTGCCAAAATATTTGTTGCCGCATTTCCTTCACGGAGCAAGTGTTGGCAAACCACCTCCCAATCCCAGCGCAACAACCGCTTAACTCGATTAATAATCGATGCATAACGATGAAAAAAAGGATGAAGATCTATGAGAAGCCCCAGAGTCGAGTCTGAGAATTGATCTACAAACCATGAAGAATCGCTAACCGCTCGGCCTAGAGACAACCAAAAATCACAATATATATGACCATCATACCCAACCAGCCAAGTCTCATCACTAGAACACACAACACCCCCAAAGCCCGAAGGACAAGGATTCCCAAGAGAGCTACCATCAATATTCAATCCAATGAAATCGTCCTAGGGGGCTACCATCGCACCCAAAGCGTAACCGGTACATGTACCGTTGTCGAAAACGCTCGAGCTATCACAACCCAAAGAACATGAATCTCACGAACTACCCAATGTAAGGTCTGCAACTCACCACCAAAAAAAACCTGCACTGCTGCTTCCAAACGATCAAAGCCATAGCCAGAACCACCACCAAGCCGGAACCCGAGAACTTTCCTAGCCAAGAACAAAAATCCATTGGCGTGAAACTAAGAAGGAAAAATGAACCCAATAGCACGTCAAACTTTTTGGGAAGAGGATAGTCACGAACACAATGCATTAAAATTTTCGTTGCACCGTTTGCAAGTTTCCGAGGTTGAAAGATGTCGGTGAGAAAGCACAACTATGGTCAGGATCGTGTTGTGTGTCTCTTGCCAGGCGAAGAGCCTCATGTTTTCGGACACTTGGAGTTTCTAGAAACTCGACCAACTATAGACCACATGAATCGGGTTTACGTGCATCACCAACAACCAACGATAACCTGCCTTAGTAGAGTAAGCCCCATCCATGTTCCGGTTCCAAATAAGGAAATCAGTAGTATCATCATCACAGACCACATTCTGGTATTGGGACAGTAACAGGGAAAACTTAGGAGGGATTGTACTATAAAGAACAAAAGCATCGAAGCAGCTCGTAGAAAACACTTCCCGCAAGCAAACTTGCAAATCATGAATATCCATGAAGGCCACATGCTCGCACAACTTCCCCATGGTTGACCACTTTGTAAGCTAGAAAGAGGTGTCGTCTCACCCAATTCTAAAAGAGAACCCGTCATGCAACACAGCCTTAGTCATCAAAATTGATTTCCAAAAAGGAAAACCATTTGTGTTGCTACAAAAGTAGACCTGGACCTGCAACATACTTGGTCCCAATGATATCAACCTAGAACTTATCAGCCCTCTACCCCAAACTCCAAAAATATTTCCCCAACAACACCACATTATTCATTTTGGCACTCCAAAGACCAAGGCCACCATGCTTACGAGGCTGGATGAGCTTCTCCCACGCTACCAAAGGGACCCCCGGAGCATTAGAATTCCCCCAAACAAACCGACGCACCACCGTATCCAGATGATCACAAATAGACCGTGGACCATTAGGAGCGTTGAATATGAATGCATGGTAGTAGCCGTTGGGAGAAAATATATCGTTCTTAATTTGATACTTCCTTCGAAAATGCGTCGTTTTCAATTTGATACTTCACCCAAACATTTTCCAACTTTCTTGATTCTAACACGTTTCTATGTTGATATTTGTTTTTTTTTACTTTCTATGAATTTTCAAACGTGGTTGCTTGAGTGCCTTAAGTCAGACTCGGGTAGGACTTGTCTTAGCCCTCAAGTTTAGGGTGAACTACTTTGAAAAATATTATGTTCACACTAATTCCATCTCCAAATGTTGAGAGAGATATATGAATTGAAGAAAGAGAAGTGGGATATACGATTGGTGATATGATAAGGAAAAAATAAAGAGATAAGTACTAATACATCACTGTATTTAAGTAGAAAGAACAAGAAACAGTTCAATGTAATTCATCTAATCTTCCCTTATATCTGTATTGTTATTTAAACTGATACATCACTTTTATGTGGATCACTCACTATATACAATACCAACCAGACTGACATACAGCTAAAACTACAAATGTTGCTTGATATACAATACAAGTTCAAGAAAATAAAGAAAAATGCCAAACATGAGACAAATGTTAAGAAGGGCCTCCAAAAAGGTTTGCTTGCCGCATCCTTCGAGGCAACCCAAAATTCTGATAACATCTGATTTCACCTTCATACCCGGCTGTCACAATTACCAAGCCCCATGCTGAAGGAAGATTACTTGTTGGGGAACCATGGCCACTTTCAAATGATGAATAAGAAGAAGACCATGAACCTGGTATAGAAGGTGAGGAAGAATCACCGTACCTAATTGAGGAAGAGTCTGAACAAAATGAATCACCAATGCCGGAATCTACGCGCGAAATTGCTTCAAGCTCTTCTTTCTCAGTGGCATGACACTTAGTTTTCTTTGGAAGAGGTGGAAGCATTGTTTTGATTTTTGCACCAACTTTAGTGCCATCTCCACCACCAAATGATGAATAAGAAATTTTTGAATGTGTTTTGGAATGATGTAATGGCTCAGGTAGGGGATTACCACTAATTGTATAAGGCCATGGTATTGCTATTGAAACATCTTTACATTGGAAGAGTTCATGAGATCTGGTAACTAGCATGTTTCTGCCTTTTCCAATGCCTGCATTTCTATGCTCTTCATGCTTCCATACATATACTTGAGAATCTTCACTTGCACTTATAACATATCTCCCATCTGGACTAAATGAAGCTGCAATTTGGCTCTTTGAATTTCGAAAACCTGTCTAACAACATGCAACACCAATGTATTGGTTAACTAGAAACATAGAGAAGCCAAGCTGTATTTTTAATGAGCAATGTTATGGGATCCAACTTCCCTATAGTTGAAATTTTCTAAATTCACTGGAGTTAGGGCTCAATAGCTGTCCAGTCAAGATTGTACGACTCAGATAAAAAAATTCGATATTCTGGGACAACTGCAGTTAATTTAAGAAAAATCAACTGCAGGTAGTCTAAATCTCAATGTTGTACCCTACAAATATTCCTACAAATCCTCCTAAGATGTTAAATGATAAATTAAATGTATTTGGTATCTTTGAAATATAACGAACATTTAATATTTGAGAAGGATTCGTAGCATAAGTAGGAGAATTTAGAACATTTAATTTTAATAGGTGAAGATGTAGTTTTAGATAATATGATGCAATACCTCTAAACTTGTGAACAATTTTTGAACCATCCAAGATTCTTATCCTTGAATCAGCTGAAGTAACAAGCACTTCTGATGGTTTGCCTGGAGCAAACTGCAAAGATACAGAACTAGTAAGTTATCTTTCCATACATTAAACAACTTCTGATGCCAAGAAAATCAGAGATAGGTTGCTTATGGAGATAAGGAATTACCTCGAAACCAGTTACTTTTCTTCGTTTAGATTTCTTCTTGCGTCGAATCTCATTTGTTGCTGTTTGAATTAGTTTGGAATCTGGTTCACCACATAGGCATTGGAACTAAGAACTTAATTTCAAGAGTTTAGATTTTATCAATGAGATAATATGCGGAATCTGGTTCCAAGATGGTTCAAGAGGGATAAAAATATGAAGGATAGACTAAGGAAGAAACTAATACCTTGTGTGCTATAGGTACGACAACACCCTTTATGTGTACCAACAAGAACACCCTACAATGATGAACAAATATAAACAAGGGTCAAAACCAATGCATAATTGTTATTTATATTTATTTACTTTGTTCATAGAAGTTGGAAACTAAACTGAGAATTTCTCTTTAAGTTATTGAGATAGTATTACTATAGGTGTTGGTGTCATCGCTAAAATTCCACGAGACCTCCACATTGGGCTAAGAGCAAACAACAAAAATGGATTCAACATTACATCTTTCACTTCAGACCTAAAACCTTAAAACATTAGGTATATGAGTCATTTCACTTATATTCTGCTCTAACACTTTATTTTTATCCAATGTGAAACTCCTTACTCAGACTTGGTATCCCAACAATAAGGAAGAGAGATTTGATTATATGTAGAAATGAAATCAAACAAGAAAAGGTTAGGAGAAGAAAACCATACTTGGCCATCAGGTGTGTAAGAAATTGCAGTAACCATTTCATGGGTATCAATCCAATGGACAACATGACATTCAGGGATGTTCCATATTCTGACTTTAGCATCAAGGGAGCCACTAATGAAATAATCATCATCCACAGGATTAAAATGTATGCAGGTTACTGCAATATCCAATCTTTTGTTAGGAAAGAAGCCAACAGTGTAATTAACTGAAAGTCACTTTGATGCAACATATATATCATTCATGGATTATAGACCGTATACCATAGTCATTATGTACAAATATCTTCAAGCAAGTCTTAGTTTCCAAGTCCCATAATCT
Source organism: Lotus japonicus (assembly GCF_012489685.1). Classification (NCBI taxonomy): domain Eukaryota; kingdom Viridiplantae; phylum Streptophyta; class Magnoliopsida; order Fabales; family Fabaceae; genus Lotus; species Lotus japonicus. The sequence goes on along the minus strand of NC_080043.1, from coordinate 36,278,368 downwards.
TACTGTGTTATCCATTGACGATGACAGAAGTAGCTGCAATCGAAAATGAAAACCAATGAAAACCTCAACTTCATACTGTCTTCCTGCATATAATAAAACAGCAGAAATTTTATATCTCTTAAGAGAGATACTTTGCATTTAAGTTGTCACTCCTAACTAAAATTGTTACACTAATTTTACCCAATCAAAATTGGATTTTACTTAAAGGGATAACTATGTTTTTTTTCCCTGAACTTTGAGCGAGATCTGACTTTAGTCCCTCGCCGACGTAACCTCTGAAAGTAGTAAATAGCTAGTATTGACCTCGCATGAGAGACGGCTCTGGTGAACTTGCTTATTTGTCACAAATGTGCCTTTGTAGCAATTTTTTTTTTCAATTTCTAAATCAACGAGGTGATTGTACCACACAAATAAGCAAGTTCGCCGGAACCGCCTCTTAGGCGAGGACCAAAGCCAGTTATTTCCCTAACCGTGAAGACTACTTTCAGAAGTTACGCTGGCCAAGAAGTAAAATCATACCTCGCTCAAAGTTAAGAGACAAAAACTTATTTAACCCTTACATACATGATAATTACAAATTAAGGACATAACTCCTCTAATACTGGACACAGATTCCTTGTGGTCAATGGATCTACATTAACTGAAATCAAAAGTCCATAACCGTTTAATCTTGATTGCACAACTCTGAATTAAATAGGTTGATTTAATTTTACATTAGCATTTTTAAATTAGTGTCATCCAATTAAGATTCGACCGTCACAAATCCCTGACCGTAGGGAATCTGAATCTCTCTAGTGATGATATTGATCACTCTTAGCTAGGACTGAAATCTATGTCCCTATTAGTGTTCATTTCTCAGTCATCTATGAAAGTTTATAGCTATTATACTCTTACCTTGTTATAATTACCATTACATGATTTTATTGGTGCGACTGGAAATAAAACACTAAACGAGGATCAAAGATCTCAATCCTCTTAGCTAATAAGCCCCATATATAAAATGAAGTGGAAGAAGACCCATACCTGAGATTTAGACCAGGACAAATCCAAAACATCATCCAAATGACCTTGAAAAGAACAATATGGTTTCTCAGAAAGGGAGAACACTGTTTCTGGAACATGAACAAAATCCGGAATAACATTCCCTCTTTTACCTCCAATTTTCCCCTTCTTCTTCGTCTTCTTCTTCTCACCCAAAAACACCTCTGCCTGCTGCACATTTCTCTCCGGAGACGCCACAAGCAATGGAGAACAATTCCCCTCCAAAACCTCACACTCTTGCACCTCCCACACTCGAATCACCTTATCTTCCCCACCACTAGCGAGAAAACAACCATCTAAGCTAAACTTGATGATCCAAATGCACCCCTCGTGAGCTTGAACCTCCTGACATAAATGCAGAGCTGAAAGCTCCTTGTGTGACTTGCCATTATGCCGCACCCTCACCCACCGGTTGCTCTTCGCCTCCATCGTCGCATGCCCGGAAGCCACACCCTTGATGTTCCTCAACAATTTAGCACCCTTCTTCTTGCTCTGCTTCAAACTCCTAGAAATGTAAGAAGAACTCGATGAAAGCTTCCTCGAGGAACTCTCATTTCTCCCTACATTGCTGCGCCTCATGAGCTCATTCACAAAGTGTGAATGCCCAATCGTATTCTCAAACTCCTCCATGGTTAGCATATTCTTCTTCTTCTTCTTCCTATTCTGCAGGTCATTGAGCCGGTTCCATAACCCATCTTCACCATACTCGTTGAGGATAAACTCTTTCCCAGTTTCCAGATTTTTGATCAAGTAGATTGCTCCCAATTCAGAATTCCATGACTTATTTGACTTAACTTCATTGCCAAAAGAATCCTCTGCGACCACTCTGTTTCCATCGTCTTTTGTGATCACTGGAGCATCAAGGACGACCATTGTGGCGGTCCTCGTGAGACGTTGCTTCGATACCTTCCCAATCAAATTCTCTTTTCTCAACATTTCCATGGAAAATGAACCTATGTTGCCTTCGGAATGTGATCGAACCAACATTGAAGAAACAGAAGAGTGCTCCGTTTTCTCTGTTTTTCTCTGCTTTGCTGAAACAGGGGAAGTGTGCTTTGTTTTCTCTGTTTTTCTGTGCTCTGTGAAATTCATTGAGATTGCATCACTTAGATTTGGGGTGGTGGTGTTGATGAAGTCTTTGTTGTGATCGAGTCCCATGCCGTAAAGCAACCGCCTTCGCCTTTCGTTGATGGATGCAGGGGAAGCCATCCATATATCATAATCTGGGGGTGTTGTGAACATGGTCTGCGAGAATGCTCTGTTTTTCTTGGAGTGAGCGGAGGACATGGCGGAGACGAACGACAGGCGGGGGTCATCATCATCATCATCATCGGAGGAGGAGGAGGAAGAAGTGAGGTCGATGGGGATGGCGGAGGAGAGGCGGTTGGATGAGTCAAAGAAGAAGAGGTCGTCGTCATCTTCGTCGTCGGCGAGGTCATCCCATGTCATGGTGAGCGTTTTCCGGCGGTCCATGTCGGTGCATTTGCGGCGGAATGAAGGGTTGCTCCGATGGTCTCTTCTGTTGTTTCGGGGTTTGGAGGCGAGAATGTTGAAAGTGAGAAAAACAAGGGAAGCAGGAGAGATGGGTGACCGTTACATCATGGATTTTTGGGAGGCATAGAAACGGTCAATGTGTGAATGGTGTTCGTATCTACTACTTCTTATTTGTGAACCTCCTTTTCACTGTAGCTAAAAGACCTCCAATGGAGTAGCGACACCTGTCATGCTCTCTGACCTTTTTTTATTTTTTTTTCACTCTGAAAGTTGAAAACGACGCCGTTTCCGCTTCAGCACTGTTTCTCTCCAATCTCTCATCAACCCTAGCTGGCAATCGCGTGTTTCCTCTCCTTTCTACCCACTCTGCCGTACAATTCATCATCTTTCGTTTCTCTTCCGCCTCCAATCTCCCTTCAACCCTAGCTGGCAATCACGTCACCTTGACCAGAAGATCTGCTTTCCACGATCTGCGGCTTCTTCTCATGGCTTCTCCGGTGCTGGCTTTCACGTCAATCCTTCAACCAATACGTGGGTAAGTTTCGTAACAGTTCTCCATTGATTGTAGCTGAGCACATCTCTTTCGTTTCTCCTAAATTTGTCCTTTATTTGAATTTTTAATCTGATATTTTTTATTAGATTGGGTGATTTGGTACTTGATTTGCAACTATTACCCGTGGTTAGGTTGGGTTCATCAGTTATTCATGCATTTGTCATTTCCATTCTGATATGCATCTGTCATTTCCACTCTGATTTGAAGTTGGGATTAGGTTTTTAGGTATAGGGTTATATGTGGAATGCACAATCTCTTCTTCTTTGAATTTTTTGATCAGATCCGTTTGTCTATAAATTCTCACACAACCCTCACTCCAGCACCATTTACACAACCTTTGCTGCACCACAATTCACTCCACTACATTTCACACAATCCTCATTCAAACCTCTCAAAATTCAAATATGCAGGAATATTAAATATCATCTTTTTTTATCTGTGTTCATCCAATGGATCTATACTGTTTTTGTTATTTTGTAGGGTGAGAAGATTGAAGCAAATGTGCAGCAATCAATGATACTAAAATTATGTAGTTGCTTCCTGGAACATGTAAGAGTTCTTTAATTCCCCTATTTTTCTATCTTCTCAAACTTCTGGTAGTACATATTGGTATATATATATACGAAACTCTTGCTGTGTTATTGCTTCTCATCCTGATATTGTGAATACAATTAAGAATTAGAGTTCAGAAATATAGCTTCAAACAATTATAATGGTAAAAGTTCATAGAGACACCTGTCATGGTTCTCTTCCAAAGTGTGTTTTCAATTGGTATTAGTTGTTGCTTAAAAGACAAGGGTGGGTAATGTAAGCTTTGGGTTCAAGAATGAATCAGTCATTTGATCCTTCAAAATAAAATATTGACTGTCTCCTAATTTTATGACTCACCTAAGTATTTTCTCTGGAAATTATTTAGCATGATTTTCATTTAGATTCAATGATAATTTGTAGGCTTTATAGGCTGGATTACTTTGTAGGCTTTCAATCAAAAGCGCTAAAATTAACCTTGGAAGAGAATAATTGGATTTAGAATCCTTTGATCAATTATGGATTACTTTAAAGTGATTTTAATCCTTTAATCAATCTGTCATTTAGAATCAATAACTTGATTACTTTGTAGACTTAATAAAACCTGGTTCCAAAATGATAGTTGGCTGCAGCAGTAGCGACATGTTTTTGGTATCAACTACATTGGTTTTGATTCATGCTTTCATCTCGTCTTCTTATTTTTTATTCATCGTCTAAATGAATGGTGGTGGTTTCTGGTTTTGCACGTGTATGTGTACACTGATACATTTTATCTAATGTCAAAATTATTGATTGATAATTGCAAGACTAATTAGAATTTTTCTTTTACTCTCTATCATAAGGATCAAACTTCTATTTTTTTCTTCTGTGTGTCCATGTTTTTATATAAATTTTTTAGCGTTTACTCTCTGTCATAAGGCTCACACTTCTATTGATAATTTTTTTTACACTGTTCTGGTTTTCATTGAGTGCTTCAAAGTTCAGATTATGAAAATTACTATGATCTTATATTTTTACACTCATATATTAATTGTTTTTTTAGTCAGGGTTCATAAGGACTGATTTTTAGCTTGCCTACTAAAAGAAAACACTGGTAGTTTCGAACTTATTTTCAGAAGCTGCTTAGATTAGCTTATGAATTGACATACATCCACTTATAAGCTATTTTAGGCCTATTCCAATAAGTTTCTTATATTATCTTATGAATAAGATCTTATGTGAAAAGAGCTTAGGCAATAAACACTTACTTAAGTTATTTACCAAAACACATATATCACTCATGCTCAAATTTCTAACATTAAATTTCCAAAAAAATTTCGACCTCTATACCTCAATGTGCATTTTTATGTGAGTTAAAACAGCTTTCCTGCAAAAAACATTAGACCATAAGGAGCATATTCCTAATAACATGTACTGAATTTTAGTAGTAAAAACATGGTTCATGGGTGGAGAAGTTCTAAACATGATCCACTATAGAATTAGCTAAAGTACATATGATGCGGCAATGAACTTGAGTGGATGAATTTGAGTACTCTCCAATTCACCTCTTTCTCCCACCTAAAAGGATTATTATTCCATGTCTACTTATGTTCACTTCTGTCATTAGCCTCAGTTTTCTTTTAGTTTTAGTCATGGTGTTATTTAATTGCAAACTGCACAATTCATTAAGCCCTTGCCTTTATGTTCATTACTGAGCAATTCTCTAAGCTGAACCAGTTTCAAGTGGGAATTTGCTTCAATCTGTTTATCTGGGTTCGTTGTAGACAATAGGTAAAACTAATTCATTTCATGGTAATTTAGTTAACTTATTTCGTAGAAGGATGATTGATCCCATGTGTTTATATCATTTTCTAGAGATAAGCTAATATTAACTCATAACTGATTATTGATGTAGGTATTCAATTGATCTTGGTTGGAGTAACTAAACTTGATTTTAATCACTTCCTTTGAGTTGTTATTACTGTTGATTTTGAATACTGGAAGCATGTAGTTTCCAAGTCTTATCTAAATGGGATGGGAATTCAATAGTCCAATATGTGGGATGTTATGGATATGAGATCGATCCATGGAGGGTGAGTAAAATTGTTTCTAATGTTGCTCTACATTATATTAACCTCTTATTTTTGCCTCCTGTACTTGACATCTTTGCCTGTCTTTTGAATTTTAGGTTTGCTGCAACTTTGAAGGATTTGAAAGTTTGGGTAATGAATGTGGTTACAATAGATACACTTCCTATTAATTATGAACGAGATCCTATGAATCTACAATACATGCTTTGTACCAGTTCTATGTATCATCTTTGGAAAGTTTTGGTGCACACATCTTAGCGTAAGATCCATATTCTGCTCATAATTAAGAATTGATTGGCTCTATTAACACAAATACTGTGGGATGCATCTTGAAACTGAATGGAAGGTAGTTATAATTCTGTCATTGCTTTATTAAGTGCAAAATTAATTTTATTTGAATCTTCCACAACTAGGAGTACTATCATTCTAGAGATAAACAAGAATGAGTTGCTAATAAGTACATGCTGCATCTTATATCGCAGAAAACAACCAGACTATCTTATTCCTTTGCAGAAGGATGGAAGAATGTCATCGCTTCACATTATGGTTATTAGTGGTCCGTAAATATTGATGTAGAGAGCTTGCCATGGGTTCCTCACACTGAGGGTTGATTTTGCTGATGAGAGAACTCTGCCATAATTGACTTTGACAGACATCAGAGAGACTTTCAAGAGGCTTGTGGCTGAATTGAAGAAGACCCATCAAGAAATCTTGGATGCTATGAAGAACCAAACTGTAGATTTGGTCTCAACTGGTCACCCTACTCAGTCTGTCAGTAGATCTTTACTGCAATAGCATGGAAGGTCTGTCCATGGCTTTACTTTCCTGTCATAACTAAGGAGGACTTATGTAGTTCATTTGTTGTAGAAGTTTCTTTTTGGAAGAAGAAATTCAAATAGGAAAAGAAAAAAAACAAAGTTACCTCTAGGAGTTCCCATAAGGGAAGTTCCCTTCCACATCCTATCATTTAGATTCATTGGAAACTGGAAATGCATGTCTTGTATAAACAAGAAATGTTAATATTGTTTCTGGAATTGTGACAATTATAGAATAAAGCTCAATCTTTTTTGTTGGTGATCATTTTCTTATTTTTCATGATTTTCATGATAAGGGATTGCTTATCCCAGTTGTATGCTAAAGATATAACATTTGATAATAAACTGGAACTTGATGAGGCCTTACAAAGAGAGGTACTTTCATGATTCCATATACAATATATGATACCATTAATCACGTGGTTCACCATCCAAATGATTTTATGAATAAATTGGGACACTATTTAAAGCTCCTGAATATTGGCCAAGAAAATTACAACGGATCTATCCATAAATTGCACAATATAATTCTTAAGTATGTGGTGTTAGCAAAGCTTAATGCTGAACAAATGAATAGAACAGTCAAGTAGAATGATTCAAAACTTGGAAAGACTATGCCCTGCCATTGAAAACCAATTTACTATATGGATAGAAATTATTTTAACCGGTGAAAGAGAGCTTTGAGAAAGGCTTGTGGATTTTAGTTTGTCTACTTTCCAAATTAGTATGTCCTCCCCTGAAGCTACTCCTTCCCAACCTAACTATTATTGTTAAAAAATACCTGGCTGTTGGTATCATGCTGAACTAGCACAGATACAACTATGGATTGCTTTAGATCAGGAACATGTATGAGAGCGGTCGGAATTCATTGTATAAAAGTTACTCATAAAATCATATATATGTATATCTTATTTATTGTTCCTTTCTCCTATTCTGTTACACTATTGTTTTTTAAGTTTAAGCTATAATATGTTTATAGTTCTTTCAAATGCATTGTAAAATAATTTTTTTATTTATCTGTTTATTTTATTAGAGCTAAAGACGAGAAAATATCTTATATAAGAGATATTTCAGTACATATTAAGAGGGTTGATTCTCAACACTATCTATATGAAAATAACAAGGGATGTTCCTAATTTTTTTAGCGAATTTAGAAAAAAAATCATATATGTGGATAATAAATTGTTCCCTGAATTTATGATTAAAAACTGTGAACAATCAAATGAGACAAAGACCATGTGGCCAAACTGCAAAGCATTGGTTAGTTAATTTATTGAATTTGCCAAATTCAAAATCGGTAAAAATTATTATGTGAAATATCTTTGATAAATGTTACTCATAAAATAAGGGTAGAATGTCATCTATCAGTGATAAATAAAACTGACTGTTAATTTATTTGATATAACATCAATGATTATATAACTCATGTATTTATCACATAATTAGTCTGAGCAAATTGTTGAACATATTTCTCGTGCATCGCACGCACAAATGGGTATCTTTTGAAAGTGAGATATGAATAAATCATTACTTTTGGATATGTATATAAGTATTTTCTTTTAGTTTAAAATATCTCTCTCATAGTCTAATATGTTATTATATTTCAGCCAACTTTTCATTTTTTATAGTAAAGATTGCGCCAAATTACAAGTCGACAGGGGTCAAACACAATTAACATTTGAAACTCATATAATGCATATAAGAAAAATAAACATAAGATAATAACGATATATAAGTGTTTGACTAATTAATATTGTATTCTTAAAAAATACATAATTGTATTATTCAATATATATCAAATTCTGAATAATTGTAGTTAACAGTGGAATTCGTGAAAAATTATCCGTGCATCGCACGGACAAACGGGTATAATCCTAGTATACATGATCTTTGATACATTCACAAGTTTTTATTTCATCTCATTTTTATTTAATTTTTTTTTCATCACATATCATGTCATTCATTTCTCTTTTTTCTCCAACTATCTCACTTAGATGGAAATGGAATAAGAGTGTCCAGATAAATTTTTGGTATACATGTATGTTGCTCAGTCTTTGATAGCGTTTGATGGACAAGTGAGATGAGAATAGAACATGACATATGAGTTCAGTTATATGCTTGTCGTGTTTTTTGGACGAAATGAAACATAAAAAAAGACTCATGGAACGAGACACCTTGGTTCCGTAGAAAAATGGTGGAACGAAAGGGAGCAAAACGGAACACTCTCTTAAAAATTTTACATGATAAAAAATGCCCCTTATTTATATTTGAATTTTTTTTATATTCAAACAGTTTAAAATCACTTTTTAAAGTGAAAAGCACACATATATTTGTTGACAAACTTAAATAAATTTATGCTTTTTAAAAATATCACTTAAGATAAAATCAATTATTCTTCCAAAAGTAAAATCACTTTTTTTAAGGTATGACAAAAGAGCCAATTTGAGTGCGTTTGTTTCAGATAATTTTTATAAAAATCACTTTTTCATTTAAAAATTCATTTTTTTGTTTGTTTCCACTTTCAAAAAAATAATCAATATTTTAAAAAATGCTGAAAGCAGATTATTTGGAAAAGTTACTTTAGAGTGCGTTTGTTTCAGTTTATTTTTAAAAAATAACTTTTTTTCATTTTTATGTTTGTTTTAACTTTCCATAAAATCATTATTTAAAAACAATGCTGAAAGTAGATTATTTGAAAAGCTACTTTAGAGTGCGTTTGTTTCAGCTTATTTTACGAAAAATTCACTTTTTCTTATGTTTGTTTTAACTTTTTAAAAAATCATTATTTTACAAAAAGCTGCAGATTATTTGAAAAAAACCACTTTAGAGGGCATTTGTTTCAGCTTATATTTAGAAAAATCACTTTTTCAAAGAAAAATCATTTTTATGTTTTTTTAGCTTTTCAAAAAATCATTATTTAAAAAAAAACTGAAAGCAGATTATTTACAAAAGCTACTTTATAATGCGTTTGTTTCAGCTTATTTTAGAAAAAAAATAACATTTTTCCATTATTATGCTTGTTTCAGCTTTTCATAAAATCACATTTTTTGATCTGAAACAAACACAGTCTTAATTAACTTATATGGGTTATATATGTAATTAAAATCATAGTTATGTTCTAAAGACTTAGAGTTACTAAACAAAACACACAAAACATTATTGTCTTGTTTCATCCTATTCTGTACCGTTATGTTATGCTCTGTCATGTTATGTTCTCTCACCAAATGTCACATTTCTTTCCAACTAATGATTTATTTACAACAACTTTTTCTTACATCACATTTTCACTTAGTTTTTTTGCCTATCTCTATTTGCATTCCTTATCATATCATCTATCATATAATTCATTTCTTATTCTTCTCATTTTATATCACTCTTTATGAGTGGAAGAAAAGTGTGAATGAAGTATTATCTTTTGTTTTCCAAGTCCAAAAAGCTAGGATAAAAAAGGACAAAGTTCATCATCTCGTATGGAGAGAAAGAGAGAGATGACGAAGGTGATAAAGGGGAGATGGCGATGGAGCCAGATTCGACGGTGGAGGTTCTTGTACTTGCGAGGGTAAAGTTTGAGGTTTCAAGGCTGCAACGAGGGTGGATGGATGGGTTTGAGATTCAATCGAGCTTGGCTAGGAAAATCTACGAGGGTGGCACAATGGCTCTCAAGGTGGCGTAGTGAAGGCTTGGTAGCGATTTACAGCAGTGAAAGGGTTTCCCTCCAGTTAGCCTTATCCAGCTTGGGGGGATTGGTAGCTCACTTGATGAACTAAGGGAAATGAAAGCTAAAGGACTAGGATTTGAACCCTGGTGAAGGAACTAATTTACTAACAATTATCAACTAATATTTGCTTATAAAAAAAACCTTATCCTGCTCTTGGGACAATGATCTCCACCCAGGTAAAATTACAACACCATCAAGAAAAAATGGAACTTCTAGGAATTTAAGGCTATGTTTCTTCAGGAGTAAGAGAGATTACAGAAAGTGAAAGACTACTGCATTCATCTCACGACTATGTTAGAGGTAGTAGCAACAAGGCTAAACTGGGTTGAAAGGAATAAAATAAGGACAAAGACATAAAAGTTAAAGAGGGTCGCTGTATGGAGAACATATATATGCTATTTTATAAAAAGGTTGGACTTTTCAAAAAATAATGTCAGAAAATAAAGGCTTGATTCAAAAAGAAAGGTAACTATTATGTTTTAATTATCGAATCAATCCTTATTGAAATACCTAATAGAACCTTGTCATTGGATTCTTATGCAACTACTCATGTATCACATGTTATGCACGAATTCATTTCAATCCGACCCATAAGAGCAACTAGAGAGATTTGTATAACATCTCGATCAGTCATGATAACAACATGACATGAGTCTTTCCAACATGCTCGCTTTGTCTTCATTTTGGAGAGACAATGAGAGTGAGATTTGATGATGAGTTTGTTGGATTCAAAGGGAGGGATGGAGGGAGGGAGAGAGGAGATAGAATTTGGGGAGGAGGTACGGGAGAAAAGTTAAATTGGTGAGAGAAACATACTCTAAAACTAGGATTAAATGATTTTTTCATTGATAATTGTTATTTATTTTAATTATTTGGAAATGAAAAATTAATTAAAATGCCACGTAAAACCGACGCCTACAAAGGGAAAAGTTGTCGGAGCTCAGGCTCTGACGATGACTAAAATTGAGTTATTTTCTAAATAGCAGTGATGTTTTTCAAGTTTACTCAAATGGTAAATTAAAATCAATACTCACATATTTTAAAACATATTGAGCCCTTGATTTTAATTTCAATCAATTTTGCTAATCTTTGAATTTGAGCTTCTAAATTAAATAAGAATTTTTATTCATTCACACTTTATTTTCTCTATCATCTTATTTTCACTATTATTCTCTTTTTATCTCTTACTTCTATTTCGATCACATCATCTCTTATAGGTCACATTTATCTCTTTCTCTCTTAGTATATCTCTAGGTGGAAGTGTATTTCATGTGCCAAGGAAACTTTATTCATCAAAATCAAACAATGCACACATATTTAACTTGAGCCATTCCAGCCATTATTAACAACTGATCCTGCTTCTTTCTGGTTTTTATGCTATCCGAGACAACTTAACCAAAGCGTAAAGTGGAAGGAAGAATATCTCAGAACGAAAATTGAAACAAAAAGAACACTTTAATTAAGTGATGATTCCTTTTTTAGTAAGGCTTAAAATTTAAAGAAATTGGCAAGCTAAAAAGAAAGAAATCTCTACAATTACACTGCGCCTCAGTCAGACACACACCTTTCTCTCTCTGACCAGACTTAATATTTGTAATCTTTTGAAAACCTTTAACTTTATGCCATAACAGTGCTTTCTCCAATATTAATTAAGATCTAACCAGAGAAAAGTAGTAATAATCCACATGTCAACATATACAGAAAATAAGCTGATTTGTGTTGTTTTACCAGGTGTGTAGGGGGGGACATTGATATTTAGAGAAGCTTGCTGGGGGTGTGATTGTTTTTTTGCTTAGCTAGGATTAGTTCCGATCAGCTTCTTAAGGCTGAAGTCCAGTCATTGTATTTAGCTGGGCTTTCCCATTTGGCTTAGAAGCTGTTTTGGTTTGGGTGTAATGGTAGGGGAATGGAATTGGTGTAACTTGTTTTTAATGACAATAATTTTTCTTGTAATGGGTTGGAATACCTCTTGTGCTCCCCATGAATAAATGTATTTACTTATGAATTTTTTTTTTGTAAATCACTCGAACATTTGCAATTTGCGGCAGTTTTTGACCGAGATTTTTTTTAATAAACTCTATAATTTATAGAGATCAGAAACAGCAATAAGCGTCTTAAAAAAGTGGTACATGACTTGTTTTTTGCAGAAAAAATGATACAATGTTGATAATATTAATTTTTGAATAATGAAAATTAGACTAGCTAGCTAAAGGTCCTAAAAATCATTGAATCTATCAAATTAATCTCATAATATATATCGAACCAATCAAATTAATCACACGTTCAAAAAATCAAATTAATCTCTAACATATGACATAAAAACAAACTTAACTGATAATATATACATCGAGTAAAGTTCGAACACATATTAGTTTCCTATGTTGCAAGCCTAATTATATCACAAACAAATTCATAGCATATTTGGACAGATTCTAATTTCTAATCAACTCATAATCAACTCACATAAGCTTATCTTTCTAATTAATTTCGGCATCAGAATCAGTTAATTGTTGAAGATTTTTCAAACACGCACTTATATATACGAGTAAAGTTCGAACACATATTAGTTTCCTATGTTGCAAGCCTAATTATATCACAAACAAATTCATAGCATATTTGGACAGATTCTAATTTCTAATCAACTCATAATCAACTCACATAAGCTTATCTTTCTAATTCATTTCGGCATCAGAATCAGTTAATTGTTGAAGATTTTTCAAACATGCACTTAACTATTTACTTTCGATAAGATACTAACCAAACTTGTGCAGTAGAGTAGCTGTTGAATATTGCATTGCACGTACCCATCATGTGGCATGGGCACATAAACCATATGAATTGAAAGGCGTTGTTTTTGGTCCACAATAATTACTACACTTGGTCTATTGACTCTATTCCCTTCGAACTTTCTTGGTGGTTTGGTGTGAATTGAAAAGTTGTGTTGGCAGCAATAATTCAACAACCTCCTTTGACAGATCAAGTACAGGGTTGCAGGGTGGTTTTCTTTTCAGAGATGGTTTGGGTTTTCTTGGTGCATGTGGACATTGCTTGGTCACGGGGATTCTGTGGTCCAAAGAAGTTGGAGTTCTGAACCCTTCATCTTCTTCATCTTCCACCTTGTTCTTCACTCTTGACCATGTGGTACCTGAATCAGATTGCTTAGACAGCACTATCTTACCCTGCAAGTGTTCTTCCTGCTTGTCATCTTCGTTTTCTTGACCTTGAGAGTGAGAATCTGAACTCATTGCAACGCTGTCTTGACACTCAGTTTGAAAATTGAAGGTGGGTCTCTTTAAAACCTCTGAATTGCTTAACTCTTCATTGTCATCTTTGATATGCAGAAGCTCGGGATTTGACATGGTGGAGACGAATATGATGGACTTTCGTGTACCTCAAGCTCAAGCTAATATGGAGGAGGAGAAAACAAAGGAAGTACAAGATAAGAAAGACAGTTTGGGAGCTAGTTATAGAGATCCAAAAAGGTATCAAATCAAATGATTAAATCTATATTTTCTCTTTCTTTAATGATTCCTCTTAGCTTTCATGGCTGAATTACTTTTTGGGTATGGGGTTCTCTGTCTTGACTCTTGTGTTTCTGTCTTATATAGAGCGAGAGTTGTTTCGAATGCATATGGTAGGGTAATAAAGATAGGACTTTGAAGAGTTTATTTATCCTTACGCACTTTGGAGTAAAGCTTTACTAGAGTTTCAGCAACTACAAGCAGCTAAAAAACCAGGAGCAGTCTTCAGCTGGTTGGCTCATAAGGCTATTGCTGGACCAATATAGTACGAGGAAGCGGCCCAAAGAATTCAAAGTTAACTGAATTAAATGTTAGCTAGCCGAGATGATTAGAATTTAGAAACAAATTTCATCTCGCCCAAACTTATAGCTGAACAGACTTAAACTAACACAATCATATTATCATTGCAAGGTTTACCTATAAGCAATCATCATGTTGACATTTCATCAATGCTTTAAAGACTTCATTCAATGTTCAACCTCTTAATTTATGACTCATTTCATCAATGCTTTAAAGACTTCATTCAATGCTATAAATGCAAGTTGGATCATTTATTTACATAAGCATCATTTTTTTGCTTTTATTGTTCTTCTATGACTTTGTGGTCTTCTCTCAACGCCCTCTAAGTGATTTGAGCGTCATAGTGCCTTTACAACTACTTCTCTGTCGTGCCACCGTCTCACTACCATACCGAAAAATCCTTCAAAACCATTACCCTGCGAAATAGAAAAAGCATCAACTAGCTCCAATTTTGGAAGAATGAGTAGTATTAAAAAAGTTGATAACCTATTTTTTATATTAAGTTCGAGATGTGAAACCTATCCTATCATATCATCTTTTTACCCCAAGCAAAATTCTCCATGTAATTTTTTATGCTTTATTTGGATGAAGATGAAAAAATATAATAAGAGGAAAAAAATATACAATGTAAATATAAATGAAAAGTAAGTTCAAGTTATTTGGATTGAGAATAAAATTAAAATTGGAGAAAAACAAAGATAATAGAGCAATAATGCTAATAATGCTATGTTGCACGACAAATTTGGAGGCACGATCGCACAATAAGTGTAATCCGAAAAGACTTTGTTATTATTATTTAAAATCTTTAGATATGTCACGTGTTATTTTCAAAGACAAGAACAACGTATTGTGAGCTTGTCGTGTAAAGTATAGTGTGATAAGTGACTTATATGTAAATATTTGTGAGTGCAAACACAATCAAAGAAGTAGTTAACTAATATTAAGCATTTCATTTTACCTTCATATTTTGAGTTTTCGTTTCATGTAATGGGCAAAATTTTTTGGGTGTTGCTCCCGTACCCTTTCACAATGGAAGGCTTTAGAACCCATAAATTCATTATTTAAAGTATAAAAGATTAAGTTGCAAATTATAAAATTTGTTATTGAAGAAATCATGACAAATTAATCCTCAAGGCCAAGGGTATGAAACCCCTCTACTTTCATATGAGTAAAAGAGAAATTGTAAGTGTTTTTTAGTGGGAGTCATTGTCAATTTTTCTTCCCCACCCCTTTTCCATTCATCCAAACAACAGAAGACTTATTATTTCATTCATTTTCCTTTCTACCCACTATCATTTCTTTCATTTTCAATAAAAACAAAGATGTGTTTGTCATCATAGAGAATTGTCACTCTATCTTTCAAAACCTCACATGCAATACCCCATAGGCCCATACCATAGGCCATAGCAAGTTTTGTTATTCGGAACGTTAACTTTTGGATTGTAGGAACGAAGGACATCAAGGACGACAATTGCATTCGTTGTTTTTTTTTAGTCGAAAATCAAACCGAGAAGCAGTGATGAAAGTCTTGGATTGATGCTGATGCAGCATATTGGGGGATTCCCAAATCATTTGAACATTACAAGAGGAAGGTCCTCCTCAGGTAACTAACACATTTTTATGTCTATATAAGTATGTATAAGCCATTGCATTACTGTGAGTAATGAAAGTGTAAATCCGGTTCTCGCAGAGGACATATGTTCTACGCGATGCTGGGACAACCGGTTCGACAACTGACTAACAGTAACAAAACCAGCAAAATAATAAAGAAGAACACAGAGGATTGGTAACCCAGTTCGGTGAAACTTCACCTACGTCTGGAGGGTATGCACCCAAAGAAAGGAAATCCACTATCTCAAGATTCAGGAATTACAAACATTCATGAACACCACAGTTCATAGTTCACTTCCTAATCTACCTAGTGTATTTCTACTTAGTATCTCAACCTAAGTATGAGAGCCCCTCTCACTTTCTCTCAATCACTGCCACAGTGATTGGTAACAAACAATCAACAATAAGAGTTTTTAGAATCAAAGAACACAGAACACAACTTTGCTTTATAGAATCAGTGAGCAAAGTTTGTTCACAAGTAAACAAGGACAAAGAACAATGAACAACCCTAAAACCCTTGATCTCTCCCAATTAGCTTCGGTGGTCTTCATGTTTTAGGTTTTCATCTTTTTATATACTTCAGCAGAGGCAACATAGGCACTAGGGTTTGCTTGGGCTGAAGTAACAGATTGCAACAACCATCAAATCAAAACTGAATCTCCAAAGATCTTGTTGCGTTTTTCCCAAGTAAAGATAGAAACAAATCTTTTATCAAAGATTGTTTCAACAAATAACAACCCACAATTAAAACCATTATGGTACAACTTCTTGAACCTCAAGTAACTTTAAAAAACATATCTTCATAAGATCTTCAAGGGCCCACAATCACGTTCCAAGCAAAGGACTGATGTCCTAGCTTCACGAAATCAGATGTCAAGACATCTGCTTCGACATCAAGTTGTTTTTGACAAAATGCAAGACAACAATGTAACAACAATCTCCCCCTTTGTCAAATTTTGTCTAAAACAACTTGAGAATATGAGAGGGTAAACATAGAGAACCAAAGCTCCCCCGTAGCAGCAGAACTCCCCCTCAAATGATGCATCTATACCAACAACAAGTAAACTCCAAAAGGCAGTTGGAACAAAGAACATAGCAGCAAAAGCACACTAACTAACCAACAAATGCAAACCAGTAAACCAGTAGGAACTTGAACATAAAACAGTAGCAGCAAATGCAAACCAGTAAACCAGTAGCAACTTGAACATAAAACAGTAGCAGCTTGGAGTACACAACCAGTTACTTGCCTTGTCTTGAAAGAGTCTTCAACTTATTACAGACCAAAGCTTCCAACAGAAAACAAACATGCAACAGAAACAACACAGATTCTTCACCACAAACTACTCCCCCTTTTTAACACAAATTTGGCAAAGGGTGCACAACATAAACAAACCATCACTTCTAAGACCAGAGTGACAACAATTCATGAACATTTTCAATAACTGACTTCTTAAAACCGGTAGATGGTTCAGAACCCAAGGTAGGTTGATGGATTTGGAAATCAAGTTCAGATGTGTCAACATTGGGGTTTGGATTTCTAGCAGAGGGTCCCATATTCACATCTGAAGTAGTCTCAACTAATGTCTCAACATGGGGTTCAACATTGGGAACATAAACAGATTCTACTGATATCTCATGAATCACATTAGGCACAATAGCATTAGGATCTGCACTTACAGATTCACCTATGCTCGCATGAACAGTTGCTGGTGCATTTGAGACTTCAAGAGAACTTGCAGTAGCAAAATTCTTCCTCCACTCCTTCATAACATCTACACCAGAACTCTGAGGTTTAAGAAGAGCAACATCCTTTGAATATGATCTATTCTCCCTAGATGGTTGTGGAGACATCTCTTCCTCGCTGAAGAACTTGACTCTAACTCCTTCTTTAGGTTTCCACTCTTTCCTTGCTGGAGCTACTTGTGGATTAGTCCTTGGTTGATCATGAGACTGATGATATCCATATAGCTTGTAACAGTAGGGCCTTATATGACCAAGTTTTCCGCAGTGATGACATCTCCAAGTAGATTTCTTGGATTTTCTGAACTAAGGGTACACATGTCGTACAGGATGATACAACATTGGGTCTGACATTGGTTGCTTAGTTTGCTTTTCAGATGAAACAAACTTATTTGCATTCTTGTAGCTGAAGCCTATCCCTTCCATATCTCCAACTGTTTTCCCAACTTCCAGAATCTCCTCTAACACATTAGTACTATTATTCATCATACGAATAAACTTTTTCATACCTTCAAGCTTTGAGTTCTGTAACGTTACCTCCTCTTGCAGCTTTGCATTAGTGATTTGAAGTTTCTCATTCTCCTCATGCAACTTGCTGATGGTCTTTACTTCTTCTTGCAAGCTGGAGTTATTACTCTGAAGTTGCTTCTTCTCAGCAACCAAATCCTTGACTTTTTTTCTCATTTTCTCACCATACATACATGTTTCCTTCCACTTAGCCAACAACAATTTGCAAGTTTCAACTAGTTCTTCATTTGAAATAACCTCATCACCATCACTTAACTCAGCATCAGAATAGTACTTTCCAATGAGAGCTTTTACATGAATAGCCTTGGTTGTATCATTCTCATGTTTGCCCTTGAGTTGAAATTCAGTGTTCTTCACATTGTCCGACACATTGTCCAGGACATTTGTATTTGACGTTCTGCCCAAACTCTTCAACGTTTTGTTAAGAAATGATATAGCTTCTGCAATACTTGCATCAATATCCTTCTCCCTCTGATCTTCATCTTCTTCAGCGTTGGACACAAAAGTTATACTCTTTGCCTTCTTCTCAGATCTACCATTAAGAGACATCTCAAGGGTTTGCAAGGAACCAATGAGTTCATCAACCTTGATGTTACTGATGTCTTGGGCTTCTTCAATGGAAGTCACCTTCATATCAAACCTCTTGGGGAGAGACCTGGGAATCTTTCTTGCTAACTTTTCTTCAGACATGGGTTCCCCTAGGCCAAAAGAAGAGTTGGCTAGATCCCTTATACGCATGTGGAACTCATATATGGATTCATCCTCATTCATCTTCATAGTTTCAAACTGAGTTGAAGAAGCTGAAGCTTTGACATACGAACTCTTGATGTTCCTTCATGGGCAGTCTTAGAATCTCCCATGCTTCTTTAGCCACAGTACATGTGTTGATTAACCTGAACATATTTTTGTCAACTCCATTAAAAATAGCATTCAAGGCTTTGGAGTTTCCAAGAGCTTCGTCATTTTCTTTCTTTGTCCACTTTTCTTCAGGCTTCAATTCAGTCAATTCAGTTGTGGATGCTATCACAGGATGTTTCCACCCCTTGACTATTGCCTTCCATGTTATACTATCCATAGATTTGAGAAACACCATCATTCGAGCCTTCCAGTAGTCATAATTTGTACCATCCAAAATTGGTGGCATATAGATTGATCTTCTTCCATCCAAAATGTTGTCCTTGAGAACAGAATATATTCCCTCGAGCTCACCCAAACAGAATAGGGTGCCTACTCTGATACCAATTGTAAATCCAGTTCTCGCACAGGACATATGTTCTACGCGATGCTGGGACAACCGGTTCGACAACTGACTAACAGTAACAAAACCAGCAAAATAATAAAGAAGAACATAGAGGATTGGTAACCCAGTTCGGTGAAACTTCACCTACATCTGGAGGGTATGCACCCAAAGAAAGGAAATCCACTATCTCAAGATTCAGGAATTACAAACACTCATGAACACCACAGTTCATAGTTCACTTCCTAATCTACCTAGTGTATTTCTACTTAGTATCTCAACCTAAGTATGAGAGCCCCTCTCACTTTCTCTCAATCACTGCCACAGTGATAGGTAACGAACAATCAACAATCGGAGTTTTAAGAATCAAAGAACACAGAACACAACTTTGCTTTATAGAATTAGTGAGCAAAGTTTGTTCACAAGTAAACAAGGACAAAGAACAATGAACAACCCTAAAACCCTTGATCTCTCTCAATTAGCTTCGGTGGTCTTCATGTTTTAGGTCTTCATCCTTTTATATACTTCAGCAGAGGCAACATAGGCACTAGGGTTTGCTTGGGCTGAAGTAACAGATTGCAACAACCATAAAATCAAAACTAAATCTCGAAAGATCTTGTTGCGTTTTTCCCAAGTAAAGATAGAAACAAACCTTTTATCAAAGATTGTTTCAACAAATAACAACCCACAATTAAAACCTTTCTGGTACAGCTACTTGAACCTCAAATAACTTTAAAAAACATATCTTCATAAGATCTTCAAGGGACCACAATCACGTTCCAAGAAAATGACTGATGTCCTAGCTTCACGAAATCAGATGTCAAGGCATCTGCTTCGACATCAGGTTGTTTTTGACAAAATGCAAGACAACAATGTAACAACATAAAGCTTTTGACAGCATTTGAATTATTTATGTGTGTTGATTTACAATTGCATTACTGTGAGTAATGAAAACTTAGTTGTCGTCTAGGCATATATATTTCTACAGTTTGGTTGTGGTCTTCCCAGATTGGGAGACTGAAAGATGGTTTTGAAAAGAGAAGAGATACAAGTTACCGAAATGAAAGAGATGCTTCGATTCCTAGGTGTGGTTTTTATGCCACTATACATACTTTTATTAGCAAGTACTGACGTACCTTCCTTATTTGCTAAATCAATCAATTCCTTTGAACACATAAACATAAATTGTGTGTTAGCTCAAAATTTCGCCAAAAGGAAGTTATCGACGCCACCTCGCCAAAGGCAGTTTTCTCGACACAAGTCGAGATTGGCTAGAAAGAAGTGGTTGTGGAAAATACTAAGTTAAATGCTAGCAGCACATGGTCAAGGATGTCGACCACAACAGGGATGGACAACTGAACACATGAAGCAGTTGCAAAAGAAGTGGGCGGTTAAAAGCATGTGCCCCCATCCACGATGTAAAGAAACGGTTGAAAGCGCGTGCCTCCACCCACGATGCAAGAGAGCGGTTACAAGCGCATGCCTTTTCTCATAATACAAGAAGCTTCTGGAATAAGCAAGCGATCGTGGGATATGACGCCAAATCCCAAAGCCCACTAACTCACCCAGCAGAAGGAAAAACCGCCAAGGACATGTGAAACATAAGAGCATTATAAATAGGAGAAGATCATTCAGAAAAAGGGGTTCCCAACTTGACTCTAAAAACTCACTAAAAAGCTCACATGTCCGCATCAAAGAGACTTCAAGAGCCTAACGTGATGATGGGGGAGTATTTTGCAGAACCAACCGTTTATGATTCCTGCGTTTAAATGCTTTGCAAGCTTATTTTGAGTGCTTGTCGATTTATGCTGTTTATTGTAACTTTCATTTCCAAGTTTCCTTTTCGCTTTCGATTTTTCCCTTTTGTATTTTGCATGTTTTGCTTCAATTCAATGAAAATCCAGTTTTAGCTCTTTGCAAGTTCAATCAAGTATTCAGGTTGTCGATAACCTTATTTTACGCACAACACTTTGGCAAGACGTTTTCCCAAAAGAACCCTGATTTTAAACTTTGTCCAGTCGAAATTGGAGAATGTTTGTTTACCAAATATCACCGTAAACAAATTGGCACGCCCAGTGGGACCATTTTTGTGAAAACTAAGTTTTACAGAATGTTTTGTGTGTGTTTTATTTAGTGTATGCTACATGTTACCTGCTACTTGCTTGCGTGCTTTGTTTCTTATATGCACTTGAGAAGTGGTAAGACTGTGAATATGACGAGCAATCGAGGTAGGAATTCTCCCCAAGGATCTAACATTGTCAATCAAAGCAGCCCTGGGGGAAACGGTGACAATACTAATGAAGAAGTATCATCTGGGGTAGGTTCTGGTGCTATGGTACCAACACAGAGCGTGGCGATGTCTACCGTGGCAGAAATGCCCGTTTCAACATCGTTTTAGGCGCTGCCATCTCCAGTAGTATCTAGAGGAGTGGCCAACACGCTACACACCTCGTTCATACCAAATGTTTCTCCGCCTCAGAGAGACATGCCTTTTGGTATGCCCACATCTATGATGCATGGCTTACAAGGTAATTACTCGACATTCTCCGAGAATGTCCTCCCCTTTGGGATACGCCCTTTTGGGGCAAATGAGACAATGCTGAACTTAGGGAGTCGAGTTAGCCTTCCCGGCTTCGCTGCAGGACCTAGCACACAAACTTACTTGTCTACAGGTATGAACTCAGGCTCATTGCAAGCCATCAGGCAGCAAGTTGATGATAGCAACCATGAAATGGTTAATATGTTATCTCGACAGATGGGTGAGATCATTAATCCTCTTATCCAGAACACGAATGCTAATAACCAGCAGTTGGCCCAACAGATGGAACACTTGGCCACAGTGTTAGGAGCCCCAGTCGAAGTTACGCCTTTACCAAATATTACCCTGATCCCACCAGTTCCTGTCGCAATCCCTGCACGTGTCTCACGCCACCATCCCAGAATGTGGGGCAAGATCCTTTATTTGGCGAAAACGAAGGGGTGCGATTGCCACAACAAAACTTGTACGCGGTAAACAGGAATGAAAATGCTGACAGAATTCTAGAATGAATTCGACACCAGAATGCTGGGGGCCAGCTAAACATTGCAGCCGTAGTCGAGAAACTGTTGAATCAGCATGGATTCAACGTGGGATTCGCGAATAGACCCCATTTGTATCAGCCTTTACTAAAGAAGTTCTCGAGGCAGAACTTCCCCGAGGCTGGAAAATCTCCAAGTTTACTAAGTTTTCAGGGGACTCTGGGGAGTCTACTATCGAACATGTAGCTAGGTACCAGATTGAGGCTGGAGACTTAGCCATCAATGAAAATTTAAAGATGAAGTATTTTCCCGGTTCTTTAACTAAGAACGCATTCACATGGTTTACAACCCTTGCCCCAAGGTCAGTTCACACTAGGGCCCAGTTAGAAAGGATTTTCCACGAACAATTATTTAGGAGAGAATGCAAAGTAAGCCTAAAGGACTTGGCTAGCGTCAAGCGAGAAACAGGCGAGTCCATTGATGATTATCTAAACAGGTTCAAGATGCTGAAATCTCGATGTTTCACGCATGTCCCAGAACATGAGTTAGTTATCTTAGCTGCTGGTGGCCTAGAATATTCCATTAGGAAGAAACTCGACACTCAATATATTAGGGATATGTCACAACTAGCGGATATGGTAAGGCAGGTCAAGTTATTGAAAGCCGAAAAGTCTGATGAAAAGGCTAAAACCACTAGCAGGTGGCCTATGAAAGAAAAGGTGGCATACATTGACACCGAACCAGTGTGTTGAAGTATTTGCGTATATCGGGAGATCCCCCTGATGTCGACATCAATGACATAAACTTGGCTGAACTTCAGCCAGGAGATCCTTACGTTTGTAAGGCTTTAAAGCCTTATGAAAACAAACTTGGAGGGGAAACCTCTAAGGATAGTACTCCCGCCGTGAAGACTTATACTTTTGATGTGACCAAATGTGATGCAATTTATGATATACTTGTGTCTGATGGTTTGATTGTGGTCCCTAAGGATCAAAAACTTCCCTCTCCTGAACAAAAAAGGGGGAAGAAGTATTGCAAATATCATAACTTTTTTGGTCATTGGACCTCACAGTGTGTTCGTTTCAGGGATCTTGTCCAGGGAGCATTGGATTCTGGGAGGCTCAAGTATGACGAGAAAGCCAATGGCCAGAAGATTGATACTGACCCCTTGCAAGCTGCTGAATCCAACTATGTGGAACCCCTTCACATTTGTACGGTTGACATCTCTGAGAGGCTCACCTCGGGTTGGGCAATTGGAGAATGGGAGGCTAACGATGTGGCAGTCGAGGAACCAGTCATTGAAGAAGAGGCAAGTCTCAATGAGGTTTATCCCAAGGCTGGGGAAACCCTTGTCGAGTTCTTATCTCGAAGCAAGGATGGAGACAAAGAAGTTATGTTGTGCCCTAGATGCAACGCTGTTTTCGATAAGTCAGCAGCTAAGGCTTATCAGGACTCTGAAATGAAGAGGCATTACCAAAAGAAGGTGCCGGTTGCCAGAAGGCTTAGGTATCCTCATGAGGAACCTGCTGAGAATTCCCCCATGCTGGTTTACCCAAGAACCAATGGTTCAGGCCAGCACCCCCAAGAACTAAGCCGTACCAGAAGTGGCAGAAAGTCGACATAGGCCAAGGCTCTTCATATGTTAATAATTCGCAAGTGTCCAGGAGCTATTCTTATGGTTCTAAGAATTACTACGGGCCACAACAAATGGCAAGGACTCAACTGCGACATTTCTTAAGAAAGAGGAAAGCAGAAAAAGAGAAGGGTGGTAAGTTCCGCTCATTGTAGGACATAAAGCCGGAGGAAAGTGATGGAAAACCAAGCGTTGCGTCAATCATCAACCAACTCGATCACGCCATCCAGCAGGGAATTCCTATGCCAAATACTTGTAAGATCAAGTTTTGATCTAGTAGTACAACTCTATGTTTTGATGATTACAAGTTAACCTTTTGATATGAACAATTGTGGTACTCTAACGTGTTTTTCTGAGTGTGCTATTTGTAGGTTCTGACCTCAACTCAATCTCACACAAATCAGAAGCACTGTGTATAAAGAGTGACCCAAGCAACGCTTTCGCATTCACCATGTTCAGTATGAACAGTGGAAAAGCTTCAGAAGTTCTGAAGTTATACAAACTCTGATGTGGACTCAGTCGCTAGAAGCTCTGAAGATCCAGAAGTTCTGATAACCAAGAAACACTGAAGGTTCAGATGTTCTGATGGTGTAGAAGACTCTGAAGATCCAGAAGCTGAATAGTGGAAACTCTGAAGTCCAGAAGCAAGAAACTCTGAAGGCCATGTTCTTCCTTCTGAGTTCAGAATCAGAAGATACAATGGTCAGAGGATCTGTGCTTTCCCTCTGACTCTGATCAACCGGCTTCACAAGTTCCAATACGAAGCATTCCTCTGATCAGAAGTCTCCTAGGTTTAAAGGTCGCGTCGCTATCCAAGTACAAAAGCAACTGTACCTTCCTGACGACCTACCTAACGTTCTCAGCCACAGCAGAAGCTGGATTTTCCAGAACTGCCCTCCAACGGTAGCATTTCCCATGCAACGCTCAACCCTAATCCTTGGAGTATATATAGAGGCTGAAGATTGAAAGAAGCGGCTAGAAGCAATACATACGCGCAAGACATATTCAAATTATTCTAAGCTTTCTTTCATCTGAAATTCATTGAGTTTACTATTAGCTTTTTAGAAGCAAATCTCTTGTAAACAATTCTTTGATAAACAGTTTGTTTAGTTCCTTTAGGAGATCAAGGTTGATCGGATCCTAGAGAAGACTAAGAGAGTGAATCTTAGTGTGAGCTAAGTCAGTGTAATTGTTAGTCACTTGTAGGTTTCAAGTGCAGTTGTAACTCTTACCTGATTAGTGGATTGCCTTCATTCTAAGAAGGAAGAAATCACCTTAACGGGTGGACTGGAGTAGCTTGAGTGATTTATCAAGTGAACCAGGATAAAATCCTTGTGTGCTTTTCTATCTCTTATCTTTAGCACTTAAGTTCTCGAAAGATTTGTCAAAATCTTTAAGGTGGAAGTTTTGTACTGAAAACGTTATTCAAACCCCCCCTTCTACCGTTTTTCATACCTTCAATTGGTATCAGAGCGCAAGTTCTGATTACCACACCTAACAGTGTTCAGTGATCCGGGCCGGTGTGAAAAACAATGGCTGCCACCACCAGTGAAACTCAAAGAGATGGTTACAATGCAAAGCCTCCTATGTTCGACGGTCAAAGGTTCGAATATTGGAAAGATAGACTGGAAAGTTTCTTTCTGGGTTTCGATGCAGATCTCTGGGATATTATTGTGGATGGCTACGAGCGTCCAGTTGATGCAGATGGCAAGAAGATCCCAAGGTCAGAGATGACTGCAGATCAAAAGAAGCTGTACTCACAACATCACAAAGCAAGAGCAATTCTTCTAAGTGCTATTTCCTATGAAGAGTACCAGAAGATTACAGATCGTGAGTTTGCAAAAGGCATTTTCGAATCTCTGAAGATGTCTCATGAAGGAAACAAGAAAGTCAAAGAATCAAAGGCATTGTCTTTGATCCAAAAGTATGAATCCTTCATCATGGAGCCAAATGAGTCCATTGAAGAAATGTTCTCCAGATTTCAGTTGCTTGTAGCAGGCATACGACCTCTCAACAAGAGCTACACAACAAAAGATCATGTCATAAGGGTCATCAGGTGTCTTCCTGAAAGTTGGATGCCTTTAGTGACTTCAATAGAGCTCACGAGAGACGTTGAGAATATGAGTTTAGAAGAACTCATCAGCATCTTAAAATGCCATGAGCTGAAGCGCTCAGAGATGCAAGATCTGAGGAAAAAGTCCATAGCCTTGAAATCTAAATCTGAAAAGGCTAAGGTTGAGAAGTCAAAAGCTCTTCAAGCTGAAGAAGAGGAATCTGAAGAAGCATCAGAAGATTCTGATGAAGATGAGCTGACTCTGATCTCCAAGAGACTCAACCGCATCTGGAAGCACAGGCAGAGCAAGTTCAAAGGCTCTGGAAAGGCAAAAGGAAAGTATGAGTCCTCAGGCCAGAAGAAGTCTTCAATCAAGGAAGTCACATGTTTTGAGTGCAAAGAATCTGGGCACTACAAAAGTGATTGTCCAAAGTTGAAGAAAGACAAGAAGCCAAAGAAGCACTTCAAGACGAAGAAGAGTCTGATGGTGACATTTGATGAATCAGAGTCAGAGGATGTTGACTCTGATGGTGAAGTCCAAGGACTCATGGCAATTGTCAAAGACAAGGAAGCAGAGTCAAAGGAAGCTGTTGACTCTGACTCAGAATCAGAAGGAGATCCTAACTCAGACGATGAAAACGAGGTATTCGCTTCTTTCTCTACCTCTGAACTGAAACATGCATTGTCTGATATTATGGATAAGTATAACTCCTTATTGTCTAAGCATAAGAAGCTGAAAAAGAACTTATCTGCTGTTTCCAAGACTCCTTCTGAACATGAGAAAATTATTTCTGATCTGAAAAATGATAATCATGCTTTGATCAATTCTAACTCTGTGCTTAAGAACCAGATTGCTAAGTTAGAAGAAATTGTTGCCTGTGATGCCTCTGATTGTAGAAATGAATCTAAGTATGAAAAGTCTTTTCAAAGATTCCTAGCTAAAAGCGTGGATAGAAGCTTAATGGCTTCAATGATCTATGGCGTAAGCAGAAATGGAATGCATGGCATTGGCTATTCTAAACCAATTAGAAATGAGCCTTCTGTGTCTAAAGCTAAATCCTTGTATGAATGCTTTGTTCCCTCTGGTACCATATTGCCTGATCCTGTACCTGCTAAAGTTGCTAAACATCCTCTTAAAAAGGGATCTTTCTCTATGACTAAATATCATGCAAATATTCCTTTAAAATATTATGTTGAGACACCCAAGGTGATCAGAACCTCTGGGGTAACTAACAAAAGAGGACCCAGAAAGTGGGTACCTAAGGACAAGATTATCTATGTTGCAGATATCCTTGATAGCTCCACTGAAACACCAATCATGGTATCTGGACAGTGGATGCTCGCGTCACATGACGGGAGAAAAGCGTATGTTCCGAGAGCTGAAACTTAAGCCTGGAGGCGAAGTTGGCTTCGGAGGAAATGAAAAGGTAAAATTATTGGTACTGGTACTATTTGTGTAGATAGTAGTCCATGCATTGATAATGTTTTATTGGTAGACGGCTTAACACATAACTTATTGTCTATAAGTCAATTAGCTGACAAGGGTTATGATGTTATATTCAATCAAAAGTCCTGCCGGGCTGTAAGTCAGATCGATGGCTCTGTTCTATTTAACAGCAAGAGGAAGAACAACATCTATAAGATCAGATTATCTGAGTTGGAGGCTCAGAATGTGAAGTGCCTTCTGTCTGTTAATGAAGAGCAGTGGGTATGACATAGACGGTTAGGGCATGCCAGTATGAGAAAGATTTCTCAGCTGAGCAAGCTAAACCTTGTCAGGGGCTTACCCAATCTGAAGTTCGCTTCAGACGCTCTTTGTGAAGCATGTCAGAAAGGCAAATTCACAAAAGTCCCTTTCAAGGCAAAGAATGTTGTCTCAACCTCAAGGCCGTTGGAACTTCTGCATATCGACCTTTTTGGACCAGTGAAAACTGAGTCTATAGGTGGCAAGAGATATGGGATGGTTATCGTTGATGACTATAGCCGCTGGACATGGGTAAAGTTTCTAACCCGCAAGGATGAGTCTCATGCTGTGTTCTCTACCTTCATTGCTCAAGTGCAAAACGAGAAGGCTTGTAGGATTGTGCGTGTCAGAA
Organism: Lotus japonicus; assembly: GCF_012489685.1. Classification (NCBI taxonomy): domain Eukaryota; kingdom Viridiplantae; phylum Streptophyta; class Magnoliopsida; order Fabales; family Fabaceae; genus Lotus; species Lotus japonicus. The sequence goes on along the minus strand of NC_080043.1, from coordinate 36,250,413 downwards.
GTGACCATGGTGGAGAGTTTGAGAATGACAAGTTTGAGAGTCTGTTTGATTCCTATGGAATTGCACATGATTTCTCTTGTCCCAGAACTCCTCAACAAAATGGTGATGTTGAGAGGAAGAACAGAACTCTTCAGGAGATGGCTAGAACCATGCTCCAAGAAACTGGCATGGCTAAGCACTTTTGGGCAGAGGCAGTAAATACAGCATGTTACATTCAGAACAGAATCTCTGTGAGACCAATTCTGAATAAGACTCCTTATGAATTGTGGAAGAACATAAAGCCCAACATTTCTTATTTTCATCCTTTTGGCTGTGTTTGTTATGTTCTCAATACTAAGGATAGATTGCATAAATTTGATGCTAAGTCTTCTAAGTGTCTATTACTTGGTTATTCTGATAGATCTAAAGGTTTTAGATTTTATAATACTGATGCTAAGACTATTGAAGAATCCATTCATGTTAGATTTGATGATAAGCTTGACTCTGACCAGTCAAAGCTAGTTGAAAAGTTTGCAGATTTAAGCATTAATGTTTCTGACAAAGGCAAAGCTCCAGAGGAAGTTGAGCCAGAGGAAGATGAACCAGAGGAAGAAGCTGGTCCCTCTAACTCACAAATTCTGAAGAAGAGCAGAATCACTGCAGCTCACCCTAAGGAATTGATTCTGGGTAACAAAGACGAACCAGTCAGAACCAGATCTGCCTTCAGACCCTCTGAAGAGACCTTGCTCAGTCTGAAAGGATTGGTGTCCTTAATTGAACCCAAGTCCATAGATGAAGCTCTTCAGGACAAGGATTGGATTCTGGCCATGGAAGAAGAATTGAATCAATTTTCCAAGAACGATGTTTGGAGCTTAGTGAAGAAGCCTGAGAATGTCCATGTTATTGGAACGAAATTGGTATTCAGAAACAAGCTGAATGAGAAAGGAGATGTAGTCAGAAACAAGGCAAGGCTAGTTGCTCAAGGCTACAGCCAGCAGGAAGGAATAGACTACACTGAAACATTTGCTCCAGTAGCAAGACTGGAGGCAATCAGACTGTTGATCTCTTTCTCAGTAAATCACAACATAGTTCTACATCAGATGGACGTAAAGAGTGCCTTCCTAAATGGTTATATTTCAGAGGAAGTCTATGTTCATCAACCCCCAGGCTTTGAAGATGAGAAGAAACCAGACCATGTGTTCAAATTGAAGAAATCACTCTATGGTCTGAAGCAAGCTCCCTGAGCATGGTATGAGAGACTTAGCTCATTCCTTCTGGAGAATGAGTTTGTAAGGGGTAAAGTAGATACAACTCTTTTTTGTAAGACTTATAAAGATGATATCTTAATTGTGCAAATTTATGTTGATGATATTATATTTGGTTCTGCTAATCAATCTCTATGCAAAGAATTTTCTGAGATGATGCAGGCTGAATTCGAGATGAGTATGATGGGAGAATTAAAGTACTTTCTGGGAATACAAGTTGATCAAACACCAGAAGGAACATATATCCATCAGAGCAAGTACACTAAAGAACTTCTGAAGAAGTTCAATATGCTGGAATCTACAGTGGCCAAGACTCCAATGCATCCTACATGCATTCTGGAGAAAGAAGATAAAAGTGGTATGATAGGTTCACTTCTATACTTAACTGCATCTAGGCCAGACATACTATTTAGTGTTCATTTATGTGCTCGTTTCCAATCAGATCCAAGGGAAACCCACTTAACTGCTGTTAAGAGGATCCTAAGGTATCTGAAAGGCACCACTAACCTTGGCTTGATGTATAAGAAAACATCAGAGTATAAGCTTTCAGGTTATTGTGATGCTGATTATGCTGGAGATAGAACAGAGAGAAAAAGTACTTCTGGAAATTGTCAATTTCTGGGAAGCAATCTAGTCTCATGGGCAAGCAAGAGGCAATCAACCATTGCACTATCAACTGCAGAAGCAGAATATATCGAAGCAGCAATATGCAGCACTCAGATGCTCTGGATGAAACATCAGCTGGAGGATTATCAGATCCTTGAGAGCAATATCCCAATCTATTGTGATAACACTGCTGCAATCTCATTAAGTAAGAATCCTATCTTGCACTCAAGGGCAAAGCACATTGAGGTAAAGTATCACTTTATTAGAGATTATGTACAGAAGGGCGTACTTCTTCTGAAGTTTGTTGATACTGACCATCAATGGGCAGATATCTTTACAAAGCCCTTAGCAGAGGATAGATTTAATTTTATTCTGAAAAATCTAAACATGGACTTTTGTCCAGAGTGAAGATGGATCAGAACCTCTGACTATGATACTTCTTGATCAGAAGATGTCTAGTCCAGAAGGTAACTCAATCAGAGTGTGTGTACCCACTGGTACTGACTCTGAAGCTGAGACAACAACACGTGTGTCAGAATTTCTGATGCATAGTTCCTTGTGCCCGTGTGACAGTCTGTTATGATTGCGTGTAGATGTGCTTCTCTCCTGTGTGTGATTTGTGTATTTTACTGTTACTATCTATCTTTAATTTTCAACCGTTGATCTTAAAGTGCTTTTTGAATCAACAACGGTTATTTGATAAAACCCACTATACACACACGATCTCCATCACTTCCGGTTTTTACTCTCGCTCTCTCTCTGCTTTTCAAAAACCGCTTATTCTCGATTTCTCTCTCGATCTCTCTTCATCTTTCAACCTTCATCTTCTACCTCAAACCTTCAACCACTTCAAAAATGGTGAGACAAACAAGAAGATCTACTGCAGATGCACCTCAGTTCCCTCACATGGTAGTCGGTCTAGCAACGGGTCAAAGGGACCCTGAGAATCCGACATCAGATCAAGGTCAAGCTCAAGAGCAGAGTGTTCCAATTGCAGAACGGGGCTGTGCCGTTCACTGCGTATTTGCTCCTGAGGAACTCCAAGTCCTGGCAGAATGGAGATTCAACCTCGACAACCTGGCTGCAAATGGGTATGATCTTCGTCCTGAAGTCCAAGCTCAAGGTTGGGGAAATTATTTCAACAGACTTCGAGGACCGGTGTATGAGAAACTGGTAAAGGAATTCTGGAAGCATGCCGACTGCGACGATACTCAAGTGGTATCGTACATTCTTGGAAGAAAGATCATCATCACGGAGAAGTCCTTCGTGAACTTGCTGGGAGCAGACACTGCTTATGGGTATCGTTTCCAACTCACGGAATCGAAGCTGAAACCCAGCACCAAGAATACAATCAACGAGGCCCTGTACACCACTTTCAAACCGGGCAAGACGAGTTACAAGGTGATGGACCTTCATCCCAAGCTCAGAATCTGGCACAAGATCCTGCTCCACTGCATAAACCAGAGACCAAAGGGCAGTTCTCCAGACTACATCAACTTCAACCAGAAGGTGATGTTGTTCTTCATCCAAGATCAGAAGAAGATCTGCCTTCCCTACTTCCTGTTCTCCTACTTGAAGGAATGCATCCGGAAGTCTCGCACCACCGCCTCCATCAAGTCTGCAATCAAATATATCCCCTTTGGGAGACTGCTCTCAGACTTTCTCATTGAGAGCAACCTGGTGCAAGATCTGGTCAATGCTGGATGTGTAGAGGATCTGAGCACCATTGTCAGTGATGTCTTCACTGCAACTTCTCTGAAGAAGATGGGTTTGGTCCAGAAGAAGATTGCTCCTGCTCGTGAAGACACATCTTCTGAAATCAGAAACAGAAGGATGCCTCTGAATGACTACCCTCTGTGGACTCAGGCAGACAATCCTGACGCCATCAGATGCTATGTTGAAGACCTCAGGGCTCAAGGATTCGAAATTGATCTTGATGATTTCGTCAGCAGACTACCGCCAGCTCCAGAGTTTCCTTCTCCTCCCAAGAAGAAAGTTCAGAGGAAGATGGCTCTGGAAGAATCCTCTGAGGAATCAGATGTTCCTCTGGTCAAAACGAAGAAGAGAAAGCCTGATGATGCTGATGATAGTGATGATGAGGATGGTCCTCCCAAGAAGAAGAAGAAGCAGGTCAGAATCGTGGTGAAGCCTACTCGGGTGGAACCAGCTGCTGAAGTGGTCAGAAGGACTGAACCTCCTGCCAGAGTGACTAGATCATCAGCTCATTCAAGTAAGTCTGCACTTGCTTCTAATGATGATTTGAATTTATTTGATGCACTCCCTATTTCTGCTATGCTCAAACACTCCTCAAATCCACTCACTCCTATTCCTGAATCCCAACCAGCTGCACAAACCACCTCTCCACCACATTCCCCCAGATCTTCCTTCTTTCAACCTTCACCTACTGAAGCACCTCTCTGGCATTTGCTTCAGAACCAACCCTCTAGGTCAGAAGAACCAACCTCTCTTATTACCATTCCGTACGACCCATTATCTTCTGAACCCATCATCCTTGAACAACCAGAGCCCAACCAAACAGAACCACAACCCAGAACGTCTGATCACTCTGTTCCAGAGCATCAGAACGTCCTGCTGCCAGAACCACGGATACAGACTCTTCAACAGCCTTTACACCTGTATCCTTCACAACCAATGTTGCTGATTCTTCTCCCTCCAATAACTCTCCCGAACTTTCAGTGTCTAACCAATCCTCGGTTAGATCACCCCATCCTCTGGTTGAAACTTCAGACCCTCACCTTGGAACCTCTGAACCCAATGCTCAACTGATTAACATTGGTTCTCCACAAGGTGCCTCTGAAGCTCATAGCAGCAATCACCCAGCCTCTCCTGAAACCAACCTCTCCATAATTCCCTATACTCACCTCCAACCCACATCTCTCTCTGAGTGCATCAATATTTTCTATCATGAAGCCTCTTTGAGGCTCCGCAATGTGCACGGTCAGACTGACCTCAGTGAGAATGCTAAAAGTGTGGCTGATGAGTGGAACAATCTGGGCACTTGGCTAGTGGCTCAAGTTCCAATTATGATGCAGCTCCTGCATCCAGAGGGAAGTCAGAGCATTGAGGCTGCAAAGCAAAGGTTTGCTCGAAGGGTGGCTCTTCATGAACAAGAACAGAGACAGAAGCTTCTTGAAGCCATTGAAGAAGCCAAGAGAAAGAAGGCTCAAGCAGAAGAAGCTGCACGTCTAGCCAGACTAGAGGCAGAGCGACTTGAAGCTGAGGCTGAAGCTCTTAGATGCCAAGCACTTGCACCAGTTGTGTTTACTCCTGATGCTTCTGCTTCCATTCCAGATCTTGAAGCTGCTCAGAATGTTCCTTCCAGTTCTACTCAGACAAGCTCATCCAGACTCGACATCATGGAACAGCGTCTTGACATTCATGAATCCATGCTGATTGAGATGAAGCAAATGATGATGGAACTTCTGCGACGATCTGACAAACCTTAGTTTTAGGATCTCTTCTTTTTCTTTCTTCTTATCTAACGCTGTTTTATTTAAACTCTATTTCTTTTTATTTACTTATTCTATTTTATTCGTTTGTGATTCTATATGCATATCTATATATATATTTGTATCACATATGTTTGCAAAAATCTTTTTTATTCATCATATTTCTATGTTTACATCATATTTCTTTACATCATAAAATCTAGAATGGAGGATCCCTCCTCATTCTTCTGCACTCCTGGCGCTGCTCTGACCTATCTTTCTCCAGACGCTCCAGTACATGCTGGATGTTGCTGAGCCTGTCCTTTAGCTCATCCCTCTCCAGAATCTCTTCTGCAGTATTGAGCTCCTCTTCCAAACTTTCTTTTTCTTCCAGCAGCTTGAGTTCAAGCCGGCTGAGTTCTTGCACCTCCTCCACGAAGGCAAGAAATTCCTTCAGGTCTCTCTCCAACTCTGGACGCAGGTCCTCTTCCAGCAGTGTCCGTGTCAGCTCCGCGATGGTAGTTGCACCCTCTGGATGCCTGATGTTCAGGAACAAGTCCTCTTCAAAGGCCTTCTTCCTCAGCTCTTCTAATGCTACAATGTATGCTGTCATTTTCTTTACTGAAAATCGTTCGAGGTGTGAAGCTTACCTTTCTCTCCAACGCTTTATATAGGCTTCACTTTATCTCTGAAAGTTAATGCTCCTACAGTTTCTCGAGGTTAAGTTCTTGGTAACTGACCCTTCTCTTTACTCACTTGACCGGTGGTAAACGTTCTTCTTTTGCATTAACTCTTCTATTTATTTTCGCCTAACTCTGACTCTTGCATCGTTTTCATTTTCTTTAAACTTAGACCTTCTCTGAGGGGGAGTACCTTGTACTTCAAGCTAAGTTTTTCACACCCCAAGCTTTTTGCTTATGACAAAAAGGGGGAGTAAACCCAGTTTTTGATGTGTAAGATGTGTTAGTGTGATTTAATTTTTCTTTTGGAGAATTTAAGAGTTCCACCTTCATGACCATAGATGTGTCACTGGGCAAATACAAGGAATACATTTCACTCTTCTGAAGTGATTCTAAGTTGACTCTGATACTCAAGACTCTGATACCCTGTCCGTGACTCTGATTACTTATGCGCTCTGATTACTCGATTTTCATCTATGTCATAAGTTTTTCACTCTGAACTCTTATATCATTTAGCTCAGAATCTAGACTTTACTAACGTTTTCATCAAGTATTAGATTCAGGGGGAGCTAAGCTCAGAATCAAGCAGTGACTTGAATTCAGAATGAGCAAGATAAACTATTCACATCAGGATAAGTCTTATTCTATATCTCTAAACTCTGACTGAATTCAGTTTAATGTTTAAGAATTGTTCATCAAAAATTTTAGTTTTGTCATCATCAAAAAGGGGGAGATTGTAAGATCAAGTTTTGATCTAGTAGTACAACTCTATGTTTTGATGATTACAAGTTAACCTTTTGATATGAACAATTGTGGTACTCTAACGTGTTTTTCTGAGTGTGCTATTTGTAGGTTCTGACCTCAACTCAATCTCACACAAATCAGAAGCACTGTGTATAAAGAGTGACCCAAGCAACGCTTTCGCATTCACCATGTTCAGTATGAACAGTGGAAAAGCTTCAGAAGTTCTGAAGTTATACAAACTCTGATGTGGACTCAGTCGCTAGAAGCTCTGAAGATCCAGAAGTTCTGATAACCAAGAAACACTGAAGGTTCAGATGTTCTGATGGTGTAGAAGACTCTGAAGATCCAGAAGCTGAATAGTGGAAACTCTGAAGTCCAGAAGCAAGAAACTCTGAAGGCCATGTTCTTCCTTCTGAGTTCAGAATCAGAAGATACAATGGTCAGAGGATCTGTGCTTTCCCTCTGACTCTGATCAACCGGCTTCACAAGTTCCAATACGAAGCATTCCTCTGATCAGAAGTCTCCTAGGTTTAAAGGTCGCGTCGCTATCCAAGTACAAAAGCAACTGTACCTTCCTGACGACCTACCTAACGTTCTCAGCCACAGCAGAAGCTGGATTTTCCAGAACTGCCCTCCAACGGTAGCATTTCCCATGCAACGCTCAACCCTAATCCTTGGAGTATATATAGAGGCTGAAGATTGAAAGAAGCGGCTAGAAGCAATACATACGCGCAAGACATATTCAAATTATTCTAAGCTTTCTTTCATCTGAAATTCATTGAGTTTACTATTAGCTTTTTAGAAGCAAATCTCTTGTAAACAATTCTTTGATAAACAGTTTGTTTAGTTCCTTTAGGAGATCAAGGTTGATCGGATCCTAAGAGAGTGAATCTTAGTGTGAGCTAAGTCAGTGTAATTGTTAGTCACTTGTAGGTTTCAAGTGCAGTTGTAACTCTTACCTGATTAGTGGATTGCCTTCATTCTAAGAAGGAAGAAATCACCTTAACGGGTGGACTGGAGTAGCTTGAGTGATTTATCAAGTGAACCAGGATAAAATCCTTGTGTGCTTTTCTATCTCTTATCTTTAGCACTTAAGTTCTCGAAAGATTTGTCAAAATCTTTAAGGTGGAAGTTTTGTACTGAAAACGTTATTCAAACCCCCCCCCCTTCTACCGTTTTTCATACCTTCAATACTGACAACGCCAAAGAAAAGGGCGTAGCAGTGGAAGACGAAGATGAAGACATGATAGAAGATTTCGATGACAGTGATGGGGAGGATCTCAACATCATCTGTGTGGTTTCCATCTTGCCTGCAGACTTCGACAGAATCTCAGAAGTGACTGAAAGCGATGAAGATTATTATGTCAAAGAGGAAGCTGACGACAACCCCTTGTGCTATTATGTGATGCAGAAAGGGACTGTTGAAGATGACAGAGCTATCTTTCAAAGACCTTCAGAGCAAATGAAGAACCAGTTGAAACCTTTGTTTGTATGGGCCAAAGTGGAAGAGAAGGGAGTCAACAAAGTCCTAGTTGATGGTGGAGCCGCAATCAACCTGATGCCCAGGTTCATGCTCAAGAAATTGGGCAAAACTGAAGCGGATATGATTCCTCACGACATGGTATTATCAGATTACGAAGGAAAAACTAGCACTTCTCTAGGTGCTATCATGCTGAACATAACTGTAGGGAAAGTTAGCATATCAACTCTCTTCATCGTGGAACCATCTAAAGCCAACTATAACTTACTGCTAGGCAGAGAATGGATCCACGGAGTAGAAGCAGTACCTTCCACCCTTCACCAGAGAATATCCATATGGAAAGCAGATTGCGTAGTCGAGAACGTGCAAGCGGATCAAAGCTATTATTTGGCAGAGGCAGGCTATGTCGATAAAAAGAACTTCGAGAAGAATTTGGCCATAATTTCCCCGATGAACACAGTGGCCAATCAATATTTCAACCCTTACTCTGAGTACTCTATAACTCTAGATCTTGTTCGAGGATTATACCTCAATGAGTCATGCAAGGCAAATGCCATGAATGGATGGCAGAGCGAGGAGGAAGATGCCACTAAAGAGTGGCAGAGCAACAAGAATGATGATTAATTCGAGCTTGGCTCGAATTTTGGCTTACGCAGCCGAAAGTAAAATAAAAACGGCTCTAGAAGCCGACCTCATGGCTGAAGGTGCGGCCAAAAAAGTTGCTGATGTTTCAGTCTTACCTATCGAAATGTCAAGGTAGAATGAAGCAGCGGTGATAGAAGATAACTTGTGCTTAGAAAATGAAGAAAAACAATATGTCGAAGGTATAGAAGATCTTCGAAATCTGAGGTTGGACTGCATCTACGACGATGGCCCTCTAGGATTCGAGAAACCCCTAATATATGTCACCAAGAAGATGGAGGCACATGACCCCTTGGAGGAGGTGGATTTAGGCGATGGATGCAAGTAAAGGCCAACTTACATCAGTGCTCTCATTGATCCAGAGCTCAAAGATCGAATGGTAGATTTGATGAAAGAGTTTAAGGACTGCTTCGCTTGGGATTATGATGAAATGCCTGGTCTGAGTCGAGAATTGGTGGAGTTACAGCTACCAATTAAGAAAGACAAGAAACCAGTAAAGCGACTTTCAAGGAGATTTCATCCAGATGTTTTGGTGAAGATCAAAGAGGAAATTGAAAGACTCCTTAAGTGAAAATTCATCAGAATAGCCAGGTATGTCGATTGGCTAGCCAATGTGGTCCCTATGATTAAAAAGAATGGCAAAATGCGAGTCTGTGTCGATTTTCGAGACTTAAACGCTGACACTCCTAATGATGAATATCACATGCCTATCGTTGAAATGATGATTGATTCAGCAGCTGGCCATGAATATTTAAGCCTATTAGATGGGTACTCTGGATATAACCAAATTTTCATTGCAGAGGGAGATGTGTCGAAAACAACTTTTCGATGTCCTGGTGCCTTAGGGACATATGAGTGGGTGGTCCATTTGGACTGAAAAATGCTGGCGTGACCTATCAAAGGGTAATGAAAACCATTTTCCACGATTTTATTGAAAAGTTTATGCAGGTTTACATCGATGACATAGTGGTTAAATCGAGAGATGACCGTTTATCTCACCTAAGAATGTCCTTCGAAAGAATGAGGAAACACGGTTTAAAAATGAACCCCCTCAAATGCGCTTTTGGTGTGGTTGCAGGTGATTTTCTCGGCTTTGTGGTGCACAAGATAGGCATTGCGATTAACAAAAACAAAGCTAAAGTTATCTTCGACACTAGCCCGCCAACTAACAAGAAGCAATTGCAGTCCCTACTTGGAAAAATCAACTTCCTAAGGAGGTTCATTGTTAACTTAAGTGAGAAGACGAAAGTGTTTTCATCACTCCTCCAATTGAAGAAAGAATAAACTTTTCGATGGGAGGTAGAGCATCAGAAGTCTTTCGATGAGCTCAAGAAATATCTATCAAGTCCTCCCTTAATGAGTCCACCTGTGAAGGGAAGACCAATGAAGTTGTACATTTCAGCCACAGATGAGACTATTGGAAGCATGCTAGCCCAAGAGGATGAAGATGGCGTCGAAAGGGCCATATTCTACTTAAGCTGTGTGCTAAACGACGTGGAAACTCGATATACTCTAATCGAGAAGTTGTGTCTATGCTTGTATTTCTCTTGTGTAAAGCTGAAATGTTATATAAAGCCAATCGATGTAATGGTTTTTTCTCATTATGATATAATAAAGCACATGTTATCCAAACCAATTTTGCATAGTCGAATTGGTAAGTGGGCTCTAGCCCTGATTGAATACTCACTAACTTATATCCCTTTGAAAGCAATTAAGGGGCAAGTGGTTGCAGACTTTCTGGTAGATCACACTCTGCTCAGAGAGATTCTAACTTACGTAGGAATCTAACCCTGGAAGTTGTTTTTCGATGGCTCGAGCCATAAGAAGGGGTCAGGAATAGGAATGTTCATAAAGTCGCCACACAACATCCCTACTAAGGTCAAATTTAGAATTAAAGAAAATTGTTCCAATAATGAAGCCGAATACGAGGCCTTGATTTCTGGCCTAGAGATCCTGTTGGCTTTAGGAGCAAGAAATGTCATCGTAAAAGGCGACTCTGAATTGGTAATAAAGCAACTTACCAAAGAATATAAATGCATTAATGAGAATTTGGCATGGTACTTCAGGAAAGCCACCAGCTTATTAGCCAAGTTCAACGAGCCTGGAGTCACGTACCTAGAATAGAAAATCAAGTAGCCAACGAGTTGGCGCAAATTGCTTCTCGGTATATGGTAGATAAAGCCAAGTTAGGAAAGTTAATTGAGGTCAAAGAGAAATTGAGTCCTTCTAATCTTGACATTCTTAATATCGACAACATGGTCCCAAATGATTGGAGAAAGCCAACAGTCGATTATTTGTTAAATCTTGTGGAACCACTGATAGGAAAGTGAAATACAGGTCCTTAAGTTATACGATTATTGGCAATGAATTGTTCAAGAAAAATGTCGACGGGACCTTGCTTACGTGCTTGGATAATGCCAAAGCGTATGTGGCCACGTCCGCTGTTCACGATGGGCTATGCGGGGCACATCAAGCAGGCATTAAAATGAAGTGGATACTTTCTCGACAAGGAGTTTATTGGCTAACTATCTTAAAGGATTGCATTGAATATGCCAAAGGCTTCCAGGAATGCCAAGCTCATGCAGGCATACAACATGTCTCAGCAAATGAATTGCACTCGATCATAAATCCATGGCCATTCAGAGGTTGGGCCCTCGACCTTATAGGAGAGATAAAGCCATCCTCATCTAGGCAGCACAAGTATATAATCGTTGCTGTCGATTATTTCACCAAATGGGTAGAAGCCATCCCACTCCAGAACGTCACTCAAGACTCTGTAATTGATTTTATCCTGAAACATATCATTTACCGGTTTGGGATTCCGGAGACACTAACCACTGACCAAGGCACAATGTTCGTGGGTCGAAAAGTAATGCAGTTCACAGAGAGCTGAGGCACCAAGATGCTAACTTTGACACCTTACTATGCTCAGGCTAATGGCCAGGTGGAAGCTGCTAACAAGGTACTGATAGGTTTAATCAAGAGGCATATAGGACGAAAGCCAAAAAGTTGGCACGAGACTTTAGACCAAATCTTGTGGGCTTATAGAAATTCACCAAAAGAAGCCATTGGAACTACGCCATTTAAACTAACTTATGGGCATGAAGCAGTGTTGCCCACAGAAATATATTTGCAATCTTGCAGGGTGCAAAGGCAAATGGAGATTCCAAGCAAAGACTATTGGAGCATGATGCTCGATGAGATGGTGGACTTGGATGAAGAAAGATTGTTAGCCTTGGACATGCTAATTCGACAAAAGGAGCGCATTGTGAGAGCCTATAGTAAAAAGGTTAAGTCTAGATCTTTTATTAGAGGTGATTATGTGTGGAAAGTTATTTTGCCTATGGATAAGAGAAATAGAAACTATGGCAAATGGGCCCCAAACTGGGAAGGTCCCTTCACAGTCAAGAAAGTGTTTTCAAATAACGCGTATTCGATTAAGGAAATAGGGTGCCAAGGGCGACGTGTGACAGTGAATGGAAAGTGCTTGAAACCGTATAAACCCATGTTACACGAAATCGAAATTAAAACATGAGAACATTAAAGATAGATTAAACCAAATGGAGTGTTCATTTATTCAAGTTATTGGGACATTACAATGGTTTAAACAAAGAAAGAAGAGGAAGTTGTTGTCGAGCGGAATGAGTCATATTGACGTCTTAAAGGCGCCAAAAGCACGTCAACATCATCTCGCCTACCCTCGAGGGTCACCTGCTCCGAGCGGAGCTCAGACATATCGAGAGAAATCGATGTGATGTCCCGACTCAGCTTCCCCTGCTCTTCTGCTTCTTCAGGACCCAGCTGGTCCAGCGCATTCTCCAGTCGATCTAAGTCTTCTACTCTGAACTCGAGGCCGGCCTCGATGCCAAGCAGCTCCATGACAATGTCCCTACGTCGCTCAAAGAGTGGGACTACCTCATCCAGCAGCTCCTGGAATTGTTGAAGGAAAACCCTCAACTCAGAAAAGATTCCCCTATGGAGTAAATGGTTAATGAGCGGCCTCAGTTGATCAACCTCGTGTAAGGAAGAATGTAGGTAGGAGAAGAGGTGACGCTCAAAGGCTACAGAATACACTTCTTTGCGGAGAACGCGGGTGGAGGCCATTGCTGTAAAGGCAAAGTTCTTGCTAAGAAGGAAGAGCTTCGGAAGATATGTTATGGCTAAAGAGGAAAAAAACACAGTTGTTTATAAGCGTAACAAAGAGTTGAAGTTAATGCATGGTAATCAGTTACCAAAATCCCATCCTATAGCTAAGGGCCACGTGGGTCAGCGCCTTAAATATAGCGGGTAGTTCCATCTTCGGTGGACGGAGAAAATGCAGTAAAGACCGTTATAAATTGCCCCAGTTTCAAGGAGCAAAACTATGACCCAGAAGGCAAGGCAGTTAGCGTCAGTACCAAGAAATAAAAAGCATAACAACAACAAGAGTTTAGCCATGCATGCCATACTTAAAAATGTTTCAGAGCAAGGCCAAACGGCCACAATGTCGACATTGGCGGGTCGCCATTACAAAACTCGGCAAGCAAAGGCCATTCATAGTCATTATAAATGAGTACAAACCAACGAATGGTGAAAATCCTAGAGTTTAGATTTGAAGGAACTAAGTTGGGGGCCGAAGGCAGAAATCTTGGTCTCGAGATCTTGCTTAATCAATTTGTCAGCCTCGACTTCCTTGATAAGCTTACTCGAAGAAAGCACCGTTTCTTTGGAGTTGTTAGCAAGTTTGCGTAGTTGCTGATCCACATATGGTCTTTCCTCGACCAAAGCGGCCCTTCGCTTCTTTAGTTCACCCGTTTCTTGTTGAAGCTCAACAAGTTTGATATCGAGATTGACGAGGTCAGCTGCTATAGCTCCCTTCCTGGCACTCAGCTTACCAAGCTCCTCTTTGGCTGCTGCAATCTCCCCTTTGTCAGAAGAGATTTTAGACTCCTTGGTCATTATGGCCTGGTCCACAGTCTTAGCCTTGTCAAAAGAAGCAAGCACATCAACCAGAATTGGGTGTTTGGTAAAACCTGGCTTAACTCAAATTGTCGAGAAACCAATTGGGGATTGTAGCCACATAAAGTATAGTCCTTACTAGCAAAAACTATGGTCAAAACCCGAGGGGAGAGGATAGTTTGCCAAAGCGAAATATGGTGTTCTTTGGTGGTACCAAGACAAGGGTAGGAATGTTTTAGCCAAGAAGGGCCAAAATCAGGCTTGCTGTAAGGAGAAAAACTAGAACGATAACGGTCTATCTGGAGGAACATGGTGAAGTATTTTCTGAAATCCGCTTCAAAGTTAGCAGCTTCGTGAACCGGGGTAAGAGCCTCGAGTCGATGAGCGTCAATCCTTGTGCTAGGCTTGGCAAAAGCATCTACTTTTCTTGACAACTGGGGTTTTAGTATAGCATTTAACCAGAGCTGAAGTAACCATAGAGGACCGGCCGCGTTTAGGGATGAGACCTTGGAGTCGCGTAAATCTGCCACAACCTCACTGATAAGTTGGTAGAGATTACCAAGAACAAGTCTACCCAAGGCAAGTTTTTTACCTTCATGTAGCAAATTGGCAAGGGGTAGTAGCTTGGCAGCAATTCTCAGCGATTTAGTACAAAACACATAAGCTGATAGCCAATATAGAAGAAAAGCGACATGCTCAGCATCTTGGACAGGACCGTCATTGACGTAGTGTTGCTCAATAAATCGACTAAAGGACATGTTAGCAGTGGAGCTCGCTATCGGTGTGGTCAGCCCGGAGGAAGAATGATAATCGTCACCTAGTGGCCATAAGCCAAATATGGCAGCATCGTCGAGAAGAGTAGGTGCGATCATACCAAAGGGGACATGAAAGCAATTGGTACCCTTTTCCCAAAAATAAAACGAGCTAAGTAACATGGCTGAGTTATAGGTGATGGGAGATCTCGACAGCTGAATGAGGTCGAAAATACCAAGTTCCTTCCAAAACTTCTCTTTCTCAGCCTGAATCCTGTTGAGCCAGACAAGATAAGCCCCTACATTGGCATGAGGGTTAGGGGGAGCAGAGCGAAAAGCTCTTCGAAGATCAGGGAAAAAAGGCAAACAATATAAAGGTTGAAAAGCCAAAATGAGCTCTTGGCCTTTAACGCTAGGATGGAACGACTCATGACCATTGGGGAGACTATGGTGAATGTATGAAAAACGATAGAAAGGGGGGTTTGAATAGCGTTTTAAAACTAAGACTCGACCCGCTTGAGATTTAATTAAATCTCTTCAACCACCAAAGATAAAAGTGCTAAGATAAGAGTTAAGGAAAGCACACAAATGATTTTATCCTGGTTCACTTGATAAATCCCTCAAGCTAATCCAATCCACCCGTTAAGGTGATTTCTTCCTTCTTAGAATGAAGGCAATCCACTAATCAGAGTTTGTTACAACTGCACTTGCTACCTGCAAAGTGACTAACAATACACTGACTTAGCTATCACTAAGATTCACTCTCTTAGTCTACTCTAGGATCCGATCAACCTTGATCTCCTAAAGGAAAATCAAACAACTGTTTGAAGGTTTGGGTTTACAAGGAAATGCTTCTTAGAAAGCTAATAGTAAACACAATTAATACAATGTGAAGAAAGAATGCTTTGAGAGAGTATTTGATTTCGCGTGAGCTTCTACAAAATTCTTCCCAAAAAGCATCTTTCATCTTCAGCCTCTTTATATACTCCAAGGAATTAGGTTTGGAAGTTTGCATGGAATGCTACCGTTGGAGGGCAGATCTGAGTTTTCCAGGTTCTGCTGTGGCTGAATCAATTAGGTAAGGTCGTCAGGAATGGTACACTTGCTTTTGTACTTTGGATAGCGACATGACCTTTATCCTTGTTGACTTCTGATCAGAGTGATGCTTCATCTTGGAACTTGTGAAGCTTGGTTATCAGAGTCAGAGGGAAGCTTGGATCCTCTTACCTTTGTACCTTCTTCTTCTGAACTCAGAGGAGAAGTACTTGGTCTTCAGAGCCAGCTTACTCTTGGACTTCAGAATCTTCACTACTCAGCTTCTGGACTTTCAGAGCTTCTGGACCTTCAGAGCTTCTGATCCTTCAGAGTGTCTGATTCTTCAGAGCTTCTGATCCTTCAGAACTTCTGATCCTTCAGAGCTTCTAGTGAGCTGAATCCATATCAGAGCTTTATAATCTTCAGATCTTCTGAAGCTTGATCTACTGTTCAGATTGAACATAGTACGTGCGAAAGCGTTGTAGAGGTTACTCTTTTAGCAAAATGCTTCTGATTTATGTGAAATAAGACCAGAGTCATGGTCTATGATTAGAACACTCAGAAAACAACGTTAGAGTACCATAATTGTTCATACATAATAGTTAACATGTAATCATCAAAACATAGAGTTGTACTACATGATCAAAACTTGATCTTACATATGGGTATTCCCTGGTTTTATTACTTTCAGAGGACCTAACATGGCGCGTAAACTACCATTAACAGAGAAAGGAATGAGTACCTGGGATTTCCAGATAGCCCGCTTCTCTTCCACGTTTGGCGGTTCTGGGATGAACACGCGCTTGCCTTCCTCCAGCTCGAGCTCAGCAGCCAAAGGGAAGGTCTTGCCAGAGTCGGAAGTCATTGGGAGATGAATGCTGATGAGTCACTAGAGGATTTGGGGAAGAAGATTGTAAATTCTGGAATAGGTAAAAGCTTGAAGAGAAACGTTAATAGAGTATTTATAAGCTTGAGGAAAGGGACGGATGTGAACCAGATTATAGAATGGTAAGTAAAAGTTTGAGGTCCAACGGTTATTTTAATATTAAATTCCCAATCAGCCCACGATTCGAGCAAAAAGTGCAATCATGGCCCTAATGCTAAAAGGATGAACTCTGAAACATAGGAGTCAGAACGCATCAGGGCCGTTGAATAAAGAGAAATGGATGAACGGCTGAGATCACCAAACGCTTGGGTTTTTAGGTTCAAAAAATGCTTGGTTTCTCCAAAGTGAATTGATAGTTCGAAAACCAACATTTTTGGGGGGGCATCTGTTAGCTCAAAATTTCGCCAAAAGGAAGTTATCGACGCCACCTCGCCAAAGGCAGTTTTCTCGACACAAGTCGAGATTGGCTAGAAAGAAGTGGCTGTGGAAAATACTGAGTTAAATTCTAGCAGCACATGGTCAAGGATGTCGACCACAACAGGGATGGACAACTGAACACATGAAGCAGTTGCAAAAGAAGTGGACGGTTAAAAGCACGTGCCCTCATCCACGATGTAAAGAAACGGTTGAAAGCGCGTGCCTCCACCCACGATGCAAGAGAGCGGTTACAAGCGCATGCCTTTTCTCATAATACAAGAAGCTTCTGGAATAAGCAAGAGATCGTGGGATATGACGCAAAATCCCAAAGCCCACTAACTCACCCAACAGAAGGAAAAACCGCCAAGGACATGTGAAGCATATGAGCATTATAAATAGGAGAAGATCATTCAGAAAAATGGGTTCCCAACTTGACTCTAAAAACTCACTAAAAAGCTCACATGTCCACATCAAAGAGACTTCAAGAGCCTGACGTGATGATGAAGGAGTATGTTGTAGAACCAACCTTTTATGATTCCTGCGTTTAAATGCTTTGCAAGCTTATTTTGAGTGCCTAACGATTTCTGTTGTTTTTGTAACATTCATTTCCAAGTTTCCTTTTCGCTTTCAATTTTTCCCGTTTATATTTTGCATGTTTTGCTTCAATTGAATGAAAAACCAGTTTTAGCTCTTTGCAAGTTCACTCAAGTATTCAGGTTGTCGAGAACCTTATTTTATGCACAACACTTTGGCAAGACATTTTCCCAAAAGAACCCTAATTTTAAACTTTGTCCAGTTGAAATTGGAGAATGTTTGTTTACCAAATATCACCGTAAACACTGTGCAAGTAGTTGTGAAACTTCATCTCAGAACTGCATTTCATATCTTTTTAAAAATCCTTTTTGGATCATAGAAACCACAAGAAGGGCCCTAGAAAATTCAAATGAAGTTGAAGACAATAAGAAGAAAAAAAAGCAAACAAAACTTTTACAGCCCAGGCAAACGCAGAAACTATAGTTTCTTTTAGCAAATATCAATAATAATAATTAGGTTTTCATTATCTTAATTATTCAGATTTTGTAAATCTGTTGTTGACCCATTCTTTAGTCAAAAGTCTATTGACTTATTCTTAGGCAAAAGATAAGCGCATGATTAGAGGAGAATCAATAGGAATTTGATAGCTTGATTCACTCCCAATCTTGTCTGCTATCTTGTATATTTAAACTGACAGCAACAAATAACAATGATCAAGTTTTCCAATTACAGTTTATTTCTCTATATGGTATCAGTCAGAAACGATCCAGCCCCTTCTCTCTAATTCAGAACGCTGCTCCTCACCCTTGCCTCCAATGGCCAGTGACAGCACCTCCTTCATCTCCAACCCCTATGAGCCATCCAAACCCTTTCTTGTATCACTCTTATCAGTGTCACCAAGCTTCTTCCCACCAATTATATTAATTGGAAACTCCAAGTTGAAGCTCTCCTTGATGGCTATGATCTTCTCCAATATCCAGATGGATCCTTCTCCGCGCCGCCGGCATCGATCTCCACCACTGGAACACCTCCAGTGACAACCCCAAATCCTGCTTACCAGACATGGCGTCGACAGGACCGCCTCATCTATGGCGCTCTCCTCACCACTCTCTCCAACGAAGTGGCCTCTCCGGTGTCTCAGACAAAGACCTCTCATGATCTTTGGACCCTCCTCAAGAACACATATGCCAAAGCATCCCGCAGCCATCTCAAGCAACTAAAAGAGCGTCTCCGTATGGCTTCCAAAGGTACCCAATCCATCACAACCTATATGCATTCTCTGAAGCAAACGGCAGATCTTCTTGCATCACTTGGATCTCCTGTCTCTGTTGAAGACATGACTGATCATGTCTTGCGCGGCCTCGACGACGGCTACAGAGCAGTCATTGATGGCGTGAATGCAAGGGATACCCCAATTACCTTTGATGACCTCCTCGAGAAGCTGCTCATCCAGGAACTCTCCATTGTTGCTGCTCAGAGACAAACTCCTGCTCCCCTTACTGCCTTGAATGCTCAGGCTCGACCCAACTCCAACAACCAGTATCGATTTGGTCAATCCTCTGCCCAGTCCAATCAACGCACCAGCAACCGCAAACCGTTTTTAGGCCGCTGTCAATGGTGCAATGTCAAAGGCCATGTTCTGTCTCAGTGCCACATCTTCAAACAGCAACATCCCGGTGTCCCGCCGCCCCCTCGGAACTCTCCGACGTACCCTGGACAGGCTCAGGTCAATGTTGCAGCTGCTGGCCCACCTCAGACTGGTTTTTTGGTTGACAGTGGAGCAACGCATCACGTAACCAATGACCTTGAAAATCTGGCACTCCATCATCCATACACCGGTCCTGACTCGCTGTTTATGGGTAACGGTTCAGGTTTAAACATCTCTCATTCTGGAACACTTTTACTTAATGATTTATCCCTGTCTAATGTTTTGTGTGTTCCTTCCATGAAACAAAAAATCATCTCTGTCTCTAAACTTACCAAACAAACTAACTCTGCTGTTGTTTTCCTTCCAAACTCTTTTCATGTGACGAATCTGCAGACGGGCCACACAACCCATAAAGGATCATGTGTCGATGGACTTTATCTCTGGCCCTCCGCCTCACCATCCGTCCACACCGTCCGCACGGAATCCTCTGCGTCATGGCACCATAAGCTTGGCCACCCTTCATCTTCCATTTTCAAATTTCTTCAACAACATTTTTCTTTGGGTTCAAATAAATTCCAGCAATCAAATTGCAACTCCTGCCAGATTAGCAAAAGTCACAAGCTTCCTTTTCATGAGTCCACTCTTACATCTTCTTATCCATTGGAAATAATTTTTTCAGATGTATGGACTTCTCCTATTTTATCAATTGATGGTCTTCGTTACTATTGCATGTTTGTTGATCATTTTACTCGCTATATCTGGCTTTATCCAATGAAACGCAAATCTGATGTGCAAACTATATTTCCTAAATTTAAATCGCTCATTGAAAACTTTTACCACCACAAAATAAAAATCTTATACACAGATAATGGTGGCGAATATATTGGCCTTCGTCCTTTTTTAACCACTCATGGTATAAGTCATCACACCACCCCACCTCATACACCTGAACACAATGGAATCTCAGAACGCCGGAATCGCCACATAGCTGAAACCGGTCTCTCTCTTCTCCACCACTCGGGCTTGCCCCTCACCTATTGGCCTCACGCCATGACCACTGCAGCCTACCTCATAAATCGTCTCCCAACTCCTATTCTTGAGTACAAATCACCTTATTCCAAGTTGCTCAACATTAGCCTGGATTATCATAAGTTAAAATGTTTTGGATGTTTATGTTTTCCCTGGATTAAACCATATACTAACCATAAACTTGCGCCAAAGTCTGCTATGTGTGTTTTTGTAGGTTACTCGGCTGATCAACATGCGTATTTGTGTCTTGATCCCACAACAGGAAAGATTTACACCTCTCGCCATGTGAAGTTCGTCGAATCTGAATTTCCATTCAGCTCCCTAGTTGCTAAATCATGTCCGGGTGCAGAGCAACAAACAGGCCCACTCCAACTCTCCATTTTACAGCCTATAACCCAACCCACTGTGAGTACCACTCTAAACCCACTGGAAGATTTCTCCGCTGCCTCTTCCTCTCCATCTACCAACACCACTCAATCTCCCCCTCCAACCTCACAACCGTCCCCACAACTTCCTGCCCCACCATCACCACCCGCTATCAACCCCAACGGCGGTGGGATCATCACCCGGTCTAAAAACAACATCGTCAAACCCCTCAAAAAGCTCAACCTTCATGTCCAATCCTCCTCTCCCATCGAACCCAGCACCATCACCCAGGCTCTTCGTGACCCTGATTGGCGCTCCGCCATGCAAGCCGAATTTGATGCCTTAGACCGCAACAACACTTGGGATCTTGTTAGTCGGACCTCTACTCAAAATTTGGTTGGCTGTAAATGGGTTTTCCGAATCAAACGGAATCCGGATGGATCGATTGATCGTTACAAGGCTCGGTTAGTCGCCAAAGGTTTTCACCAGCGCCCTGGTTGGGACTATACGGAAACATTCAGCCCAGTTGTTAAACCGGTGACCATTCGTATTGTACTAACACTTGCAGTACGCCAAGGATGGTCCATACGTCAGCTTGATGTCAACAATGCGTTCCTTCAAGGGACACTCAAGGAAGAAATCTTCATGCTACAGCCACCTGGTTTTGTCAACAAAACCTTTCCTGATCATGTCTGTCGCCTCACAAAGGCACTCTATGGACTAAAACAGGCACCTCGTGCTTGGTATACGGAGCTTCGAGTATTCTTGCTCTCCCTTGGCTTTGTCAATTCCACTGCAGATTCATCTCTATTCATATACCAAAAACCGGGCGTTACACTGTACTTATTAGTATATGTTGATGATATAATTGTCACTGGGAGTTCCTCTGCAGAGTTGTCCAAAATCATTGCCACACTTGCTGCTCGTTTTTCATTGAAAGACCTTGGATGTCTCAGCTATTTCTTAGGTGTCGAAGTCATTCCTTCCGCTACAGATATGTTTCTTTCACAAAGGAAATATATCACTGATCTGCTCCATAAATCAGGCATGGCAGATACGAAACCAGCATCCACTCCCTTGTCTGCGAGTGTTCCATTACTCAAGGATTCAAGTGATCTCCTGCCTTCCCCAACTGAGTACCGAGCACTGGTTGGAAGTCTTCAATACTTGAGCCTTACACGCCCAGACATCGCCTTCAGCACCAACAAACTTGCACAATTCATGCAGAACCTAAGAACGGCGCATTGGTCTGCCCTCAAAAGAGTGCTCAGATATTTGGCGGGCTCTTGTGACAAAGGAGTCTTCATCTCAGCGACTGCCCCGCTGACCTTTCATGCCTACTCGGATGCGGATTGGGCGGGTGACAAGGATGATTATGTTTCAACCACTGGTTACTTGTTGTACCTCGGCAGCACTCCCATCTCTTGGAGCTCTCGAAAGCAACGTTCAGTTGCTCGATCATCAACAGAGGCAGAATATAAAGCCTTGGCTGACACCGCTAGTGAGCTCCTATGGGTCCTTTCCTTGTTCACAGAACTTGGTCACACACCAACCGCCAATCCGGTGATATATTGTGACAATCTCGGTGCCACAAATCTAAGTGCTAATCCTGTCTTCCATTCTCGGATGAAACATATAGCCTTAGCATATCACTTTGTCCGAGAAAATGTTCAACATGACAAGTTTCGAGTGTCCTTTGTGTCTACTGATGATCAGCTTGCTGATGTTCTAACCAAGCCTCTACTTCGCCCTCGGTTCGAGTCCTTACTGTCCAAGTTGCATCTCTCTTCCAGATTATACAACTTGCGGGAGGATATCAATAATAATAATTAGGTTCTCATTATCTTAATTATTCAGATTTTGTAAATCTGTTGTTGACCCATTCTTTAGTCAAAAGTCTATTGACTTATTCTTAGGCAAAAGATAAGCGCATGATTAGAGGAGAATCAATAGGAATTTGATAGCTTGATTCACTCCCAATCTTGTCTGCTATCTTGTATACTTAAACTGACAGCAACAAATAACAATGATCAAGTTTTCCAATTACAGTTTATTTCTCTATAGCAAATACCCAGAATGATTCAGTCATGCATAGCCATATCTAAGAGGAAAATAAAAAAAAAGTAATATGAAACACTGATTGAGCGGCTTAGATTTGTAGATTACAATATATGGGGATATTCTGAAGATATCAGTGGCAGTACTCTGTAAATACAGATCGAATTTTTTCTACAAAGTGAAGGTTAGTATGAAATGATGATCATGTAATAATATATGAATAGACAAGGGTAGTGAAAGTTAAAGCTTTTACAATCATTCCATTGGGAAGCATATTGTAATTCAGGTTGTTACATTGTCTGAAAAAAGTTTAACGATTTTGAAGAAGCTACTTAAACTCTTGGTTTGAAACTTTGAATGTGCTAGTGTTATAATTTCTACATCGAACTGCTGTGGAAAATAACAAATCAGAAAAAAGGTAGCATTATTTTTAAGGCTGGCCAAAATGTTGGAGTTACCATTTGAATAACAACAAACTTACATGTGGACATAATTTTTGTACGACTTTGGCTGATAAGTAGTTATTTCGGCATTCTTTGATGTGGTTCCCAATTCAACACCTCTGTTCATACTCTGCACAAAAGCATCAGATGTAGGATTGCAATATACTTTACCTTCCCGTTTTCAAAATGACAATAAGCACATCGGTGGGGTGTCTTTTCAAAAGGACAATTTAAGATATACTTACAGTGCTATTATGTGAAATGGAAAAGCATGTTAATTTAGGATATTTTGTGTTTTTATAACAATGAAGTACTTTAGCTTACCTATATGATAATAATAATTTAATATGGTTTGTGTTCTTTCAAGATTTGATTATATGCATGTGTGTGTTTGATTCAACAGTGAACGATGATGTTTCTTTCCTGAGGGATGTGCTGCTATCCCACGAAGAGGATTTCTTTTATTAAGTTGTTTAAGCATTCTGCTCACTTCTTTTTCTTGTGGTTCTAAGTTCATTTTGTTGATTGTTTGTGCTTTCTTCTACTTCCATCCTAAGAGTAGTGTCTCTTCTGCTGTTGAGTATGGCCACACTACAAAAAAACGGCGGTCTAGCGGCGGTTAGAATTAACCGCCGCTAAGCCGAACCCTTGCTGTCGGTTTGATCGGGCGACGCTAAAGAAAAAAACTTTGTGGCGGTTTTTGTAGAATGGCGTCAGTTAAAACCGCCACTAAATACATAAGATATTTAAAATTAAATTTATTTTATGACTCGTGTCGGTTATACCCGACGTTAAAATAAAAAATTTATAAAAAAACACTGACGTCGGTTTTAACCGACGTTAAATCTCATATACATACTCATTCCAAGCCATTCTTTCTTCTCGATTCTCCGCTCCACTCATTCATTCTTCTCTCTTCGATTCTCCTCTCTTGTCACCGTCGCTCTCCTCCACTGTCGCCCTCCTTCACCGCGCCTTCCTCCACCGCGTCGCCCTCCTCCACCGCGTCGCCATCCTCTTTTGGAATTTTTTATTTGAGAAAATTTGAATGCAGGTTTCTAGAGGACACAAGTTTACAGTGGTTCTATAAATAACTATGTGTTGTGTTAGATGTCAAGAAGTAGCACATATTTGGCCTCTTTTAAAGGAAAGATAGGGTGCTAAATTAAAGTATTCTTGTGTAGTAGAAAATTTGGTATTAATATATTTAAAGATTGAGCAAACTCAATAATTTTTCCTGATATCATTCTTTCAGGATTGTTGGCAAAATTACCTTGCCAGTGATCATTTTCAGGTTTGAGTAACAATTTCCATTTCTCGCTCTCCCAATTTTTCTTTGGCAATAGCAAAACATAATATTCCGATAAGAATTACAAGTGTATGTATTCATTCTGTAATTTTTCACTTGAATACATATACCTGTTAATTACCAATAGCAGAACAATATTTTTTAACATTCTGTAATTTTTCACTTGAATTCATCTAAACAGGTAAAACACAAGCAGAATGAATACATACACAGGTATATTCACTTGTAATTTTCACGTGGCAGGTCTAAAAAATATAAAAAAAAAAAAAGCTAAATCAGCTCATTCCGTTAGTTTTTTAACATATGACTGACGGAGGGGTAGACGGTGCACTATTTGAAAACATGAGGGGTAGAAACATTGACAAAAATAGAGTAAGGGCAGAATTTGCACATACTTGAAACATCAGGGGTCAAATGTGCTTTTTAGCCATGATTATATCAACTAAGTTCAAAGTTTCAAAATGCTCAAAATCGTAATGCAGAGGTGCGTGGGGACTGTAACACCCCATTTTCGGATTAGTAGAATATTTATTAATTTATTTTGATTATTATTAGGTTATATAGTGATTTGAATAAATAGGTGATTTTACTATATAATAAGGTGGTTATGAGATTTTATTATATAATAAGGTGATTAAGTGATTTTATTAGATAATTAAGTGAGTAGTTGGGAGTGAGGCCCATTATAAGACTATTTTAGGGTTAGGAGTGAAATATAAAGAGAGAAATCAAAATTTGAGAATTGGAGGAGTTAGCAGAGCATAAGAAAAGAAACATGAAAGAGAGAAGGGGAGAAAAGAGAAGAAAAACCTAGAATTTGATCTTCAAGAGGTAAGGGTTTGAATTCGTGTTCTTTGGATTGATATTGTTCTATCCAAGAACATAGAGATGAGGTACGGTACCCATAGTGAAAGGATCGTGATGTGAGAATCTAGAGAGAGTTTAGAGCGTAACCGCTTAGAGAGAGAAAGTAACTGAATTTCAAGCTTTTATTTCTCAAATGAGCTAAGAGTCCTTTACAATTGGTAACCGTCCCTTATTTATAGATTTGGGAAATGGGCTTGGCGCCCATAATTTCTCTTAATGGGCCAGTTGGGCCTCCCGGGAGAAGACCCAATATCCTGGCTTGCACGTCGCCCTGGGCTAGGGACCCTAGGATCTCCCCCAGTCCACAAATCCACAAGACACCGAGCTCGAAGCATGAGTGACGAACGCACTGTCGTGATGCGTGCCAAAGTATTCTGCTTTAAATGCAGTACAAGGTGATGAACACCAGGATCGATCTCACAAGGACTTGATAAATTATTAATTGATATTAGAGTAAAATAAAGCAATTAAAAAGGGGATTTTTTGATTGATTTGATAGAAGGTAACAAACAGAAATTAAAAGAGATTTAATTCAGATAAAAGAAAGTGTTGGTCCTCGGATTATAACATTCAAGTGCAACAAACCTTCATCGGTTACAAAAGATTAATTCTTCCTCATTGTTTCCCTAATTCGTGAGAGTTGATTAACTGAGTGAAAATCAATTCTCAGTTTCCTAAACTAAGCGATTAAGAAACAGTTACGAACTAACATGAACTAAGCGAACATGCATCAACTCTTATTTCTAAAACTACGGAATTAAGCAAACCCTAGATAAGAAATAGAGATGAAGAGAATTAATAAAGAAGGAATTCACATTAAGAATAGAACCTCAAGTTTGCAAACACAAGAATATTAAAAATCCTAAGACTAACTATGGAGTTTAGCAACTCATAATAGAAAAGAGAGAGAGAGAGAAAGGAGGAGGAGGAGGTTATGGTGAGATGATGTGTTTTGGTGGTGAGGTGGTTTGGTGGTCTAACAAAAGCCTAAACTCACTTATTTATACTAATAAATAAACTTGTTCATCAACTAACAATCTTTGTTATCTAAATCTTTTCTAAATCTTCACAAAATCGGGCCCACATAAAGGAGTAAGCTGCTGAACAATCAGGCATTCGCGGGTCCCACTAGAAGTCTGAATCTTCAATCAAGGTAAACATGAGAGTTTTAGCCCTTTAAGTCAGCTTCGTGTGCCTTCAATCGGATCCTAATTCGGAGTTCTGTAGCCCAAGATATGATCATTTTAGTGCAAACTGTTCCAAACTCGCAGGATTAGCGACAGCAACTTTGCAAGGCAATTCTGACAACGTTAGAGGCTGATTACTGAATTGTGCTGAACATGAAAGTTGTAGAGCTTTGAGTTATCTTTCTAACAACATATTATTCGCCCTATTTGAATATTTGTGGCTCCAGATTCAACCTGTTCTAGCAAAACAGTCACAGAAACTAAAAGTGTAGAATTAAGCTCTTTTCCATGAATAATCCAAATAAACACTAATGGTCAAAACATGGCTAAGTCATAACAATTAAGCACAAGAATGTACATAATGAAGCTTAGAAAGACAAACATAAAGTGCATCAATTATACGCTTATCAAATTCCCCCACACTTTGTCTTTTGCAATCCTGGGCAAAACTTAACTTCAAAGAAGAATCAGAAAATCACTTATGATAACAAGTACTTCCTAAAACATAAAAACTCAGCTCACACTTATCTTTGAGAAGTAGAAATTCAGGTTTATGAGCAAGAAACCAACCACTTTAATTTTCACAGAGATTAGACAAACATGAACTCCATCACCTACATTCCAAGCCAACAAGAATTGCAATTTGAACATCGAAGTTGGATGCAAGTGTTATACTCTCTACTCTCAAGTGTTTAGGCTTGTGTTTAATCATGCTTAAGCAACTCTCATCATCTCATGAAAACATGCATCTATCATAGGCTTGACAAGATTCTAACACAACTAATTAAATTGAACAAATGCATACAAAGATCAAAGGACTTTTGAAGGTTGTAATGAGGCTAAGGTCAAGGAAGGATTTATGAAAGATATTCAGAGTTAAAACCTTAGGAAAAATAAGAGCAATGGGGAAAAATTCAAATTAAACTTACTCACAACCCCAAGAATTAACACATTCTTCCTTTTCACAACTTCCTTTTTACAACTTTCACTTCCTTTTACTTTTGCAATGAGTACCTTCCTTCACTTTGTAACTTCAAATTTTTTTTTTTCCTTCTTCTTTTGCATTTTTCTTTTTACATTTGCATTTTTCTTTTTTTCTTTCAACTTTTTTTTTCAGCTTGCTTACAATTTATCCACAAGGAAGGTACCTCTTTAGAGCAACTTATTGTAAGATCAAGTTTTGATCTAGTAGTACAACTCTATGTTTTGACGATTACATGTTAACCTTTTTGATATGAACAATTGTGGTACTCTAACGTGTTTCTCTGAGTGTGCCATTTGCAGGCTCTGACCTCAACTCAATCTCACACAAATCAGAAGCACTGTGTATAAAGAGCGACCCAAGCAACGCTTTCGCATTCACCATGTTCAGTATGAACAGTGGAAAAGCTTCAGAAGTTCTGAAGTTATACAAACTCTGATGTGGACTCAGTCACTAGAAGTTCTAAAGATCCAGAAAGTCTGATAACCAAGAAACACTGAAGGCTCAGATATTCTGATGGTGTAGAAGACTCTGAAGATCTAGAAGCTGATTAGTGAAATTCTGTTGTCCAGAAGCTAGATACTCTGAAGGCCATGTTCTTCCCTCTGAGTTCAGAATCAGAAGAAACATTGATCAGAGGATCTGGGCTTTCCCTCTGACTCTGATCAACCGGCTTCACAAGTTCCAATATGAAGCTTTCCCCTGATCAGAAGTCTCCTAGGTTTAAAGGTCAAGTCGCTATCCAAGTACAAAAGCAACTGTACCTTCCTGACGACCTACCTAACAGTCTCAGACATAGCAGAAGCTGGATTTTCCAGAACTGCCCTCCAACGGTAGCATTTCCCATGCAACGCTCAACCCTAATCTTTGGAGTATATAAAGAGGCTGAAGACTGAAAGAAGCGGCTAGAAGCATTCACATACGCGCAAGACAAACTTAAATTCTTCTAAGCTTTCTTTCATCTGAAATTCATTGAGTTTACTATTAGCTTTTTAGAAGCAAATCTCTTGTAAACAATTCCTTGATAAACAGTTTGTTTAGTTCCTTTAGGAGATCAAGGCTGATCGGATCCTAGAGAAGACTAAGAGAGTGAATCTTAGTGTGAGCTAAGTCAGTGTAATTGTTAGTCACTTGTAGGTTTCAAGTGCAGTTGTAACTCTTACCTGATTAGTGGATTGCCTTCATTCTAAGAAGGAAGAAATCACCTTAACGGGTGGACTGGAGTAGCTTGTGTGATTTATCAAGTGAACCAGGATAAAATCCTTGTGTGCTTTTCTATCTCTTATCTTTAGCACTTAAGTTCTCGAAAGATTTGTCAAAATCTTTAAGGTGGAAGCTTTATACTGAAAACGTTATTCAAACCCCCCCCCTTTCTACCGTTTTTCTACCATCAATTGGTATCAGAGCGCAAGTTCTGATTACCACACCTAACAGTGTTCAGTGATCCGGGCCGGTGTGAAAAACAATGGCTGCCACCACCAGTGAAACTCAAAGAGATGGTTACAATGCAAAGCCTCCTATGTTCGACGGTCAAAGGTTCGAATATTGGAAAGATAGACTGGAAAGTTTCTTTCTGGGTTTCGATGCAGATCTCTGGGATATTATTGTGGATGGCTACGAGCGTCCAGTTGATGCAGATGGCAAGAAGATCCCAAGGTCAGAGATGACTGCAGATCAAAAGAAGCTGTACTCACAACATCACAAAGCAAGAACAATTCTTCTAAGTGCTATTTCCTATGAAGAGTACCAGAAGATTACAGATCGTGAGTTTGCGAAAGGCATTTTCGAATCTCTGAAGATGTCTCATGAAGGAAATAAGAAAGTCAAAGAATCAAAGGCATTGTCTTTGATCCAAAAGTATGAATCCTTCATCATGGAGCCAAATGAGTCCATTGAAGAAATGTTCTCCAGATTTCAGTTGCTTGTAGCTGGCATACAACCTCTCAACAAGAGCTACACAACAAAAGATCATGTCATAAGGGTCATCAGGTGTCTTCCTGAAAGTTGGATGCCTGTAGTGACTTCAATAGAGCTCACGAGAGACGTTGAGAATATGAGTTTAGAAGAACTCATCAGCATTTTGAAATGCCATGAGCTGAAACGCTCAGAGATGCAAGATCTGAGGAAAAAGTCCATAGCCTTGAAATCTAAATCTGAAAAGGCTAAGGTTGAGAAGTCAAAAGCTCTTCAAGCTGAAGAAGAGGAATCTGAAGAAGCATCAGAAGATTCTGATGAAGATGAGCTGACTCTGATCTCCAAGAGACTCAATCGCATCTGGAAGCACAGGCAGAGCAAATACAAAGGCTCTGGAAAGGCAAAAGGAAAGTCTGAATCCTCAGGTCAGAAGAAGTCCTCACTTAAGGAAGTCACATGCTTTGAGTGCAAAGAATCAGGGCACTACAAAAGTGACTGTCCAAAATTGAAGAAGGACAAGAAGCCAAAGAAGCACTTCAAGACAAAGAAGAGTCTGATGGTGACATTTGATGAATCAGAGTCAGAGGATGTTGACTCTGATGGTGAAGTCCAAGGACTCATGGCTATTGTCAAAGACAAGGAAGCAGAGTCAAAGGGAGTTGTTGACTCTGACTCAGAATCAGAAGGAAATCCTAACTCAGACGATGAAAATGAGGTATTCACTTCTTTCTCTACCTCTGAACTGAAACATGCATTGTCTGATATTATGGATAAGTATAACTCTTTATTGTCTAAGCATAAGAAGCTGAAAAAGAACTTATCTACTGTTTCCAAGACTCCTTCTGAACATGAGAAAATTATTTCTGATTTGAAAAATGATAATCATGCCTTGATCAATTCTAACTCTGTGCTTAAGAACCAGATTGCTAAGTTAGAAGAAATTGTTGCCTGTGATGCCTCTGATTGTAGAAATGAATCTAAGTATGAAAAGTCTTTTCAAAGATTCCTAGCTAAAAGCGTGGATAGAAGCTTAATGGCTTCAATGATCTATGGCGTAAGCAGAAATGGAATGCATGGCATTGGCTACTCTAAACCAATTAGAAATGAGCCCTCTGTGTCTAAAGCTAAATCCTTGTATGAATGCTTTGTTCCCTCTGGTACCATATTGCCTGATCCTGTACCTGCTAAAGTTGCTAAAAACCCTCTTAAAAAGGGATCCTTCTCTATGACTAAATATCACGCAAATATTCCTTTAAAATATCATGTTGAGACACCCAAGGTGATCAGAACCTCTGGGGTAACTAACAAGAGAGGACCCAGAAAGTGGGTACCTAAGGACAAGATTATCTATGTTGCAGATATCCTTGATAGCTCCACTGAAACACCAATCATGGTATCTGGACAGTGGATGCTCGCGTCACATGACGGGAGAAAGGCGTATGTTCCGAGAGCTGAAACTTAAGCCTGGAGGCGAAGTTGGCTTTGGAGGAAATGAAAAGGGTAAAATTGTTGGTACTGGTACTATTTGTGTAGATAGTAGTCCATGCATTGATAATGTGTTATTGGTAGACGGCTTAACACATAACTTATTGTCTATAAGTCAATTAGCTGACAAGGGTTAGGATGTTATATTCAATCAAAAGTCCTGCCGAGCTGTAAGTCAAATCGATGGCTCTGTTCTGTTTAACAGCAAGAGGAAGAACAACATTTATAAGATCAGATTATCTGAGTTGGAGGCTCAGAATGTGAAGTGCCTTCTGTCTGTTAATGAAGAGCAGTGGGTATGGCATAGACGGTTAGGGCATGCCAGTATGAGAAAGATTTCTCAGCTGAGCAAGCTAAACCTTGTCAGGGGCTTACCCAATCTGAAGTTCGCTTCAGACACTCTTTGTGAAGCATGTCAGAAAGGCAAATTCACAAAAGTCCCTTTCAAGGCAAAGAATGTTGTCTCAACCTCAAGGCCGTTAGAACTTCTGCATATCGACCTTTTTGGACCAGTGAAAACTGAGTCTATAGGTGGCAAGAGATATGGGATGGTTATCGTTGATGACTATAGCCGCTGGACATGGGTAAAGTTTCTAACCCGCAAGGATAAGTCTCATGCTGTGTTCTCTACCTTCATTGCTCAAGTGCAAAACGAGAAGGCTTGTAGGATTGTGCGTGTCAGAAGTGACCATGGTGGAGAGTTTGAGAATGACAAGTTTGAGAGTCTGTTTGATTCCTATGGAATTGCACATGATTTCTCTTGTCCCAGAACTCCTCAACAAAATGGTGTTGTTGAGAGGAAGAACAGAACTCTTCAGGAGATGGCTAGAACCATGCTCCAAGAAACTGGCATGGCTAAGCACTTTTGGGCAGAGGCAGTAAATACAGCATGTTACATTCAGAACAGAATCTCTGTGAGACCAATTCTGAATAAGACTCCTTATGAATTGTGGAAGAACATAAAACCCAACATTTCTTATTTTCATCCTTTTGGCTGTGTTTGTTATGTTCTCAATACTAAGGACAGATTGCATAAATTTGATGCTAAGTCTTCTAAGTGTCTATTACTCGGTTACTCTGAGAGATCTAAAGGTTTTAGATTTTATAATACTGATGCTAAGACTATTGAAGAATCTATTCATGTTAGATTTGACGATAAGCTTGACTCTGACCAGTCAAAGCTAGTTGAAAAGTTTGCAGATTTAAGCATTAATGTTTCTGACAAAGGCAAAGCTCCAGAGGAAGTTGAGCCAGAGGAAGATGAACCAGAGGAAGAAGCTGGTCCCTCTAACTCACAAACTCTGAAGAAGAGCAGAATCACTGCAGCTCACCCTAAGGAATTGATTTTGGGCAACAAAGACGAACCAGTCAGAACCAGATCTGCCTTCAGACCCTCTGAAGAGACCTTGCTCAGTCTGAAAGGATTGGTGTCCTTAATTGAACCCAAGTCCATAGATGAAGCTCTTCAGGACAAGGATTGGATTCTGGCCATGGAAGAAGAATTGAATCAATTCTCCAAGAACGATGTTTGGAGCTTAGTGAAGAAGCCTGAGAGTGTCCATGTAATTGGAACGAAATGGGTATTCAGAAACAAGCTGAATGAGAAAGGAGATGTAGTCAGAAACAAGGCAAGGCTAGTTGCTCAAGGCTACAGCCAGCAGGAAGGAATAGACTACACTGAAACATTTGCTCCAGTAGCAAGACTGGAGGCAATCAGACTGTTGATCTCTTTCTCAGTAAATCACAACATAGTTCTACATCAGATGGACGTGAAGAGTGCCTTCCTAAATGGTTATATCTCAGAGGAAGTCTATGTTCATCAACCCCCAGGTTTTGAAGATGAGAAGAAACCAGACCATGTGTTCAAATTGAAGAAATCACTCTATGGTCTGAAGCAAGCTCCCAGAGCATGGTATGAGAGACTCAGCTCATTCCTTCTGGAGAATGAGTTTGTAAGGGGTAAAGTAGATACAACTCTTTTCTGCAAGATTTATAAAGATGATATCTTAATTGTGCAAATTTATGCTGATGATATTATATTTGGTTCTGCTAATCAATCTCTATGCAAAGAATTTTCTGAGATGATGCAGGCTGAATTTGAGATGAGTATGATGGGAGAATTAAAGTACTTTCTGGGAATACAAGTTGATCAGACACCAGAAGGAACATATATCCATCAGAGCAAGTACACTAAAGAACTTCTGAAGAAGTTCAATATGCTGGAATCTACAGTGGCCAAGACTCCAATGCATCCTACATGCATTCTGGAGAAAGAAGATAAAAGTGGTAAAGTATGTCAGAAGCTCTATCGTGGCATGATAGGTTCACTTCTATACTTAACTGCATCTAGGCCAGACATATTATTTAGTGTTCATTTATGTGCTCGGTTCCAATCAGATCCAAGGGAAACCCACTTAACTGCTGTTAAGAGGATCCTAAGGTATTTGAAAGGCACCACTAACCTTGGCTTGATGTATAAGAAAACATCAGAGTATAAGCTTTCAGGTTATTGTGATGCTGATTATGCTGGAGATAGAACAGAAAGAAAAAGTACTTCTGGAAATTGTCAATTTCTGGGAAGCAATCTAGTCTCATGGGCAAGCAAGAGGCAATCAACCATTGCACTATCAACTGCAGAGGCAGAATATATCTCAGCAGCAATATGCAGCACTCATATGCTCTGGATGAAACATCAGCTGGAGGATTATCAGATCCTTGAGAGCAATACCCAATCTATTGTGATAACACTGCTGCAATCTCATTGAGTAAGAATCCTATCTTGCATTCAAGGGCAAAGCACATTGAGGTAAAGTATCACTTTATTAGAGATTATGTACAGAAGGGCGTACTTCTTCTGAAGTTTGTTGATACTGATCATCAATGGGCAGATATCTTTACAAAGCCCTTAGCAGAGGATAGATTTAATTTTATTCTGAAAAATCTGAACATGGATTTTTGTCCAGAGTGAAGATGGATCAGAACCTCTGACTATGATACTTCTTGATCAGAAGATGTCTAGTCCAGAAGGTAACTCAATCAGAGTGTGTGTACCCATTGGTACTGACTCTGAAGCTGAGACAGCAACACGTGTATCAGTAATTCTGATGCATAGTTCCTTGTGCCCGTGTGACAGTCTGTTATGATTGCGTGTAGATGTGCTTCTCTCCTATGTGTGATGTGTGTATTTACTGTTACTATCTATCTTTAATTTTCAACCGTTGATTTTAAATTGCCTTTTGAATCAACAACGGTTATTTGTCAAAACCCACTATACACACACGATCTCTTTCACTTCCGGTTTTTACTCTCGCTCTCTCTGCTATTTCAAAACCGCTTATCCTCGTTTTCTCTCTCGATCTCTCTTCATCTTTCAACCTTCATCTTCTACCTAAACCTTCAACCGCTTCAAAAATGGTGAGTCAAACCAGAAGAGCTACTGCAGATGCAACCTAGTTCCCTCATATGGTAGTTGGTCTAGCAACAGGTCAAAGGGAACCTGAGAATCCGTCTCAAGATCTAGGTCAAGCTCAAGAGCAGATTATTCCGATTGCAGAACGGGGCTGTGTCGTTCACTGCGTATATGCTCCTGAGGAACTTCAAGTCCTGGCAGAATGGAGATTCGACCTCGACAACCTGGCTACAAATGGGTATGATCTTCGTCCTGAAGTCCAAGTTCAAGGTTGGGGAAATTACTTCAACAGACTTCGAGGACCGGTGTATGATAAACTGATCAAGGAATTCTGGAAGCACGCCGACTGCGATGATACTCAGGTGGTATCTCACATTCTTGGAAGAAAGATCATCATCACAGAGAAGTCTTTCGTGAATTTGCTGGGTGCAGACACTGCTTTTGGGTATCGTTTCCAATTCACGGAATCGAAGCTGAAACCCAAGACGAAGGATGAGACCAACAAGGCCCTGTACACCAATTACAAACCGGGCAAGACGAATTACAAGGTAATGGACCTTCATCCCAAGCTCAGGATCTGGCACAAGATCTTGCTCCACTGCATAAACCAGAGACCAAAGGGCAGTTCCCCAGATACATCAACTTCAACCAGAAGGCGATGTTGTTCTTCATCCAAGACCAGAAGAAGATCTGCCTTCCCTACTTCCTGTTCTCCTACTTGAAGGAATGTATCCGGAAGTCTCGTACCACTGCCTCCATCAAGTCAGCGATCAAGTATATTCCCTTCGGGAGACTTTTGTCTGATCTCTTCATTGAGAGTGGCCTCATTCAAGATCTGATAAATGCTGGATGCACAGAGGATCTGACCACTATTGTCAGTGATGTCTTCACGGCAAATTCTCTAAAGAAGATGGGCCTAATCAAGAAGAAGACTGCTCCTGCCCATGAAGACACATCTTCTGAGATCAGAAGTAGAAGGATGCCTCTGAATGACTACCCTCTGTGGACACAGGCAGACAATCCTGACGCCATTAGGTGCTATGTTGAAGACCTAAGGGCTCAAGGATTCGAAATTGATCTCGATGATTTCTTCAGCAGACTGCCGCCAGCTCCAGAGTTTCCTTCTCCTCCCAAGAAGAAAGTTCAGAGGAAGATGATCCTAGAAGAATCTTCTGAGGAATCAGATGTCCCTCTGATCAAAAAGAAGAAGGCTGGTCAATCCAAGAGAAAGCAAGATGAAACCAGCAAGCCTGATGATGGTGATGATGGTGACAATGAGGATGGTCCTCCTCAGAAGAAGAAGAAGCAGGTTAGAATTGTGGTGAAACCTACTCGGGTGGAACCAGCTGCTGCAGTGATCAGAAGGACTGAACCTCCTGCCAGAGTGACAAGATCATCAGCACATTCAAGTAAGTCTGCAATTGCTTCTGATGATGATTTGAATTTATTTGATGCACTCCCCATATCTGCCATGCTCAAACACTCTTCAAATCTCCTCACTCCTATTCCTGAATCCCAACCAGCTGCACAAACCACCTCTCCATCACATTCCCCAAGGTCTTCATTTTTTCAACCTTCTCCTACTGAAGCACCTCTCTGGAATTTGCTCCAGAACCAACCCTCTAGGCCAGATGAACCAACTTCTCCCATTACCATTCCATACAACCCATTAACTTCTGAACCCATCATTCTTGAACAACCAGAGCCTACCCAAACAGAACCTAGACCCAGAACCTCTGATCACTCTGTCCCAAGAGCATCAGAACGTCGGGCTCTCAGACCCACGGATACAGACTCTTCCACAGCCCTTACACCTGTATCCTTCCCAACCAATGTTGCTGACTCTTCTCCCTCCAATAACTCTGAATCCATTAGAAAATTCATGGAGGTCAGAAAAGAAAAGGTGTCTACTTTAGAAGAGTATTATCTCACTTGTCCAAGCCCTAGGAGATATCCTGGCCCTAGACCTGAACGTCTAGTTGACCCAGATGAACCTATCTTGGCCAATCCTTTACATGAGGCAGACCCTTTGGCTCAACAAGCTCACCCTGCCCCAGACCAACAAGAGCCTATTCAACCAGAACCTGAACCAGAACAATCTGTGTCTAACCAATCCTCGGTTAGATCACCCCATCCTCTGGTTGAAACTTCAGAACCTCACCTTGGAACCTCTGAACCCAATGCTCAAATGTTTAACATTGGCTCTCCACAAGGTGCCTCTGAAGCTCACAGCAGCAATCACCCAGCCTCTCCTGAAACCAACCTCTCCATAATTCCTTACACTCACCTCCGACCCACATCTCTCTCTGAGCGCATCAATATTTTCTATCATGAAGCCTCTTTGATGCTACGCAATGTGCACGGTCAGACTGACCTAAGTGAGAATGCTGAACATGTGGCTGATGAGTGGAACAATCTGGGCACTTGGCTAGTGGCTCAAGTTCCAATTATGATGCAGCTCCTGCATGCAGAGGGAAGTCAGAGGATTGAGGCTGCAAAGCAAAGGTTTGCTAGAAGGGTGGCTCTTCATGAACAAGAACAGAGACATAAGCTTCTTGAAGCTATTGCAGAAGCTCAGAGAAAGAAAGAACAAGCAGAAGAAGCTGCACGTCAAGCAGCAGCTCAAGCTGAACAAGCCAGATTAGAGGCAGAACGAATTGAAGCTGAGGCTGAAGCCCTTAGATGCCAAGCACTTGCACCAGTAGTGTTTACTTCTGCTGCTTCTGCTTCCATTCCAGCTCCTCAATCTGCTCAAAATGTTCCTTCCGGTTCTACTCAGTCAAGCTCGTCCAGACTCGACATCATGGAACAGCGTCTTGACACTCATGAATCCATGCTAATTGAAATGAAGCACATGATGATGGAACTTCTGCGTCGAACTGATAAACCCTAGTTTTAGGATCTCTTCGCTTTTCTTTTTCTTTAACGTTGTTTTATTTTTGTTAACTTCTGTTTCTTTTTATTTATTTATTCTACTTTGTTCGTTTGTGATTATCTGTGCATATATATATATTTTTGTCACATGTGTTTGCAAAAATCTTTTTATTCATACTCTCTTTATGTTTACATCATACATTCTTTCCATAGAGTCTAGAATGGAGGATCCCTCCTCATTCTTCTACACTCCTGGCGCTGCTCTGACCTATCCTTCTCCAGACGCTCCAGTGCATGCTGGATGTTGTTGAGCCTGTCCTTTAGCTCATCCCTCTCCAGAATCTCTTCTGCAGTCTTGAGCTTCTCTTCCAAACTCTCTTTTTCTTCCAGCAGCTTGAGTTCAAGCCGGCTGAGTTCTTGCACCTCCTCCACGAAGGCGAGAAATTCCCTCAAGTCTCTCTTCAACTCTGGACGCAGGTCCTCCTCCAGCAGTGTCCGTGTTAGCTCCGAGATGGTCGTTGTACCCTCTGGATGCCTGATGTTAAGGAACAAGTCCTCCTCGAAGGCCTTCTTCCTCAGCTCTCCTAGTGCTACGTTGTATGATGCCATTTTTCTTCTGAAACTTATTCGCGGTGTGAAGCTTACCTTTCTCTCCATCGCATTATATAGGGTTCACTTTCTCTCTGAAAGTTAATGCTCCTACAGTTTCTCGAGGTTAAATTCTTGGTAACTGACCCTTCTCTTTACTCCCTTGACCGGTGGTAAACGTTCTTCTCTTGCATTAACTCTTCTATTCATTTCGCCTAACTCTGATTCTTGCATCGTCTTCATTTTCTTTAAACTTAGACCTTCTCTAAGGGGGAGTACCCTGTACTTCAAACTAAGTTTTTCACACCCCAAGCTTTTTGCTTATGCCAAAAAGGGGGAGTAAACCCAGTTTTTGATGTGTAAGATGTGTTAGTGTGATTTATTTTTTCTCTTTTGGAGAATTTAAGAGTTCCACCTTCATGACCATAGATGTGTCACTGGGCAAATACAAGGAATACATTTCACTTCTTCTGAAGTGATTCCAAGTTGACTCTGATACCCAAGACTCTGATACCTTGTCCGTGACTCTGATTACTTATGCGCTCTGATTACTCAATTTTCATCTATGTCATAAGTTTTTCACTCTGAACTCTTATATCATTTAGCTCAGAATCTAGACCTTACTAATGTTTTCATCAAGTATTAGATTCAGGGGGAGCTAAGCTCAGAATCAAGCAGTGACTTGAATTCAGAATGAGCAAGATAAACTATTCACTTCAGGATAAGTCTTATTCTATATCCCTAAACTCTGAGTGAATTCAGTTTAATGTTTAAGAATTGTTCATCAAAAATCTTAGTTTTGTCATCATCAAAAAGGGGGAGATTGTAAGATCAAGTTTTGATCTAGTAGTACAACTCTATGTTTTGACGATTACATGTTAACCTTTTTGATATGAACAATTGTGGTACTCTAACGTGTTTCTCTGAGTGTGCCATTTGCAGGCTCTGACCTCAACTCAATCTCACACAAATCAGAAGCACTGTGTATAAAGAGCGACCCAAGCAACGCTTTCGCATTCACCATGTTCAGTATGAACAGTGGAAAAGCTTCAGAAGTTCTGAAGTTATACAAACTCTGATGTGGACTCAGTCACTAGAAGTTCTAAAGATCCAGAAAGTCTGATAACCAAGAAACACTGAAGGCTCAGATATTCTGATGGTGTAGAAGACTCTGAAGATCTAGAAGCTGATTAGTGAAATTCTGTTGTCCAGAAGCTAGATACTCTGAAGGCCATGTTCTTCCCTCTGAGTTCAGAATCAGAAGAAACATTGATCAGAGGATCTGGGCTTTCCCTCTGACTCTGATCAACCGGCTTCACAAGTTCCAATATGAAGCTTTCCCCTGATCAGAAGTCTCCTAGGTTTAAAGGTCAAGTCGCTATCCAAGTACAAAAGCAACTGTACCTTCCTGACGACCTACCTAACAGTCTCAGGCATAGCAGAAGCTGGATTTTCCAGAACTGCCCTCCAACGGTAGCATTTCCCATGCAACGCTCAACCCTAATCTTTGGA
This sequence comes from Lotus japonicus, assembly GCF_012489685.1. Taxonomy (NCBI): domain Eukaryota; kingdom Viridiplantae; phylum Streptophyta; class Magnoliopsida; order Fabales; family Fabaceae; genus Lotus; species Lotus japonicus. Next base: position 36,211,335 of record NC_080043.1, on the reverse strand, counting down.
GTATATAAAGAGGCTGAAGACTGAAAGAAGCGGCTAGAAGCATTCACATACGCGCAAGACAAACTTAAATTCTTCTAAGCTTTCTTTCATCCGAAATTCATTGAGTTTACTATTAGCTTTTTAGAAGCAAATCTCTTGTAAACAATTCCTTGATAAACAGTTTGTTTAGTTCCTTTAGGAGATCAAGGCTGATCGGATCCTAGAGAAGACTAAGAGAGTGAATCTTAGTGTGAGCTAAGTCAGTGTAATTGTTAGTCACTTGTAGGTTTCAAGTGCAGTTGTAACTCTTACCTGATTAGTGGATTGCCTTCATTCTAAGAAGGAAGAAATCACCTTAACGGGTGGACTGGAGTAGCTTGAGTGATTTATCAAGTGAACCAGGATAAAATCCTTGTGTGCTTTTCTATCTCTTATCTTTAGCACTTAAGTTCTCGAAAGATTTGTCAAAATCTTTAAGGTGGAAGCTTTATACTGAAAACGTTATTCAAACCCCCCCCCCTTTCTACCGTTTTTCTACCATCACTTATATCATGCATTCAAATAATCCACCCCCACACTTGTTGAATACTATTTCCAAGACAATTCCAAAGCTCTTACATTCCCTAAGGTACGGTATCATCATTGTTTTTCACTTAGGCTTGTAATGAGCTACAAAAGAATGGAGATATTAGGCTCAAAGGGGCTAAAACAAAGGTTAAAACATGCAAGGTCAGCTTTTTAGGCCCGTAGCTTATTGAAAAAGAATGCCTTATCACTTCAATGTATGCACATGAACAACAATTTCAGTCAGAATCAAGTCAAGTTCTGCAGTGCATATAAACATGAGGAAATCACACAAGAAAGAAGAGAATCATGGCAAAGATATTACCATTCAAGTGTTTGGTCCAAAATCTCACAAGGTACGTAGTCTCACATGGCAAGCATATAACTTCCAACAAATCAATTCTCAATGCAAATCATGATGGACTCAAAATACAAGTAACTTCATCCAAGAGAGGCATGAAACTTAACAAGAAAAAAATGGTTATATTGCTCACAAACTCAGCATCTCTAAAACTCATTGAAAAAGTGTGAACTATTTTATTGAAAACAATAAAAACAAAGCAAATAAATTGAAACTGCAAACTATCCTAACTGAGGTTCTACTACTCCTAAATAAGATTCCCACCCCCACACTTAAATCACACATTGTCCTCAATGTGAGACACAAATCATCAAATATATTAGACAAGTGTAATAAAAGAGAAAGGTTAGGAAAAACCAGGGATCAAGGGAGCTGGCGACGCGTGAAACCTGGTAATGCTCTGAAAATGCTATCACCTGGGTCCGGTGGAGGCCTTGCATTAAGAGGAAGCTCATAGTCTTGAGGCACAACAACGACAATCCACAAGTCAGGTGGCTTTGGAGGGATCTCATCTGCAACAATCTTAACAAACTCAAACTGTTATCTAGCACCTTCAGCATGACTCATGACAATGTTCCGTTTGAGTGAAAACTTTTTCCAAGCATGTGTACCACCTGAGATAAGAGTAAATGAAAAATCAGTACATTCAACAATCAACCCTTTGTCTGGAGGCTTCGGTAGAGGTTTCAAAACATATTCCTCCATGGAAATTGACTCCTTGCAATCAACAAAGTCTCCAATAAGCACGACTTTTTCAAAAATGTCTAGACTAATTAAAAGCGGCTTATGTGGAAATATTGCTAATTTAAATCCACGTTCTACATCCATCTTCTTAACTTCATCCCTTGCAAAACAATTCTTGAAATCATCCAACAACTTATTTTCTTCTTCACCATGATACATCTTCTCATTCTCATAAGTTCTTTGTGGAAGAGGGAGATGTATTTCTTGTTGGTTGGCTTCATCATTAGAATCAGCATCAGAAGCAACATCGACTTCAAACTCGTTAACATCACCAGAACCATCAGTGCTAGCATCAAGATGAGTATCAATACAAGGATTAACTTCATCATCAATCTCCACATCAACTTCATGTTGCAATTTGTGAGCGCGTACAACCAGCAACGTGTTCAATGAGGTAGCCATATGTCCTAATTGGCTGGTTAAATTATGAATGGAGACCTCTTGACTTTGAATGAAAGATCTGGTTTCTTGAATGGACGATCTAGTTTCTTGCTGGAATTGCATGTTGTGGATCGCGAACTGCTTCACCAATTCTTCAAACGATGACTCTTTAGATGGTGGTGCAGGGTTTGCTTGTTGATGGAATTCCTCTTGTGTATAGTAGCATTGTTGATCATAAAAAGGATATTGAAATTCCTCTTGCGGATAGTAGCATGGTGGTGCATAAATAGACTGCTGGAATTGCCGTTGTGGATAATAGCAAGGTGGGTCACACCAAATATTTTCAAAATTCTCTTGTGGATAACATTGAGGTGACTCAAACTGTTGTTGTTGGTTCTTGAGCAACATTCGTGTAACAGAAAATAGTAGCTTGTCGAGTCTGGCTTCTAGCTTATCAAGTTTAACTTCCATCACTGCAAAAACTCCACAAACTAACACTTGTGTCCCGTTTTATTTTTCACCACAACAAAAAAAAAAATTACAAAAGGATAAAAATAAGTTAGAGGGAAAAATAGTAATGAGAATTAAAAAAAAAAAGGAAAATATAAAAAAAACGTAAGGATCTGGAAAGAAAAAAAAAGTTAGCTAACGAGAAAAGAAAAAAAACTAATGATAGAAATAATAGTAAAAAGATGAAGGGAAATAAAATAGAAAAGATAACAAAATAAAATAAAAAAGATAAAAGATAGAGAAATAAAAAAGAAGATAGTGATCTAAAAATAGAGGATAAGAAAGAGAATTAAAAGATATGAGATTGAGATAAAAGATATGAGATAGATATAGAAGATATAAACAAAAAATAGACTACAATCTAATAATAGTAAAAATCAAAAGGTGTATAATGCTGTTACGTTGGTTCCACTTTTTTTTTCTTTTACTTTTTTTTAAATAAAAACGAAAATAGAAATAAAAAATAGTAAAATAATACAAAAAATAAAAAAATACTCTAAAAATAATTAATAATCACCGAAGTCCCCGGCAACGGCGCCAATTTAACGAGCGCACTGTCGTGATGCGTGCCAAAGTATTCTGCTTTGAATGCAGTACAAGGTGATGAACACCAGGATTGATCTCACAAGGACTTGATAAATTATTAATTGATATTAAAGTAAAATAAAGCAATTAAAAAGGGGATTTTTTGATTGATTTGATAGAAGGTAACAAACAGAAATTAAAAGAGATTTAATTCAGATAAAAGAAAGTGTTGGTCCTCGGATTATAACATTCAAGTGCAACAAACCTTCATCGGTTACAAAAGATTAATTCTTCCTCATTGTTTCCCTAATTCGTGAAAGTTGATTAACTAAGCGAAAATCAATTCTCAGTTTCCTAAACTAAGCGATTAAGAAACAGTTACGAACTAACATGAACTAAGCGAACATGCATGAACTCTTATTTTTAAAACTACGGAATTAAGCAAACCCTAGATCAGAAATAGAGATGAAGAGAATTAATAAATAAGGAATTCACATTAAGAATAGAACCTCAAGTTTGCAAACACAAGAATATTAAAAATCCTAAGACTAACTATGGAATTTAGCAACTCATAATAGAAAAGAGAGAGAGAAAGGAGGAGGAGGAGGTTATGGTGAGATGATGTGTTTTGGTGGTGAGGTGGTTTGGTGGTCTAACAAAAGCCTAAACTCACTTATTTATACTAATAAATAAACTTGGTCATCAAGTAACAATCTTTGTTATCTAAATCTTTTCTAAATCTTCACAAAATCGGGCCCACATAAATGAGTAAGCTGCTGAACAATCAGGCATTCGTGGGTCCCACACGAAGTCTGAATCTTCAATCGAGGTAAACATGAGAGTTTTAGCCCTTTAAGTCAGCTTCGTGTGCCTTCAATCGGATCCTAATTCGGAGTTCTGTAGCCCAAGATATGATCATTTGAGTGCAAACTGTTCCAGACTCGCAGGATTAGCGACAACAACTTTGCAAGGCAATTCTGACAATGTTAGAGGCTGATTACTGAATTGTGCTGAACATGAAAGTTGTAGAACTTTGAGTTATCTTTCCAACGACATATTATTAAGCCTATTTGAATATTTGTTGCTCCAGATTCAACCTGTTCTAGCAAAACAGTCACAGAAACTAAAAGTGTAGAATTAAGCTCTTTTCCATGAATAATCCAAATAAACACTAATGGTCAAAACATGACTAAGTCATAACAATTAAGCACAAGAATGTACATAATGAAGCTTAGAAAGACAAACATAAAGTGCTTCAATTATACGCTTATCAATGAGAGTTGAGTGTGTCTTTAAGAAGAAACCTGAGGCGACGATCATGAGTAAAGTAACTAACGCCAGAGCCTAATGACTTAAGACAATTGCCAACATGGCTTGACAACTAGAGCTTAAGACTAATTTTGGTTCTCTTAGCAAGTTTCTTCGGTCTCCCGAGTCCACAAGTGGGCTGGTGGCGACAGCCATCAATAACGCTTGGTTTTCTCGCCCAGCTGCAGCCATGCGTGTGTCATGAGTCGCGGTGGCTTGACACAAATTGGGCCTATGCCACATGGCAGCAGAGGACTGCAAAATCCCAACTGCCTTCCTTGAAATGTCCCCTCGAATCCCCATAAAAGCCTGCCAGTTTGAATTTGAACCAATTAGCTTCAACATTTGCAGTTTCCATTTATTGCGCCATTCCCACTCCCCGAAATCCCGCAACCGCAATCATTTCTCCGTTAGTATGGTTCACGATTTTCCACCTTCCCTCCACATTTTTCAACTGCCCACAACATTACCTCACACGTTTCCCCTCGATCATCATCATCTCCCTCCTATAAAGACGTTGTTTCCCCATCCCTTACTCCTTTCACAACCCCAACTCCTGGCCACCCTTTTTACGTGCGAAACCCCTTTAACCGACCATTGCCTCAGTTCTCACAACGCCCCATGCGCCGCCATTTCTACTGGTGAGTCTTTACAACTTCAAAGTAATTTTCATTTCTTGTGCCCTTTCCTTTAATGGCTTCAAGGCGCCGAACCAAGAACTCCAACCGCAAGGTCACCGTTGCCACCCCCTTACGGTACGTTCCCCCTGTAGACCCCCCCCCCCCGGGAGTTCCGCTCGATAAAAAAGACATTGTCGCTTTCCGAGCTAAGTCTTCGGAATCCTTGCCAGTTCCTACGGTAAGGGGCCTCCCGGCCGGGACAATTCCTAACCAGTCGTCCAGTTTAGAGCAGTGGTAGTCCATCTGCGAAATTTCCTCAAAGTCTGGTGGGTTTTGTCACGAGAAACCTCTTGACAACATTCTGTACTATGGCGGTTGCTCAGCCTCCGAGCGCCCTTGGCTTCGCCTCCCTGACCACCTCGTGAATCACCCCCACTTCTTCTACGTGTACGAGTACATGTTCACAAGTTTGGGAATCAGGTTTCCCTTCTCTCCGTTTGTTTGCTCCGTGTTGCGTAGTATCAACGCCGCTCCGTGTCAGCTTCACCCCAACAACTGAGCTTTCCTGCGATGCTTTGAAATCCTCTGCGACGCAATCCAGCAAGAGCCCGAGCCCTCTCACTTCTTTTACTTCTATGGGGCGTCCGCCAAGCCTTCGCCACCACGCAGCTGGGTCTCCCTGGAAGCTAGACCCAACCGCCGACGCTTCAACCCCTTTTGGTCCACAATCACTACCGACCTCGCCCGAAGGTATTTCAAGATCGTGGTATCTCACGAATACACCGAGATTTTTACCCTGAGGGACGGTATCGCCCGATTTCCCTTCTACTGGACCCAAGAAGTATCCCCGGTAGTCGACCCAACTAAGGATTCTCTAACTCCTGAGGACAAAGTCGTTATCAGCTTCCTAGCTAAACTCCCAGTCGGAGACTGCTCTCGTGTGATTGGTAAAGCCATAATTTCATCAACTCCCGCTTACTCCCGCTTACGTAGGTTTTCTTGCCCTTTCCCTGCTTCGTCCCCTATCCCTTGTTTATTTTACACTTCTTACCCCCTGCTGACTCTTTTATTGCCCTTCGTTTCAAGGAATATGAATTTCGCCAGTGTGGACCTTCTGGCCGCCTTTGAAAAGAAAAAGAACATCCCATTCCCCCCCCCCCCCCCCCCCGGGTCAACCTGAAGGGCGACAAAACATCTTCTTCAACAACCCTGGCGGGTTAAAGTGGAAAACGGGCTCTTGGCGAGGGAGCCTCCCGACCGCCCCCCAAGAAGCTACACCCCTTGACTACTACCTCTTCCTTTGGCGGGGAGAGCGTCCCCGCTACCACCACAACTTCTCATGGTCCCAAGGAGACTCTTAAGGCGGCTCAGCCCAGCGGGCCCCCCAAGGTGACTCCAGCTTCTTCGCTCAATGCCCGGGGTGATCCTGTTGGTAGGTCGCCCCCTGAGGAGACGGTTGTCCCGCCACTCTCCGGTCAAAGCTCGACACCATCTTCTAGTTTACCGCCACCGCCACCCTTGGGTCACAATTCGCCTCCGCCCCCAAGTTCTGTAAACCAGGGATTGCCATTTTCCCTATCCTTGACATCGACACAAGTCGTGAGGATGGACGAAGTGGTTCAACAGCAGGGCTTAGATAGAGTGTTCGAGGGTGCTTTGGCGATAGTGCTCCATGCTTTCCATCGTTATAAGTGGTCCACCAAAGACGCTGAGGCGCTACGGTCGGAGGTGGCCCACCTTCGTGCCCTCAACGCTGGATTCCTAGAGGAGCGCAATGCACTTCTTGCCAAGCTAGCCTCCCCATAAGCCTCCTTTTCCAAAGGGTTGGCCGAGCAGATTAGCCGTCCTGAGGTTAGTTTGGAGTTTCGAGACAAAAAGATTTCGGAACTGGAAGGGGCCCTTCCAAAACTCCAGCAGGAGGCGAAGTTGGAGTCCAACGCGAAGGAAGATTTGGTGGCCTCCAAGGATCAAGCCATCTCTTCAATGGGCGAGGAACTTGAAACCCTCCGTGCTGAACTGGCGAAGAAAAATGAGGCTCTGTCTGCAGCAAAGGCCCAGGCCCAATCTGACGCGAAGGCCTTAGAAGAAAAGATGGAGTTTGATGTCGTTGCTGCCGCTGTCTTCGAGCGCGTTCGTGGTTTCTTCCTCGCCAAAACCCAAGTTCAACGCCTCCACCCCCAAATTGATCTCAGCCAGATGGGAGCATTCAACAAGGTGACTCCCATCGGATTGGTTGGTCCCGACGATCCTCCCGGCTTCGTCGCCGAGCGTTTCCTGAACGAAGAAGATGTAGAGCAAGATAAAGATGTTAATAATCCTTAAATCAGCCATGTAACAACAATTCATTTTCCTGTCCTCTTGCAATGAAGATTCTGAGCTCCCTTTGTGTTTTGCTTCGTCATGTGGACTGGAGCTCCGAGAAGACGACACAGAGGAGCGAAAGGAAGAGTGCAAGAATGAGATGACGCATCTGATATTTCAGAGGCGTATCTTAGATAGGCAGCTAGCAGCAATGCTAGATCGGTATCATGTAATGAGGATGAATCCTCCATTTTGAATGTACTCAACTGGCTTTAATGAATAAAATAATTTTTCTTTATGACCGCATGTTTTGATGAATAAACAAGCAAATACATAGTGAATGGATAAATGAATGAATGAACGAATGAATGGACGAGTGAGTCTGGCAACTCGCTACGTGTCCCGCCCTACGTTACGTCGCCATTTCGCCCATGTCTCCATTGCTTGAATCCGAGTTTCGCGTGAATAACCTTGAGAGTGTGCTGGGTATAACTAGGACTTTTGCTCAGTCTTTGACCGAGGCTTTGTTCACACGCTTTTCCCGTAAGATCAGGTGTGGCCCCACCAGCCTTATTAGGCGGGGACTTATAGTTGCTCAGGACCCAATGGCCATGTGGGTTGCCCAAGGCTTAGCCTAGTTAAAAATGTTCGCCCGCGTTTCGGGGAGACTTGACTCGCCCATATTTCGGGGAGGTTCTTGGGATAAGAAGCTTATCTGCACACGTTGCCAACGGGTGTCAACGGTCAACGCCGGACTTTCCGGAGCGATCCCCAGACATCAAGGTCGTGTTGGGATCGCCACCTTCAGGGAATTTTTCCCAACAGGCTGCCGTCTCAATTCAGTTGAGGGTTAGGAGTATTGTTGAAAATATCCTTGTATATTTGATTTGTAAAAAGGTTTTACATTCGAGGGATGCCTCGTAAAAAACTCTCGTGGTGGAGAAAAAGAGTGCATATTTATTTTTGTCCTAGTTCTTCAGTCTCCTCGCCGCTCCCTTGTTCTGTCGCCGACTCGCTTGATCAGAGAACCACACCTAACACCCCATCCTTCAGCTCGTCGCCCTGCTCGACGACTCTATAGTAGAAAGGAGGCTTTCCTAGCTCGTTCTCTCGCCCGATGCGTTGGTTCAGCTCGTCGCCCTGCCCTCTGTAGCTCAACCCTTTTCACCTTCCTTCCCGCCAACTGTACTGGCCTGTTAAATGTGGGCAACCTTCGGAGCGTTGCCTCGTCTTGTCCCCAGCTAAAGAGGTCCACGTTGTCCTCTACCAACCTATCCAGGCGCCCCTCCTGCTCGGCGGTAAGCCTGAGCTCAATTGCTAGCAGACCCCTACTGGATGCGTCCATATCCCAATTCTCCCAACACCTCTTATCAATGGTACAAGTAGATTGTTCATTCTGCCCTGTTTCTCGGCTTTCTCTGTCCTTACTTCGATCTTTTCTTGACCATTTTATGCTTTCGCTGATCGGCTGCTCCCGCCTTCTCGCGACGCTTTGGCCCTGCGCAGCTGGCTGTTTCCATCCGCCCTTAGAGACTTCAATTTCATGACACTTGTGCCCATCATTAACTCCCTTCTTTCCATACAAACTAAGGCAATTATTATAGCATTCTCTTGCCCTCGCTGATCTACTGCGATTCTCCCTACTTTACCGCAAATTAGGGGGTACTTTACCGCCAGGTGAGCCGTTGATATCACTGCGCAGAGACGATTCAATGTGTTCCGCCCTATGTTTACATTGTATGCCGCCACAACCTGCAAGACCAAATACCTTATGCGCAGAAGCTCAGTGTTTTCGCCAACCCCAAAGACTGTAAACAAATCCACGTAGTCGCGCACCTGGACCTGCTTCCCAGAGAAACCTACTAGGATCCCTGTGTACGGCTTTAAATCCTTGTTTGTTAATCCCAACTGATCAAACGCATCTCCATAAATGATATCTGCGGAACTGCCCTGGTCCAGAAGCACTCTTTGCACGTTAAAGCCATTGATTTTTACCATTACCACCACTAGATCGTCTTTGTGCATCTTAATCCCCTCAAAATCTGCTGACGATATCACTATATCTAGGTGTTGACAACCAAACGGGGCCGGATACTCTTGTACCGATGCTACCGCCTTCTCATGCTTTCGTCCCGCCGTGGACTTGCTGCCGCTCTTGTCGAAGCCTCCTACGATTGTGTTGATCGTTTCAACTGACGATTTGACATCGCTGTTGAAAGTTTCTTCGGCTCCTTTCTTCTTGGCCACCTTCGTTCTATTCTTGCCTGCTGCTGGCGCTCGCCAACGACCGCCCTGTTGGTCCTTGTCCGATTCGCGGTCTGTTGCTTGTGATCGCCTCGCTTTGATCAGCCTTCTGACTTTTCCTTTCAACGTGAAACAATCACTGGTGTCATGGCCTTCCAAGTGGTGATATTCACACCACCTTGTCCGGCCTTCCACCTCGACTGCTTGCATCACCCTCACCTCTTGGAGAACCTTTGCCAATTCCTCGTTCGAGCACCTCTTTGGCCTCCCACGCCGGTGAGGGCTGGTTGTCCGCCGCAGGCGTAGGCGCTCAACGTCCTCCTTTTTCGAACAGGGTTGCTTCCCTTCGAATTCCTCAACATACGTACTATTTGCTTCCTTTCTCCGTATCCATTTTCCCGCCAAGTGACACATTTCTTCAGCCGCTTATTTTTTCCGTCTTTACCCGTTTCCTCTTAAATGCGTCGTCCTCCTCTTCTAGGATGTAGGCACTCGCCCGGGCGCGAGCCTCTGTCATCGAGTGCACTGGTTTTCGACTCAGCTTGTTGTTAAGCTTTCCCGGCAACAATCCATTTTTGAAAGCGCGCGCGCATGCCTGAGGCTCCGACTCCTCGATCTTCCTGGACGCATCACTATGCCGCCTTACGTATTGCTTCAAAGTTTCTCGCTCCATCTGCCGAATGTCATACATATCTTTAATTGTTACCGGCTCGATCTTGCTTGCAGAGAACTGAATAAGGAATTGCGACGAGAAGTCGCAGAACTTTGCTATAGATCCCCTCGGCAAAGCCATAAACCAAGTCATCACCGCGCCCTTAAATGTGGATGGGAACATCCTGCACTTCACTGCATCGGAAGCTGCGCTTATCGCCATCTTCTTATTAAAATAAAGCAAATGATCCTTTGGATCAGTTTGCCCGCTGTACGCTGCCAACACAAGGCTCCTCATGTCATCCGGTATAGCCACCTCTCTCACCGCCGCTGAGAACGGCTCGAACTTCGAAACGGCCTCGGCTTCCCTCACTTCTTCACCCCACTGCTTGAGGCGATAGTGCTCTAACTCTTCCTGTAAACAATCGTTTTGCAGTCTGACGTCGCCACCTCGGGCGCGGTGCACCTCTTCACGGCACAACTTCCTTCTTACACGACGCAGTGGGGAGCCGTGCCTCTGCTCCAGCTCTTCGTTGCGTCGTCGGCGACGCGACTCTATCAAGTTCTGTCGGATGACTAGAGTGTAAGATCAAGTTTTGATCTAGTAGTACAACTCATGTTTTGATGATTACAAGTTAACCTTTTGATATGAACAATTGTGGTACTCTAACGTGTTTTTCTGAGTGTGCTATTTACAGGCTCTGACCTTAACTTAATTTCACACAAATCAGAAGCACTGTGTATAAAGGGTAACCCAAGCAACGCTTTCGCATTCACCATGTTCAGTATGAACAGTGGAAAAGCTTCAGAAGTTCTGAAGCTATACAAACTCTGATGTGGACTCAGTCGCTAGAAGCTCTGAAGATCCAGAAGTTCTGACAACCAAGAAACACTGAAGGTTCAGATGTTCTGATGGTGTAGAAGACTCTGAAGATCCAGAAGCTGAATAGTGGAAACTCTGAAGTCCAGAAGCAAGAAACTCTGAAGGCCAGTTCTTCCCTCTGAGTTCAGAATCAGAAGATACAATGGTCAGAGGTTCTGTGCTTTCCCTCTGACTCTGATCAACCGGCTTCACAAGTTCCAATATGAAGTATTCCTCTGATCAGAAGTCTCCTAGGTTAAAAGGTCAAGTCGCTATCCAAGTACAAAAGCAAGTGTACCTTCCTGACGACCTACCTAACGTTCTCAGCCACAGCAGAAGCTGGATTTTCCAGAACTGCCCTCCAACGGTAGCATTTCCCATGCAACGCTCAACCCTAATCCTTGGAGTATATATAGAGGCTGAAGATTGAAAGAAGCGGCTAAGAAACTTTTTAGAAGCAATACACGCGCAAGACATATTCAAAATATTCTAAGCCTTCTTTCATCTGAAATTCATTGTGTTTACTATTAGCTTTTTAGAAGCAATTTCTTTGTAAACAAGAACTTCATATACAGTTGTATAGTTTGCCTTTAGGAGATCAAGGTTGATCGGATCCTAGAGAAGACTAAGAGAGTGAATCTTAGTGAGAGCTAAGTCAGTGTATTGTTAGTCACTTGTAGGTTTCAAGTGCAGTTGTAACAATTATCTGATTAGTGGATTGCCTTCATTCTAAGAAGGAAGAAATCACCTTAACGGGTGGACTGGATTAGCTTGAGGGATTTATCAAGTGAACCAGGATAAAATACTTGTGTGCTTTTCTATCTCTTATCTTTAGCACTTAAGTTCTCGAAAGATTTGTCAAAATCTTTAAGGTGGTAGTTTTGTACTGAAAACGTTATTCAAACCCCCCCCTTTCTACCGTTTTTCATACCTTCAATTGGTATCAGAGCGCAAGTTCTGATTACCACACCTAACAGTGTTCAGTGATCCGGGCCGGTGTGAAAAACAATGGCTGCCACCACCAGTGAAACTCAAAGAGATGGTTACAACGCAAAGCCTCCTATGTTCGATGGTCAAAGGTTCGAATATTGGAAAGATAGACTGGAAAGTTTCTTTCTGGGTTTCGATGCAGATCTCTGGGATATTATTGTGGATGGCTACGAGCGTCCAGTTGATGCAGATGGCAAGAAGATCCCAAGGTCAGAGATGACTGCAGATCAAAAGAAGCTGTACTCACAACATCACAAAGCAAGAGCAATTCTTCTAAGTGCTATTTCCTATGAGGAGTACCAGAAGATTACAGATCGTGAGTTTGCTAAAAGCATTTTTGATTCTCTGAAGATGTCTCATGAAGGAAACAAGAAAGTCAAAGAATCAAAGGCATTGTCTTTGATCCAAAAGTATGAATCCTTCATCATGGAGCCAAATGAGTCCATTGAAGAAATGTTCTCCAGATTTCAACTGCTTGTAGCTGGCATACGTCCTCTCAACAAGAGCTACACAACAAAAGATCATGTCATAAGGGTCATCAGGTGTCTTCCTGAAAGTTGGATGCCTTTGGTGACCTCAATAGAGCTCACAAGAGACGTTGAGAATATGAGTTTAGAAGAACTCATTAGCATTTTGAAATGCCATGAGCTGAAGCGCTCAGAGATGCAAGATCTGAGGAAAAAGTCCATAGCCTTGAAATCCAAATCTGAAAAGGCTAAGGTTGAGAAGTCAAAGGCTCTTCAAGCTGAAGAAGAAGAATCTGAAGAAGCATCAGAAGATTCTGATGAAGATGAGCTGACTCTGATCTCCAAGAGACTCAACCGCATCTGGAAGCACAGGCAGAGCAAGTTCAAAGGCTCTGGAAAGGCAAGAGGAAAGTCTGAATCCTCAGGTCAGAAGAAGTCATCAATCAAGGAAGTCACTTGCTTTGAGTGCAAAGAATCAGGGCACTACAAAAGTGACTGTCCAAAATTGAAGAAGGACAAGAAGCCAAAGAAGCACTTCAAGACCAAGAAGAGTCTGATGGTGACATTCGATGAATCAGAGTCAGAGGATGTTGACTCTGATGGTGAAGTCCAAGGACTCATGGCCATTGTCAAAGACAAAGGAGAAGAGTCAAAGGAAGCTGTTGACTCTGACTCAGAATCAGAAGGAGATCCAGACTCTGACGATGAAAATGAGGTATTTGCTTCCTTCTCTACCTCTGAACTGAAACATGCTTTGTCTGATATCATGGATAAGTATAACTCCTTGTTGTCTAAACATAAGAAGCTGAAAAAGAACTTATCTGCTGTTTCTAAAACTCCTTCTGAACATGAGAAAATCATATCTGATTTGAAAAATGATAACCATGCTTTAATTAATTCTAACTCTGTGCTTAAGAATCAAATTGCTAAGTTAGAAGAAGTTATTGCCTGCGATGCCTCTGATAGTAAGCATGAATCTAAGTATGAAAAATCTTTTCAAAGATTCCTGGCTAAAAGCGTAGATAGAAGCTTAATGGCTTCAATGATCTATGGTGTAAGCAGAAATGGAATGCATGGCATTGGCTATTCTAAACCAATTAGAAATGAGCCTTCTGTGTCTAAAGCTAAATCTTTATATGAATGCTTTGTTCCCTCTGGTACCATATTGCCTGATCCTGTACCTGCTAAAGTTGCTAAACATCCTCTTAAAAAGGGATCTTTCTCTATGACCAAATATCATGCAAGTATTCCTTTAAAATATTATGTTGAGACACCCAAGGTGATCAGAACCTCTGGGGTAACTAACAAAAGAGGACCCAGAAAGTGGGTACCTAAGGACAAGATTATCTATGTTGCAGATATCCTTGATAGCTCCACTGAAACACCAATCATGGTATCTGGACAGTGGATGCTCGCGTCACATGACGGGAGAAAAGCGTATGTTCCGAGAGCTGAAACTTAAGCCTGGAGGCGAAGTTGGCTTCGGAGGAAATGAAAAGGGTAAAATTATTGGTACTGGTACTATTTGTGTAGATAGTAGTCCATGCATTGATAATGTTTTATTGGTAGACGGCTTAACACATAACTTATTGTCTATAAGTCAATTAGCTGACAAGGGTTATGATGTTATATTCAATCAAAAGTCCTGCCGGGCTGTAAGTCAGATCGATGGCTCTGTTCTGTTTAACAGCAAGAGGAAGAACAACATTTATAAGATCAGATTATCTGAGTTGGAGGCTCAGAATGTGAAGTGCCTTCTGTCTGTTAATGAAGAGCAGTGGGTATGGCATAGACGGTTAGGGCATGCCAGTATGAGAAAGATTTCTCAGCTGAGCAAGCTAAACCTTGTCAGGGGCTTACCCAATCTGAAGTTCGCTTCAGACGCTCTTTGTGAAGCATGTCAGAAAGGCAAATTCACAAAAGTCCCTTTCAAGGCAAAGAATGTTGTCTCAACCTCAAGGCCGTTGGAACTTCTGCATATCGACCTTTTTGGACCAGTGAAAACTGAGTCTATAGGTGGCAAGAGATATGGGATGGTTATCGTTGATGACTATAGCCGCTGGACATGGGTAAAGTTTCTAACCCGCAAGGATGAGTCTCATGCTGTGTTCTCTACCTTCATTGCTCAAGTGCAAAACGAGAAGGCTTGTAGGATTGTGCGTGTCAGAAGTGACCATGGTGGAGAGTTTGAGAATGACAAGTTTGAGAGTCTGTTTGATTCCTATGGAATTGCACATGATTTCTCTTGTCCCAGAACTCCTCAACAAAATGGTGTTGTTGAGAGGAAGAACAGAACTCTTCAGGAGATGGCTAGAACCATGCTCCAAGAAACTGGCATGGCTAAGCACTTTTGGGCAGAGGCAGTAAATACAGCATGTTACATTCAGAATAGAATCTCTGTGAGACCAATTCTGAATAAGACTCCTTATGAATTGTGGAAGAACATAAAACCCAACATTTCTTATTTTCATCCTTTTGGCTGTGTTTGTTATGTTCTCAATACTAAGGATAGATTGCATAAATTTGATGCTAAGTCTTCTAAGTGTCTATTACTTGGTTACTCTGATAGATCTAAAGGTTTTAGATTTTATAATACTGATGCTAAGACTATTGAAGAATCTATTCATGTTAGATTTGATGATAAGCTTGACTCTGACCAGTCAAAGCTAGTTGAAAAGTTTGCAGATTTAAGCATTAATGTTTCTGACAAAGGCAAAGCTCCAGAGGAAGTTGAGCCAGAGGAAGATGAACCAGAGGAAGAAGCTGGTCCCTCTAACTCACAAACTCTGAAGAAGAGCAGAATCACTGCAGCTCATCCTAAGGAATTGATTCTGGGCAACAAAGATGAACCAGTCAGAACCAGATCTGCCTTCAGACCCTCTGAAGAGACCTTGCTGAGTCTGAAAGGATTGGTGTCCTTAATTGAACCCAAGTCCATAGATGAAGCTCTTCAGGACAAGGATTGGATTCTGGCCATGGAAGAAGAATTGAATCAATTCTCCAAGAACGATGTTTGGAGCTTAGTGAAGAAGCCTGAGAATGTCCATGTTATTGGAACGAAATGGGTATTCAGAAACAAGCTAAATGAGAAAGGAGATGTAGTCAGAAACAAGGCAAGGCTAGTTGCTCAAGGCTACAGCCAGCAGGAAGGAATAGACTACACTGAAACATTTGCTCCAGTAGCAAGACTGGAGGCAATCAGACTATTGATTTCTTTCTCAGTAAATCACAACATAGTTCTACATCAGATGGACGTAAAGAGTGCCTTCCTAAATGGTTATATCTCAGAGGAAGTCTATGTTCATCAACCCCCAGGTTTTGAAGATGAAAAGAAACCAGACCATGTGTTCAAATTGAAGAAATCACTCTACGGTCTGAAGCAAGCTCCCAGAGCATGGTATGAGAGACTTAGCTCATTCCTTCTGGAGAATGAGTTTGTAAGGGGTAAAGTAGATACAACTCTCTTTTGCAAGACTTATAAAGATGATATCTTAATTGTGCAAATTTATGTTGATGATATTATATTTGGTTCTGCTAATCAATCTCTATGCAAAGAATTTTCTGAGATGATGCAGGCTGAATTTGAGATGAGTATGATGGGAGAATTAAAGTACTTTCTGGGAATACAAGTTGATCAAACACCAGAAGGAACTTATATCCATCAGAGCAAGTACACTAAAGAACTTCTGAAGAAGTTCAATATGCTGGAATCTACAGTGGCCAAGACTCCAATGCATCCAACATGCATTCTGGAAAAAGGAGATATAAGTGGTAAAGTATGTCAGAAGCTCTATCGTGGCATGATAGGTTCACTTCTATACTTAACTGCATCTAGGCCAGACATATTATTTAGTGTTCATTTATGTGCTCGTTTCCAATCAGATCCAAGGGAAACCCACTTAACTGCTGTTAAGAGGATCCTAAGGTATCTGAAAGGCTCCACTAACCTTGGCTTGATGTATAAGAAAACATCAGAGTATAAGCTTTCAGGTTATTGTGATGCTGATTATGCTGGAGATAGAACAGAGAGAAAAAGTACTTCTGGAAATTGTCAATTTCTGGGAAGCAATCTAGTCTCATGGGCAAGCAAGAGGCAATCAACCATTGCACTATCAACTGCAGAGGCAGAATATATCTCAGCAGCAATATGCAGCACACAGATGCTCTGGATGAAACATCAGCTGCAGGATTATCAGATCCTTGAGAGCAATATCCCAATTTATTGTGATAACACTGCTGCAATCTCGTTGAGCAAGAATCCTATCTTGCATTCAAGGGCAAAGCACATTGAGGTAAAGTATCACTTCATTAGAGATTATGTGCAGAAGGGCGTACTTCTTCTGAAGTTTGTTGATACTGACCATCAATGGGCAGATATCTTTACAAAGCCCTTAGCTGAAGATAGATTTAATTTTATTCTGAAAAATCTAAACATGGACTTTTGTCCAGAGTGAAGATGGATCAGAACCTCTGACTATGATACTTCTTGATCAGAAGATGTCTAGTCCAGAAGGTAACTCAATCAGAGTGTGTGTGCCCACTGGTACTGACTCTGAAGCTGAGACAACAACACGTGCGTCAGATTTCTGATGCATAGTTCCTTGTGCCCGTGTGACAGTCTGTTATGATTGCGTGTAGATATGCTTATCTCCTGTGTGTGATTGTGTATTTTACTGTTACTATCTATCTTTAATTTTCAACCGTTGATTTTAAAGTGCTTTTTAAATCAACAACGGTTATTTGATAAAACCACTATCCACACACGTTCTCTTCACTTCCGGTTTTCACTCTTGCACTCTTGTTTTTCAAAACCGCCTCCTTCTCAATTTCTCTCTCGATCTCTCCTCATCCTTCCAACTTCATCTTCTACCTCAAACCTTCAACCTCTTCAAAATGGTGAGACAAACCAGAAGATCTACTGCAGATGCACCTCAGTTCCCTCACATGGAAGTCGGTTTGGCAACGGGTCAAAGGGGCTCTGAGAACCCGGCACAAGAACAAGTTCAAGCTCAAGCGCAGGTTGTTCCTCTTGCAGAACGGGGCTGTGCCGTTCACTGTGTATTTCCTCCTGAGGAACTCCAAGTCCTGGCAGAATGGAGATTCAACCTCGACAACTTGGCTGCAAATGGGTTTGATCTTCGTCCTGAAGTCCAAGCTCAAGGTTGGGGAAACTACTTCAATCGCCTTCGTGGACCGGTGTACGAGAAGCTGGTAAAGGAATTCTGGAAGCACGCCGACTGTGATGACACTCAGGTGGTCTCTTACATACTGGGTAGGAAGATCATCATCACGGAGAAGTCATTCGTGAATCTGCTAGGTGCAGAAACTGCTCATGGGTATCGGTTCTCACTGACGGAATCGAAGCTGAAATCCAGAACCAAGGACATCGTCAACAAGGCCCTGTACACAACTTTCAAACCGGGCAAGACGAGTTATAAGGTGATGGATCTTCACCCCAAACTGAGAATCTGGCACAAGATCCTGCTCAACTGCATCAATCAACGACCAAAGGGCAGTTCTCCAGACTACATCAACTTCAACCAGAAGGCGATGCTGTTCTTCATTCAAGACAAGGAGAAGATCTGCCTTCCCTACTTCCTGTTCTCCTATTTGAAGGAATGCATCCGGAAGTCTCGCACCACCGCCTCCATCAAGTCTGCCATCAAATATATCCCTTTTGGGAGGCTGCTCTCAGACTTTCTCATTGAAAGCAACTTGGTGCGAGATTTGATCAATGCAGGTTGCACAGAGGACTTGAGCACAATTGTCAGTGATGTCTTCACTGCCAACTCTCTGAAGAAAATGGGCTTAATCCAGAAGAAGATTGCTCCTGCTCATGAAGACACATCTTCTGAGATCAGAGGAAGAAGAATGCCTCTGA
This sequence comes from Lotus japonicus, assembly GCF_012489685.1. Lineage (NCBI taxonomy): Eukaryota > Viridiplantae > Streptophyta > Magnoliopsida > Fabales > Fabaceae > Lotus > Lotus japonicus. The sequence continues at coordinate 36,192,947 of NC_080043.1, read as the reverse complement.
ATGACTACCCTCTGTGGACTCAAGCAGACCATCCTGAAGCCATCAGATGCTATGTTGAAGACCTCAGGGCTCAAGGATTCGAGATTGACCTTGATGAGTTTGTCAGCAAACTTCCACCAGCACCAGAGTTTCCTTCTCCTCCAAAGAAGAAAACCAAGAGGAAGATGGTTCTGGAAGAATCCTCAGAGGAATCTGATGTCCCTCTGGTCAAGAAACCCAAGAGCAAGCCTGCTGATGATGATGGTGATGATAGTGAGGATGGCCCTCCAAAGAAGAAGCAGAAGAAGGTCAGAATTGTGGTGAAGCCTACTCGGGTGGAACCAGCTGCTGCAGAGGTCAGAAGGACTGAAGCTCCTGCCAGAGTGACTCGTTCATCAGCACATTCAAGTAAGCCTGCACTTGCTTCTGATGATGATTTGAATTTATTTGATGCACTTCCAATTTCTGCCTTACTCCAACACTCTTCAAATCCCCTCACTCCTATTCCTGAATCCCAGCCAGCCGCACAAACCACCACTCCACCACATTCCCCAAGATCTTCCTTCTTTCAACCTTCTCCTACTGAAGCACCTCTCTGGAATTTGCTTCAGAACCAACCCTCTAGGTCAGAAGATCCAACCTCTCTCCTTACCATTCCATATGACTCATTACTTTCTGAACCACTCATCCAAACCCAACCAGAACCCAAACCAACAGAACCACAACCCAGAACGTCTGATCACTCTGCTCCCAGAGCATCAGCACGTCCTGCTGCCAGAACCACGGATACAGACTCTTCAACCTTCACCCCTGTATCCTTCCCCATCAATGTCGTTGACTCTCCTCCCTCCAATACCTCTGAATCAATTAGAAAATTCATGGAGGTTAGGAAAGAGAAGGTATCTGCCTTGGAAGACTATTACCTTACCTGTCCAAGCCCTAGGCAATATCCTGGCCCTAGACCTGAACGTCTAGTTGACCCAGATGAACCCATCTTGGCCAATCCTATCCAAGAGGCAGATCCCCTAGTTCACCCAGCTCACCCTGTCCCTGACCAACAAGAGCCAATTCAACCAAACCCTGAACCTGAACAATCAGTGTCTAACCAATCCTCGGTTAGATCACCTCACCCTCTGGTTGAAACTTCAGACCCTCACCGTGGAACCTATGAACCCAATGCTCCCATAATTAACATTGGTTCTCCACAAGGGGCCTCTGAAGCTCATAGCAGCAATCACCCAGCCTCTCCTGAAACCAACCTCTCCATAATTCCCTACACTCACCTTCAACCCACATCTCTCTCTGAGTGCATCAATATCTTCAATCATGAAGCCTCCTTGAGGCTCCGCAATGTGCACGGTCAGACTGACCTCAGTGAGAATGCTGAACATGTGGCTGATGAGTGGAACAATTTGAGCACTTGGCTAGTGGCTCAGTTTCCCGTTATGATGCAGCTCCTGCATGCAGAGGGAAGTCAGAGTGTTGAGGCTGCAAAGCAAAGGTTTGCCAGAAGGGTGGCTCTTCATGAACTAGAACAGAGAAATAAGCTTCTTGAAGCTATTGAAGAAGCCAAGAGAAAGAAAGAACAAGAAGAAGAAGCTGCACGTCAAGCCGCAGCTCAGGCTGAACAAGTCAGACTTGAGGCAGAGCGTCTTGAAGCTGAGGCTGAGGCTGAGCGACTTGCACCAGTTATGTTTACTCCTGCTGCTTCTGCTTCCATTCCAGAACCTCAAGCTGCTCAGAACGTTCCTTCCGGCTCTACTCCGCCAAGCTCATCCAGACTCGACATCATGGAACAACGTCTTGACACTCATGAATCCATGCTGATTGAGATGAAGCAAATGATGATGGAACTTCTGCGCCGGACTGACAAACCTTAGTCTTAGGATTTCTTCTTTTTCCTCTTTCGTTTACTTTGTTTTCCTGTTTGTTAAACTTTATTTTTTACTTATTTGTTCGTTTGTGATTCTATATGCATATATCTATATATATTTGTGTTCCATATGTTTGCAAAACCTGTTTTATTCATAATTGTTCTATGTTTACATCATAATTCTTTCCATCATACATTATTCCCCATATCTAGAATGGAGGATCCTTCCTCATTCTTCTGCATTCTTGGCGCTGCTCCACTCTTTCCTTCTCCAGACGATCCAGTGTATACTCTATGTTGCCGAGTTTGATGCTCAGCTCATCTCTCTCTAGACTATCTTCTGTTGTCTTAAGTCTCTTTTCCACAGTCTCCTTCTCTTCCAGCAGATTCAGCTCCCGCTGGCAAAGCCCCTGAATCTCCTCCACGAAGCAGAGGAACTCCTTCAGATCTTTCTCCATCTCTGGACCAAGATCTTCTTCCAGCAGTGTCTTCGTCAGCTCTTGTATGGTCTTTGTACCATCGGGATGCCTAATATTGAGGAACATATCTTCCTCAAAAGCCTTCCTTCTGAGCTCTTCTAATGCTATTCTGTATGATGCCATTTTTTTCTTACTGAAAGCTATTCGAGGTGTGAAGCTTACCTTTCTCTCCAACGCTTTTTATAGGTTTCACTTTCTCTCTGAAAGTTAATGCTCCTACAGTTTCTCGAGGTTAAGTTCTTGGTAACTGACCCTTCTATTTACTCACTTGACCGGTGGTAAACGCTCATCCCTTGCATTAACTCTTCTATTTATTCTCGCCTAACTCTGATTCTTACATCGTTTTCATCTTCTTTAAACTTAGACCTTCTTTAAGGGGGAGTACCTTGTACTTCAAGCTAAGTTTTTCACACCCCAGGCTTTTTTTGCTTATGACAAAAAGGGGGAGTAAACCCAGTTTTTGATGTGTAAGATGTGTTAGTGTGATTTATTTTTCTTTTGGAGATTTTAAGAGTTCCACCTTCATGACCATAGATGTGTCACTGGGCAAATACAAGGAATACATTTCACTTCTTCTGAAGTGATTATAAGTTGGCTCTGATACCCAAGACTCTGATACCCTGTCCATGACTCTGATCACTTATGCGCTCTGATTATTCGTTTTTCATCTATGTCATAAGTTTTTCACTCTGAACTCTTATATTATTTAGCTCAGAATCTAGACTTTACTAACGTTTTCATCAAGTATTAGATTCAGGGGGAGCTAAGCTCAGAATCAAGCAGTGACTTGAATTCAGAATGAGCAAGATAAACTATTCACATCAGGATAAGTCTTATTCTATATCTCTAAACTCTGAGTGAATTCAGTTTATTGTTTAAGAATTGTTCATCAAAAATCTTAGTTTTGTCATCATCAAAAAGGGGGAGATTGTAAGATCAAGTTTTGATCTAGTAGTACAACTCATGTTTTGATGATTACAAGTTAACCTTTTGATATGAACAATTGTGGTACTCTAACGTGTTTTTCTGAGTGTGCTATTTACAGGCTCTGACCTTAACTTAATTTCACACAAATCAGAAGCACTGTGTATAAAGGGTAACCCAAGCAACGCTTTCGCATTCACCATGTTCAGTATGAACAGTGGAAAAGCTTCAGAAGTTCTGAAGCTATACAAACTCTGATGTGGACTCAGTCGCTAGAAGCTCTGAAGATCCAGAAGTTCTGACAACCAAGAAACACTGAAGGTTCAGATGTTCTGATGGTGTAGAAGACTCTGAAGATCCAGAAGCTGAATAGTGGAAACTCTGAAGTCCAGAAGCAAGAAACTCTGAAGGCCAGTTCTTCCCTCTGAGTTCAGAATCAGAAGATACAATGGTCAGAGGTTCTGTGCTTTCCCTCTGACTCTGATCAACCGGCTTCACAAGTTCCAATATGAAGTATTCCTCTGATCAGAAGTCTCCTAGGTTAAAAGGTCAAGTCGCTATCCAAGTACAAAAGCATGTGTACCTTCCTGACGACCTACCTAACGTTCTCAGCCACAGCAGAAGCTGGATTTTCCAGAACTGCCCTCCAACGGTAGCATTTCCCATGCAACGCTCAACCCTAATCCTTGGAGTATATATAGAGGCTGAAGATTGAAAGAAGCGGCTAAGAAACTTTTTAGAAGCAATACACGCGCAAGACATATTCAAAATATTCTAAGCCTTCTTTCATCTGAAATTCATTGTGTTTACTATTAGCTTTTTAGAAGCAATTTCTTTGTAAACAAGAACTTCATATACAGTTGTATAGTTTGCCTTTAGGAGATCAAGGTTGATCGGATCCTAGAGAAGACTAAGAGAGTGAATCTTAGTGAGAGCTAAGTTAGTGTATTGTTAGTCACTTGTAGGTTTCAAGTGCAGTTGTAACAATTATCTGATTAGTGGATTGCCTTCATTCTAAGAAGGAAGAAATCACCTTAACGGGTGGACTGGATTAGCTTGAGGGATTTATCAAGTGAACCAGGATAAAATACTTGTGTGCTTTTCTATCTCTTATCTTTAGCACTTAAGTTCTCGAAAGATTTGTCAAAATCTTTAAGGTGGTAGTTTTGTACTGAAAACGTTATTCAAACCCCCCCCCCTTTCTACCGTTTTTCATACCTTCATAGAGTTTCACCGAAAATCCAAAAATCGGAGTAAAATTGCACAGAAAATCAGATTTCTCTTGAACAAATCACAATCCACGTAGTCCGGGAATTGAATTCTACCGATCCCCACAGACGGCGCCAAATGTTCTATCCAAGAACATAGAGATTAGGTACAGTACCCATAGTGAAAGGATCGTGATGTGAGAATCTAGAGAGAGTTTAGAGCGTAACCGCTTAGAGAGAGAAAGTAACTGAATTTCAAGCTTTTATTTCTCAAATGAGCTAAGAGTAATTTACAATTAGTAACCGTCTCTTATTTATAGATTTGGGGAATGGGCTTGGCGCCCCTAATTTCTCTTAATGGGCCAGTTGGGCCTCCCGGGAGAAGGTCCAATATCCTGGCTTGCACGTCGCCCTGGGCTAGCGCGCCTGGGCGAGGGATCCTAGGGTCTCGCCCAGTCCAGATATGATTGTGGATAATGATAGAAAGCTTGATTTAGGAACCTTAGGATGCAATTTTTTCTAAACTGAAGGTGGATAGTTGAATTTTTTCTGAGTGTATTTGAGATATTTAAAAATTCGCCTAGGTTGTTGTACAGTTTATAACCGTTTTGAATAAAATGAGTCATTTTAGGTGCAAATGTTGTTTTCGAAAAAAGATGTGGTGCGCGCGCGTGGTGTTGTGCAAGGCGCGGTGGCGCGCGGCCATAGCGAGGGTTGCGCGCGAGGGAGGTGGCGCATGTAGGTAGTGGTGCGCGCGGTAGTGTGCGCATGAGGGGGATGGTGCAGGGAGATGACGAGTTTTTGAGGAAAATTAGGAAGAATTCAGTTTTTGTATAGTAGTTGCAGAACTTGTTATATATGTATTATATTTAATTTACATTTGTTTAATAGTTCATTATATGATGTTATTTCTGAATTGATGTTATGTGTTAAGTTGTTAAGTTACTGTGATTGCAAGTTGTGTGATTGATAACATGTAAGTGTGTGTTTTGTGAAATTGGGGATGATTTGAATTGTTGAGCTGGTGATGAATATGCTAAAATAATTAAGACTTGGAGATGGTCTGAATATGCATATGTTAGTTGAGTTTTGCACAATAGACTGCATAGTTGTCAAGAGCCAATGTTTGCTAGTTCTCGTGGAGGCTAATGACTTGTCCCAAAAATGGAGTGGTTTTGAAGCCTAGAGCGAGGGCTTTATTGGTGGTTATCTGTCTGGAGTGGACGCGGTGATACCGCTAAGGATAACAACTTTGGTATCAAAGGCATTTGCACGGGTCTCACTTGAGTCATATGTGTTTGGGAGTTGTTGATGCTAATTAATGATGATTGTGATATTTTTTGAGATTTGATGTTGTGGTAATTGGAGACAATAATATTTCCTTACTTGATGCTATGAATTATGGAGTATTGTCATATCTGTAAAGTAGATTGATTATATTAAATTACACAATTTATTATTTGTTAGTAAGGTGTGAAAAAGTTGTGGAACATATATAAGCTTTTACGTTATTTATTATTATGCTTATCCATATGATATGAGTTCTCACCCTTCTGTTGGAATGATGTTCTATGCGACATCGCTCAGGTACCGAGGATAGTGGAGCTTCTCGCGAGGGTTAGTTGGAGGAGCTAGTCTTTCATTTATGGTTTAGTTAGGGGAGTCATGCTATGTTATGTAACACGGGGAAACGTTTAGTTTTGTGCCTTGATGTTAGGAGATATTTTGTGAACTATCTTTATTTATTTTTGGATTATGTTTTGTCTTGGTGTTGAAATAAATCCGCAGTGCTATGCATATGATGTTATGACATGAAAGTTGAAAATTTCTATATTTATTATGAGCATGACAGGTGTTTTGATTTATGATTTTGGAGTTTAAGTGTGACACCCTCTGTGTTATGCATTTCACTCTGATTTATGTTATAAAAATTACGCGGGGTTTAGAGGGTGTTACAGGGACGGGAGAATAAAAGAGAAACATTTCATAATGCTCAAAATCATAATGTTTTTTTTTTTTGAACTCACTCAAAATCATAATGTTAAAATCATTTTGTTTCTTATTATCACACGCTTGGATTTCTCCAAGTTATACCAATCTCTGTTTAATACAATATGACAAAGACACAGGGATATACAACAAAAATCACGAATGTGAACTGAATCACATAAAAGAAACCAAACATGAACAATTGAAATTGAATGATTTGAAATCACTGTAAGAATTAGAGAATCAAATAGCACACCACAATTACATATTTTTTATATTGTGGATTATGGGAAAGAATAAAAGGAGAAATTACGGGATTCCTGTAAATATGTAGTAAATTAACCTGAGCATAACACGTGCGATTTTTTTTTAGAGTATATTAATTAATTTAAGATAAAAATAAAAAACATAAATCCTAATTAATTTATACTATAAAAATAACTCTAAAATAAAATAAAATATTTTCTGAAATTAACATTAAATAAATAATAAGATAAATTAAAATAAAATCAAGAAATAAACAACATAAATCCTAATCAAATCTAACATTTAAAAAGGTAATAAATAAAGATAGATAAAAACTACAAATATCTAGCAAATCACAATAAAATCTCATAAAATCCTGAATTAATTAAAAATCCGAAAATTCAATAAAAATACCATAAAAATTAATTAATACTCTAAAAATTAATAGTAAGATAAATTAAGATAAAATCAAGAAATAAACAACCTAAATCCTAATCAAATCTAAAATTTAAAAATGTATTTTTTTATGAGAATTAACCTGAGAATAACACGTGGAATTTTTTTTATGAGAATGACACGTCACTAAGAATTAACGTTAGAATGACACGTCACTAAATCAGCATGATGGAAGTTCTTCTTTTATAATATATATTGATATTGACTAGATTCAGTTGATACACAACTAATAGGGCCCCACAAGCTAAACTCTGGACATCCTGTCGTTGACCTCTCAAGCCTAGGTTTGATTATAGAGGCATATATCTCATCCCAAAGACTACAACTGAGATTTCCTGCCATTGTAAAGGCTAACTTAGCAAAGATACAAGTATCGAAAGCACTGTAACTGAGCCATTGCCCAGAAAAAATCCCTTTTCAAAGGTACTTCATGAGTAAATTTGAACAGCCAATCATTATAGGAAAAGCACAAAGTCGCATGATTGACACACCAACGTTGTACTTGATTGATTAGCGCATAATTGATGCACTTTATGTGTGACTTCCTAAGTTTCATTATTTTCATTTTGTGCTTAATTGATATAACTTAGCCGTGTTCTGATTATTAGTGTTTATTTGGATTGTTCATAGAAAAGTGTTTAATTCTATACTTTTGCTAGAACATGTTGAATCAGAAGCTATAGTTTGAAAGCTAGAAGAAAGCTCTACAACATTCATGTTCTGACAAATTGCAGAAAATGCCTCTAGTTTGGTCAGAATTGCTTTGAAGAGTTGATGTCCTTGATCTTGCGAGACTGGAACAGTCTTGACTAAATTGATCATAACTTGGCTACAAGACTCAGAATTTAGCATGATAGGAGGCTACGGAAAGCTAACTCGAAGAGTAACAACTTTCATGAATATATGTTTTGAATATTCGGCTATCTAAAGTGATTCGTACATATCTAAAGTTTGCAGACTTGTTAGCACTTTAATTGGGCCAGAGGAGCAATGGACCGCATACTCCCTTTGGGCCCATACTTGCATCAGCTGAGATTAGCTTATGAATTAGATAAGATATTAATTTGGAAACAAGATAACAAGATTATATTTTATTAGTATCAATAAGTGAGGTATATGCCTTTGTTGGATACCTCACCTCACCACACATCCTACCATCTCCTTCTTTTTAATCCTTATTTTCATAATTCTAGTATGAGTTTCTAAACTCCTTAGTTATTCTTAGAATCTTTAATATTCTTGTGTTTGCAAACATGAGGTTCATTTCTTAATAAATTATGTTTTTTCTATTCAAGTTGATTTATGTTCTTTAACTCTTGCTTGTCTTCTTAAATATTATTTTGGTTTTGAAGATTTTTTAATTCAAGGTAATTGTGTTTAAATTGTTATTATCCAAGCAAGTTGAGTTAGTTAAATTATTCTTTAACTAATGATGAGACGATGAAGCATTTGTGAATTCATTCTCTAAAAACGTAAATCTCTAACGTTGATCGATTATTAGTTTTGAGGATTCTGTGTGCATAGATAGTTCTTGTACTTTGAAGAGCCAAGCTTCTTAACTTTAACGAATCTAACTCTGAATGATTGTTCAGTGGAGACTCAGGGTTTCCATCTCACGATTGTAAGTAGGGATTCAACTCAAAGGCTTGTTCAAAAGCAGAATTAATCTTTTATAACTAATGAAAGTTTGTTGCACTTGAATGTTATAATCTAAGGACTAACGTTTTCTCTTATCTGAATTAAATCTCTTTTAATTTATGTTTGCTTGTAATCAAATCAACAAAACCCCCATTTTTAATTGCTTTCGTTTATTGTGTCTTCAATCAATTGTTCATTAAGTCCTCGTGAGAACGATCCTAGTGTTCAACACTTGTACTGCATTCAAAGAAGAATATTTTGACATGCATCACGACAGTGCGTTCGTCACCTACTGACACTGACATCGTGTTGTTCACCATCTACAACTATCTCACGTCCTAGTGTGGCGACCACCTCCACTACCGGTGAGGGAGCTGGGTTGGTTGATGAGTATGTCCCATCAAGGCCCTCACTGGAGAACTCTTCATTCCACACCCCTAAGGGAATATTCCTCACAGCCACCCACACAAAGTGGCGAGAAGGAGCAGAGTCAATAGACACTAGCTTCAGAACATAAAATATGTGCCTTAGGAAAGAGAGCTTCTTTGACAGAAACTCCACCATTTCAGCTCTATCTGAAAATTCCAAAGCTACCTCCTTAGGGCCCATAGTTATAACTTGGATCCTACCAAGGCCTTTAGAAACCAATAACTCCTTTATGGACTTAATATTCTGCCAACCTTTAAGAGTGGCAATAACCATTCTTTCCACCCTATTGCGATCATCTAACTAGGAAAGGAAACAGAAAGCATAGTCGGTGTTCCCCCCCTGAGTTCCATGAGTAGCCTTAGAGATGACCTTACGACATTCCTACCTTTGTTTTGGCCTGTAGGACTTGCTTTATCTTTGGCGACTGGGAAGTTTGGGAACAGCGGAGGGGCCACACTGCTTAAGGAAGTTTGCAAACTTGATAGGCATTAGAGCTCCATTGATGGCAGAGATTTCCCTTAGAGCATCTTCCTCCTCATAAAACCTTATGAAGCCATATTTTGACTTCTGGTTCGCTTTTCATTGCCTCTGCACAAAGACTCCGGCGATGCCACCCTCCTTAGCACAGGATTTCTTCAGTTGGCTATAAGATGTGTTTTCATCTAAGCCATCAATAAACAGGGTTTTTCTGCTATCTCAATGCCCCGCTTGGTTCTAGGACTACCAACCTCCAGTCGCTACGGTCGCTGCATAACGCTCTACCTGTCAACGTTCACTCGAGCGCAGTTCCCATCTTCTGCCATGGTAGTGATGGGCGCCACTACGGCTCTGCTTCGGTCGAATATTGCCTCCGCCCATCCTTAAATTTGAACTCCAAACGTTGCAGCCTTGGTTCTTTAAAAAAATAAATTTACATAATTATATATGTTGTTAAAGGCATACATTATTAGAGACAAAAATATTATAATTTTTGACTTGAACTTTGCATTAATGATAATACCAATCAAATATTAACAATTATTTTATTTATTATTTAACGGCTTAATATCACTTTTGGTCCCTCATTAATTATTGATATATATATATATATATTAATAAAATTTCATTTAGAATAATAAATAAATAATTAATTATTGATTAATTTATTAAAAAATAATAAATTTACACAATTTTTTTTACGGCCCACAATAGATTATTAAATTTATAAATTATTGACCAAAATACAAATTTATACTTTATTACGGATTTGAATGTTATTCTTTTTTTTTAATGTTATTCTTACTTGCTGTTATAATATTAATAAAACATAATTAAAAACTATTTGTTTGTATTAATTTAATTTAAATCAAGGAACTGAATGTTAGGATATTTTATATGATTAAAATGTAATCTATCTAAGCAAGTAATTCTTTTTTAGAGAAAAAGAAAGATTATTTATTAATAATCAAAAGAGAACAACCCAAAAAGATCATTTATTGATAATCTAAGCAAGTAAATGTTAATTATCATATATTGATTATAAAATTTATTTTTTTTCCTATTTATATAGAGATGACTCTAATAGTTTTCCGATGGAACGAAAAAAATAGAGATGACTCTAATCCGTTAAGTGGCGGAATCCAGCTAAATAAATATTTTCAAAAAGAATAATTTTTTAATTTCCCCAATTTGTTATAAAATATCATCTATAACGTCTATCCCTATTACTTAATAAAAATATTTTAAATATATTTAATAATTTATATATATATATATATATTAATAGAATTTAATTTAGAATAATAAATAAGTAGTTAATTACAGGCTAATGTTTGGAAACATAATAAATTTACACAATGATATTCTATATTGTTAAATTTATACATTATTGACCAAAACAAAAAGTTAAACATTATTATTATTGATTTTATTTTTGTTACATAAGGAATGAAATTATGATGGATTTCAATGTTATTGTTACTTTTCTATTTCAAAATATTAACAACATAATGAAAATTTATTTATTTATGTTAATTTAGTTAAAATTAAGAAACTTAAGGTTAGGAATTTAATCAAAAAGTAATTTATATAAACAAGTAACTTACGTTAATGTTGGTTAATACATATTGATTATAAAATTTAAACATTTACCTCTTTATATAAAGATGACTCTAATTGATAATTATTATTTGTTAGAAAATTTCCAAAATTAATAAAATTAAACTAGGTAACATTGTTATATAAAAATATATTAAATTTAGTCAATAAATGATGCTCTTTGTAAATAAATATTTTCAAAAAGAGTAAAATTTTTAATGTCTCCAATTTGTTATAAAATATCTTCTATAACGTCTCTCCATATTATTTTATAAAACTAATTTATATATATTCAATTATTTATATATATATATTAATAAAATTGAATTTAGAATAATAGATAATTAATTAAGTACAAGATTAATTTTTTAGAACATTATTAATTTACATAAAGATATTCTATATCATTAAAGCTATACATTATTGACCAAAACAAAAAGTTAAACATTATTAAGGATTTGAATGTTATTGTATCTACAAAAAAGAAAAGGATTTTTTTTTGGTTACATAAGGAAAGAAAAGGAAAAACTACGCTATAGCATCTTGCATCAGTAAAGCACTAACACCAACAGGTGGATGTCGCCAGTAGCATCTAGGAGAAGCTTCCCGGGAAGCTTGTCGTGCTAACGAGTCTGCTGCAGAATTCTTCTCACGAGGAATGAGCTGCATAACCACCCGCCAATCTCGACGGAGCAAACCTTGAACACGGCGAATAACATCGCGAGCCCAAAACTGACCAACGCTGGCATCAACCTGCATGACTTCCACCACCATAGAGCAATCTGTGCAGCACATGACTTGTCGCAGTCCCATATCCCAACAAGCCTGTAAACCAAGTTCCACTGCTAACAGCTCTGCAAGGAAAGCATCACCCGCACCATGGCTTTCAGAAGCTCCCAATAACCACCGGTCCGCAACATCAAACACGTACATGCTACAGCCCATACGCGAAGTCTCTGGATTCCAGCTTCCATCGACAGTAACGCGAGCCATACCTTGAGGCCGAGGTGCATCAGTCAGGAAGGACGGTAAATCACTCACGCCAGGCCAGCGTTTCCAGCTGCGGACATCTCCTATGACTTGCCGCGAGACATAGCTGATGTTCCAAGGAGTATCCCCAAACACACGATTGTTCCTCCACTTCCAATCCCACCATAACACTGCCGTTGCCAAAACATGCTCATTACAGACAAGGAGCCTACGAAACCAGACCTGGAAGGGTTCGTGGTTAGCCAGTGACGGGAGACTATTCCGGAACAACCGCCATAACTCTCGCGACTCTGTACAACATCGGAAGAGGTGATCCACATCCTCAACATCTGCGTCACACCGTGGGCAAGAGGAGGAAGCTGCAAGATGGTTGTATCTTCGCTTGGAGTTTGTTGGGAGCGCCTCGCGCGCAATCTGCCACAAGAAGAATCTAACTCGTTCCGGCACCTTGGCACGCCAGATATGCTTCCACCATGGGTGAGTCGTAGCTGTACCTTCCCCGGTGAGAAACGCATAAGATGTTTGCGTAGAAAATCTTCCATCCGCAGCATTACACCACTGAATAGTGTCACTATCCGCCAGGCTTGCAGGGACAGGTATGGAGCAAATTTCGGTTTTTAAGCTATCAGGGAGGGGAGTGTACAACTGATGCAGATTCCAGGCCCCATGAATCCAGAGGTCAGCAACCGTGAGAGTTGTATCAGAGATATGAACATAGGGAACACGGTGGCAGAGCTTGCCGGTACCTAGCCAATCATCATACCAAAGGGATGATTTGCCATCTCCAAGGAGCGGTTTAAAGCCATCTTTGAGTGCATTCTTTGCTCGAACAATCCTTTGCCAAACATAAGAATCACCATGCTTGTACTCGCCGCTCAAGACTAGCTTATTATGCAAATACTTCTCCCCTAACGCACGCACCCATGCTTTACCATGGTCATGTAGAAGGTTATCAACTAGCTTCCCCAAGAGCGCAGTGTTGTTGAAGCGGGCACTTCTCAAACCGAGCCCCCCGGCATCCTTGGGGCAGCTCACATCACGCCATGGGACTAGGTTCCATCCTCGCGCTTGGCCACCCTTGGCCCAAATACAACTCCGAATCTTCTTATCAATATAGTCACAAGTAGCTTCAGGGAGCCAAAGCGCTTGCATGGTGTAAACTGGGAGAGAGGACAACACTGATTTAGCTAGGCACAAGCGTCCTGCCCTATTAAGTAGCTTTTGTTTCCAAGAAGCCAACCGTGTATTCACCTTGTCAATGATGGGAGCAAAATTTTCTCTTGTGACCCTACCTTTGAGAAGAGGTATACCAAGGTATTTACCCAAATTGATAGCGCGTGAGATACCCATGATGTCAGAGAGCTCTCGTTGAAGGCGATCCTCCACACTGGTTGAGCAGAAGATTCTAGATTTTTCCAAGTTCACCTTCATGCCAGACACTTGACAGAAATCATTCAAGGTTTTGGCTATCAAACGCATTTGATCCTTGTTGGCCCTGCTAAAGAGCAACACGTCATCCGCAAAGAAGAGATGAGATATGCCAATGCCTTCCTTCGTGATTCTAATTGGTTCCCACGCGCCCATATCAACTAATTTCTGTATCTGGATGGCAAGGCGTTCCATACAAAGCACAAAGAGATAAGGAGATAATGGGTCACCTTGACGAAGCCCTCTTTGAGGAGTGAATGAGGGTAATTTTGCACCATTCCATAGGATGGAAATACTAGCATCCTGAACACCCCACATAATCAAACTAACAAGAGTCGGAGGGAAGCCAAAATCTTGGAGAGTTGCTCGCAAAAAATCCCAACTCACCCTATCATAGGCTTTCTCCAAGTCCACCTTCAACGCCACAAGCCCCCCACACTTTTTATAAGTGTGGATTGTATGCATGACTTCCTGAGCTAGGATGATATTGTCTTTGGGACCCCTTCCAGGAATGAAACTACCTTGCAAAGGGCCCACCAAATCAGTAAGCAAAGGTCGAAATCTGTTCACCAAGACCTTTGTTATAACTTTATAAGCCACGTTGCACAAGCTGATCGGTCGCAAGTCCTTGAAGCGGAGGGGGTCCTCCACTTTAGGAATAAGAACAAGCAAGGTTTCAAGAAGTTTGGGATCAGCTTTGCCCACCCGAAATGCTTCCGCTACCATTTGATGCAGGTCATGCCCTATGATGTGCCAATACTGTTTGTAAAATAGTGCCTGGAACCCATCCACGCCTGGTGCTTTATAAGAGTGCATTGCCATGACCACTTGGCGAACCTCATCAAACGAGACAGGAAGAACAAGATCTTCTCTACTCTCTAGAGAGATGACCGGTGTAGCATTCTCCAAAATATAATTCCTGCTGACCTGGACATCAATAGAGAAAAGGTTAGTGAAAAAACGTTCGCACTCCACTTTCAAGACCTCCTGATCAGTTGACCATGTGTCTGGTCTAACAAATAAACCATGTATTTTGTTCCTCTTGCGCCTGACATTTGTCTGAGTATGGAAGAACTTTGTGTTCCGGTCACCAAATTTCACCCAGTTCTCCCTGGATTTCTGAAACCACATGAGCTCTTCCTGTAGTAAAATTTGCTCATACTCCTCCCGTAGAGCTTTCTCAAGCCGGAGAAGGGATTCTGTTTGCCGCCACTCTAGCTCGCGTTGTAGGCCATGTATCCTTTGCTCAACCCTCCTCTTACGTATATGTATTCTACCAAAGGTCTCTTTGTTGAATATCAGCGAAGCTTCTTTCATCATTCCCAACTTGCCTACCACCGAGTCTGGAGGTCGTGCCCAAGTATTTTGCACTAGAGGCTCAAAAGCTGGATGTGTTGTCCAGGCTGCTTGAAAACGGAAAGGTCGGGAACGGTGATCTCCAGGGTCAACAACCAGACGGACCAGGAGCGGGCTATGATCGGAATATATACGAGCTAGATGCTCTACATATGCTTCAGGGAAGAGGTGTCGCCAAGGAACATCGCCTAGGGCACGATCAAGGCGTTTGGCAACGGTGCGGACTCCATTTTCCCGTCTCTCCCAAGTGAGTTTGCTGCCAACAGCCCCCAGATCAATGAAGTTGCAATCATCGATCATATCAAGCATTGTTGCGGCACGGGCTTCACTAAATTCACCACCCACCACCTTCGCCGGTGTGCACACTTCATTGTAGTCCCCCACTGCCAACCAAGGGTCTCGTAAATGTTGGCGGAGGGTTCTAAGGTGTGCCCATAGTTCATTTCTCCTAGAAGGGTTAGGACTGCCATAGACTATAGAGCAACACCATCGCTGATTGCCTTGTGTTACTTCTACTGAGACCACTTGAGGGTGAACATCAATGATACGCATGTTGAAGGTGCGAGCTACTAACACTAGTATCCAAATACCTCCACTATGCCCCTGAGCCTCCGATTCACAACACAATTCGTAGCCCAGACCACGCCAGAATGACTGAACCCTAATAAAAGGACAATGAGTTTCAAACACTGCAAAGATTGAGGGGTGAAATGCTTGAACCAGATCCCTCACTCTACGCTGTCCTCGAGCTCCTGCTCCACCACGAATGTTCCAAGCGATCAAATTAAATGCTTGTCTATCCATAAACACACTGCAGCAGGGGTAGAGGACTGGCATTAAGCCTTGCGTGGCTCAATGGCCATGGAGCCTCCAGCACTGGATCAAAGGGAATGTCACGAGCATAATCCTTGACGTTTGACATTGAACAAATCTGATTGTTGTCATCCAGAGGCATTTGATATCTTGCTCCCCCTAGGGAAACAAGTGCCATCGTGGAGTACGCACCATCCGTAGCGACGTGAATAGGGACACCACCCATATCCACCGAACGAGCTCCATTGCTTGCCGCTTGGAGAATGGTTGACGTGGACCCTGCATGAGGAGGTGGAACATTATTTGTGGCAGAATCTTTACGTAATCTTTTCTTACCATTAGTAACTGATGCACTAGCTCCAGGATGTGTTTTACTAGGCAAAGCTTTAAACTGCATAGAGCTATTTGAGGAAATTTGCTGCTTTTGTGGAACCGTTGCTAAAATAGAGAATTTGTTTCCCCCATTCGAGCCCTTCTTTTCCTCCTTCTTACTGGTCATTTCCTTTTTAACTGCTAAATCTTTAATTGCCTTGGAATTCAGATTTGTTTTCGATTTATTCCTTCTTTTGTCCACAATTAACCAATCCCCATGTGCTAAATCTGGGCACTTAATATCCGGAATTGAATGCCCACTGATGGCGCCCATGATTGCGTCGGTTACAGGAGCTAGGGTTGCTGAAGCAGTCGCTGGTGCTACTCCCGCCGCCAGGTTCGACGATGCTAGGGTTTCATGCGATAGAGCACTAACCTGTTCCGCCATTGCCGCTGTGCTAGCACTACCATTGGTGGCCTGCCCCTGGGGTTGCTTCGGAAGGGGTGGAGCAGTGCAATTACGTGCTAAATGGCCATAGCATCCACATTTGTGGCAGAGAAGATGTAAACCCTCATACTCGACATTGTACCACGTTCCCTCCAGCCCTATAACACCGAGGACAGGTTTGATGAGATCAATCTCAACACAGATACGTGCATATTTGCCACGCTGCATGTCGGTGGTGTTCATGTCGACCTTGATCGGAGTACCAACCGCCGATGCCAACGTCATGAGGATGTTCTTCCCATAGTATTGGAACCCTAGCCCTGGGATGCGAATCCACACCACAGTTGTGCTAATCTTCGAGTTCGCTGCTACAAAATCCGGGGTCCAAGGCTTCACTGCAAGATAATTGTCGTAGATAAGCCATGGTGCTCCTGAAATTGCTCTCTCCTTGTCTTCCTTCTTATCAAACTTGATGAGGAAGTACCCGTGATGAACATCACGAACCTCGTAACCCCCTGTCATCTTCCACAGTATCTTAAGTTTCTCACACAGCGCTCTATAACCAATACTTTTTCCCAGTAGTTTAACCACTAGGCAATCCTCCCACGGTCTACAGATTTCTGCCTTCGCTGCCGGATCAATTGAGAACATAGGGAAGGATTTGTTCTTCTCCACGTACACCTTTTTCATGACACCACTCTCAACAAGGTTCACAAACCCTCCTGCTTCCTGAGCCTTTTCAGAGCCCAGGACCTTCTCCTTGAACGTGGGTTTCCGGGCTTGAGGACCCGGTGGTTCCGGTGGCTTACCCGCTACAGCGCCGCCAGGCGGCTGGTCACTCAGAGGCTCTCTCTCAATCTCCATTCTATTAAAAAAAAAAAAAGTGCATATTAAGGAACTTTGCTGTTACTGTAAGATGGAACTTTGCTGTTACAAAACATTAATAAGTTAACTAAAAATTAATTATTTATATTAGTTTATTTTAATTTAAGGAACTTTGTTTATATCTAAATTAAGGAAGTTAATGTTAAGATATTTAATATTATTAAAAAGTAATTTATCTAAACAAGTAAATTACGTCAATGTTGTTTATTACATATTGATTATAAAATTTAAACTTTTACCCATTTATATAAAGATTAAAAAAGATTCAACAAATATTTCGGTAAACTAATTATATTTGTTTATTAATTTATTTTCATTCTATATTCTAATGATATTTGAAATTTGTATCATAATTACGTTAACGGCTAGATTGTTTGATAATTACTTGAATAAAAAATGATATTTTGAATTTTATATATGTTAAAATATTTTTATTATTAAATGTCAATCCATCTTTTTGGCTGCATAAATGAATTTAATGACAATATATTAGTGGTTTGATGTATAAAGGGAGGCGAACAGTGGTGAGACATGATCATTTTGGGAAAAACATATTGTAATCATGGCACCAAGTCAAGACAAGCTTAGTGCATTGCCACACTCTTTACTCTCCACCGTTGTTTCTTTGATACCGTTTAAGGAAGCGGTAAGGACTTCAATCCTCTCTAAAAGTTGGATCGATATTTTTAAGTCTACATCGAACATAGTATTCGATGAACTTTATTTTGTGAAAGGTGGTCAAACTTATCGAATCAAGCAAGCCCAAAGAAAGTTTTTTCTAGAGTTCATGAATCTTTGGATTGCTAATCACACAGGAACTCTCATTGATAAGTTCTTTGAGATTATCCATGCCCGGAAAAGCGAAGAGTGTTGTGATAAAATGCATTGCCTTTGCCATAAAACACGGGGTGAAGGAGTTGGAGTTAGACTTTTGTGTTCCAAAAGCTAGATTGTTATTTTACTACTAATCATATTGATTATGTTGCTTTGTTCGACTTGCCGGCACATATTTATGGTCACACTTGCCTCGAATCTTTGAAGTTGTATTCATGTAGCTTTTCTGAGGCTAAGTTGCTTAACTTTAATGCACTCAAAGAAATTTCTTTAGGTTGGATGGAAGTGAAGCTCACTACTATTAAGACCTTGTTTTCGAATTGCAAGGAACTAGAGAATTTAAGTCTCAGGAGGTGCTGGAATTCAGATGAATTTGATTTAGGGGAGGAGAACCTAAAATTGAGAAAGTTGGTTGTGGACAGATGCATGTTTAGATCCAATAGTCTTTATTTTACAGTAAATGCTTCAAACTTAAGATATATCTATTACTCCGGGTTGAATAATAACTCTTTGGTCATAGACGTACGTTCCCTTGTGATGGAAGAGGAAGTTATTGAGTTCTACATTGAGTTTGAAGGGCATGATTTTTTTCTCTACAAACTGGTGGAAGATATCTCTGGTGTTAGTATTTTAACTGTGGCTAATTACTTCCTTCAGGTATTTTATATATATATATTTTTTTCAATATAGCTAATATTTTGTTTGGCTATACTAAAACATGTAATAATAAAATGGTGTGTGTGTGTATATATATATATATATTGTCTAACATTTTGGGTTGATTTGATATGCAAAGGTTGTTCCCACCGGAGGATGTTTTCTCAGAACGCCACGCAGCGTTAGTGTGAAGAGTTTGATAATGAAGACCTCTTTGGACCCGAACGAATTTTTAGGAATCACGTTCTTACTTAATAGATGCTCTGAATTAGAGCATCTCACTATTGAATTGGGGCTTCCAAAGAAATTGTTGGTAAGTATTTCATACATAGAATCTATTTCTCTATGTGTATGTTGATAAAGATTATGAAATGATGAAACATGGATTGAGGAAAAAATTTAATAATTGAGAAAAATCAATAATGTCTAATTGGAGAAGATGATATAAAAAATTTAATAAGAACAAATATAATATTATAGTTGATTTAAGGTGATTTTTGTTATTTTCTCTTTATAGGGTGATTAGGAGGTCGTGTTTTCTTGTGGATTTTTTATTTTTGTTATCCCATTTTTCCTATTCTCGAGCTAAGTCTCTTTCCTCTTTATTAATATATTTGGACTTCCAAAAAAAATGTTATGGAAAAGCTACTGCCCCTTTTTGGATTAACTTGTTTCCCTCATGTGTGTGAATTTTAATAGCTTCGTTTTTATTATTTATGTTGTAGGAATATGAGTTACCAGACAACTTTAATCTGGAAGGGTTTTGGACTAATCATGCAAGAGCTTATTGTTGCATGGTATACACTCTTAAAGAGGTGGAGATTAAGGGCTTTAGAGGATCAATGAATGAGATACGAGTGCTTACCTATTTCATCACTATTGGGAGAGTCTTGAGAATGATGACTATCAATATCTCAAAAGATGATGCAAGGCAAGAGTCTTACCACCATGAAATGGCAGAACGATTAATTTCGTCGGTTCAAAGAGCTTCAACAGAATTAGAGATTTCAATTTGTTGACTTTTTTTTTTTGAAAGTGAAAATGATTTATTATTAATAAAGCCTGAGCTATGAAAACTCAAGGCGAAATACAAAGAACAAAAGTCGGGACCCGTAACTGAAGGAAAAGACCCACCACCACCCCTCAGTATGTGCTCGCAGAATGGCTTATGAAAACCCAAGAACGAGCCTCATTAAAACCTTGCTAGGAAAAATCCAGTGGGAAAAAACCAAGCAAGGAAAAAGAGTACAACATTCTTGGGATAGCCAATCTGCCCCTGGAAACAATGACAAAACATTCCCTTACACAATACAAATTCCAAAACACTTAAAAACAGCTGAAATATGAGACTGGACGAAATTTGCACCAGCACCCAAAAAATCTGCACCAGCAAGTTAAAAACAGCACCAGCAATCTCAGCAGAAAACAACAACAGCAACATCACCCGCAACAGCAAACATCAAACAGCAACACAACAACAGCAGCAAAAACAACGGCAACCACACCAGCACCAGACAAAAACAGCAGCATGAAATTCCCACAGCAACCAAAACTGATAATAACTAAAGCACGAAAAGCCCAAAATTCCTGCAAACAAAAATAAAACGATACCAACGACATTGCAACTCTCATAATCCAGCATTTCCCCCATATGACCTAAGTGGCACCTCCCAAAAGCTACCTTCCTTACCCAAATCATCCGCCCCCCATTCCCCTCTCTCAAAATATGATTTACCCCTCAACAACCCACAACCGGCAACAAATTTCTCCTCATTAACCCAACCAACAACTAATTCATGCCTCAACTGCAAACTACTTTTTTCACTACTTCCTTCTTCTTTGAATCTCCTTACCCACGAACACTCCATGTAATCCAAGGTCCTGACTTATTAATTGAGATGGGGGTGGTTCTGTCGTATTTGTGCTTCTAAATCGCGAAGCATCAGAACCTCCGATCCTCGAGGCTTCAAACCTAATTGCTTGCCTAGCAACCACACTCTCTGTGCACGGTTGACACTTCGTCTTCTCCTTGAACGGTTTCTAGAAAATCAACTGGAAGGGGTTTAGGTTTATTCTTACTACCTTTTGGACGCCCCCTCTAAGAACTCTTCTTCGATGAGTCTGTATTTGGTGATGTCTTAACTGCTGGGGAAGCCAGGGTAGAATCAGCAGCACATGATGGATCGATGGAGCGCTGTTTAGGTGTTGGGGAAGCTTCTTGAATGGACGCAAGAGGGAAAGGTCGATCGCATAACGTGCATTGCCTGATTATCTGATTCTGTCTTGTGTGAATAAACACGTCTTGCGTTTCACGTTGTGCCTCAGAAGGTGTCGAAGTTTTCAAAGGTGTCGCGAAACCAAATAAGTGATTCTGTTTACTGAATTGAATAGGCAAACACGTCCTTGCACCAATGATGATTAACATTCCGTGGGTCCCAATAAACAGATAAATATGGATGAAGATAATTGTTATACAGATGAAGTTCGGGTCTATGCCAGGCATATCCTTGAGACTCCAGGCGAAAAGGTCCAAGTTCTCTCCCAACAACTTTGACAACCTCTGCTCCTGGCTTTCACTTAGCCTGGTCCCTATTTTGAGTATCTTCTCGCCAAACTTCAACTCTTTGGTTTCTTCTATCGGGGTGGGTCTATTGACTCGCCCCTCGCCCCTTGGATCCAAGCTGTCCTCTTGAGCCTCTACTTCATTACAACGATGTCCTATTAAGGCGTTTTTCTTTCCATACCGATCCACAGCGTTACAGTAACACTCCCTCGCAACCCTTTGGTCCACCACAATCCGGCATATTCGCCCGCTCGCCAACGGGTACTTCACTGCTAGATGAGCTGTTGATATCACGGCGCACAGTCGGTTCAAAGTGTTCCTTCCGATGATCACGTTGTATGAACCTTCTGCCTCTAAGACCAAGTATTTTACTGTTAGTTTTTTGGCATCCTCGCCCTCACCGAATGTGGTATCAAGATCTATGACTCATTTTACCCACACTCGATCACCTGCGAATCCTACCAAGGTCCCTTCATACGGGATAAGGTCTCATTCTCCTATTCCGAGCTGCGTAAACGCTCCTCCATAGATGATATCTGCTGAGCTCTCCTGGTCCAGGAACGTTCGTTGTACGTCGAAGTTGTTAACCCGAAGGGAGATCACGATCGGGTCATCCAGATGTGGTTTTAAACCGAAAAAATCAGCAGGTGAAAACGTGATGTCTGGATGCTGGAAACCGAAAGGCGCTTCCGCGACCACATTTACCGTTCTGAGGTATCGCTTGCGCGCTGCACTAGTGATTCCTCCTCCGCTAAAGCCGCTGGCAATTGTGCCTACCTCGCCGATCGTAGACGGTTTGTTGCGCTGCGCCTTAATAGTCTTCCCTGTTGTTATCAATTTCGCAACTGCATGCTGTAAAACTCTGCATTTTCCAGTATCATGACCAGAAACTTGGTGATAAGCACACCACTCCTTCGTCATCCTATCCCTCGCCGAAGAAGACTCTAACTTCCTCACGGAACCTCGGTAGCTTTTCCTGTATAATCCGCTAGGTTTTAACGTCGCGTCCACTATGGTCACGGCCTCATCTTGTTGTTCCAAACGGCCAACGACTTCACTGATCAATTTTTGCCAACTTCCGCCAGCCTCCAATTCTTGAAACTGCGTGCTCATGCTTGTTGGCATTTGCTTGTCCTGCTCGTCTCGTTCCTGCGGGCTTACGCCTTGTTTTGGCTGATCGCGCACACACTTTGACTATCTTCCACGCAATCGATGATACCCTCCCATCGAACCGATTCCAATGGTGGCTCCTACCAACTCAAGAAAATTCCACAAGAGATTTTGCACCTTCCTTAAAATTGTGATCCACGTTGTCTAGGAATTGAAATCTACCGATCCCCACAGACGGCGCCAATGTTCCGGTCAAGAACATAGAATCAAGGCATGGTGCCTAGAGCGTGTGGAATGTGATCGGAAATCTTAGAGAGATAAACTCTTAATTGCCTAGAGAGAGAAAATATAACTGAATTTCAATGTTGTTATTGCCAAATGAGCTAAGAGTCCCTTACAATTGGTAACCGTCCCCTATTTATAGATTTGGGGTTGGGCCTTCGTACCTTTAATCTGTCTAAATGGGCCGGTTGGGCCTTGGGGTGCGAGGCCCAAAAGACCTGGGTCTATCCCGTGCTTAAGTGTGAGCATCCTGGGCGAGTGACCCTGGGGGCTCGCCCAGTCCAATTGTAGTTTTATTATAATTTAAAATATAACAATACCATAAATGAAACTATGAACTATTGAATATAAATCTTTTATATATAATAGTAATATAAATTATTAAATTTGTCAAAAGGTAATGTTAATTAATAATTTAATAACAAAACTTCAAAATATTTGAACGAACCTATAAATAACTGTCAAATATAACATAGTTATCATGTTTTTTATTCTAAAAATTCCGAGATGGAACATAGGGAGCCAACTAGGTTACGCCCTAATGGAGGTTGAGAACCCTTAAGATCTAGCAGCTTTAGTGTATAGATGAACATGAAGATTACAAGAGGTCTCTTTCCCTTTTATAGGAGTGATATTGCAAACCTAGATACATGGATTTGGGTCCTAATACTAGAAGGCCCATACAAATATGACCTGCCATAGAGGGGCGGGGTCACCTAAGCCTATATAAAGTGCATAGATCGCCAACACGGCGTAAATGACACATAAGTGGCCAACTGGCGCAGGAAATACATAAATACATGAACCGCCCACTGGCGCGGGGACTACATAAATGGTGTGGAACCACCTATAAGATGAAGAAATCATGATGGCTCGCCATATGTGAGATGACTCGCTGAATAGAGACTCTCTTGCTAGGTGGCAGGGTCACTCGCCAAGTAGTGGGGTCTCTCGCCAATCTCACCTGACGTTGGATAACAGGGTCTGCTACGTGGCGCGATCTGATGCGCTGGTACACGGTAAGATCCTGGACGCACGGCACACTGGAGCAGAGCCCATTAAAAGCTGTGAATTTCTTTTTCTTTTACCTTTTTTTCCTGATTTTCTCTCTCTTCTCATATCTTCTCCTAAAATAACAATAAAATAAAATAAATAGAAGATAAAAATAAGATAGTAACTTAAAATAAACTTATCTAATCCTAAATTAAAGTAAAATCCTAATAATAATTAAATAGAAGATAAAACTAATTCAAATCCTAATAAAATCTAGAAAAATAATATAAAATGTAGAAAAATACTAAAACCAAATAAAAACATCTAAATGCATGAAATAAGCCTAAAGTGTCTTTAAATGACTAAAACATCTTCAATAATATATTAAAATGCATGCAAATAAACTAGGAAAATAGCCTTAAATCCCGGGTCATCATACCCCTATACTCAACGGCAGCTTGTCCTCAAGCGTAAACTTAAGGTTGCTTGTCCTCAAGCTCAAGAAAATAGTTCATAGTAAGATGATGGTATACATATTTTCACAAAAGATACATGAGATGAGTTCCTCAAAATAGTTCATCCAGAGAATCAAGCTTTAAAAACTGAGTAACCTTTAGTAAGGGTAAGGAAGAATTATAGAAAATACCAAGATGTGGGGTTTCACATTTTATTCCTATTTCCCCAACCCCACATTGAGAATCCACTAATGATGGCAAACAATTTTATTTTATTATGAGCACACACGTGTTCTTTCCTTTTCAATTTAGCTTTTTCCCAACCCTTCACAGTTATTACCAACTCAGGGCGAAATTCTTTTCTTTTAATTACAAGTTCAGAATATGATTGGGGGTATGCTCAAAGGTGCAAATACTTCCCATTCCCTTACTCACATTCTTACCCCTTTTTTTTCTTTTTTTTAGCTCTTTAGCTTACGATTGAGTCTTGAAAGGGATTTGATAGTAGTTAGTGTAGGAATACCTCTTCATTAAATATCCTTTCATCAAATTGGCGCCGTTGCCGGAGATTGTGCTTCCGCTTCTATTAGTTAAGCTAGTCGGGTGTTGTTTAGAGCATTATTATAGTATGCATTTTTTTTCTGTTATGATCTTATATGTCAATTCAATTGATTTGTTCTTGTGCTAAATGCTTGTTGTGGCCTGATCAACTATAACATGATATGAGGTTTGGAATTCTGTGAACCTGACTTAGAATGAATCAGCTAGTGGATTTAATGAGAATTAAGTTCATTAGTCATGAATTGATGATTTGATGCATAGGATTTTGAGTCATAGTGTCTCATTAAATTATTTGAGTATGTTGTGGTGTTTTAATTTGTGTGCTCGGTTTTGCAAGGACTAAGTGATCTTACAGGAATTAATCTGAGTTAGAGGGTCCAACTGACCATGTCCTGGTGCTTTCAAGTTTGCACCCAATCTGAGTACAGGGAGTTTTTTTCAACCACTCATCTCTCATTTAATTTCATTATCATGCATTTAGCATTTAGGTATTTAGATTGGACACACTAGTATGCACATGCTTTGGATTCTTGGTATTCACACTTTTGTGCTTGTAATGCTTGTTGGTGTTTTTAATATCTATTCTGAGTTTGATGCTAGTTGTTATACTAAAAAGTGTTTGATGAATGGGTGTGAGTGAAACTTGTAGAACATGTGGAGAGTTAAGTGATAAAGACTTGAGTGAGTTTTGGGAAAGTGCAGTAAGATTATTAAGATTTTAAGTTAGTGGGGATAATGCATAAAATATGTAGTTTTCCTTTTAATCTTTATATTGAGTCTACACTCTTTTTGGTTGTGAAGTTAAAAAAGGGGCATTCGCTCCTCATCGAGTCTCTGCGGATCAAGTTGCTTCCTGAGCGGGTCCCCTATTATGGCGAGGGGACTCGACCAGTCTATAAACCACCGAGCCTAAAGCATGAGGCGCAGTGTGTCTTCAAAATGTGTCATCCTGATCCGTCCTCTTCGGGCCTGCTCGCCATCTACCAGTCATCCGAGAGTCATTGCCTATCGACTCCGTTCGCGTAGTGTCTTTATGGATCAAGTTGCTTCCTGGGCGGGTTCCCTAATATGGAGAGGGGACTCGTTCCAGTCCAAAAACAAAGACAAAACAAAACACCTACTGAGACAATCCTTCAAGAGGTATACAAACCCAACTAAAGAGGGGGAGAATCTAATACAAGAAAAGAGTAAGACTAGTATGCCTTATGTACCACATTTGGCAACTCTCGCAACAACTAATAGATCCATTCGAAGAATATGGGGAATAATTATTGACCCTTGCTTAACTAGCCAATCAGTGTACGAATTCGCAACTCTGGGAATGTGAATCACATGCCTCTTGCAATCTTGGTTCAGTAATTTTGCAATATTCATAAGTGTCATTTTTACGTATATTTAGATATCATTTTAAGCACTTATTTGTCATGTATGCATACATTATTGGTTATTTTATGCCCCAAATATATTTGATTTAGTAAATACTTAAATTTAGCATAAAAATATTTTAAATATTGTAAATAATGAATGTAATCTTTTATTTTGATGTAGGTTGGAAATTCATGAAGATTTGAGAGAGGCAACCTACATTTGAAGTTTGATTTTCGCTAAACAAGCATGATCCTTGCTAAACAAAATAACTGTAGGTAAAATACATTTTTTGGAAGCATAGATTCACTTAACATCTGGTCCTAACCGAATTGAAGCAGTGGAAGAAATCAATTTCGCTAAGCAAAAATAAGGCTCGCTGAGTGAATTTGGGGCGGCCAGAACAATTTAAAAGGCTTACAAACAGATGATTTAGCGATCCTTTCACTGTTTTAGCTGAGAATCACTCAAGGGGGATCCCTAGGATAGGTTTGATGGATTGGAGGTTCAAGATGTTGATGGAAGCCATGGGAGGATAGTGACAACCTCCCGGAAGCCATGGAAAGCTTGGGAGAACTTCCATGGTCGTGGTTACATCTTCTCATCTTGGGTTTCAATTCTTTCTTCTGTTTCCCTTCTATATGTTGCTTTCTATTTTGGTATTCAGATTGTATAACTTGATTCTTTGATTATTGTAAACTCATTCATTGATGTAAATGAAAATCTTTCATGTACGATGTTTCTTTCTATGCTTCATGTTTCTAACTAATCAATTGATAATCAAAAGAGCTTCACTAATTTATAAATAAGCCGGGAGATTGATATGAACTGTTGTATGCTTAGTTTAATAAAAATAGAATACCTATGTCTTAGGTTACAATATGTATTAAATTTTTACTTTCTTCACTTCAAGCATTAGTGGTTTGTGTTAGATTTCTATGGACTAGCATGAGATCGAGAGATAATTGTGCGTTCGGTTCAGAAGAGAGACCATTCAGTAATTTAGTTGTCTTAGGATGAGACTACCTTGGGTAGGAACAATAGTGGATTTCCACGTGGCAGGTGGGGTTTTGAGTTGTAACAAGAGTTTCTGGGGTGACAATGGAGATTTGCAAGCCTTATGATAGATTAGTCATTAGGAATGTCTTTGATAGAGATTTTGAGTTGTAGTGTTCCTTTTGGTTTTCTAGATGGTAAGGGATTACGTCTAAGAATTCCAACTAGTAGATTCACCCAGGCTAAGGATAGTTAGGTTGATAGCTCTTGACATTATAATTGAAATGAACCTTTACAGAAGTGTTTGAATTGAAAACAATTAAAAGGGCTAGGTTACGAAATTTCTGAATACGTGTTCTTTACTATCTTGGTAAACCTTCTTTTGTTGTTTTCTTTTACTACTATCATTTACACATTAAAAAAAATGCATCATTTAACTCGTATTTACTTTACTATGATTGAATCATAAATCCTTCAAATTTATTAATGAGAATACTAAACTATATATATTGTTAAATCCAGTACAAAGTTATTAAATCCAAAATTGATTTCTCATTGTGACTTGCAATCGAAAATGAGAATGCTAAACAATATATGGTTGCAGATCCACAAAATCTATGGTGGACAAAAACTAGTTTCCTAATGGGCATGAAACTATTGAGAGAAGAGATAAGAAAACTGAAAACAAAACAGGATGAAGAGGAAGAATACACGAGAAAGAAAGAGGAAGAGGACCAGAGGTAGTTGCAACCCAGCGTAAGTAAATTCACGGCTGCACAGTAGTGCAGGTTTTGGGATGAGAAAAGGTGCTCTAACTTTATCTAGATTTTTATTTTTAATTAAATAAAATCCTTTTATGATGAGTTCTGATGTGGAAAAATGCTTAAATTCTATTGGGTGACTGTGTAAAGATGGTTTACACTGTCAATGCACTTTTATTAAACTCAATTTACAATATTATTATTTAAATTCCCTTGTTGGCTTGGAATATCGATTTCTTAAGAGTGGTTGCATGGATTTTTGGGTCTCTTGTGCGTTTGGATGCAGCCACTGAACAACGCCGACGATACGACATAGCACGGTTGCTGATTTCATCCTCTGTTCCCAAGCTACAGAGCACCTCTATCTCTGTCAATGTTGATGGAATAACAACCAAGGTGACCCTGGAAATGGATGCTGTTGGTCAATCTGCAAGTGTACAGAATCTACCCGGTTTTAAATTATCGAACCACAGGAAATTGGTGTGGCAATTCAGTCTAAGCCTCGAGTTCACGGTAGGAAAGCGAGTAAAATTCAGTTTTAAAGGTTGATTGTTTAGGTGACTAATTAACAAGCAATTGAAATATAAGTGTGTGAGAACAATGGTGAGCATGCCTTGGGTTCTTGCTTGACTAATTCAGTTCTAATCAACATATTCTATCCACAAAACTCTGAGTCTCTCCTTGATGTTCTAGCCTAATCAATCATCTATCGATGCCTCGCATAGACAATCCTCTCAAGCCAAAAGATAGGCACAATTCCTTGATAACCTAAACATTTGCTAAAGGCATTAAGCATGCAATTCAGGCCAACAAACCCCAACCCTTCCTCTATTCCTAGTAGCAAGTATAGAAGAGGTAATCCCACAACAAGTCCCTAATCTATAACAAACTTCCGTTCTATTATAGAAAAGCATAAAGCTAGCACATGTTCTAACTTGAAACATAAAGTATGGATATGGGATTCAAGGGTTTACTCAGAAGATTCATGAATAGAAATAGGAATCAAGGTTAAAACATCTTAAGTCTTACAAAGAACCCAAAGCAAAAAGGGGTTTAGCCAAACATGGCTATGAAATCCATACAAGAAGATAAAGATGAAACCTGAAACATAGGGCTTAGAGAAAGCTCCTCAAGCTCCATAACTCAAACCCTCTCTTCTAACTTATGAAAATATGATAAAATCAAAAAGGTTCCAAGAGAAATGTCTAAAAACCAATTTATAGGTAAAACATGCGAGTCTGGACGCTCAGGTGCCAATTCAGAGCGCCTGAGCGCCAATTCCAGCCTAGAAACATGCTCTCTGGAGGTGTCTGGCGCCTAGGCGCCAATTCCCAGCGCCTAGGTGCCAATTCCAAAAGCTTCAGGAAATTGCACTAGCGCCTAGGCGCCAATTCCCAGCGCCTAGGCGCTCAAGCTTCGCTGGAACAAACTTTTCAGCTCCTTGTAACTCCTCTTCAAGCCTCTTTAAGCCCTCCTTCAATTCCAAGCTTCTTGGCCTTCCTCATCCATCAGTTTCAGACCTGGTAACTTAGGCACAAAGTAAAAGAGATATCTAGAAGCTTCAAAGAGTTAATTAGCAAGGAGAACCTTCAATTAAAATAGAAAAGATATGCAAGTCCTCTAGCTAATCAAAATGCACGAAAGGTCCTTATAAAACTACAAAAATACAAAAACAAAATAAAAACACAAAGAAAGATAAAAATGCATGATAATGCATGAAACACTACATGAGACTCAACAAAAAGACTCGAAACAAACTAGGAAATGACCCTAAAAACACTACTAAACTAGGGTCATCAGATGCGAGCAGGTTGCATGAGGTAGTGTCTTGTTATTCGGCTTCTTTTGCCTTTTCTGTGGCGGCACAAGCAGGTGGGATTGTGAATGCTGGTTCCGATGATACCATCGTCGGAGAGACAGAGGAGGAGGATCCAGGGCAAAGCTCTGTTGGGTTAGACGACGTTTCCTCTGCACTCGAGGACAAAGTGGTGGGACCTGATCAAGAGGGAGAAACCTTTGGCAGTATGTCATCCTACATTGGGGCGAGACATAATTGCTTTCTCTGAGGACAGAGGTGTGTTGTTCGTTTGGGGGAATGAGTTGAAAGTGGTGTTCAAAGACATGCCTTTTAGGGTGGCTTAGGTCAAATCTTATTGAAAAGTTTGCTGAGGGAGGCGAGGGTAAGTTGGGAGCAGTGGAAAATAGTCAGGCTGGGTTATTGGGCTGTAGGGTTGTTGGTGAGGAACGACCCATTTCTCTCAAGCTGGTTCTCATGGGTCGGAGCTTTGACCCACTCGTCTTCAACATAATTTTATACAATTATAATTATGCATATTCTTTGTTCGGAGTTCCTTTCCATGCTTAATGCTTCTTTTCGTCAATTGGTGTTATAAGAGCTTCAATGATTCATAAACATATTGGAAGATTGATATAGGTTGTTGTATGCTTAGTTCATAGAAAGAGGAGAGACACCTATGTCTTAGGTTTGTTAATTCTCTTTGTGCTTCATGTATCAATTTCCCTTTTTTGATTTTCATGGCTACATGACAATTGGAAAGTTAGTGTGAGTTTAGTAAATGAGAGGAACCGCCATTTGCATTAGTCATACGAGGAAATGTTTGTATTTGGGTATGGTTGAGGTTTTCTAGGTGAAAATGAGAGACATTAACCCTTAGGTAATAATATCATGAGTTGTGAATGAGGTCTGAACCGGGTGACATTCGGGATACTCACCACTAAGATAGGATTACCTAGTCAGGGGCTAAAGGGATCTTATGAGTGATGATGACCCTATTTTAGTAGTGTTTTTAGGGTCATTTTTTTGTTAATTTTGAGTCTTTTTGTTGAGTCTCATGTAGTGTTTCATGCATTTTTATCTTTCTTTGTGTTTTTACTTTGTTTTGGTAATTATTTTGTTTTATAGGGATCTTTCTTGCACTTTAAGTAAGTTTAGGACTTGCATATCTTTTCTACTTGAATTGACGGTCTTTTGTGCTAATAATCTTTTGGAGTTCCTAGATATTTTTCCTTGCTTTGTATGCAAGTTTCCAGGTCTGAAACTGATGAAGAAAGAAGGTCAAAAGGCTTGGAGAATTGAAGGGAGGCTTAAAGAGGAGTTAAGTAGAAAGTCAAGAGGCTTTCTAGCGTGTCGAGGGCGCTCAAGCGCTCCTGTAGGGCGCCTGAACGCCAATTGGATCAAAGTTTCTGTCATGCTAGAGAGCAATTGGTGCCTGAGCGCTCCTGTTGAGCACCTGAGCGCCAATTGGGGCAAAAAGCTTCTGTTTTGTGCTTTTTAATTGGCGCTCGAGCGTGCTTTTGAGCGCCCAGACTCGTGCAATTTGCCTATAAATAGGATTCTAGCCATTTTCTTTAGAATCTCTTGTCATTTTTCACATTTCTAAATAAGTTAGAAGTAAGGTCTTGTCTCTGGAGCTTGAGGAGCTTTCTCCAAGTCCTATGTTCCAGGTTTTATCTTTACTTTCTTGTATGGATTTAATAGTCATGCTTGGCTAAACCCCCTTTTGCTTTGGGTTCTTTGTAAGACTTTGAATGTTTTAGTTATAATTTCTATTTCTTTTCATGAATAATCTGAGTAAACCTTTGAATCTCATATCTTTGCTTCATCTTTTAAACTTGAACGCGTGCTAGCTTTATGCTTTTCTATAATCATAACGGAAGTCTGTTATAGATTAGGGACTTTTGAGATTACCTCTTCTATGCTTGCTACTAGGAATAGAGGAAGGGTTGGGGTTTGTTGGCCTGAATTGCATGCTTAGTGCCTTTAGCAAATGTTTAGGTTTTCAAGGAATTGTGCCTATCTTTTGACTTGAGAGGATTGTCTATGCGAGACATCGATAGATGATTGATTAGGCTAGAGCATCAAGGAGAGACTCAGATCTTTGTGAGTAGAATAGGTTTACTAAAACTGAATTAGTCGAGCAAGAACCCAAGGCATTCTCATCATTGATACTTCACACACTTATATTTCATTTGCTTGTTAACTAAGCACTTAAATAATCAACCTTAAAACTGAATTTTACTTGCTTTCCTACCGTGAACTTGAGACTTAAACTGAATTCGCATACTAATTCCCTGTGGTTCGATAAATTAAAACCGGGTAGATTCTGTACACTTGCAGATTGACCAACAAGTTTTTGGCGCCGTTGCCGGGGAATTGTTAGTGTTTTTTTGTTTAAGTTTTTAGTTTGCGGTTTTATTTTTTGTTTTTATTTTGTCTAGAATTGGTGCTACTAATCTTTCTCTGTTTTAGTGTCACACTTTCAGGTTAGTCTCACAGGAGACATCGTCATGCGTGGCTGTATGACGGAGGAGGAGATTGAAGCCCACATTGAGGCGAGAATCCAAGTGGGGATCACCCTCCGGTTACGAGAATAAGAAGTTGAGAATGCCAACCGGTCTCTTCGGGAACTCAGTTCGGCTACCATGAGTTATGACTATCCCGGGAGCATTGTTTTTCCCAAGGGAGTGGGAAACTTTGAGTTGAGACCAGCATTCATCATCATGATGAGCCAAAGCCAATATGGTGGAGGTTCCCTCGAAGATCCTCACGCTCACATGGAGAGGTTCATCCGAAATTGCAACACTTACCGGGTGAATAATGTTCCGGCGGATGCAATTCGGTTGAGCTTGTTTCCATTTTCTTTGAATGATGCAGCTGAGGAATGGCTGAATTCACAACCTCAAGGGAGTATCACTACTTGGGAAGACTTAGCAGAAAAATTCACAAGGTTCGTCCCAAAAGCCCTTTTGAGGAAATTAAAAAAAGACATCTTGACTTTTGTGCAAACCGCTGAAGAAAATCTCTATGAATCTTGGGAGCGCTTCAAGAAGCTCTTGAGGAAATGCCCTCAGCACAACCTCACCCAAGCTGGATTAGTTGCAAATTTTTATGATGGTCTGCAATTCTCTTGGAAGTTTGGTTTGGACGCAGCTTCTAATGGAGAGTTCGATGCTCTTCCCCCACAAGCGGGGTATGACTTAATAGAAAAGATGGCATCGAGAGGCATGAACTCTGAAAATGATCGCCAAACCCAAAGGAGTATGTTTGAAGTTGAAGCTTATGACAAGCTCTTAGCCTCCAACAAGCAACTCTCCGAACAATTGGCGGAGATTCAAAATCACATAAAGGTGACCAAGGTGGTCGGTGCTAGTGTAGCCAAAGTGGAGTGTGTGACTCGTGGAGGGCCTCATGTTAGTAATTTTTGTACAATGACTAATCAAGGTTTCCGAGTTCAAAGCTCTGGACTATCTCAACAATTCCAAGAGCAAGTCGGTGAAAATGGTGGTTGCAAGAAAAGCTTAGAAGAGCTATTGGAGAGTTTCATCAACCATTCAGAGAGAAATTACGAGAGCCAAGAGGTGGCTATAAAGAACTTGGAAAGTCAATTTGGCCAGCTGGCCAAGCAAATGGCCGAGATACCTCAAGGTAAGTTTTCTCCCGATTCTTTAATTTTGTCTAAACAAGAAAATTCTGCTGTTGTTACCACTATGAGTGGGAGAGTGTTACATGAGTCAAAAAAACAAGATGAGTGAGAGAAAAATGAGAAAGTAGAGGAAGAATATGAGGGTGCTACGGAGAAGAGAGTGAGTGAACCTGTGAAAGCTATAGTTGTGAGCACTCCTTCTCCTGAACTTAGCAAGATTCCATTCCCCAAGGCTTTGGTTAAGAAAAATCTGGATAAATAGTTTTCTAAGTTTTTGGAGGTTTTTAAGAAACTCCACATCAATATTCCTTTTTCTGAAGCCTTGGAGAAAATGTCAATCTACGCTAAGTTCATGAAGGATATCCTAAGTAAAAGAAGGAAGTTGAGTGAGGTTGATGAAACTATCATGATGACCGAGGAGTGTAGTGACATTTTGCAAAGAAAAATGCCTAAGAAGAGAAGGGATCTTGGGAGTTTTACTATCCCACTGGAGATTGAGGGGTTGACTGTTGTTGAAGCCTTGTGCGACTTAGGAGCGTGCATCAACTTAATGCCGCTTAGCATGTTTAGGAGGTTGAACTTAGGTGAGGTTACCCCAATTATGATCTCTTTGCAAATGGCGGACCGATCTCTAAAAACACCATATGAGATTGTGGAAGATGCATAAAGTAGGTTTTCAAGGAATTGTGCCTATCTTTTGACTTGAGAGGATTGTCTATGCGAGGCATCGATAGATGATTGATTAGGCTAGAGCATCAAGGAGAGACTCAGAGCTTTGTGAGTAGAATAAGTTTACTAAAACTGAATTAGTGGAGCAAGAACCCAAGGCATTCTCATCATTGACACTTCACACACTTATATTTCATTTGCTAGTTAACTAAGCACTTAAACAATCAACCTTAAAACTGAATTTTACTTGCTTTCCTACCGTGAACTCGAGGCTTAAACTGAATTTACATACCAATTCCCTGTCGTTCGATAAACTAAAACCGGGTAGATTCTGTACACTTGTAGATAGACCAACAAGTGACAGTCTTAGATTCCATCCACCTGAACATGAACTTCTTGGGATAGGAACAAAGCTTAGGGTATGTCTCATCGAGTAAGTTTAGATTATAATGCTCCTTTTGTGATTACTAGGACTTAAGCAATTAAGGATACGATTTCGATGGGTAGGTTTACCTAGCTAAAGAATTAGTGGGTGAATAGCTCTCATCAGCATATTGAATGCTAAATCTATCTTGTATGAGTATAATGGTTGAGAACAAGTTGTGGATCAAGTGAAATCACTTCCTAGGTATGCTTTCTTCTTTCACATCTATCATATTCTTTTCATGTTATCTTTATTGTTTTTCTCATCTTTGAACTGCTCGCCTACTGTCTAGCTAGTGAGATTAGTACGTAGCAACACAATCCATGTGAAGACGATATAACCCGATATTATACTACGACTGAGTCTTGAAAGAGATTTGATAATAGTTGGTGAAGGAAACCTTCTTTTCATCAAAATCCCTTTCATCACGCACCCCATAATCTCCAAGTAATTTCGCACAACACGAGAAGATGATCAACAGATTCAGACACAATACCACAAAAACAACACATACCAACACCCTCAATGAGGACCCCTCTCCTTTGTAAATTCACCATTAGTGCAATCCGGTTCTCACAAGCTTGCCACACAAATTTGGGGGTTCCAAAAATTATCAGTTCAACTTAAAAACATATTCCCTTTCCTGTGAATCTCCCAGCCGAGTCACCTAGGCCACTGAATTTGATCCGAACCAGCACTTGGCACAACCACACTTATATTGTCCATGAACTGTTGTTGAAGCTTCTCTTCCCACACAAACAAGGGCCTCCTAAAAGCTAAAGACTAGCACCATGCCCCACCTTCAAACCGTCCCGATTCCGCCACTGTTTCCACCTTGTTAATTGCAAGCACAAACAACCTTGGGCACCATCATCCACCACATAAAAGCACTTATTACGGAACTTCCTTGCTATGAATGAATCCTCCAAAACCACTCGCAAAATATCCTGCACTAATACATAGAAATGATCAAATTTGTCCACCACCAAGTGCAGAAGCAAACAATCATCATGGAACCCGTATTTTGAACACACGCGTTTGCGCCATAACGCCTACCTCTCCACTCCAAACCACCAAGCCCATTTCAATTGCATCGCCCTATTTCGCCACCTTAGAAAGCCCACCCCCAACCCCCCCCCCCCCCCCTAATTGAGAGTTTTGAAGTTGATCATAGTAACACAAGAAAGGGGGGCTTGAATTGTGCTAATATAAAACTTGTTTTTCCA
The DNA here is from genome assembly GCF_012489685.1 of Lotus japonicus. NCBI lineage: Eukaryota > Viridiplantae > Streptophyta > Magnoliopsida > Fabales > Fabaceae > Lotus > Lotus japonicus. The sequence continues at coordinate 36,157,078 of NC_080043.1, read as the reverse complement.
AACGAAATAAAGATTTATCATCCTCACTGGTGTCGTTTGGTTCAGCGAAAGTGTAAGAGCAGGAGAGTTGGTGATGAACACATACATTTTTATCCTAGTTCACCCCCAGAATGATAAGGTCACATCCGGTCATTGGCAGCACCAAGATTTCACTATGCAAGTATCAAGGACTTCTCCTTACAAGTATTATTGTACATGCCTCTTCAGGCATAACAAGTATTCTTTGTCCCTGCCTATTCAGGCATAACAAGTATTCTTTTTCCATTGCCTCTCCAGGCACAAGTATTTGAAGGACTCCTTACTAAGTATTGTTTGGACTCCTCCTTTACAACAAGTTTAAAGGACTTCTCCTCAAACAATATTTCTCAAGATCATTCACTACACCAGAAATGGGCTTTAACAACGGTTATTTTTGGCCTTTTACAGCGGTTTTGACCCGCTGTAGATCTAGCCGCTGTAAAAGACTATACAGCGGTTCGAACCGCTGTAAAAGATAGCTTATTTACAGTGGTTCTTCAGTTTAACCGCTGTAAATACCAACCTACAACAGCGTTTCTTTTGCGCAACCGCTGTACCTGGATCCTCTTTTACAGCGGTTTCTGACGTTTATAATTGAGTGCACTATTGCAGTTCTTTTTTCAGCCCCTGAATTACCTACAGCATATCAATACGAATAAATATATATATATATATATATAAAATATCAAAAGCTTCATAAATCTGAAACAATTTCTAAAGTGCATAATATCAACATCTAATAGATTAACTACTAAATATCAAAGTTTCTTACCCTCATTGGGACGACTAAATGGATGCTGTAAACTCAGATATCTCTGTTCTATAGAAAACTTCATGTAAATAAATAAACATGTTTATAAACAGATCAAAAGTACAATTTATGAATGTGATTTGATATGTATATGAATCAAGTCCAATGATAACATCAAGAGGATATAGAAAGCAATCAAATGCAAGTTTTCTCATCTTTGTGCAGTACCAAAACCAATTCCAGAAAGATACTTACAAGCAAGGAAGAGGCTTCAATTGAAGAATAAAAGGATGTCCCAGGTATGAGGAAATTAAACAAGCCATATGTATCTGGAACATTAAGCAACCCAATATAGAACTTGAGGTCAATTGCTCAAATATTGGCAAAAATAGAAAATGAAAAGGGAGGCAAAAGGAGTGAAATCTGACATGCAAACCCAGATATCAGCAGAACAATCTGACATTCACAAAATGGAAGCAACTGCTACAAGAAAAAACAAAGACCAGCTAAAAATGGAAAAAAGAATGCAACTAAAACATGTCCAAATCTACGAATAATAACCTGAGGATCAGCCGATTAAAACAACTACAAGAGCCTACTGCTCCAAACAGGCAGCAATTAGCCCACTATAAGCCTACTCAGACAATTATCTACATTGACTTAACAATAGTAATGAAGCTGGAAAGAAAAAGGATATACCTTGAAAGCGTGACACAACAGCAGAAGGCAAGAAGCATATCTCAGTGAAGGAATCATATCCAACCAGAAGACAGACCAAGTAAATTGCTCCACACACAACAACCACTGCAGAAGTGAGGAATGGAATGCTTTCCCACTATTGATTCACCCTAGTAGACACCCCAGGCAAGGAAAATGAAACAAAAGCCAGTCCTAAAAGACAATCAGAAAAACCATCCCCATATTGGTAGACACGAAGCTAGCAAATTTATGCAAAATAGAAAGAACAAGTGAATCAGAGAATAACTCAGTAGAAGTAAAATCTCCTTGGATGATGATATCATATTGCAATTGGTGCATGAATCATTTAACAATAGAACTTTATAAGTGAAAAACACTAAATTACACAGACCCACACTCTAGGATTGAGTTAGAGTGAGGCGTTTGGGTAGTTTGCATGAGGTCATACTCATGGGTTCAGACCTCAATAGAGTGTAAGAAATATCAATTATATTACTCTCTAGGTATTGGTTCTAGTATCAAGAAATTAAACAAGAATGTCAAAGGTTCATTAACATATAGAATTAAGGTTATTACCAAGGTTGACAGCAACAAAGACATGATTCTCTGCAAAGTTGTAGTGTATGTAAGAAAACTTACCAGCTTAAAGTAACCCAAAGATATATAGCCCCACATGTCTCTTCAAAGTCAATTAATATATTGTTGAATTGGATGAATGAATGAAAAAGATTGCCATGTAGTCATGATTTCAATCTGTTAACAAGTGGAGTGAGGAAGGCAGAGGAAGGATTTTTACTAAGTTATTTTAATTTAGATTAATCCTAAGCTCCTAGCCATTAACTGTGAGGAGGGAGCTGTAGAGAACGGAATTGAAACTAGACAAATCACTTGTTAATTGTGTTCATCATTTAATAACGAAAAACTTGAATGAAAGAACACATTTGCTTACTTTCATGCCAACAAAAGAAGAGGAGAAAACTACATATCATATAGCATAGTTTAAAAGTAAATTCTTTTAAGTCTATGTTGCATATAAGAGCCATTCATCTTCTGCATAAAATGCTATAATATAGCTTCAGTGCTATAACTTACAGGCATAACACCGCAAGTACAAATCTTCTCCTTCAGTCCAAGCCCAAACAATGGCAAGCAAAACACTTGTTTATACCATTTTGCAACTGCAATGATTTTTTAGCAACTAAAATTGACAAAATACTGTGTATTTAAACAACAACAAAAAACTAGCAAAAATGCCCATCAATTATCGAAATGGTTAGATGCTGCAGTTGAGTTATCTCTTTTGTAAGCAGAAAATTCTCAGTTTATTGTTCCATTGTTACACTTAAATGGATAATTTCACAAAGCAAGTTGGAGTTAAACTACACAAAACCAGCATCAGGTTAGGAATTTCTATCAGCATAGAGAATTAAATTGAAGGATCAACGAAGAAACACACAATTCTTTCCGGATCTGATTCAATAACTCGATTCCGCTGAAAACGACAGAGGGAACAAGCGAGCGAATAGCAGCTTACCTTGTGAGATAGAGATTGTTGAGAAAGCAGAGGGTATGGTTGATCTCGTGGTCGCCGCCGCGAAATCACAACCTCGCCTAGGCTGCACAGCTCATCTTCGAGATCTTAAGCCTCTGCAACGGGTACGATTTGCCGGCATCGATGCCGTCGACGAGGAGCTCCGATGGGTGAGGGAAAGTGGGGACCAGTTGAGGAGCAAAGCAACGAAGATCAAAGGTTTTGAGGTGGAAGGGTTGGATCGGTGTGACGGTTTGTATGTTGGTGAAGGAGTGGAGGCGGAAGATGATCTGGGAGTGGGAAGAAACCAACTCCCCATTTTTCTTTTCTTGCAATTTTGACACAATAAAAAAATAGCCCTCGCTAGATTTTTTATTATTAGACAGTTATTACCTACAACGGTTCCTTTCGCACCGCTGTAACAAAGCACGCTCTTCCTATTTACAGCGGCCAATTATTCTAACCGCTATTAATAGATTCAGTTTGTACAGCGGTTACTCAACCGCTGTAAGCTCCCATAATACCGCTCCGTGTCATTTTTAACTGCGGTTCTGTTTTAAACCGCTATAATAGGGGCGCTGTTAAAGCCCATTTCTGGTGTAGTGATTTCATCTAAAAATAGTCTATTCTAATAAGAGTGATGGTAGATACATTTAAGTTCATCAATGATAAAGTATTTTAGATGAGGTTTGACTCTTAGTGTATACGTTATGTTCTGTTACATGAGAGAGTTATAAAGAACTTGAGTCTTAAGAAAATCAACTCTTCATCTTGATGCAGACGATGTTGATGATCATCTCTGAGTGATGAGCATTGAGGTTTCTTTTCACGCTTAAGTTATTAGAGCATAGAAGTTCAATCTTTTGAGCATAAGCGCTACCTCTTCAAGTCTTCACTTCTTCCCTTTATACTCCTGAATCTTCTGTGAGATGGATTAGAGTCGTTGGAGCTTGGTCTTCATGAAGATTCTAGCCGTTGGATAAAATGAACTTGCGTTAGAGCGTGGTACTGTTTGATGGTGACCTTTTGCCGTAAAGATGTAGTCTGTCATCTAGGAGGTAGCATAGGTATGAACTTCTATCCATTGGTGTATGACAATTTGATAGTGACACCATAGTTCCCTTATCTTCATCATAGCATTGTGTCAGATCTTGGGATTCCATCTTGAAACTTCTGCACAAAGCTTTCTTGGCTTTTTCTTCAACGGGAAGTGTACTTGATTTGACATTGTAGCTTGCGTTGAATGTGAACTTGATTCTTCAGATGATCTTTTGCTTCTGTCATCTTCATTCTGCTTCAGATGATTTTTCTTCACCGTTCTTAAATTCTTCAGTTCTTTAGATGACGATGATTCCTGCTTCACTCATTCTGCTTTCTTTCGGATGATTTGACTGTGAAGCTTGTTCTTCTTTCTTTCCTTTTGAAGCTGCAGACTTCGTTTCATGATGAATGTTGTTCCATTCAGAAGTTCTGCTTCCATCGTTCATGTAGGCTTTAGATGATGGTTCTTGCTCTGGTCATTTCTCTCTTAGAGAACTTATCAGTTCAGCACGATTCATTCTTTTCTTCCATTGGTCATTCAGAATATACATGATGGTGTTTGACCAAAACTTCTTCTTCTTCATAAATAGATTGTCTTGTGTTGCCTAAATCAGATTGATGCTTGTAGGCATAGACAATAAGCTTTGCTCAATTTCTTCATTTCTTGGTAGAGAGAGAAAGAGGAAACTTTTGATGTTGACATGTTGTACTAGTTTCCTTGGTCAAAGTGATTTGTAGAGTATCACATGATTTCTCAGCACTTGACTTTCTTCTCAACAATGTCAGAGGTATTTTCATTTGAATATGACGCTCTTTTGTCCAGACATTACTTTCCTTTGGTCAGCCTTGAGATAAACGATGTAGTAGACGTTGAGAACAGTCTTCTCAGATGATCCAATAGTTTGACTGTTTTTGCATGGAGTGTCCTTGATGCTTTGATTCTTCTTTTGTAGATCAGTTTTGAAGCTTTTCTTGATCTTGCAAGTGTGCTTCTGAAGCTTTGAATGTTCTTGTAGAGATGAGCTTGATGCTTGAGATTTTCCTTTTTGAAGATGATCTTGATGATTTGACTATTTCATGTTTCTTGATCTCTTCTTCTTTCTCCGGATAGACGATCTGGCAGATGTTGCTTTTCTTTGCTGGCTCATGATGCCTTGATGCTTTGACTCTTCCTTTGATCTTCTAGTGTAGACAATGATGCATGTTTGACTTCTTTAGCTGTGTTGTCTACCCTTGTAGCTTTGGACTTGCTTGCACTTGACTGGGTTGACTCCTTGCATAACTTTGCTCCTTTGTCCAGTCTCTTCTTTATCTTTTGGTCATCGTCTTCCATTGCTTCTTTAGACGATAATGTCTGAGGGGTACAAGAGTAAATTCCTAAAATGAAATTCACATAATATATTTATTCAGTTCATTTGCACTCTTGAAAATTGTTATCATTCAAAATATGATAGACGATATGATTAGCATTTGAACTTAACAACCACAGCACTAAAAGCTGCCTTCAACAGCACCAACCGACCAGCTAGGGATAAGAAATAAGTTCTCCAAGACCCGAATTTTCTCCTCATTATTTCCGTTGGTTCCAGAAATCCTTCCTCCTCGAACTTCCTCCTAAAGGAACCCCCAAATATACATGCAATTGGTAACTCCCCCACCGCCACCCCAATTCGAGAAGCCACCACTGACACTTCATCCTCCGTAATATTGCAACCAATCAACAAGGACTTCGAGTAATTAACCTTCAGGCCTGATCTCAAGAAAAAAGGCTCAATAACCTCAAGTATTCTTGATGACCAAAAATTATCTGGTCTTTTTCCCTTTGTTTTCTTATCTTTTTAGTTATTAATTATAGAGTCTTTAGTTACATTTTAGTCTTTTTGTATTTTAGAGTCATCATTTGCATAATAGTCCTTTTTTAGTCTTTAATTGCTTATGTAGTTCTTAGGAATTAGTCTTTTTGCATTATAGTCCTAGGTCTAACATGAGAAGATGAAGATTACAGGGATAAGTGAAAGGTTTTGTTTCCAAAGCCTCGCTTTTCACCTCAACCAAAGTCACTACTTTCCTCTCTTCATTATCACTCACAACGGCCAGTAACCAGCGACTTCATCTGCCATGGATCTATATGGAAGAAGCAGAATCAGGTCGCCACTGAGAGAGGCTGAGGCAAAGCATATTGTCGTTGCGGCCATCGGAAAAAACTTTGATGGCCCCAATCCAGAATTTAAAGGCAGAGAGAGGCTGAGGCAAAGCAGATTGTTGTTGCAGCCGTTAGAAACATCTTTGAGGCCAAGTGAATTTTGTTGTGACCAGTTGCGAAGCATAAACGATTACATTGAAATCTAAAAATCAGTTTCGTTGCGGTTGTTATGAGTGAATTTGGATCACACCGCAATTGCCAGACGTTGCGGATGCGGTGACCTCTTCATTTTAGTGTCATGTAACGAGCAGTTACGTGTAAAGAGAAGGTAAAGAAGGCTGAAAAAGATGAAGTGGTTAGAGAAATAAATAGAAATCGAGAAATAGCAAAGAGGAAATTGTTAGAGAAATAAATAGAAATTGAGAAAAAAGCATAATATCAGAATGTGAGGGATCGAGGAACAGTTTCAGATAGATGGGTTCAATGGGTTAAGAATTACAATATTGGAAGAGCATTGGAGATGAGTTGACACATCATTTAAAACTTTGATGTGGCAAGCAAGGAGAAGGAATGAAAAGGTATATTACTCCCTTCGGTCATATTTATAAGCATGAAAGAGAAGAAAAGTCTTTTTCCTTTTTATAAAAACCAAATGAAAGTTTGACGTATATTAATTATTTTTTTTCCAATGATGCCCTTATTATTTCTAACTTGTAAAATGTGTCTCATTAATCATTCTCCCTCTTTCTCACTTTCCAATACTAATAACAAAGGGTAATTTTGGAAGTTTATTTTGATTCAAGACATATTTAATGCATTTTATCTAGTTTAACTACATTTCTTAAACTATGTGAATTTTTTTTTTGTTGCTTATAAATAGGACCAGAGGGAGTATGATAAATAGGCTTAAATAAGTTTTTCGTCTCTGAAACTATAAAGGAAATCAAATTGGGTTCCTGAAATTTTTTTACATCAAATGTTATTCCTGGAATTTTTTTTTAATCAAATTAAGTTTTTTCGCTTAATTTTTACTAGTCAATGGTCCAGTGGCAAGTCAGCTGAGGATGTCCACGTGAATTACTTTCGCATAATTTTTAGTCCTTGTAATTTACTTTTAATCACATCTTTTTCTTCATCTTCCTCTTCTTCATATAACTCAAACTCAAACCGAAAATATTTTATCCATAAATTAAAAAATGTAATTAGAACAATGCCAAATTTTAAAATAATATGGCAGTGTTCTTTCCAATGCTTGAACATCATATCCCTTCCTCAACCTCTAATCAGAGCTCCACTCCTAGCTTCATGCCAAAACTGAAACAATACATTCCCAGAATATGAAAAGTTTCTAGGTATCGTTTAATGTAAGGAAAGAAGAATCTGTTTTTGTTGCCCTTTTTCCTTTTCTTGAGAGGGAAGGATTCTTTCTCTTCATCTTCGGTGAAGAGGACTACGACGACATCGTTTGGGTCGTTGATCGAGGTAGTTGAGTTGGATGGGGCGCTGACTGTCGACAACGAATTGAAGATGCATGACTCTAAGGTCGAGGATTGTTCAATCAGTGTTGGGGTTAAGGTTGAGGATTCTTCTAAGGTCTCTGTGGCGTTGGGGGAAGAGGTTGTCGACGACGAAGATGCATTATTCAATCAGTGCACTACTCTTTCATGGGATGGATTCCTATATTTTTTCCCGGGGTTTTTACAATTATGAATTATGTCTTATTTTGCGTTTGAGTTATAGAAGAAGAAGAAGATTTTTTTTTTGGTCTTTGGTCACCAGTCTCCACAGGGAAAGGGGCCCCACGTGACTAATCTAGCTTGGGATATGGTAGTGATGTCCCTGGCCACAACAGTATTATTTTTTACCTCAGAGGAGATCGAACCCGGGTCAGAAGCCTAGGCGAAATCCCTTAAGGAAATGCAGAATCAACACTTGTGCCACCCCTTGTGGTTAGAAGAATGGCAAGAAGAAGAGGAAGATGATGATGAAGATGAAGAAAAAGGACTATATGTACATGATTAAAAGTAAATTACAAGGATTAAAAATGATGCGAAAAATATCCACGTGGACATCCTCAGCTGACTAGCTAGGTTTGTCACTAGACCACTGATTAGTCAAAATTGAGCGAAATGACTTAACTTGATTTAAAAAAAATCTAGGGATAACATTTGATGCAAAAAAAATGCAGGGACCCAATTTGATTCCCTTTACAATTTCAGGGACCAAAAGCATATTTAAGCCTAATAGATAAATAGATAGATAGATAGATAGATAGATAGATAGATAGATAGATAGATAGATAGATAGATAGATAGATAGATAGATAGATAGATAGATAGATAGATAGATAGATAGATAGATAGATAGATAGATAGATAGAGAAATAGCATGACGGATCAAAATGTGAGGGGTTGAGGATCAGTTTGAGCAGGGTCGGTCCCGACATTTTGGAGGCCCTGGGTTAATAATTAAAATGGACCCCTAAATTTTTTTTTGGAGAAAGTTTAATAGGAACACTAAGCAAAAAAAGACCTTTTACAGCGCTTCAGACTTCTCGCCGCTGTTAAATAGTATACAGCGGTACGAAACGCTGTAAAAGAGTGATTATTTACAGCGCTTTTTTAAGTAAAAACGCTGTAAAAAGTATTCGAATTTTTTTTTGAGGCCCTTCGTTTTTGGAGGCCCTGGGCTGTGGGCCTGCTTGCACAGGCCCAGGGTCGGCCCTGAGTTTTAGATAGATGGGTTCAATGGGTTAGAAATAAAAGGGTTGGAAGAGCATTGAAGATGAATTGACACGCCATTTAAAAATCTGATTTGGCAAGTTAGGAATAAGAATAAAGAGATGAGTTGTTAATGTTACAATACACACAATAGAGTTAATATATTAAAATAGAAATAGATATATAGATTACTCCTTTAATTTTTATCAAAACAAACAAGGCTTGTTACTTCCTTGTCGTCCCACTTTTTATCTTCTGGTGGGCATGGATGAAATCTTTGGCATTTACTGGTTTGACCACAAGTCCTTATCTCTGACTGAGGACCACAAGTCCATGTCACACCATACAGATTTACAATGCTAGATGAAGATTCATATATTTTACAATAAAACTTATACCAGCCAACATAAAATGAGATTGTTTAATTTACATTTTAGTGAGAACAACACTGATATTTAGAAATGTTCAAGTAAAATAGTGGATGCAATTCTTAATCTTCTTGTCTAAAACACTATTGATCTATTGAAAAATGAGATTATTCAATCTCATGGAGTAAGTTAAACACCACATATAATATTATGTTGGCTTACCTTGGTTATAACAAACTTCCAATATGACATATTTCCATTCCCCAAATTAAGCAGGAAAAGGAAGAATTCCAAAGATAGCTGATACTGATAGCATTCTCTCAGTGCCCCATGCACCACAGTTTGCATTCCACACGATAGCTTAATCTGTGATCCCAGTGTAGTCACGAGTTCAATAAAGACTCGGTCATAGATATCTGGAATTTGCTTTCTTTTTCTGTTAACCAGTAATTGGCACAAAAATGGTCCTCTATTCTATTAAGAAAAACAAGCTTTATGCTCTACAATATCATAGGCTTTCTCTTAACAAGTTAAGTTCTGTAGCTTTCAAATTCACTAGAGAATAATGTTCATATGGTCCTTTTTTGTAGGACATGTTCCAGAGAGTAATAGACTAGTTAATAGGGACTGCAAAGGTAACATCTGCCGATAACATGGTTATGCAGGACATCTGGTGGAATGGAATCAATTCTTGGTGGATTGGAAAAAAATTATTTTCCATGAAGCTACCTCATCTTATTTGCAGAGACATGCATGTTGATGCAACCTCTCTGTCACTTAGTATCTATTTTGATCATAACAGAAATTTATGCATGAAAAATGAAGACTGGTGTATGATTCAATTGTCATGTTTTTTTCTTTCAATATTAGGCCAAAGGTTGATGTGACATGTTATGTCAGTTAATGATTGTATTTCCTATTGTTTGATCCTTCCTGAAAACACCAATTAACTTTGAATATGTTACATAAATGTATTGTCTTTACGACTTCATACCGAGTCACAATGTAATGACTTGGAAGACCATAGCTCTAGAGCATTCCATTCAATAGTTTTTCTGCTTTAGGTCTAATGAAGTTTATCTATGTGCTTATTAAGTTAAAAAAATATTATTGCATATGGATTTTACTAGAATTCTACATTATATTGGTATTGGAATTTGGGAGGCCTAACTCAAATCAAAAACTAGCTGAAGAGTTGGGGATTTCTCTATATAAAGACTACCTATGTCATATGTCTAGCCAATGTGCTTATAAAAAATATATATATGTCTAGCCAATGTGAGACTTCTAATGATTAGGAAGTTCTTCTAAGACATATGTTGAGCATACCATGCTTGATAGAAGTTACTCTTTAATCATACATGGGATCTAATCGCTAACTATAGACACATTAATCAAAGGCATGCATTAATCCCATACAAGCATCTGCAAACAAAGTAGCCATTACAAGGCATACTATATTGCATAACATTTCTTAATTCACTATCAACTTTAGGACCGAGATCTGGAGAATCTTCATGGAAAAATTTATCATGAAATTTGAGATTCTTAGGTGAAAGATTGGTTAGCTTCTGAGACACTGGAAATCTTTATTCATGATTTGATCTAATTGCTTTAGAAAATGACTATCAAGCTAAAATACAACTAATATTCTACAAAGTAAAGAATAAGTACCATCATACACATTAGTTTTGGACATGCACTTTGAGAGCTATATAAATTCTCATCATGAAGCAAATGAACCTCAACTCAAACTCCTACAAACATTTATTGGCCTAATACTTGGAAGAACTAGCATTGGTACAGGATGGGGTAATCTGCATCCTGAGGTGTAGAGCAATATATTATTGTATCTAGTCCTTGGGATGCGGATTATCTCTTCCTTGTTACCAATTCAAAACAGTGTAATCAATTAGATATATAATCTCCACTTGTCCAAGATTCTTGCAAGAGTCGGTATATATTGGGTCAGGATACGGTAATCTGCATCCTGAGGTTTAAAGCAATCTCTTTATTGTATTTAGCCCTTGGGATGCAGATTACCTTTTCCTTATCTCCAATGCAGAACATTTTAATTGATTTGATATGAGAAACTCTTTTTATTGAATAATGTCTTTCCTTGTATTTTCATATTTTACCATACTTCTTAGTTATAGTATTTTTCACAAGGCAGCATTTTGTTATATTGGGTGAAGACCATTCAAGAAAATAAAGCATCTGGAGCCAGAGATTTCTACATCTGGACTGGCAACATCCTATATATTTATCAACTGGCCAAACTTCTAGCTAATTACTGGAAGAAAGGACAAACATTCTACAAAGCTAACAGGAAATGTTGTTCTATATGAGTAACATTCTTTTTAGGCTTAAATACTCTAGAGGTCCCTGAAATTGTCTCCCGTACAAAAATAAGTCCCTGAAAAATTTTTTTCCGATTCCGAATCCTGGAACTTTTTTTTAATCAGAATAGGTCCCTACTCGTGTTTCTAGCTTATGTGGCTTAATTTTTGCTGAGTCAATTATTCCACGTGAATTTTAAATTTTTTTAATTGGATTAAAAAAATAAAATAAAACATTTAAATTTAAAATTAAAATCCTATTAACCCTAAATCTAATTAGATTTAGAGATTTAGGGTTAATTAGATTTAGGGTTAATTAGGTTAATAAGATTTTAATTTTATATTTAAATGTTTAATTTTATTTTTTTAATCCATGTGTATTTCAAATAAAAAAAGCCACGTGGAATATTTGACTCAGCAACAATTAAGTCACATAAGCTGGAAACACGAGTAGGGACCTATTATGATTAAAAAATATTCCAGGGATTCGGAATCGGAAAAAAAAATTCAGGAACTCATTTTCATATGGAGGATAATTTCAGGGACCTTCAGAGTATTTAAACCTTCTTTCTTTTTAATGAATAATGTCTTTCCTCGTATTTTTATATTTTACCAGACTTCTTAGTTATAGTATTTTTCACAAGGCAGCATTATTTTGTCATATTGGGTGAAGACCAATCAAGAAAACATCTTGTGCCAGAAATTTCTACATCATATATATTTACCTTTCCAACCGGTAAACTTATAGCTAATTATTGAAAGAGAAGGCAAACATTCTACAAAGCTAACAAGAAATATTGTTCTACACAATGTCCCTGGCTATTTACACATTCTCATTCTTATAACACTTCATTTTTAAATGGTTAAACTTTGTTTAGCCCAAGCTAAATTTTGCATATAGATAATTTTGTTTTACTTTGGATGTCACTTGAGTGAACTGGAGAAGTTAAAATCATGTATTTCATCAAGATTCTAATAGCTTCCCCATGCTTACATTGATATCCTTTGTATCCTTAAATCTAAACATTTCTTTATCTCTTCGTAGAGGAATATGAATATGAATATTCTTACAATGCATAGTGCAGAACCTTTGTGGTATTTTCAACAAAAGAAATAAATCCAAGTCCATAGACTTCTTGAACTTCTCGGCTTTAAAATTTTAGGCCTGCACAGGCACCTACAAGCTTGCCGGTAGGGGTGTTCATGGTTTGGTTCTTAACCAAACCAAACCATATCCACTTTAAAACCACTTATATGGTTTGGTTTATTATCCAAACCAGTTTTAAAAATATGGATATAGTTAAAAACCAGTTTTAAAATATGGATATACTTGAAACCGGTTTAAAACCAGATATTTCTCAAAATCACTTTTAAACCAGATTTGGTTTGAATCCAGATTTAAAAATGGATTACGTTCAATAAAATTTAAATTGAATCAAATGAATCTTTTATTCTCAACTAGAATCTTACAAAATTGAAAATAAGATAGAAATTGAATTGAATCTAAACAGTATAATGCTCAAAACAAAAACAAGATAAATCCAAAGAAACTAGAGTGAGAAACGGAAGGTGAGAGAGAGGCATAGGAGAGAGAGACGTTGAGGGGAGAAATGCAGAAGAAAGAGAAGCGTTGGGGGGAGAGAGAAACGCGAAGAGAGGGAGAGAAAAACGCATGGGATACGGAAGAGGGGAGAGAGAGAGAGGAACGCATGAGAGAGAGTGGGGGGGGGGGGAGAGAGAGAAACAGAATGAGAAAGAAACGCAACAAACAAAAGAATGGATCAATTGGTAACCAAATGGGTTTTAAATATGGGTATGGATATCCAAATTTTATATCCGGTTTTCAACTTTGGATAACCAAATTGGTTTTAAAATATAAAAGTGGATCAATTGATAAACCAGTTTTAGGAAATTTGGATTTTTTAGTTTTGGATTCGGACGGTTATGGATTGGATCAACATAACCGGATATTTTGAACAGGCCTACTTGCCGGATAGGGTGAAATGTTTGTACCCCTAAGCGTGTAGGTGCAAGTACTCGATCGTACGCTTACTCATTGGGTACCTATATACCGAAACTTGAACTCATTATCCACATTTTTGTTAACTTAAATATTGTATCATAAGATGTGTTTGTTCAATAAACTGTAAAACATTAATATTATTAAAAATTTAACACTTAAAAAATAAAAAATAAAAATATTGATTAAGAGTACAACAAAATAAAAATATTGATTAAAAATATTAATAAACTCAAAACATATTAAAATTGTTGGTTCAAATGATGAGAGGGGAAATGTCTTACTTTGTTTTCGGTTCAAATGATGAGAGGGTGATATTTTAATGAAGTAGAGGAAAATAGAAAATAAATATTTACTTTCGGTTCATGAAGAGGGACTTTAAAGAAAAGAAAAAAAAGCTTATTTTTAATACTTTTATATATATATAGGGGGAGTATCATATGAGAAAGACTTTCTTATGTGAGAAAGATAAGAATAATTACTGATCATTAGATTAAAATAAATGGCTAAGATTAAAACACATAATTAAAAAATCACGTGCCAACTTTCACTCTTCATCCCCCAATTTTCTATCTGTCGTTGGCCCTCACCCATTCTTCAATTCCACAATCATTATCCCAATTCTCATTCATTGTCCCAATTCCCAACTGCAACACCGATACAAATTGTTGTTGTCTTCTTTACTCCTAAATGGTATTAAATATTAATCATATTCACAAACACTCAAAGTAGGGGAGTATCATATGAGAGAGACTTTCTTATGTGAGAAAGATAAGAATAATTACTAACCATTAGATTAAAATTGACGGATCAGATTAAAAGAATTAATTTAGTGAGTCACGTGATTAAAACATTCCCTTTTTGGTTTTCCTAACCCTCTTCCCTTCTGAGCCATCTTTTCCAATTCAACCTCTTCTTCTCTGTTCAAAAATGCCTCTTCTTCTTTATCACGTACATTCCTTGTTGAGTTACATCGCCGCAATCGTGCACTCCTTGTTCACCATGTTACTGCCGTGAACGTCCCCTCACCCCTGTTCTTCGAGTTGGGTTGCACTCGCCCTTGTTTCGTCCCCAAAGTGCAAGAGATGCAGATGCAGATTAAAATAAATAAATTCTGGGTGTTTTTTATATCGTTATTTATAGTTGGTTTCCATCAGAATTTTATGCCTGTGAGCTGTGGCAAACCAACGAAAGTCCAGTTATGGATCTCAAGTGTTACCTCCATTGCAGATTAGATCTACTCTATTAACTACAAAACCAAGAAAGATCAAAACTTTGAGTGTTTGTGAATATGATTAATATTTAATACTCCCTCTGTTCCTTATTATAAGGCAATTTTTTTAGTGTTTTTCTTGTTTCTAAATATAAGTCCATTTACAATATCAATGGAGCATTAATTATTTTTTTCCAAAACTATCATCATATTTAATATGAAAGAGACAACGAGGTTTTGAAATAATAACTTGGATAGAGAAATTTATAAGAAATTAAATAAGGGTAGTCTAGGAAAGTGAATAAATTCTTTTACAAATTTATTGCTTGTAACTACTTTTCTTAATCTAAGAGAATTAGGTAAAATGGACTTATATATAGGAACGGAGGGAGTACTATTTAGGACTAAAGAAGACAACAACAATTTGTATCGGTGCTGCAGTTGGGAATTGGGACAATGATTGTGGAATTGAAGAATGAGAATTGGGATAATGATTGTGGAATTGAAGAATGGGTAAGGGGCAACGATAGATAGAAAATTGGGGGATGAAGATTGAAAGTTGGCACGTGATTTTTTAATTATGTGTTTTAATCTTAGCCATTTATTTTAATCTAATAACCAGTAATTATTCTTATCTTTCTCACATAAGAAAGTCTTTCTCATATGATACTCCCTCCTCCCCTATATATATATATATATATATATATATATATATATATATATATATATATATATATATATATATATATATATATATATATATATATATATATATATATATATATATATATATATACCCTTAACACACATTTGGGTTTTAAAATATGAGTAAGGATATCTTAGAAACATAAGTTTTCCCCCTCGAAATTCTTCCAATTTTAATTAGGAGCTGAATTTGAGTCAAAATTTGGACAACTCAATTCTCCTCTTCGTCTGAACCAAACAAAAAAATTTAGAAAAAATCTTCCTACTTCCTTGCTCTCCATTCTCGTGGCCAAATGTGTACTTGGGTTGTAGCACCCCTTGTGCTGTTTGAGTGCAATGTTTTGACTTATCAAAAAAAATTAGTTTGTGGTAACACTACAAAAAAAAATCAGAATTTTGCGGCGGTTGTGGGATCAATTAGCGGCGGTTTAACCGCCGCAAATTGTATGCTAAGGCGTTCACAATTACGACTGTGGGGGCTTTCTGCGTCGCTTATGGCCAATCGTTGGAATAATAGCCGCGGGAATATAGCGGCAGTTCCAACCGCCACGAAACGTGTACTTCATTTCGCCTTTATTCTGCGGCGATTTCTACCGCCACCAAATGCTAAAAAGAATTTTTTTCATCCCTTTCGCAACGGTTTTAACTGCCAGAATATTTGTTAATTAAATACATTGAATTCCAAAATAAAGTCAGTGTAAGCTGTAATGAATAACTACATAAGGCAAGTGGTGAACATACTAATGTCATTTTATGTTCAAGTGTTTAGTTGTAGTTGGATTTTTCTTTTTTTTTGAGTGTTACTCTTTCAAATTTTTATGAAGTTTTAATGTGAATTTCAAGATGGGTTTTTCATCCAATAATGTTCTCTCTACTATTTGTTTCGATTTATTTTTCCTAGATTTAGTTTTGAAAAATCAGGTTTTTTTTAAATGAAAATCAGGTTTTTTTAAATGAAAATCTGGTTGCATCTTCATCCGAGGATGTCAGAGAATTTGTAGGGTGAAGAGTCAAGGTTCCAACCCTAGCGAAGGAACTAGTTTTTTTATTACAACGAAGGAACTAATTTACTAACAATTAACAACTAACATTTGTCTATAAAAACAATTTGGTCAAAGTAACAACTTACGTAGAGTAACAAAGGAAATTGAGATCATGAATTTCGGGAATAAGCTTCAATAAATTGTGTTCTCATCCCAATTATAAGTATAAATTTAATCAAATCTCAATCCAACCTGAAAGTACTTCGAAATTTTTTCTTTTGAAACTCATTGTCTCAATCATGAGTAATTTAGGCATCGACCAACATCTGAAAAAAAAAAAAAAAAACAGAATTTAAATTTTTTTTACAAATAGTTTATTCATGTGTTAGGGGCTAATCGATTTTTGTCTTTTCAGAAGAAAAAAAATTCATTGGTTTTTGTTCATCATGAGGTTAAACCTAGACAACCTTCTCAGTCTCAACGACGGAGCCTGACTAATTAAGAGTGGCAGTGAGAGTCCAGTGGTTCTGGTTGCAGGTGTCAAGGAACCTGCAGAAGGTCACTGTGACGCTCAAGACATTAGTGTATGAGTGATGAGAGAATTCAAGAGCTTTAGAAGAACTCAAAGATGAAATGCTAAAGAATGAATATAAAACTATGTAAATGAATTATTGGACCTGTATTTGTAGGGTCAAAGCCTATGCCTAATGTCTGTACAAGTGTATCAAAAGTCCTTAAGCAGGAGCTACCAAGCGCATGGCCGGCTTCGCACCGCCATGCCTTGTTCATTACATCTCGACTAGTGCGTGGCCGCTCGGACACTTGCCGGGGGTCATGTTCCTCACTTGGTCACGCAACCCGCTCTTATGGTGTCTGCTTAATTGCAAGCCCTTTGGGTCGACTGCGATGCCATTGGGCCTATTGGCCTAGAAGTCGGTTGAAACAATTTTGATCCTCCCAATATCAAAAAGTGATCATTTAGGCCCTTTCGCTATGACATCACCGTTAGGTGATGATGTGGCTTACAAAAATTCAAATCAGCAATGCTACAAGTGCTTGAAAGTTGGCGTGGTAGCTTACATGAAACTTTATGTGCCCGCGTTTAGGGTCTCATCATTTGAAAATTTTAGTGCTAGTTAACATGTGAAACCCCCACTAAATCAAAGAAACAGTTGTAACGGCCACTGAATGTAAGAACAAAAGTACAACAAGTATAGCGGTTCCAATTGCCACTAAATTAAAGAAAAACAAAGACGACTGTTTAAACCACTAATAAAGCACGAGAAAGAAAAATATTACGGTTTAAGACACAAGATTAGTGCATTATTTTGTGGAGGTTTGTCATGCATTACTGGTTGTTCAACCGCCAGTGATAATTTCAATAATCGAACTACCACTAATTTTTTAAATACTTGAAGGACCCTTAATGACACGTCAGCTGCCATCTAAAATGCCATGTAAGCTGTCAGATTAGCTTTCAAACATGTGGCATTGCTGACTTGGATTTTCATCAACAGTGATGCGATAGCGCAATGATTAAATGTTGATACCAAGATGATTTGTTCTATTTTACAGGGATTAAATTCATATTTATCCCACACAAATATAAACTAAAAAGAAATGGTATTCAATTTTTATATATTTATCCTGAGAATAGCATGGAGAGAGTTAACACATTCCAGTATTCCACAATTTTAACTGGAGAGGAATAGTGTAGTATATATTCAATAAAGTGATGGCAGCCAAGCTGGGAATTTTCTTTCTTTTTATGGAAACCTGTAATTGGCAGAGAATGGTCCTGTAACCTGCATACCAACCATGTTCTGTGCTCAATATCATTATTATTCTTATCAAATTGGGATTCTGTACCTTTCAATTCAAATCAACTTTAAGAATAGCATTCTTATGGTCCTTAAGTACAGGACATGGGCTACAAAAGTGATGTACTGGCTAATTCTGCAGCTGATATTACATGAATGTTGTATTATTGGAAATCTTGCCACTTGCAAGGAAGCTACAAATTTATCCCTTATGGCATTTATTCCTATGTAAGAAACCGAAAGTGCATGCAAGAAAGAAATGATATGAGGAAAACCATTTTCTGCCACCTGAGCAATTTGCTTCTCTTTTCTTAATATGCATTGCTCATGTTTATGTCATCCTGATAAAGAGGATGCAGACCTTTGAGAACAACATTTCAGGAGCATAAGCTAGCTATCTTTGTTCATATGCCAGTTACCGAAATATATCAAGCACATAAATGTATATGAGTACATTTTATCCAATATTTCTTTCTGTTTCAGCTTCTTAATAATGAGTTTCCTTACACAAGTTCATGAAGGTTGTTTTTAAAATAAGATCAGATAGGTAATACAGCACATACACTGTTATGAGTTCACTTAAGGTCTACATTACATTATAAAGTTTTACTACCAATGATTCTACTTGATATAATGCACTAGTTGAATAAATGCATAAATCACTTCGTTAGAAATATAGTATAAAATCTTTAATGTGTCTTCATCTAATAGCATAAGCTTTCTCATTAGTTGGTTCATAACATGGTTTTAGAGTCTGTCCTATCCTATATTTGATATTGGGAAACCATTGTTGTCCGAAAATCATCCTCGATTTCCATTGCAATCTACTTTGTCCGGCGGATTGCCAAGGCAACAAATTAAATTTTCACATAATCCGTGAGCTCAAGAAGTTCAATCCAGGGCATAAGGAATTGGTGAGATTTGTTGAGATCACAAATCGACTAGAGATATATCCAGAGTACAGCAAATAAAAGCTGAGACTATTTTTCATTTCATGAGATAGTTTCTAGGGTTAATTAGTCAGGCAACTCAGGCCTATCTCAAATTCAAGACGGTACTAGATCTCTAAAACAATGAATTTCAGCACAAGGGGTTCATGATTTACACGCAATTGAATAAGGGACAATCATGAGCTTTTTTGAATGGCCAAACTGCCAAAAGAATAGAATGTATGCTACTGCTAAAAGCCAGTGGGGGCTTCCTTTCCTTTTCAGTTCATCATCGTCTACTGTGAGTTTAATGCTGAAGATTCTTATATTAGAGTAATAGCTTCAAGCACATACTTGGTATTCCATGCCGCTTTATATGATCTGCAAGGAATATTTCATAAAAGGAACATGTAAATGTTTAAAGAACATCAGTTTCTGCTGAAAGGGAGAGGCTTCTTGTATGATTGGGGTAAGAAGAACAGGTATCAGCTGGATTTTGATAAGATGCTACAACAGCACCTTATTTTTAGTGGACCCAACATATCATATCACTGCTAGCAGAATATTACTTTGAGTCTTTAGAAGACTATAAATGGCCCTCAGCCTCAGTCCTACAAGCTACAAGGAAGAATCAGTGTTAGGTGAGGATCACGTAATCTGCATCCTGAGGTTTAGAACAACATTTTCCGTTTTGTATCTAGTCCTCGGGACGCAGATTACGTCTTCCTAACCAACAATAACATTATTATTCTGTTTACCAAGTTTTTTAGTGATTAGTACTATGCTATGCATTTCTGCATTGTATTAAGTTAATTGTCTTTTATACTTTTGAGGTTCTTGCTGTCAAGTTTGAGAAAACTGGATTTTTCAGTTTTTTCGAACCTAAGCAACATTGCATGCTGCAAAGCTTCAGCTTCAGCCTTTCATAGAGCATAATGTGAAACGGCCAGAATTTGTTACAATGGGTGAGATCATCAAGCGTCCTACACTCCTACGGAATAGTATAAGACCATCAGATATAAAGATCTCACTATAGTTTATTTAAGAGCTTACAAAGTTGATAGACTACAAGAAGAGTGGACAGAGATTCTATGAATGTGACCAGAAATTGTTGGAATACCCCTTGTTTTTTATGATGGTTTCTACATTGAATTTGTCTGAAATTTAAGCTGTTCATGAAAAAGTGTTAATATGTTTTATCACAGGAAAATGAAGAAAAGCCAGTTAAGTTTCTACTAGAGAAAAGTATGTTGTTATTTATGAAATATCATGTGTTCTAGCTTTCTGAAGCTCTCCCACAGTTTCCCTTGATTTCCATGGAGTTCTTCTCCCACTTGAACACCAGAAATTCCATTAAGCCCTGCTGATGGAAAGTGAAAAATACCACACAAATGCTTAATGCAAAATCACAGCTTAATTTTCTTATAGCAAGGAAAGACTAGTCATTGAGAGATACAGTAACTAATGTGAACAGTCAAAGATGATCGATATACTTATATTCTTTTCCTTTTGTGCATGGTTAAACCTTGTTTTCCTTGATTGTTCATGTTTACATGTTCATCACTGTTGTGTTGCAGCTACTCTCTTCTAATTGTCACATAGATCCAATTTCTTTCAAGACTCAGGAAAGCATTTAAAACTATTACACTTGTTTTGTAAATGACAAAATGGCAGAGCAATTTTTTTTATTGTTGGATATCCACCACCGACACCAGTGGCTAATCACTTCGCCACGAGGCACTAACTGATAAACTACTGGCCACGAAATATGCTCTATTACCACGGGCAAGGGTCGAACCCCGACTTCATGATTAAGGGGCGAAATGAGCAACCACCAGAGCACACCTTGTGGTTAAATGGTAGAACCGTTAAAAGTAAACTATAGCACATATTTACCCTACCAAAGCAATATGTGGCTGGTTTTTGTAGCACTTAAGTGATTTAAAAATGATTTTTCACTCTCTAGCAAACAACAATAAGTCAATAAGTAAAATACAAAACCTTTCAACTCCACCCCTTGCACTTCCCTCCCTATTTTCTATCTTCTAATTTTTTTCAACCTCCCTTTCTTCTACCTATTCAGAGTTGGGACTAAAGAAGACACTCTTTTCAGTAATTTTTTAAAGGGAAAGAGGAATCTTGCTGTTTCTTCCTTCTGCTTAGTGACATTTTCCCTATCAGCCACAAAGACCTCAAATTTTCTGGCCCCATCAAATGGCAATCTCAATTTTAAATATCAGCATCCTAAAGAAACATAAGCCTCCTTTAAGCCAATTTATTTCAGCATAATTATTAAGGCTTACACCTGATTTTATGAAACTTGTCTAACTTTATATATCTTTGAGTAAACATTAGTTTTTTTATCCACCAAATCTTGTAACCTATGGGGAATCATTGTTCAGTGTTCACACTTATGTGTTTTCACATAAAGAAATTGTAAGACAAAAAAATATATTTGCTATTGTCACAGCTCAGATCCAGCATCACTAACTAAAAAGATACAGGGCCTTCAGCATCAAAATTTGTTTATTCCTAGTTGCACCTAGAAAATGTATAATTAAGAAATAGAAGGGTAGCTAAAAGTAGATCCAATATGTGAGAATTTGAGGAAATGCAGAATTGTAAGAAACTAATCTATATCTACTTGTTTGTTATGTGAGATATTTTCAAAAAAATGATTAATCATGGAACTAAAAAGGGTTGTCTAATTCACTCACGAGGGTCATTTAACCCACCCTAGTGGACGAATACGATTATTTATAAATAAAAAATAGACAAATAAATTACGAAATTCATAATTCCGTTCTCATTTAATTTTAGCATTTTGCACAAGGAACTCTTGCTCTTCAAGTGCCAATGGAAGCTATTGATCGACCAAATTTTAACTATTGACATGACATGCATGATACCTTACATATGTTTTCATTAAGGGCTCGTTTGGCACGCCGTATTAGGCATGATAGTATAAGCTTATACAATACATTATGAGTTTATCCATTGTTTGGTGATGACATTGTATTGTATAAGCTTATCCATCAAAGTCTCCTTATACGTTAAAATGACGTATTATTTAATCCATCATGTGAGTGATGGATAAGGCATGATAAGGTTGTGACGTATAAGTCACCATCACCACCACCCTCTATTGCTGCCAACTTACACCACTATTGGCACCACCACCACCACCACCACCATCCGATCACCGCCGCCGCCGCCACCACCGCCCTACCGTCACCACTGGTGTTGCCACCACCACCACCGTCGCCGCCCTACCGCCACCACCACCATAATCGCCGCCACCACAACCCTATCGCCACCACCACCATAATCGCCGCCACCACCGACACCACAACCACCACCCTATTGCCACCACCACCACCACCACCATTGCCTCCACCGTCACCACCACCCTACTAAGCCGCCACCGCCTTACTACCACCACCACACCCTATCGTCGCCAACACCACAACCACCATCGCTGCCACCACCGCCACCACCGATGTTGCCGCCACCCCCACCACCGCCGCCCTACCGCCACCACAACCACCACCCTATCGCCACCACCACCATAATTGTCGCCACCACTCTATTGCCACCACCGACACCACAACCACCACCCTATCGCCACCACCACCACCATTGCCTCCACCCTCCACTGTAGCCGCCACCGCCTTACCACCACCACCACTACCCTATCATCACCACCACCACAACCACCATCGCTGCCACCACCACCACCAACCTATCTCCACTGTCACCACCACCGCCACCAACACCAACCTACCACCATTGCCACCACCACCACCAACCTACCACTACTTCCATCACCACCGCCACCACCGTTATAATCACCTTCATATTTGATTTTTATTTTATATCATTATTCAATACTTTATTAAACATAAAATTGCATTAATTTAAACGATATGATAAATTATACAGTGTATGTCCAAACGCTGGATAGTCTAAGAAAGTTATCAGGGCTTATACTATCAGGCCTAATACTATCAGGCCTTATACTATCAGGCCTTATACTATACGTCGCACCAAACGGACCCTAAAAGCAAATTCGAGCATGCCGCTTATCATAGCAGAATTTACGAGACAAATGACAGTATACAAATCAAATGCACATTTGATCATATTCTAATCACAGAAATGTTGAACTTTACAACAACAGTGCCGTGCTAGTTAACTCCCATTAGCATCCCCAATTTCCCACCACCATCAAAGAATAACTGTACAAATAAATTGTGTAAAATGGGAGGTATAGAACCACCGCTGAAATGCTAAAACTTTTCCTTGAGGATACCTTGACTATCATCTGCTTTCAGAAGAGCGATTCGCTGAGACCTTGAATAATCTTGCCTGTTATTAAGAATGTCAATGTAATTCCGAAGCCTGTAACGGTCTGTGTTTGTCAGTGAAAATGGAGGGTTAAGAATCAGGGATGGTCCTTCCACTAGAAGGAAAACTAACAGACGCACAGCTTTTGAATACAATGCAGCTGCACTTTCCATTTCACCCATGAGTTCTTCTACCTGCCAAGCATATGGCCAAAACAACGTCAACTTGAATCACAAAATAAATTAT
The DNA here is from genome assembly GCF_012489685.1 of Lotus japonicus. NCBI lineage: Eukaryota > Viridiplantae > Streptophyta > Magnoliopsida > Fabales > Fabaceae > Lotus > Lotus japonicus. The sequence goes on along the minus strand of NC_080043.1, from coordinate 36,133,205 downwards.
CATGTTTGTTCATCCTTAAATACGAAACTCGTGTAGGAAATTAACCAAGTCCAACCTATTTGCCACTTGAATAAATTTAATGCACAAAAGAAAATCTTACATGGAAAAAAAATTAATGAATCTAGAATTGCATTTTAAGATAGACTTTAAAACCCTGTTCAAATTGGAAGAAATAAAAAGCGGAAGGAAATACTTACACCGCCATGCCTCCCAAAAGCAAGAGCAGTTTGAAATATTGTCTCCATTGCATCTGGCATCTCTGTATTCCCTGCAATTAGGACAAATATGTACTTGTATCATTTTTTACAGAGACCATATATTACAAATATGTACCATTAGTCCATTATCCATAAGATAACAAAGACTTCAATTCTTGGCCATCTTGAATAATGACTCTTGACGAAAGATTAGATCCAATGTTGTGAATTCTACATCAACTCAAGACTTCAAATTTTAGGCATCAAATGCAATAAAATATTCTTTACAAAACAAGCATGGAAACATTTTTTAAACAAGAACTGAGATTTCAATCGCACTGAAGATAATTACTCAATCATTGACGCAAAAGATATCTTATTTTAAGAAATAAATGGCAAGTCAACAAGCCTTTCAGCTCATAAATCAAAATTAAAAAGTCATACCAGGCTCTATTGGCTTGGCAAGATCTTCAGCATGCTCAAATTCCCTCAGAAATTCACTTTCAATTTTAGATAATATATCCTTTGGCCCTTGGGTGTTTCCATCAAGGCACTCTTCTGAATCAGAACTACCATGCTTCTTGCTGGTACTCCTCCTGTATCTTGAAGCTTCTTGGTTTGGACTTCCTTCCATGGCCGAGGCAGCCTGTGTATGGCATATGTGAAGTGCTTGTTTCCAAATAGCAAGAATAACAAGCTGAATAGAAAACGCTTCTAGCTGCTTTCCTGCTGTGATCTTTTTCATTTCGGGGGGAGGGGGAAAGGGGGCAAGAGAGAAAGATAGAACAATCAGAAGGATATTGAACTTTATGTCACTAATGACAAATTCAATTCTCGCTCATACAAGTAAAACCACTTTACACAATGCCAGAGACAGCAGCATGAGATACCTCAAGTAGATGTAAACAGGAAATAGGGTTTCAATAATTGCCCCCAAAGGAAAAGTTCCACATAAGCAAGTAGATAGTGCACAATGCATACTAAAGGCACAACTCATCAGCTTTAGTACAACATTTGGATTTCCATTTGAAAAGCCCCACATCATGATTTGGGTAAAAGCAAACCATTCGTAACTTTGCAACTATGGTTTAGAATTTCAAAAGGGAATCCAAACGCACTTACTGTTTACCAAATAATAATAACAATAAAATAGCATGTTCTCTGAGCAAACCGGGGAGGGGTAAAGGACCAAAAAGTGACATTAATCACTATCTAATTTTTAAACTGCAAGATTTATGGAAGTTTACATAAAGTTCACCAAGAAGTTAAATTCATTCAATCATACATAAAGGCCCATTTAAAATACCTAGCTAACCTACTGAATAATAAAAAATGCCTGCATTATATGAAATATGCTGGACCACGTAATGTCCTGATTAGCTTAACAGAATGTAATTGGTAAACTTCTAAAATGCACATCCCTGAATTTCGGCCGCAAACTTTTACAGATAATATTACAGTCACTAACTCTGACATGGCTAAGATCCAAAACGTAGGACACCTGATATATATATATATATATATATTCACCTTTTTAAAATCAAGACAAGTTAGTTTATTTATAAGGCAAATATAAAACAAATTCATATGCCCTATGCCAATGAGTTTGAAAAAGTTATACTCATTTTACAAAATAAGCACTGTCTCAAAAAGAAAGAGCTAATCTATCCAACAGTTTTCGCATCTTTCTTGATCATCATCATTGAAAAGAATAGACTCTGGTTCATCAAATGACATATTAGTAACTTGAATAATTCCAGTATCACCCAGTGATGCAAACTCATTTTCAACTATTTCTCACATACTAATTAAAAATATAAAAGATATTTTATTCTTTGACTTTAAAGAATTAATAATATCAGTGTCCCACAAGTGTCCAGCCAACAAGAGGTGTCAGCTTGACGTGTCCCAACCGACAAAAAAAATGTCAGACAACACAAAAAGGTGTCCAACACGTGAGGTACTGGTGTCAGTGTCGTGTCGGTGACCGACACAGGACACTCCTATGAAGAGAAGTGTTCGTGCTTCAGAAAATAGCAAGAAAAATGTACCTTTTCATTAACTAACTCCGTGATGGCAGCAGCACACTGTTGCAATGACTTTACCCTCGTCATGCAGTCAGTTGATGGCTGTTCATCACCCATATCCATTGATCCATGTGAAGTCCCAGGAGCAGAATCCTGACTACCTGAACTTCCAATTTGGCATATGCTATTGGTAGGTACACCAACGATTGGCATTGGAGCACTTAATCTAGTGATTCTATTAGAAGACTCATTGGGGAAACTACCTGACCTATATAGGGAATGACTAGGCTTTGAAGCATTCACTGAAGAAGATGAAATATCCATAGGTGGCCCAGACACAAGAACATAATCCTGATCAATATTCAATAGTGAATCCGCAGCTGCCAATTTCATACAACAATAATAAGCAGCATTATAGATAACTTTTAAAGAAAAGTACTATACATAACCATCAAAATAGAAATGGAAAAAAAATTTGATAGTTGACACCTTTTGGATAAGGGTTAGCAAATAACTGTTCTGGAGATTCTAAAGGATCATTCAGATTTCTCCCTGAAATTTTGTGGTTCTCCAATCTTTTAGTAGTGGTTTCAGCTCTCTGTGTCACACTAGTATATCTGGAACGATTGATGTTATAAGAATTCGGAGACCCTGACTCTGCTTTATCTAACTTTGTATTTAGATCGAATCCAAAGGTAGACTTCATCGAAGACTTCTTTCTTGAAAACGATGGACTTCCATCAGGTCCACTAGAATCGTCATCTAGAATGAAAGGTAAGCAATCCTCTTGATGATTTTCCTCAGTTCTTCTCGAAGGGTCAGACACTGTTGAACAAAACTCACCTACCAGCCTTGAACTTCTATTACTGCAAAATAGGGAAAAAAAAATTATGTGGGCAAACTGAGAAACCAGAATGGCCGTAAATTTTAAGACCCTTCCTTTTACCTCAAGGTTTCATCTTGTTCTGTTTGCTTCTGCGAAAGGAATGGGTGGTTAAAGAATTCTTCAAAAGTTAGACGCTCCACTGAAAATTGAAAAGAGATACCAAACAATGTATCAGAATATGATTTTGCCTAAATATACAAAGTATACTGAAAATCAAGACAAACACCCTGTTAGCGTCTTCTGTAATTCCCTTTTCCTTGTTTCTCTAACAGTTAAAAAATTAGAGCAGGAAGGGCAATAGATTGGAGCACAATGTGTATACTTCCCCTCAATTAACACTAGAAACTTGGGATCATTACAAGCATATTTGATCAACCAATCATCCCTCAATCAACATGTAATAAACCATCTATAATGAATCCCTAAATCGATCATACTGACTCCTTAAGAGTTGCATTGCCTATACTCTTAACAATCAATAATAACTTAACTTGGCAACAGGACCTTTGTATCAAGTAAGTAGGTATCTATATCTCAGATAAAAAGCCAAAATAAGCATTTCCCTTCCACGTAAATGGTCTAAACTCCATTACCGAAAAATACAAACCAAAATACCATTTATTTTGTTAGCATGATTAGCAGGGTGATGATTAAAGCTGCCTAAAAGTATGAAACATCAAGGAACATTTGTTGGCCACATTTTATTCTGGAGTAGTTGCCAAAAAAATTATGGTTAAAAAGCAATATGATTTCACATAGGCAGGTTGGAAACATGACATGCACCCTCACCCTCTTCTCCACTGAGACTAGTTTTCCACCAGACATTTAGTCATAAAATTATTCTAAGGATCTCTTGAACCATATTAGACAAGCCGCAGATTTCACTTTGACATTTCATCTAAATCTCAGCCTTCAATCTACAGAAAAATCAAAATATACCTGGATTACGGCGTAGCAATTTCTGACACAAATCTTTGCAATCAGAACTCAGACTTTGGTTATCAGGTGGGAACTGCAATTCTGTAGCTTTCATAATATTCTGTAGCAACTGTAGGGTTCATGATTATAGCAGTAAGCTTACTAAGAAGGCCAAAAGAGTCATACTCAGTTGGAAGATTATTAAAGAAATATTCAAGAGATTAAAAGGGGCATTAATATCAGTTATATACCTGCATTTGATTGTTTCCCGTAAAAGGTGTTCTTCCTGTAACAAGTTGAAATAAGATTGCACCGACACTCCACAGATCTGCCTGCGTGTTTAAAGCATGATAAATACAGAAGGAAACCAAACATGAAAGTTTGGGGTTTCAAAGATATTAAAAGATAAACATCACCTTAGCATCATACTTCTGTAGTTGCATGATTTCTGGAGCCATATAGAGTGGTGAACCACATAAGGTTTCTGCAAGTCCCCTTGGTTGCAGAGATCTGCCCAAAAAGAAAATTGTGCTTTAACAACAAAATTACAGAAAGAAGCATAGAGAACCCTTTCTAGATTAGATTTCCGAGAAATTTTAAAGTCAACAATAAACAGACAAACACAACAGAAAGTAAGGTCAAAGCAAGCAAGGTGATTTAATTTGTAAGTAGATCAACAATGTAAATATTTAGAAATTTGAGGGAACTTTAAACTCAAAATTCTTTATATTACAATGAGCAATGCAATAAACTCATTTGGTTCACTAATTATCGTAGGACGAATATTGAGCCATATAGGCAGATGCTTTTGAAAACAATTGGGCTTTTATTATGAGGCGTTAATAATTTTTAGGGTTTTAAAGATGAATCAAGTAGAAAAAGATAGGCTACCTTGCAAATCCAAAGTCAGCAATCTTCAGCACAGACTTCTCATCATTTCTGGAGAGAAGAAGATTCTGTTTCAAGGATGATAGGCATTACCAATACTTGAAATAAAACAACTATGCAACCTTCATACAAAGATTTAATTTTAAATAGAAGGAAATCAGCTAGAATTCTAAACTAGTGAGAAATCAAGCAATCATTAGGCACTAATGATCGTCAAGATTGGGATCAAACAAAAAACCTGCGGTTTCAGGTCTCTGTGGATAAGGTTATTGTCCCTAAGAACTTTCAGGCCAGCAGCTGTGACACAAAGAGTTTTCCTTTATTACTGAAACATTAAAAGAAAACTCAAATATAGAAATGTACACAGTGAAAAAACATACCCAGCTGCCGCATAAAATGCTTTGAAGTTGCTTCAGTTACCCTTCCATGGCGTTGAATGAACAAAGAGAGATCTCCCCCTCTACAGTACTCTAACACGAGATGTATCTTTCCAGGAGCCTACATAAAATGAGTGACATTTCTAAGCAGAGACTTTCTTAATGTACCAATGAATCCAAATTTCATTTGGCTATGCACTTACCGCATAATTTCATCCAGACAAGTGCTAAAATTCTTAGCCAAACTCTTACTTTTTTTGTTTTGAACATGGTTTGATTTTTAATTGTGGACCACATAACATGATGCAGCCAGAATATTGTGGTTAACAAGTGTTGAATTGTGGTATGTTTTAAAATCAAAAGAAAATCTGCAACTAAACGCCAGTGACCAACTGTGCAGCAGATTCAATGACAGCAACAAACAATGTCGGACTACAACAGGCCTCAAGGTCCTCATATAAATTGTTCTCCATGCTTCCTTTTTCTTTATTTAATGGACATAAAGGGAATTTCAAGGGGGGCAGGGAAATTTTAGGGTGATAGTACACCGGTGATGAAAGGAAGGTGGGATTTGGAAGAGAGAAACAGGGAATGTGTGACTTTGGGAATAAGTCATGAAGATTTACACTCACTGCAAAGAAAAATTAAATTCACACCGCAATGACCACAATACACATTGCAACACCCATCATGCCAGAAATTGCAGAGGCCACAACAGTGACCCCATCTGAAATCCAAAGCCATGTTTTTGAATAATAAAATAAGCAAAACCTAACACCTAGACCATATCCATACCCTTGGAGACAGCGACAAATCTTTTACCATCAGAGAAAAATAAATCCATCCCAGAATAGGTTTCAGGCCATTCAACATATCATTAAACTACAAAGATCTACCATTTCTCAAGCCCAATATCTCGAAACATATCAATAGATATTAAATGACCAATGTGATTCCATATCAAACAGTCATAATAACTCCTTCAAATTTAGTAAGAAGTTCATCACTCCAAAATTATACTAAGCTTTAGACTCAGCATGTTTCGTGATCAAGAATTCAACTAAACAGCGAAACATTTCATAAGGGTTAATGGAGACAATTCATGATTTTTTCAATTAAAAACTTTTTACTAGACGACAGAGAAGCAGTTGTTTGCTATTTTATTCACACGCAAACAGGAAACTCTCCCTTCCATAACGCATTTTACTGAAGCTAAATTTTTTCCTGACAGTAAACGTGCATTAGGACGTAATATTCACACTCTTCACGGCAAAGCCAAACAAAATCCTATATACAGTGAACTCCTATGTAGGACACCCCTCATAAAGGCAAGATCTGTCTCCTTCTCTACAAATACTAGAGTATAACAACACCTACACCACTTCAAATTTCCTAGCTCCACCCCAGAAGAAAAGCAAACACATCATTCTCAAATCACCAGAGTGATGACACAATCTTCCTAAAAACAGCACTATCTCACTGAAAATAGAATAAAAACTACTAGGTCACTAGTTTCCACGCCAGGTCAAACCCTAGTCACACAAGTTGAAACTCAAACCAAAACCAGCTTAACTAAAACACAGAAAAATTAAAGAACACCCCGCCAAGAAAAAAAAAATACAAAAAACTCCTCTTACATAGCAAAAAATCACAATTCTAGTTTCAATTCCAATCAGACAATAAACCCACAGATTCTCTTATGCCAATGCTACACAATCAAATCATATATATCAATTATCAATGAACTTCAACATTAGAGATTACACTATAGCAAGTAAATTCAACCACAACAAATAATAGAAAAAAAAGGAATCGGTACCTGAATGATATCGTGCAACGAGATGATGTTAGGATGGGAAATCCGCTTCAAGATGAAAATCTCAGACATGAGACTCTCCTGCAACTTCTTGTTGAGTTTAAGCGTGGCAATCTCCTTGATAGCCACCTCGGTGCCATGAACCTTGTGCCTCGCATGCCACACCACCGAGAACGACCCCGCGCCGATTTGCTTCCCCACCACGTAGTCTCCGACCACCCTGCTCCGCCCCGTCGCCTGAGCCATCCTCCTCCTCGGATTCGAAAACCCTAGAACCCGAAACTTCACAAAACGTGTCCTTCACACTCTCGTACGTTGAATTTCTGAGATCGCTTGTTCCTGCGTGTGTGTGTTTACGAGGAGGAAGATGAAGATGAAGTTGATTGATGAAGCTTTGTTTTTGTTTGTGAGATTTTAATTATTAACCTTGGTGTTTTTTTAATTCGAGTGTGGTTTTGATTGAGTTTAGTTTTGAATTTTAAATTCAGAATTGAGATATTTATCATTTTTTTTCTTTTCTTTTTTAGTTTGAGAATGGAAAATGATTAGTATTTATTGACGTCGAGATATAGAACGTTGGATTATTTGTGAATCTTTTAATTCTTTTATAAGTTTCACTGGGTTGCGTTTGCGTCCACGTTCGTAGGATGGGAGAAAAGAAGAAGCAACAACCAACAGGGCGAGAGAAGCAAAGATGTTTTTTTTTTTAAGTAATAGGTTGATTTTTTTTTTGTTATAGGAGGACTAAAAGACAAGAAAACTAAGGGATCGTTTGGTATGTTGTATAGTATAAAGGCCTGATACTATAGGGTTTAATAGTATGAGGTTTGATTGTATGAGGCCAGCTAAAATTTTAATATTATACGGTGTTTGGTCATACATTATATAACTTATCATTTCGTTTAAATTAATATAAACCTATGTTTTGTGGAATATTGAATAATGATATATATTATAAAAATGAAGATGGTGTTAGTGAGTGGTAAAGATGGCGGTGGCAACCGACGTGGCTGCGATGGTGGTAATGGAGGGTGGTGGTGACAGCGGTGATGCTGAGTCGTGGTTAGGGTGGCGGCGGTGGTGTTGGAAGTGATGGTGATTATGGTAGTGGCGGTGGAGGGAGGTGGTGGTGGCGATGGAGGAGGTTGTCGCGGCAGTGGTGGTTTAGGTGGTGGCGGCGCCAGTGGTGGTGTTGGAAGAGATGGTGATGAAGGATTTTGACAGAGCAAGGGCGGTTGTGGGTTAGAGTTTTAAATGCAAAGTACAAGGTTCTTGACCGGTGTGGAGTGGAGAGGGTGATGGGGAAGAGCTCAATGTGGTGGAGGGATTTGTTGAAGGTTTGTGGGGGTGATGGGGAGTGGTTTGATTCGAATGTTAGACGAGGAGTGGGTGATGGAGGAAGTGCCTTGTTTTGGTTTGATACTTGGAGTAAGGAAGAAGGTCCTCCCAAGAGGCTCTATGCGAGACTTTTTGATGTATCCGAGTAGCAATTAGCTTCGATTGCAACTATGGGTGAGTGGGTTGAGAGGGTGTGGAGGTGGAGATTTGAATGGAGAAGAAAACTATTTCTGTGGGAGAATCAACTTCTTGAAAGGATGAAACAAGCCTTGCTGTCTACCCAACCTAGACCTGGTACGCGTGATCGGTGGATTTGGGAGGCTGATATGGAGGGAGTGTTCTCAGTAAAATCTGCCTATGAAGCTCAAGGTAGCTATGGTCCATTGGAAAATATGGAGGTTTTCAAGAGGATTTGGTCCATTGCTGCTCCGTCAAACGTCATATCCTTTACTTGGCGAGTTTTATTGGGAAGGATCCAAACCAAGGATAACTTGCTGAAGATGAATATTATAGCTGAAGGATTCGGTTGTATTTGTGTTTTGTGTGAGGAGCACCTAGAAAGCATTGGGCATCTCTTCTTCTCGTGTAAGTTCACTTGGGGCATTTGGATGAATTGCTACCGTTGGCTTGGAGTGTGTTCCGTGTTTCAGGAAGAAAGTCATGCACATTTTTTACAACATGGGCAAATGCTAACAAAGAGTTTTAATGAAGGTTGGTGGTCTGTTTGGGATGCAACTGTATGGTCCATTTGGCTACATCGAAATGAAGTGAATTTCAACGGTGGGCAGAGGGATGCAGCAAAGGTATTGGACTTAATCAAATTTAGAGTGTGGAAGTGGATGAAATGTAAGAAGAAAAATTTCCCTTATTCTTCCTGTGACTGGACACTGAATCCGCTGAACTGCTTGGGTGTGGGGGTGGGGGCAATTTGGAATTAATTCATGGGTTGTGGCTGCATACTATTCTCTGATTTCTACTGCTGCAGGTGCCTTGCTAGCAGGTATTTATATAATTCCCTATAGTTAGTGGAATTAGTTTTCTTCGATACAATACTTAGCTTGCTGAGTTGTCTGTAATTTTCAAGGTTATAAGTGAATTTCAACGGTGGGCAGAGGGATGCAGCAAAGGTATTGGACTTAATCAAATTTAGAGCGTGGAAGTGGATGAAATGTAAGAAGAAAAATTTCCCTTATTCTTCCTTTGACTGGACACTGAATCCGCTGAACTGCTTGGGTGTGGGGGTGGGGGCAATTTGGAATTAATTCATGGGTTGTGGCTGCATACTATTCTCTGATTTCTACTGCTGCAGGTGCCTTGCTAGCAGGTATTTATATAATTCCCTATAGTTAGTGGAATTAGTTTTCTTCGATACAATACTTAGCTTGCTGAGTTGTCTGTAATTTTCAAGGTTATGAGTGTTGTCTTTTGCCCCTATGTCTGATTTTGGGTGCTTTGGCTGTTCTGTTGCCTACGTATAGTAGGTGGGGTGGGTCTTTCTTTTGCTTTGTTCGTGTGTTTTCTGTATTGTGGGTTGTAACACCCCCAAAGTGTTACTTATTCTTTTATTCATTATTTTGCCTTTCCAAAAAAAAAAACAAATGGTCAATTTTAAGAAATAAAATCTACTAGTAAACAAAAGGATTTAAAGAACATGCACTAATTTTAGATGATTTTATATGATAAAATAAATAATATTTTATAAAGTGTTTTTAAGGGTGTTAAAAAGGGGACTTGTGGACAAAAGTGTACTGGTAATTTACAATATATGAATAAATTAAATGTTCATACCTTGATCTCTCATATTTTTTCACCATAGTCGTCGTCGACGGCTGCCCACACCCTCTTCATTGTCGTCCTTATATATACTCTCGATGGCGTAATTGAATCCCGGTAGAAACCTAATTAGAAACATAAACCTAAAATAAATACATAAAAAGGTAATGTGTGAAATAACTCCAGTGTTTTATAAGTTTATTGAGTGATTATTGTTCTCAATGTAAAACTTTTATCCCAAATGATTTAATTTGGAGTGAAATACACAAGTTCTTTTTAAGAAAATTTGTGTGGCTTTCAGTATTTTGGTTGTATTTTAAGTCATATAAATGATGTTGAGGCGGTATAGGCCTTGTTGGAAAACTTTGGACAAAATTCTACAACTCGAATCCACAACACAAGAGCCAAGTTAAATGTATATTATGCCATTTTTTGCCCGGAAGTCAAAATAAAGTTGTTGCTTCAACGGGTTGAGATATGGATAAAAGATGACTTCTATCTATTATTGTAGATGTCATTTTAATATAAAATTGGTATTATTTGAAAGATAATGTTACCATCTACAACTATTATAAGACAGACCATAACCTAATTTCCATGTTTGAATCGTAAAAATATATGTCGAAGTTGACAAGAAAATTTGAATTTTTACATCAAAGTCAACCATTAGTAAACTCTTTTGAGTCCCACATTGTGAGATATCTAATCCTTATTATGTATCCCTTATATAAAGAGAATTCATCCTCATGTTCCACCATTCAAGAAAGTCTAAGACTAATGTCTAATATCTATATTCATTTGAGTACTTTGGCTCACACGAATATAGTGTTAAGGCACATAGTCTGCACCCTTGTTAATTTTTTTACAAATTCTTCATATAACATAGGTTTTGTGCTCCACACATAACTTACATTCTAACTTAAATGTTTGGAGGGTTGTTGCGCTCCAAGGTCAAATTGTTTTGAGATCTATGCGATTGTTAGCTGCCTTCGAGGTAAGTTTGTGCCTCATTTTTTCTTTGTTTTTATTATTATTTGTATAGTTTTTTATGTGAATTTTATTTTTTTCTTATTTGCAAATATCCTGTAAATATTTGTTTGGTTCAATATTATTGTTAATGTTTTTAATGTTCTGTAATATTTATTCAGGTTTTTTTTTTTTTTGAAAACTGGAAAATATCATTAAAACAAATCAAGTGGCCATAGAGGCCGTTACATAGGAATCAATCAAACGAACACACTCCGGAGGAACCTCCTCAATCCAAACACTGTTGGGATAGCTTGAGGAGTTCTTAGCCAAGTGATCAGCTACAGAGTTTCCGGATCGGCGAACAAAAGATAAACTAAAGCTATTAAAGTGCGTAATCAAATCCTTACAATCTTTAAGAATAGAAATAAAATAAGAAGCGCCTAGCAAAGGTTTATTCCAAGCTTCAAAAAGCTGCAGACAATCAGTCTCCAAGATGACCTCCCTGAAAAATAAATCTGCTGCAAGAGAAAGGGACCATCGAAAAGCTAAAGCTTCAGTAATCAAGGGTGATACCGCATCTATGGGAAACGCTGTAGCTGCTGCCATAACGAGTCCAAGCTCATTCCGAGCAACCACACCGAAACCCGCCGGCTGATCTGGCTTCCAAGTGCCGTCAAAGTTTAGCTTGATAACGTCCTGAGGGGGTCGGTGCCACACCGCCGGGAAAGAACGGACCTGGCCTGGTACCGTAATGCGAGGTGGAGCCGCCATCGTCTTGAGCCGAGATATCAAATCCTCCACTCGCGCCTCCGCTCCTTGGAAGATACACCGGTTGCAAGCCTCCCAAATGACCCACAGGAACGTGACACATAGGGCTGCAAAGCTACTATCCTGGTGCTCAAAAACCTGCTGCATGAAGCTCTGCACCGTGCTATCTGGTTGTACCCGCAGTCCTCCCGTCACCGCGAACCACCAACGAGACACTGTCGGACATGAAAGTAACACATGCTCAATTGTCTCCTGACGAACCTGGCAAAAAGGACATGCCTCATCAACATCTATGCCACGGATCTGGAGCAGCTTCCTTACTAGGAGAATGCCCCTGACAGCCCTCCAAGCAACCTCCTTACAACGAGGGAAAGCTTGGACCTGCCAAAGTGTCTTCCAAAACTTGATTGGAGCTATATGAGCAGCAGAAGAGGATGCCAAGCATGAAAGCTTCTGCTGTCTAATAAAATTGTAACCCGACTTTGTGGAATACAAACCATCCACATTATGAGGCCAGAACATTTCATCAGCTCTAATTGTCAGAGCTAAAGGGATCTGAAGAATCATTTTCGCTGTTGGAGGCCAAAAAATCATCTCCACCAAGTCTCTATCCCAAACCTGTGCACCAGGAAGAAACAGTTGCGAAACCAACTTCAAATTCGCACTATGTGCAAGATCTTCCCTATAAATGAGTGGGCAACCGTCAGGCAGCCATTTGTCATGCCAAATATCAATAGAAGACCCGTCACCCACTTTCCAGCGAGCTCCATCCTCAAAGACCCATTTTGAGCGAAAGATGCTAGTCCAAGCAAAGCTAGGACGGCTTCCTTTCTTTGCTGCACAAATAGAGGAGCGGGGATAATAAACTGCTTTGAACAACCTGCCAAGAAGAGAATCAGGGTGCCTCTGAAGACGCCACCAATTCTTACCAACAAGAGCTGTGTTAAAAGCCTTAAAATCACGAAAGCCCACACCTCCATCAAATTTTGACCGACACAAAGTGTCCCACTTTAACCAGTGGATGCTCCGGCGCGAGGCATCTCCACTCCAATAAAACTTGCTAATCATCCGCTCTATATCTGCACATAAACCATCAGGCAGCATAAAACATGACATAACATAGGAAGGAATGGCTTGGGCAACCGCCTTCACCATAACCTCCCTACCCATTCGAGAAAGAGATCTCTCCTTCCACCCCTTAAGTTTCTTCCATACCCTCTCCTTAACAAAAGTAAATATTTGGGTTTTCGACTTACCAATGATGGTTGGAAGCCCCAAATATTTATCATAGCTTTCCACCGCCTTTACGTTCAAAAGCCTTTTGAGCTCATCGAAGCGGGGACTAGGCACATTTCGGCTACAGGAAAGCATCGATTTGTCAAGATTAATGACCTGCCCAGAAACCCTTTCATAGGAAGTAAGGATGTGTTGCACCCAAATTGCTTCCTCCAGGGTCGCTTTCGCAAAAATAACACTGTCATCTGCAAAAAGGAGATGTGAGATAACCGGAGCTGAACGGGCAATTTTAATGCCAGAAAGGGTAGAGCGTGCTATTTCCCTCTGAATCATAGCAGAGAACACCTCACCACACAAAATAAATAAATACGGGGATAGAGGATCACCCTGACGGAGTCCTCTACCCGGATCAAAAGGCATCTGAGGGTTGCCATTTAACATCACTTGAAAACGAACAGTTGTAACACAACTCATAATCAAATTCACCTAAGGCAGAGGGAATCCCATATGGGTCATCACACTCCGAAGAAACGGCCATTCGACTCTATCATAGGCTTTTGACATATCAAGTTTTAAAGCCATATGGCCATTGCGGCCCGAACATTTTTTCTTCATAAAGTGAAAGCATTCATATGCTATTAAGGCGTTATCTGTGATAAGACGCCCAGGGACAAAGGCACTCTGGGGGCCACTAATAACATCAGGCAAAATAAGTTTCAACCGATTGGCAATAGTCTTTGTTATCAATTTAAATAAGACATTGCACAAACTAATAGGCCTAAACTGGTTAGCATGCATAGGCTTCTTGACTTTCTGAATTAAAACAATGAGGGTTTCATTAATCATACCTGGGGACAGATGTCCGCTAAGGACCTGAAGACAAAAATGAACTACATTATCCCCCACAATATGCCAGAATTTTTGGAAGAAAAAAGCTGGAAGACCATCCAATCCAGGGGCTCTGTTCGGATGCATCTGAAATAAAGCTACCTCCACCTCCTCCCTTGTGAAGGGTACCAGTAAAGAAGCAGACATCACCGGTGTCACACGCCCCGCCACCAAGCTCGTGGCCTCATCTATCCTGGACGGAGCAGAAGTGGTAAACAAATTCACAAAATACTCTGTGAGAACCCTCGAAATGTTCGGATCATCAATCCACCTGGTGCCTCTGTCATCAGCAATCTCATCAATACTGTTTCGTTTTCTTCGCTGGGAAGCCTTCTGATGAAAGAATCTTGTGTTCTGATCCCCATGCCTCAACCAGTGTGCCCTCGACCGTTGGGCCCATAGAATTTCTTCTTGTTCAAGGAGCATATCCAGATCTTTTTCTACTTCCCTGGACTCTACCACCACTTGTTCATTCTGAACCTTACTTTGTAAGACCTGTAATCTCTGTTTTTTGTCAGCCACCTTCTTTGGAATATCCCCTTAACGCTCGCGGCTCCAACTGTCAAGAACTGACCCAACTGCAGCTATTTTCTGACCAAGAACCGCCTGGTTGTTAGACCAAGATTCTGCAATCACCGTTGCACACTCTTCGCTGTTTTCAAGCCAAACTTCCTCGAAACGGAACATGTGAGTTCTCTTTTGCTTCAATCCGCGCGGCCGAGGATAGCAAGCAACCAGAACTGGATTATGATCTGATTTGTGTCTAGCCAAATGAGAAACATCGACCACAGGCCACATAGCTCGCCAACTGTCATTGATGAGAGCATAATCCAATCGTTCCTGGATCGTGTGAGGCTCGTGGCGCTTATTCGACCAAGTGAACCAGAACCCTCGAAAACCTGCATCAACAAGACCACATAAAGAGAGAATATGGTTAGTGGTTTGAAGCCGGTGGACATTCACTGGACCACCACCTTGCTTGCCCTCGGGGCCCAAGATATCATTAAAGTCACCCAAACAAATCCAAAGAACTGAAGGGTCCTGGGATTTGTATCTAGAAACCAGCTCCTGAAGGTGCGAAAGATACTAGAAAGGGGGGGTTTGAATAGAGTTTTTCAATAAATGATATACTTTTGTATCTTTTCGAAAACTCAAAGATAAGAACTAGGTGCTGAAGGATAAGAAGTAAAGCACGCAAGTATTTTATCCTGGTTCACTTGAGATAAAAGCTCAAGCTAATCCAGTCCACCTGTGAAGGTGATTTCTTCCTTCTTCTGATGAAGGCAATTCACTAAAATCAATGAGTGTTACAACTGCACTTTGCTACCTGCTAAGTGACTAACAATACACTGATTTTCTCACTAGTATCCTCTTAAGAAGCTGATCTACCGATCCTCTTAAGACTAGCTAAACACTGAATCAACCTTGATTCAGTCCTCTTAAGATCCGACCAACCTTGGTCTCTTAATGAACTTTACAATGTAGTGTAAAAGGTTTCGGGTTTACAATGAGTGCTTCTAAAAAGCTAACAGTAAACTCAGATGTTTAAGAACGTGAAGAAATAATGCTAAGAGATTGGTTCGTATGAGTTGAATAATTTCAGCAAAGTTTCTTAGCCTCTTTCTTCTTTCTTCAGCCTTTATATACTCCAAGACTTGTGATGTAGCCGTTGCTAGGGTTTTATCCGTTGGAGTGGCAATCTTGTAAAATCAGACTGCAAGGCTGCACAAGGTAGGCGGTGGACAGACTGAGACTTGTACGATGTTGTACTATGATAGCGACCTGTCCTTTCACCAGTTGACTTGAGATCTGAAGGCTTCAGATGAACGTTGGTGAAGCTTCTGATCATCGTCAGATTGAAGCTTGGATTCTTCTGACCTTGCAACTTCTGCTTCTGAACAAGTTCCTCAGAACTTCTGAACGTCAGAGCTAGAATAGCTTGGGTCTTCAGAGCCAACTTCTTGCAGGTCTTCAGAACTTGAATCTTCTGCTTCTGAACCGTTCCACTGGAATATCTGGTCTTCAGAACTTCTGACTCCGGTTCTTCAGAACCTCTTGAGAGCTTGTATCTTCAGAACTTCTGAAGGATTTGCCACTGTTCTGAATGAACATGGTACGCTTTAGAGCTCTCTTTTTAGTATCCCTTGGTTCTTCTTCTTCTGAATAGATAGTCTTGGGTCAGATTCAGAACCTGTTTGTCACAACTAAGAAGACAAACGTTAGGGTACCACAATTGTTCATCATCACAAACCTTAATTGTAATCATCAAAATAAAGAGATGCAACCACTGATCAAAACTTGATCTTACAGCTCCCACGTCCGGTGTTTATTTTGCTCGTCCGGGAAACCATAAACTGCTAGAACCTGCATTGGAGTTTGAGATAGCGGATGTGTCACCAGGCAAAGGACATGGTTGAGGGAAGCATGAGCAACCTGGACCTCCACCTCATCCGACCACATGAGACATAAACCACCAACTCTCGCTCGCCCTGTACCTGCACAACCAACTGGAAATAAATTAGACGTGCCAAGAGAGCGGCGCATAGCGCACATCTCCTGGGAAGATTTTCTGGTCTCTGACATAAAGACCACGTCGGGACCTTCTGAGGCTATCAACCTCTTAAGCACATGAACTGTCCCTGGGTTCCCAAGCCCACGGCAGTTCCAAGCTAAACGTCTCATTGAGGTGGGCGGGACTGCCCAGCAGTCGCCGCCGATCCCAATCCATCATCAATATTAAGTCTCTTCAAAGGTGGGGAAGCTCCTGTCCCTTTCAGCTCTGGGCCTGAAGAGGAAGACCCAGACCGCTTTCTGTGATCCTTTGAACCACCAACAAGTCCGTCAGTGTCCTTCTGAACGTTGTCACCATCAAAAGGCCCCTTCATGGGACAAGAATCATGTGCTGCCACTGTTTCAGAACCGGGCATGAAGGAGAATTCTTCATCACCCTCCTCCTCGACTTGTTCCAAGTCAAAATCATCATCTTCTACATTATCACTCTGATTAGAATTGTGCTTCTGACCAGTAGCATTGGATGCATTATCGTTTCTCTCCCGAGAAGGAGGAGCAGCCAACCTGTTCATGTTCCGTTGTACATTCTCTAGGTCCCAAGCATTATCCTCAGCCCGTAATCCCCCATAAGGCGAGTCTGCGCCCTCCAAGTTAACCTCCAGGGTGCAATCTTTAGCTAAGTGATCCAAGAAGCCACATCTGAAGCAATAATTATGCAGCTTTTCATACGTAAAATACACTTCAATCTGATCTTCCCCCTCAGCCGCTAGAGCCTGGCCACGCCGGAGAGGAATGGTGATGTCCACCCAAGCCTTAAGTCTGAAAAACGCTCCTAACTTCCTGTTACCCTTCCTGTCCCAAGTAATATACCCCGCGAACGACTGACCCAGCACCTTAGCCACTGCCTCGGACCAGCATGCATATGGAAGATTGTATACATGGATCCAAAACGGTAGGCGTGCAAGAGGTACCTTCGAAGGATGAATCTTAATGTCGAGGATTTCCAGCACCACGGAGAAGCGGTTGAAGGTCCAAGGCCCTGAGAACAGAACTGAATCACTGTCCTGTACTGATGAAAATTTAAAGGTGAAGAGGTTTTGATCAATCTGCCTCACTTCAACCCCATTCCGGGACTTCCACAGACTCTGGAAGACATTACGAAAAGTTCTGTCGTTGAACTCCCCTTTGCAGAGAAGTTTTCCGACCAACCAGCGGTCCTTGCCCAGCCGTGGGTCAACCCGGAGAGAACCCAGGTTAATCACTGCTGCCTCCGACCCAGATAAAACGATCTTCTTTCCACGATCCATCGCCAAGAGTCATAGCAGAAGAGAGGAAGACGATAGCGTCCAAAGGAAGGATTGGAAAGATTGCTAAAAAAAACCAGATGAAACAACCACACGTCGACGTAGGAAGCCAGACGTTGACAAACTAGGCAAAGAATGCCCTGAGCGCTGTCAAACTATGATGATTGGTCAGCGCCGCCGAGAAGACTCCCAAACCCTAGGAGAGAACATTTTGACCTTTGAGAAATCTCTGGCATACCCCATAGTTCCTTATAAATATGATTTTAGTCTTAGCTATAAAAAAAAAATCTAAAAGTATGCCTTTATTTATTATAAAAATACAAAAATCAGAAACATTCTAAATCATAAAATTAGCACGATAAAATATAGGGGTAGTCTAAATGACTCATGATGAATTTTGGGTTAAATCACCCATTGCCTAGTTGTTCTAGTTATATTGTGGCATGTGTCACTTTATTATCCACATAAGTTTTACTTTTTTATTTTTGTAATTTATATTCTATTAATTAATTTAATTCTAGAATAACCCCTAATAATTTAGTTAATAGCTTATTACTCCTCTTTTTTTTTAAAAATAAAAAAAACATATCCCCAATCCTCTTTCACGTTCATCCATGGCCGACAACAACAAGGCGGCAGATCGGCATGGTGCGGTGGTGGATCTCCGGCAGAGTGCTTCTCCAACCAGCATGCCGAAGTCGTTTGCCTCTTCTTCTTATGTCCTTCTTGAATTGGTTCGTTTTTCTTCAATTCAGTTGTTTACATAGTTAACAAGTTCAATTTTTCTATATTGTTTTTATTTCAATGGTTGATTGTGTTCATGGAATTTTAAGAGCATTATCTGGGTCTGGTTTCTTTTCTGCAATTGCGGTGTTGCATTTCTACATTTCTACCAACCGGTTTTTATGATGCCCTTAAGTTGTTCGATGAAATTCCTCATTGAAGCGTCTTTGTTCAATTACTTGGTTGTAAGATTGGTGTCAATTCTGGCTCTGAGTTTCAAATGATTACATATCATATTTTTTTCATGTTGAACTAGTTGGTGTCCTTGTGACATCGGAGATTGTCAAGATGTCATTGAAGTATTTCATTTGTCGGCTTTCCTTGGAAGGTTGTTCCCATGTCACGGTTCTTCCTTGTCCTTGCCATGAAATTAACAAAATTCTTGAAATCTGTTCAAAACCTGAAGTGGCCTAATATTAGTACATGCATTAAATGGTTGGCAGATTATTCCCTTCCCCTTATGCGAATTGCAAAGCAAGTGGATAGTTGTAATATTGTCTAATCGCATTGCCCTTCCTTCTTAAGAGGAGATGGCTAAAGATATTAAAGCATGCTACTTGTCACTTGAAGCATCAGGCACTCCTAAGAGCTACACTCATAACTTGGTCTTTATTCATGTGTCTGTTTATTCTGTTTCATAACTTTGTTTGTTTTAGGTTACATTTCTTCCATGGATAAAATGAAAAGACACAAAAATAAACAATCTATTCTGTTTTGAAGACAGAACTAAAAAAATACTAATTTGTCTTCCTCTTGCATACACCTGATATATATAGGATTGGTAATATTACAGTGGGACTACACTACAATAACTGGATTGCGGATCAGTGTGGAGTTCCTGTTTTTGAAGAATGGAGAAAGCAAATGTACAATTACGTATCTAAGAACAAGCTCGTGTATCACAAATCTATTTTTTCGTATCTTTGTATATGGGTTATAGCAACCCTTATGCTATCTTATATACATGTTTTTGGCCTTTCAAAAACAACTTGTCCCTTCCTTGAAAACAAGTACAGATTTTATGGAACGAATGATGGATTTGATTCAACTTAGATCATGGAATTGGCTTGTGGCAAGGACTAGGAGTTTTCAACACTCCTTATCTGAATGGTGCTCCAATCGTGTTATGTGCATAAAGGATGTTGGCTGATTTTTTTTTATTATGAATTTTACTGTGTTTGGTTGGATTTTGGGCCACCTTGGATTGGATTTGAGGCTTTAGAAGGGGTTAGCTACATATTGTATACTGCCATAGATTGTATTGTTTTGTAGCTATTGTCAGCATTGCAGGCTCGACTGATGTGTTGTGTCTCTGTTTTTTCTTGTTATGTTCTTTTTTCTACTGTCTTTGGTGCTATTTTGTATTTAGTTTCTTATTTGTACTGGGTTGAAGTACCCCTTGTACTTCTCACTATTATTAATATATATATACACACACACATTGGCCTATCCAAAAAAAAAGGCAGATTTTATTTGGCCCTTCCTTGAAAACAAGTGCAGATTTTATTTGTGTGTCATAGCTTGTATTGTGGCCTTTGTGCACAATATACTTCATCTTTCTATCAAGTCTCAAGTTATATTCAATGAATAAAACTTATGCACTTTTGCTTAATCTCTATTGTCGGAGATGTTTTGATGTGTACCTTTTTTTTTTTACAAAGAAACAAAATGAAATTGGTTGCAAAAATTAGAAAATAAAAGGTCATGAAGGGAGGTTGAGATTAAATAACCTAATGTGAAGACTGAAAATGTAGAAAAAAAAGAATGCAAGTCCTTGCATAGTAATATTAAATTGAAAAAGAAGTACAAAATGTATTTTGAAGTTGTGAAGCATGCAAAGGCAAATTGAAAAGCATTTGTTTTAAATGAAATTGCAAATCAGGCATGCTTTGTTTTTTAATCTTAGCCACCCACAAACCTTGTTTCTCATATTATAGAGATACTTCAGTTATAGGATTTAGTATAGAAAAGCATGTGTGCTCATAGAAGGGTTTCTATTCTAAATTTGGGCGTAATTATATCTAAGCCAACCAGAAATTAAGGCTTCAAACTTCAATTGCAAACAATCAAAATTGCAGGAAAAACTCACCTATTTGGATCTTCCCCAACAACACTATTTAGTGGAAAAAAGCTGGAAAGAAACAAAAAAAGGAAATCGCAAATGCCATGTAACAGAAACAATGTGGTGATTAATGAAAGAAACCACTAGAATCAACGTCCTCACCTGCATTTTTCATTTCAGCAGGTTCATCATCGTGCAAATCAGTCTTCAGCAGAATTCAAAATTCCAAACCGAAACTTTCATCACTCTGTTAGAATTAACTAAACCTATTTAGCTCCAATAACTAAAAACAGATACATTATACTATACCATTTCTCATTGAAGGAGGTACCAAAGTCTCCCTCTAAGAATAGATGAATTGAAAGCTGATCTTATTCAGCTATATGCCAATATGAACATAATTTCTACCAGTACCATCTTAGTTAATGATAATTGATAATATCAAGCTCGGAACATATCTACAAAGTGCAAGAGATAAAAATCGTAGAAATTAAGTGATGGCACGACCCCCAAGAAAAGATAAAATTATGAATCTCTTTCAGTTTCTTGAGTACAAGAGAATAAATAGGATCATCTTCTAATAATAACTACTATAGGCTAAGGCATCCCTTTATATAATGTCAAAAAGTAAAACCATACAAACGGAGAAAACCAAATCAACATAACAAATTCATCCAAGTTCCAATAATTTATCTCTAAATTAAAAAAAAAAAAAACAAAACAACACGGGCAGCAACCATGACCTGCACAAAAAGCCAAAATGCCACCTTAATACCGTATATCATTTCTATACACGTTCACATAATATATACAAAAGCAACAAGAAGATTTGAGCACACCTTCTGAGTACTACTTTAATTCCCACTGGAAGGGTTATCTGCATTGTGTGTGCATCCTACGTTACTGAAGTAAAAAGCATGAGGATTGTAATTATTTGAACCTTATAAATAAAATTATATGCATGAGGTTTAAGTAAGAAATGTAAACTATAACAACGTTTATACAAAAAAATTGCTTACATTAAGAAGTTCACTATGATTTTCACCGCATGACTCCATGTTGTCACTGGACCCAAATGGTTTATAGGTGAAATTTGTGGAAAATGATTTCCTTCCATAAGACCAAGCAAGGAACTTGCTGATTATGGGGAACCATGAAAGGCACGATGACTTTTATATGCGACCAAATGTTGGGTTATTTGAGAGGAAGCTCTTGCGGGATTTACATCTACGTGTACTGATGGTGATTCCTTTTCAAAAGACTAGTAACGTTAAAGCTACATTAATCAATTATTTAGTTTATGTTAAAAATAAATACAAACATTAATAACATATCGCACGACTATTAGCAAGCGCCGATTTATCACCAGTGTCATCATCAGATGAAGAACTATTTTCATCTCCCTCAATTGTTAAATCATCCTCAATTGTTAAATCACCTTTGACAGGGTCTATGCATGTTCGCCGAGTATGACCAACTTGTTTGCAGTTTCCACAGTGTACTTTCCTCTTTTGTTTAGTGTCCTTATTTTTTGGACATCCTTTGTTCTTTGATATTTTTGGATCCTTCACCTTCCCATGTTGGACATTACCTTGGTTATTCTTGTGATCATTGTTGGCACTCTCCAAATGAGATATTTTCTTCTCAATTTCTTGACGATTTTCATTATAATTATTTTGACTCTTTGAAGCAAGGTGTACCATGTAATTACATCTTACAGAAAGGGAACTTAAACGCAGATCAGTCAATCGTTGATCAGACAAATCTGGTCCATTTGAAAATGGAACGATGTCTCTTGCTTCCCTAGTCCATCTCTTCAACACAACACAAGCTGGTAGTTCTTTGATGTGATTGTACTTCATAACTGTTATAATGTGACTACATGGAATACCTATAGAATCAAAGTTATAACAACTATACTTGATCATCTTTGTATCATTTTCAATTGTCACATAAAAGAAGACATTGGAAACAAGAAACTTGTCTACCTTATAAGTAAGATCATTATTGTTTGATGTGTCAACCCCAACCACCATACAATTTGCAGATGCTTTCAAATGCTTCATAAGTAACTCGAACGCGGCGTGGTGCGTATATATTTTAGATGCATTACACTAAAAAACATTATATGGATTATTAATAACAGGACCCCCACTGTAACGAGTGTGATAATCTGATTCGACCTCTTTATGCCGAGTCATCCTCAATCCACGTTCAAAATGCACTACAAACTCTAACAGATTATAGTGAGGCTTCAGGTACTTCTTAAAGTATGAGTTTGCACTCTCATAACGTGATGTCGTTCGAATGCCAGCAAAAAACTTCTTACGAAGGTACGCAGTAGCCCACATGTGATGTTTGTTATACATATTTTCCACCCAATTGTTGTTTGATAAAGAGAACCTCTTGATTAAAGACTTCCATGCAACCTCAAAAGTATCTATGTTTGTATTTGCATACATACATTTTGTCATCTCTCTCGTAAACTCTCCAATGTGGACATTTCGAGTGGCATTCTGAGCTAAGTGTCATGCACACAGACGATGACATACATCAGGAAATAAAGTTTGTACTGTCTTACGCATTGCCTTATCCCCATCAGTGACCACGACACATGGCTTATTGTTTTTCATGACCTCCATAAATCATTCCAGCACCCAAATGTAAGTTTCCTTGCTTTCATCGACCAACAAAGAACATGAAAATATGTATATTGTTTCCATGCTGATTTACCCCAGTGAACATAGAAAATGGTTGGCTGTATTTGTTAATCTTGTAAGTGGTGTCAAATGCAACCACATCACCGAAGCATTCATAGTCAAATTGACTTTATCCATCGCACCAAAATAAATTTTGTAGACATCGTTTAGCATCAATTGTGTGTCTCACAAAAAAATTAAGATCACTATCTATCTTTCCTTGTAAATAATTCATAGCTAAATTCGCATCACCTTCAACAACCTGCATCTTCCTCAGCTTTTGTATCAAATTGTACACGTCTTTTCTTGTAAAATTAACCTTATCAGGTCCGCCAGCAAGACCTATCATGAAATCCATGGCAGCAACAACCTTTACCCCATATCCTAACATGCGGTTGATGAGAGCTTAATTTGCATCTGCCATTCGTGTATGTGAAGGAATCAGATTGGTGTAAGTAGGAAATACTAGTGCATGATTGTGACCTATTTGAAAACCACAAACACACCACTTTGATGTCTCAAAATTGATCTTGACTCTTAGGTGGGCCAGACACCCAATTTTTTGCATGCTGTTTTTTGTCTATTAGGTTCAGAACATGCAATTTTCCTTTGCTAAGGTTTCCCTTCACACACACAAACATATATGGGTTAACTATCAGATTGGTCCCTGTCTTTGTCTCGCCGTCTGAGGTAAGTCCCTCCCCGGAAAATTTATTGCATTTGATCCTCATGTTTGAAAATTATTTGGAGCGGATCCTCGCCGGAGCTCCGAGCTCCGACGAGTGCTGATTTGGAACGCTGACTAGGACAAGTGAGGTGACATGGATTAAAAAAAAAAATTAAAAAATTACATATCAGATTAATTACCTAATTAATCAAAATTAGCCTAAATTAATTAACAAATCCAATCTAATTAACAAATCCAATCTAATTAACAACTCCTACTGTTAAAAAAAGAAAAAACAAATCCTAATTACCCAAAATCCCCCCAATTTACCCTAAAAATCCCAATCAATAACCCAGAAACACAAAACCCCATATCTTCTTCCTCCTCCATCCCCCAACTCATCTTCTTCATCTTCTTCAGACTCAAGTTCATCGTGTTCTGTTACCAGAAAGAAAGGGGAGAAGAAGGAAAGAAATACCGCAAGGAGAAGAGGTTTGAGTTTGGTTCTGAAAATCTGGGATTGGATCTGCAATTTTGGGTTTGGATCTGAATTTATCAGAAAAGGAGAAGGAGAAGAAGGTGAGAGAGAGGAACAGAGAACGAGATTCCGGATTGAAGAAGATTAAGCAGAAATTTGGGTTGAAGCAGAAATTTGGGATGAATAGAAGTTACTGAAGGTGGTGGGTGTGGATCTAGGGCTCGCAAAAAAGATTTTTGGCCACCACCACCACTCATGGCTTGGCCACCGCCACTTATTTTGAGGGCTGCCTCTGATTACCCATTTGAACAAGTATGATGATGGCTAGACTTGCATGTAGTGAATTCTCATTTTAACCAAATTCGATTAAATGAGAAATGGGTCTTTATCAGACCTGATAATACATAGAGGAATATTACTTGCCTTTGATGTTGAGCGTGCTGTTTGAATATTATTCCACATGGTATTTGGATTGCAGAGCGGCCCTTGCTTTTTGGAAGAGGTGAGGGTGGCTTGCGGGTGAGGAAGGGTTGCGGCTGGTGAGGGCATGGCCCAGTTGAAGAAGCAAGAACAAGGAACTGTCAAAGGAGGTCATGAGGAAGAAGATGATGGGATGGAGAAGATGAAGATGATGAACAAGGAGATGTTGATTTGAATTTTTCTGTGTTGATTTGAATTTTTGATTTTGCCGTGAAGGCTTGGATCCTCTGGGTTTGATTTTGATTTTGATGAAGATGATTTAGGGTTAATTTGGGGGAAATTGTTTTTGTTAATTAATTTTTGGGTTAGTTTTGTTAATAAGTTTTATTTTTATTAATTGAAATAAAATTTCTGATGTGTATTTTATTTTATTTTTTTATTATTTTTTTAATTCCACATCATCTCATTAAATCCAGTCAACGTGCCATTTAAGCACTCGCCGGAGTTCTGCCCTCCGGCGAGGATCTGCTCCAAAAGTTTTTCAAAGACGAGGACTAAATGCAATAAATTTTCCGATGAGGGACTTACCTCAGACGGCGAGACAAAGACAGGGGCCAATATGATAGTTAACCCAACATATATTTGCCAAATATGTCTCTTATTTTGATCTCGACTAGCATTATCACTTATCACACCAAAGCCTACACATTTGCATAGTCTACGTAAAACATATATGCTTCTTCCCCTGAGTTGAATTGCTTCTGGTTAAATTATTCAACTGTGATTTTCGCCAAATCATGTACATCACCATTGTTAGAGCAATCATTCACAGGTTCTTTATCTTTATTTTCATCTTGCATCTTGTGGTTGTGACTGACACTAATGTCTTCCTCACAATCAACATCCAAATTAATACAATCAGGTGTACTTTTGGATCCTATGTTACATGTAAAAAAAAGCAAATAACACTGTTAAAGTCTCTTCCAACTTTTATTTGATAATTTTGTGGCAAAGAAAGAATTGCAAGAGCATCAACGAAAAATGAGGATCAAAAGTCAATACTTGTCATTGAGTAAACTAATATTTCTTTTTACTGAAACAATTGGATGCAAACAAGTCAAGTATTTCTTGAATGTAATGATTTTATTGAAGCTTGAACCGTGAAGGACCTGCAACAACATTCAGCAGAGGTGGTGAAATTAAGTTTTGTGTAGTAAAATCTTGTGTACCTTGTTATTAACGTACAACCAAGATAAGATAGCAGATGTGGTGAATTTTGCTTCATAGAATTCTTATTTAACAGAAATAGCTCAAAACAACAATCTGGAGCAAATTTATTTCTATTTTACATTATGAACTACTAAAGGAAAAGAAAGGATGCCATGGAAAATAATACAATTTTAACAAAGTAACAAACTGAACAAATTCCTTTTACATTCTCATGCACTTCAAAATACCAAAAAACCAAAACAAAAATAATAATAATAAGTCTTCAAACGTAAAAGAAGAGCACACATGACAATGCCTTAGAACATACCTTGTAGCCACTCTATCAGCTTTTCTATGTGACACAGTATAATGATCTTACATAAACTACTTTCAAAGTCTGTAATAAACGGCAGCCCTAAACCAATGATTATGAAATCCCCAATTTGCACAGGTATTAGAAATTCATTATACAAATTTAAAACTTGAAAGGGGGATTTGAGGGAAGTTAACATTTGGTTGGAGCGAGATTTGGGGAGACAGATTTGAGGATGCGTACAGTGGCGCAAAAATGGTCCAGAGGGAAGGAAATATTGGGGATTTTCTGAAGCAATATTTAGTAATTTTTAGGTATATGTTTGAAATTCATAATGAGGGTTTGAAAATTGTAAGACCCAAGTTTTTAAGCTTAGAATAAGTGGAAGAGATTTCCATTTATGATTAGGCTTGACGTATCATGAAGGAAAAACCTGAACAAGAGTTTATCGAATGGAATAAATTTATGAAGGAGAAAGTTCAGGAAAAGTCTAAGGATTTCATCAAAGTCGATAAAAGGTATAGCACGATCGATATACGCTTAAACCTAGGGCAGAAACCCTAGTAAATAGCTAGTTTACACTTGTCGCGATGGAAACTAATTCCAAAAATCTTCAGAGAAATGTTAGAACTTCTCTTTTTCCATATATCACAATCGTTTCGAGGCGAAACTCTAGAATCTACGAACGTCCGATTCCAATCATCGGAAGTTTGCCGAAACCAAAACCCTGGTATTTCAAAACCCTAGAATCACCCGACGATGAAGACTTTTTCTATTCAGAGCTTCAAATGAAGATTCTACACGCGTACACCCATTTCTCTCGATGATTTCAATCTTTCTTCAGAAGGAAGTTTTCTATTCCGACATCCGATGCAAAAAGCAACTTATCGGGTAAAATAGTTTTACACCGACTTTGCATTAGTTACCAAAAATACAAGGAAACCTTTTCTTAGTTTTGGATTTATGTCGCCAAAACCTATCTTAGAATTCATGGAGAATGAAGCCGGAAAAATCAGATTCGCGAAACTTTCATTTTCCCGCGTTTTGCCAACCTCAATATATAGCATTAAAAACAAGCCTCGAAAACCAAAAATCATACCGATATTTCTTTGAAGAATTAGAAGATTCAGCAGGGAGAATATCGTGTCTAGAATACCTTGGAATCAGTAGGAAGAATCGGAAATCACTCTCATATTTTTATCTTAACTCTATGAGCTAAATCCTCCGATATCTAAACAAATCTGTACCGGTTTACAAAATATCTTCTCAAAAATATCTTCACAAAATATCTTCTCAAAATATCTTTGATAAATATCTATCCATCCTTATCCAATCTTTACAAAATATCTTCCATTTCATTCCCTATATATATATGTTAAAGCTTGAAACAAAAACCTCACAAAACACAAAAACTCACCCATTTTCTCTCTTGAAGCCGCGAGTTTGCTAGGAGGAGGAGGAGAAGAGATTTTGTTCATTTCTTGCTGGATCGTCGATTAAACAGTTGCTACTTCAAGGTTTCGAGGTATAGTCGCTTTTCCTTACCTCTGATCGTTTTTTTCCATAGCTTTTCTCTATGTCCTTCTGTGCTCATAGTTTTGAGGTTTTTTCAAAACTATCCTGACTACTTCATTTTTGATTCTAAACATCTTCCTTACGTGCCCAAGAGCACTTCTGTCGGATTAGTTTTTCCGTTATGTCGCCGGAACTCCGCCGGCATCAATTTCTGCTTAAAATACCCATTTTTAAGCAAAGTCTCAACCTTTGGGCTGAAAACTATCGCCTTAGCTTAGTGCTAGTAGGATTAGTCGTCATAATCGTCGTTAGTATCAACCCCATCTAATTTGTTTTTCGAAACTCTGATTTTGAAATTCTGAGCTGAAAATAATGACCAAAATACCCCTGCGACAGTTTTCGATTCGATATTTTTTCTGAGAGTTTCCTTGGCCTAGATATCGCCTAAGAATACCTAGGAATCGATTTAGATCGAAGAAAAAGTTCGGAAACCCTATTTTACATAGTGGCCGAAACCCATTGCTTAGAGTACCGTGTCCAAAAATAATTTTTGGGTCTCTATGACCTGAGCCATTGCGTAGCTCTTCCGATTGTCGAAATTTTGGCGCTGGTTTCGTGTCATTCCGAGTTCTGTAGCTCGAGTTATGCTCGTTTTAGCGAACGAGGTTCTGTCGTCTATTCATGCTTAAAAATTGTACTATGAAGCTTCTTAAGCTTTGTCTAACGCTAGTTAGTGTTGTATTGACCGAATTGACTTGTTTTGATTGACTTTCGCTTCGTTTGATCAAAGATTCGTTTGGAGGAACACTTGGAGCAGGAAAAGAGGATTGTGAAGGAGCCTTGCTTGAACACACTGGACGAGTTCGAGGTTAGGGCAACTTACTTGCTAGCTAATGCTTTGTAGGCGTCGATAAATTCGACTTGATTTATTGTTTATGCATATGAATTGTCTGGATTGAAAATGTTTTCTGAAGGCTTCGGCCGAGTGACCTGATTGAGACGTGTGTCTCCGTTTTCTGGGCTTCGGCCGACATGAGAGATTAGGATTTATCGCATTGATATGTTGATAATTGACT
The DNA here is from genome assembly GCF_012489685.1 of Lotus japonicus. NCBI lineage: Eukaryota > Viridiplantae > Streptophyta > Magnoliopsida > Fabales > Fabaceae > Lotus > Lotus japonicus. The sequence continues at coordinate 36,104,087 of NC_080043.1, read as the reverse complement.
CGCATGCTTAATTGTTAAATGGTTAACTATAGGCTATGTGATTATTTGTTCACATGATATTTGGATTATATTGATTATATTGTGTCTTTCTATTACGCACTTGAATTGCTGACTATATTGAATATACCGTGCAATTGTGCGAATGAGTGAGGAACGTCAAGATAGTGGATAACGGGTAGTTATGCCAGACTCCTGACGAGTTTTTGGATAAAGTTTGATGGGACGGACCGAGGTTCGTACCCTATTATTGTTTTATGGATCGAGACCTTCTCAAAGGAAAATTGAGTTTGAAAATGATATTGGAAAAACCCCATTTGAATTCACGTAAGAACTTGGGTTGTTCTGTCTAAGGCAAGAAGGGCTTTTAATGAGGCATTGTGCCCGGCCAGCTTACCTGGGAACTTCTCGGGCCATTACTTGGGTGATGATGGACCTTTTGTTTTGAGACCTTCTCCAGGGAATCATTGGAATTATGGGATCTTTGAAACTAATAGGATTAGAGACGAAACTTAAACAATTTCATAATGAACCTCCATAATGTATTAAACAACCTCAAAACCCTTAATATAATGATAAAAGACTCAGATGAAAGTTTAGGGCTTGAACATTAAGTTTTGAAAATGAGAAGTGTCGTCGGATTCCAGGTTTCTGGGAAAACCATTGTGCGTTGGCACTTTGCTCGATTAGTAAGTTTTATTGGTTGGCCAATCCAAGGGATAAGCCGGGGAACTAGTCAGTTCTGAGTATGTTGATACTCTTTTGCTCGTTGAGCAATTTGTTTGGCCATCGAGATGGTGAGCCATGGTAAGTTGAAAGGTCACTGAGTGCGAGCTGCATTCTTTTGCTCGTTGAGCAGTTTGGTTGGCCATCGAGACGGTGAGCCCAAGTGACTAAGAAAGTTACCAAATGCGATTAGCACTTCTTCGTGTACCTTAGGGTGTGGTAGAAACAATGTATTCTAGCTAGACACGCGTACCTTGGTGAGGACGATTCGTTGTTTGGCTAACCATATTGCATTCATGCATACATTTCTTGGAAAGTGTGCTGCTTTCCGAAGGACGATCTCAGATCGGACTTCATTGGAGCGAGATGCTTCACAGGAGCGTGCAGCTTCATAGGAGCGAGATGCTTCACAGGAGTGTGCTGCTTCACAGGAGCGAGATGCTTCATAAAAGCGAGATGCTTTAGCGGAGCGAGATGCTTCGGGTCATCGTGAGGGTGACATTTTATCCGGATCATATTTTGAGCATGACATTGCATTGGCATACCATGCATTTAACTATATTCGTTGATATATTGCTTATCGAGTTTTCGAGATATAACTTATTGAACTGTTGAGATATTGAATATTGAATTGTTATTAGAAATCTGATAACATGTTATGTATATACCTTAGGGTAGACGATACAGAACTTATATGTATATATACAACCTATATATATATACCCCTTTATTCATCACATGTTGCTTGTATTATCTATTATATTCTGTGAGTTGACCCTAGCGCCTTGGCTTTGTGTGTATGGTTGTGTTTGGGCGGTCGGCCTGCTGCCAGACGTCCAACAGCTGATTCAAGATGGATCGTCGTTCGGGGAGGATCCTGAGCGCAATGACTACTACTGAGCCTTCGACGTGGACCCGGACTTCATGCATGATCGGATGAGGGTCGATGTTAGGAGTGTGTTATATGGGGGGATTGTTTTCACAGCTCTGATTGTCATTTCCCGTTTTAGGGCTGACTTATCTCCTTGAAAACTGTATTCATAAAACTCATGGCTCTGACCATGGGATGCACTTATTCGCCTGCGGGCACTATCCCCAATTACTTTATGTTTATTATCTTTGGGTTGAGTCTTCATTATGTTAAGTCTTCTATTTGAAAAGAAAACGAAAAAAAATATTTACGCATTTTCCGCACTATTGATTTAAAGTCACTAAAGTGACACCACCGAAATCGGGGTGTTACAAAAATGAGGATCTGAGTGAATCGTTTGAAATATGTCATGCACTTTTAAAGGTCAATGAAAAAGGATACATGGTTGAGATGCATGGAAACACCAAGATACATATGATAAAGGATTTGATGTGACTTTTAAAACGGAAACTCAATTTTTCTTTAAAGGTCAAAGATTTTATTAGATAAGAGAACCTTGGGAACAAACTCTCCCAAGTAAGATAAAAGAAAAACAACAATAACTACTAAAACGGAAACTTATTATACATGCTTTTTTTTTAAAAAAAAAGTTACATGGTTGAGATACTTACATGTGGAAGCAAGATCCACGGAAATTTGTGTTGACTAATTAGTAATTATCAGATGTTAAATTTAATTATTACGTAATTTTTTTTTGTAGAATGCTGAGGTAACTTAATGAAGTCGTGTAGTGGTTGTAGAGGGTGGTGGCAGCGTAAGAGTGCGATGGCGGAGGTGTCGAGCAACGTTAGTGGTGATAGTTTATATCGTCATGCCTAAAACAATGTACCAAACCTAATGTGTTGTCTCTACCACCCTAACCTCATTGTCGCCAATGCCCCTATCAGCGACGCTACCTCTCCTACCTTCACTGTTGCCACCACCATCACCAACGTTCTTACAATCGTAGTCGTCGCCACCACCTTCACTGACGTCGTCGCCTCCTTCATTGTCTCCAGAGTCGTGTTTAGACATTTTAGGGCTTAAGGTGAAAATGTTAAATTGATTTTCATCGACATTAGTCTTAAAGAAACTTAATATATTAATCTTCTAGTTATAGGTACTAATTGTTTTTTGTTATAGGGGCCTAAGGCACATGCCTGACGACCCTGACAATCGCTAGCATTGTCAACCACCATTGATGTCGATAGTGATGGAGGTCGTTTCGGGCGTGGCTTAGCGGGTTATGGCAGTGGTGGTGGTGGAAATGGCAATGGTGGTGACGAATGTGGAGGTGGTGGTGACAAATGTGGTGGTCGTGGTGGAAATCGCACGATGGTAGTGAATATAAAATTAAAGTAAGGTGGTCTAGATCCAACATTTCACTCAAAACACCCATCATAACTAGTTAACCTACACAAATAATGAGAACGTAATCTTTTGTAGGTTCACTGTCACTAGGAACATGACGAATATGAGCATTCCAATTATGGGTCAAGATCTAGTGAAACCTTAAAATATCTTTAACTAAAGATTCAACAATCTTATACATGAATAAATATTATTATTTTTTTCCCACAGTATACATGAATAAATTCATTTATAATTAAAAGTATATCTTATAAATTTTAAACAAGTGTTTTTAAAAGATATTTTAAAGTCCTAGCTTCTTTCACATGGTTCCTTTTTCATGCAGTCACATTTCACGGTTCTAGTTTCTTTTTTACTCTATCTGATTAATTTTACTCTTTTTCTTTTCAATTTGTCTTTCTAAGATTTTGTGAGAGTCTATTCTCATCTCATAAAATTAAAGCTGCTACTAATTAATTGCAATTTGTTCATTACATGGTTGATTTCTTGGATTCCCTTCAAGCTCTTCAAAATTCCGTTGACAGATTTCAAGCAAACTTCCCGTTCACGGGTTTCACGCAATCTATTATTAGTATTACTATCATAGAGAAGAACATCATTAATTTAGGATACCCATGGCCATGGGTTTGTCATGCACTGGTTGCGTGAAGTGATATGGCTATAGCGAGAGTGTTATGTTTATTTTTAAAGGATATGGCAGTGCTATGTGTGGCATATTTGTGGGGTTTTAGTTGTCTAATTTCTATGTTTCTTTGGTGTGGGGTTTGCTTCTATAATTGCTTATGGGTGTTTCTTCTTGCTATTGATTATGTATTTGTCATTTGACATTTTTATTTTAATATGTAGGTGATAACAATGAGCAAAACTAGAATAATTGATTCATTTTTAAGAAGAAAGCTTGTGCGGAAGATGAACAAAATGTTACTCTCATGCAAGTTAGAAAGAGCCCTCAAAATTTGAGATTAGAAGAAGAAGAGAAACAAGTTTCCAAGTTTCCTAGAGTTACATATGAGAAATTTGAAAATTCTTTAGAGCGTGATTAAGGAAAACGCTTATCAATTTGACAATGCTCACCAAATCAAGTTCATCAAGAGAAGTGATTCCAATTCATCAATTCTTTTCACAAATGACTTTTATTGTCAATATTTTTTGTTTTTCTAGTAAGAGGCATGATGAATTGCAAGCTTCTAAGTTAGGTGAATTTACACATTTACTAGAGATTGATGAACTTGAAACTGGTAGAGGAGCAAATCAAATTGATACTTTGAAACGAGCTTGTGATACTCGTTGGAGCTCACATTTCTCTTATGTTTGTAGATTGATAGATTTGTATGATGCAACTTGTTATGTTCTAGAAAATATTGTTGTTGATGGATCGACTTATTCTAAACGTGGGGATGCTGATAGTGCTTACAAAAGCTTGACATCATTTGAGTTTGTATTGATCTTGCATTTGATAAAAAAAAATTATGAGATGTAGCTAATGCTATGCTAATGCAGATCACTCAACCAAAACACTCATTTAAAACATGAGAGAAGATGGTTGGGATGATTTATTGAAAACTGTGGTTACTTTTTGTGAAAAACGTGATATTGAGGTTCCTCAACTCAATTCTTTTTATGCAGCAAGAAAATGGCACTCTCTGTAAGATTTGGTCAAGTGGTACAACTCTATGTTTTGATGATAACAAGTTTATTATTGTGTATGAACAATTAGGGTACTCTAACGTTTGTCTTTTAAGTGTGTGACAAACAGGTTCTGATTCTGATTAAAAGACATATATATCAGAAGTTGAAGACCCAAGAGTAACCAATGAAACACTTCTGCAATCACTACGTTCTTCTGAACGGTGGTAAATGCTTCAGATTAAAACTCTGATGTGGACTCTGATAAGTTCAAGTGGTGAAGTTATGAAGACCAGAAGTTCTGAGTGAATGGTCCAGAAGCTGAGACTTGAAGATTCTGAAGTCAAAGAGTAAGTTGGCTCTCAAGATCAAAGTACTTCCAATTCTGAAGACCAGAGGTTCAGAGTGAACGATCCAGAAGCAGAAGTTCTGAAGGTTAGAGGATCCAAGCTTCCTTCTGACTCTGATCACATTGCTTCACAAGTTCCAACATGAAGCGTCGCCAAGATCAGAAGTCAACTAGGCTAAGGCAATGTCATTGTCAATAGTACAAAAGCAAGTGTACTATTCTGACCGCCTTACCTACGATGTTCAGCCTTAGCAGGTTCTGGAATTTCCAGAATTGCTCTCCAACAGATAGATTCTTTCAACGAATACAAACCCTAAACCTTGGAGTATTCAAAGGCTGAAGATAGAAGAAATTGGCTAAGAAACTATTGTGCAATACAAGTGAAAATCTACAAGCGAATACCTTAGCAATATTTCTCATTGTTCTTATTGTGTTTACCTTTGCTTGTTTAGAAGCATATCTTTGTAAACCCAACCTTCTACAAACTTTGTTTGTATTTCCTTGAGAGACCAGTGAGGTCAGGGTTCTTAAGAAGACTAAGACTTGTGTGTCTTAGTGTTGCTAGTTCTTAGATTTGTTAGTCACTGAGCAAGGTGTGCTAGTGCAGTTGTAACAATCTTTGAATAGTGGATTGCCTTCATTCTCAGTAGGAAGAAATCACCTTAACGGGTGGACTGGATTAGCTTGCGTGATTTATCAAGTGAACCAGGATAAAATACTTGTGTGCTTTTCTCTATCCTTTATCTCTTGCACCTTGTGTCCTTTATACTGAAAAGATTTACCAAAATCTTAGAGGGAAAGCCTTATAACTTCAAAACCTTATTTAAACCCCCATTTTCTAGTGTTTTTCATACCTTCAATTGGTATCAAAGCGTAAGTTCTGATTACCACACTTAACAGTGTTCAGAGATTCGAGCCGGTGTGAAAAACTCAAATGAATATAATATGCATAAGGACAATCATTCAAAAATAGTGCTTATAATCCATTCCATTCCCTTCTCAAATTGCTAGAACCATCATACCCTTGACCACGAATGTTGGAAACATCAAGATCATGTTGAGAATTAATAGCACATAATTCTTGCTTAAGACTTATAGCCTGTGTCTTTAACATGAACAATATGAAAAAACCTTTCTTGAATAAGACCATTTTTATCAACAAATCCCAAGACAAGAGCCATTTGTTACTTTTTTGACTCGTCACGGGCTTCATCAACAACAATACATAGAATCCCCAATTTCCTCACGAATATGTTTTCTCACTTTGCTAGCGAGAATATGCAAGATCTCTTTTTGAATTAGATGTGGAGTTTACTTGCAATTTTGTGGAGCATTATCCAACACAACTTTTGCAACTTCATCATTGTATGATGCAAGGAGTTTTACCATCTCAACAAAATTACCTTGATTTTATACTTTGCATGTATTTGCATCCTTTTCTATTTTACTTTAGGATTTTGTTTAAGATGAGACATATTAATATTTACAACAACTTGCTGCCAAAAATCCAAATTTTGGATCAATTTTTCAATGCTTTAACTTCTGATTGACATATTAATATTTGCTAACTAAAGCATTCTCTAAAGAATAAATGAAGCAGGTGAAAGCTAACAGACACAAGAAATGAAATTGTAAATTGAATTAACATGACTTACTGATATCATTCATCCACAGCAGTCTCTATTACAACTTGAAACTCCTTACTCACTCTTGAGTAAAATGATATAGCAAGTCATTCTCATTTAGATGAAGAAAGCAAACCTGAGTTAGGATATAGACGATAACTTAGGATAAAATATTAATTCAAACTCATCACTGGTGCATGAAGATTGTAAAGTTTACCAATTTATTGATAATAACATGATCATTGTGGTTCAACTGAAGAAATAAAAACCAAGTTAGTATGTAGAAAAAATCTTAGCATAAACCATAACTTCAACGAGTCGTTGTCATTTAGCTAAAGTGTAGAATAAAGAAGAACTTTGTTAGACTTCAACACAAAACTTTATTGATACCAACATTCCTTAAATACAATAAAACTCAATTGTAAAGTGTTGAAAAATCACCAAAAAACTGAATAGAAGTAATAACGACTCCATTATTTCGACTTTATTTTGCTTGAAACGGTCCATCACTATGAAAAGCTAACAATTGTAACTGATAACTCTAGTTAGTAGTCAATGATGCATATTCTGAGCATGTAAAAAGAAAAAACAAGGTAGGGTATACATATTAGACAATAACATAGCACATAAACAATTGATTAACAGTTATCACTACGCATGAAGAATGTGAAGTTTACCATTTTACCAATTTTAATAAGATCATCAAAGTTGTTGCTGAGCATAAGAAAGGGTGGGAAAAGGCAATAGCACAACAATTTTGTCTTATGCAAAAGTGGCATTTTACTCCATGTTCTCTTCAATGTAATCTGTCTCAATCAAAATAAAAACCCACTAATATAATTTTTTTTACAACAAAAGCATATATTGATATAAGGATAAAACCATGAGAACTCTTCTCTCATGCTAGAGAACCAGCAACAAACTAAAGTTCAAAACACAAGCGAAATATAGCTTAGGAGTGAGCCTCGTTAAAACCTTATAGGAAAAACTCAATGAGGTAAAACCTAGTTAAGGAATAAGAGTACCACAGTCCCAAGGCACCTATGAAAAGTTCCAAACCTCAAAAACTAAAACCAATACAGGTTACATTGCACAACTGTCTCAACATGACAGAACAGAGCAAACAATCAGTGAAACCCTTTCAAACAAAAATTATTCAACACAAAAATAAACCCAAGCTGAAACAACCCACCCCCATACATTTCCTTCGCCCCACATCAGTTCATAACCACCAACTTAACAATAGTCTTGATGTGCCATATCATGTCTCTACAACAAACCAGAGAAAAGTAATAACCAAGTCCAATACCACTTGAGAAAGAAGAACAACACCATACAACTAAGCATTACAAACCGTGATCACTCCAAACTTCCCCCTGCCACAATAACACCTGCAAAAAAGCCAAAAAGAAAAAGCAAACCCATGAACACCATGCATAGAATACACAAACCTCTGATCACATGGAAAAATGTTAGCATTGAAATCCCCTTGCCAAAATCGCAGAATCCCTTCTTTATACTTCCCCTTTTACACATCATAGCCAAGACGACAATCATATTAGAAACCATTTCAAATCCCGCGAGACCACACTTAAGATGCATCAGAAAAATTTAAGAACTCGAGACAGTAGACTATGAATCAAATAGTTACCTAACCCCAACCATACTATTTCTTCCAAAATTTTCCAGGATATCCGCCACAACATACAAAAAAGTGCTAAAGAATAAGCACAAAATGCAAACCAAGTTGAAAGTAAATTGGATACAATAGTAATTGTTTAAAATAAAAATTAGAAACATCAGGGTGAGGTTGGATTTGGTTTAAATTTGCTTTAAAAAACTTCCATGTTAGAGCTTATTTGTATGTTTCTTTAAGAAGCTAGTATTTTTATCTTCATTGGCATCTAGTAAAACACTTCAATGGCATCTTGACAATCTTTGATGTCACAGAGGACACCAACTAGTTCAGCATGAAAAAAACATGATATGTTAGGAATGACAGCAAGTGCTACTCTAAAAGCATACTTGTTTACTTCATCACATGCCACTCGAAACTCAGAGCTAGGATTGACACCAACCTTACTACCAAGTAATTGAACAAAGACACTTCAATGGGGCATTTCATCGAACAGCTTAAGGGCATCGTAAAAACCGGTTTGTAGAAATGTAGAAATGCAACACCACAATTGCAGGAAAGAAACCAGACCTAGATAATGGTATTAAAATTCCATGAACACAATCAATCACTGAAATAAAAACAGTATAGAAAAATTGAACTTGTAAACTATGTAAACAACTGAATTGAAGAAAAACATACCAACTCAAGAAGAACATAGGAAGAGGCAAACAACATCGGCATGCTAGTTGGAGAATCGTCCACCACCGAACCACGTCGATCTAGGTCGCGGTTGCCGCCGGCGAAGGGAAGAACGTTTTTTTCTTTTTTTTTTTGAAACTGAAGGGAAGAGGGTGAAAGAGGATTGGGGATATGTTTTTTTAATTTTTTTTAAAAGGAGGAGTACTAAGCTATTAACTAAATTAGTAGGAATTATTCTAGAATTAAGCTAATTAATAAAATATATATTACAAAAATTAAAAATTAAAACTGATGTGGATAATAAAGTGACACTTGTCACAATAAAACTGGAACAACTAGGCAATGAGTGATTTAACCCAAAATTCATCATGAGTCATTCAGATAACCCCTAAAGTATAGTCTTCTCTTTGGTAAAAATAATATTTTTAAAGTTGTTGATTTTTGCAAAATCAGTCAAATGTAGATGTCGTAAGGTCCAAACGCCATCCTTACACCCCAAACTTGCTTTTAAATGGAGTAATCAAGAATTTCTTAAAATAGAAAAAAAATTCACATTTGGTTGTAATACACTAAATCAATTTTTTTTTCAAAACAAACATGTAATTAGAATTAAGAAAATGTACCTTGTGTTTGGTTGAAAATTTTATACTATTTTACTACAATTATGATATGAAAATGAAAGACATCGAACACAAATTACTTCAAGCCCAACTTTTGCCAAAAGTCAACTTTGAAAAATAAGGCCTCTTATAAAATAAATTATGCAAATGTCCACTCAAACACTCACTTATACTAAATAGTGGAGTATTTCGTAGGTGTATTCAATTCATGTAGCCAAATTCATATTTTTGTGATCCTACAATAATGCTATTCACATTGTCATTTTTTTAAAATTAAGTCCTTTTGGGGTCTTGTCGCAATAAGATTGAGTAAATGCCTTCATGAAAATATTGATATTTTACCACATCCAATTTCAATCTTGAGGGTTGATCTTGCACTTACTTACTGAATATGCATCATCAATGTTGTGCACAACAAAAACCTATCATAATGATGCAAGTATCAATACCTAGATGATAGGTTTTTCTTAGGTATAATATTGTTGATGCATGCTAGCCAAGTGCAAGACTAACCTTCCAGATTGAAATTACTTGAAAATCTGACAAAAATTCACTCAACCAACCACATTGACAAGACACAGAAGGATTTAGTTTTAAAAAGCAATGACCAATAATAACAGCACAATATGACCACAAAAAATATGAGCATGAATTTAACCCCATGAATTGAATATATCTATGAAATGCTTCACAATTTAGTATAAGTGAGTATTTAAGTAAGATACATTGATTTTTTGCAGAAATGATTATTGTTAAAATTGAGTTTGAAGGAAGTGCTTTATGTTTGGATGTTATCATTTTAGAACCAATTTGCAGTAAAATAGTATACAATTTTCAACCTTATAGAAAAGCCACAATACTTTGTTTTTTGCGTCCGAAAGGGTAGCAATAGAATGAAGAAAAAGCACACCAAAACTCTCGAGGCTCCCTCTTGGCCATGCATTATCTGCTACTACCGCAAACGAGGATTTTAGTTGGTGCAAAGAGGTTCAAATCCTCAACCTATGGGGAGGTCTGAGTAAACTCATAACCTGCGCCACGTGTGCAAACCCATGTTGGGTACATTTGAGCATGGTAGTTGAACTGTGAATTGTATTGTGAATCAGAAGACCTATTTTCTGATTCATGAATCGTATCATTTTATGTATCGTAGGATGCATACACACAAAAAATCAATTTATAAATAAAAAGATATGGTATATATCATATAATAAACTTTGAAATAATAAAAAATGACAAAGTGCAAGTGTTCATCCCCTAAAAAAATATCAATAATATGGAAAAATTCAAAGTATTTTCCTGCTTGCTATCCTTTGATACATGAAGCACTCATTCTGGGTTCTTGGGCTGTCGTACTCGTACTTGATCAACAACCTTGTGTAGAGGTGAAACATGAAATGGTGAAACCGTGAAAGACTCAAAGTAGAGCGTGATTGATTTGAAAATCATATGAGTCTTTCTTAGGGTTAAAATTCGACTCCCTCTAGCTTTTTTTAAGAAAAAAAGTGCAGAAAAAGGACCAATATGCAAAAAAGTAAATCACGAAACCAAATCCTGCAACCCAACCCGTTTCTGCAACTGTGTGTAAATCGGTCGATTCAACACTGAATCACGATATGATACAGAGTGATTCACCTCCGATTCAAAGCACAATTCGATAGATCAACAAATTCGTATCGTCAGGCATGAAAAACAAATTGAATCACGATAGTAATCATTATATCGTACGATACTTACTACTAGCAATTGAGTACTTGTACTTCTAAATGCTTATAAAAAAAAAAAAACTTGTACTTCTAGTTACACGTTCTGTAGAAACAAAAATGAATGAACTAATTTTTAGCTTTGAGTAAACTGGTTTAGACCCGTGTTCTACTTATCTATGATAGATCCATTTATCCATTTAAGCCAAGGCCTCAAATCTTGCAGCATATCCTCTTCTTTTCTCTCCTCAAGGACCTTCCTTGAACTCTAAATTCCTGGGATTGCATTCATGGCTTGGTGCCGCATTCATTGCAACCTTAATCCCCTGTTCCCGTCCGATGCGGCGCCTTTTCCGTCCACATGTCACTCTCACTCTCACTCTCACTCTCACCTCTCACTCACTCCTCGAACTTTTCCTCCTATTAATTCTCTCTTCACATCAAGAAAGGCAATTTAATATTTCCCATTAATTATTTTAATTACATCTATTTTGTTTTTTCCTTTTTGGTTTGTTATGATTTGATTCTTGTTGTGTATATATACCCTTTTGTAACGCTTATTCATTTGTCTTTCCGCACTTAGATCACTTTTTCCAGTGCTCAGCGCCGCACTTTTGGGGCTGTGAGCTCACACATGACCATGGAGGAGAAGCCCATCTCTGCTGATCGAATGCTCGTTTGTTTTCTTATCTTCTTCTTGTTTTGCATTCTGGGTTTCATGGGGTTTTGCTCTATTTGATCCTGAGGGAAAAAAAGTTTTCTTTTTTGGTGATTAATCTGTGGTGGTTTAATTGGTTGATTAATCTGTTTATTGGGTTTTGGGGTTATGAGTTTTTGCTCTGTTTGATCCTGAGAAACAAAATGGAGGGAGATAAAAAATAATCTTTTTGGTGATTCATCTGTTGTGACTTAATTGGTTGAGTAATCTGTTTATTGGGTTTTTGGCTTCTGGGTTTATGGGTACATTTTTTGTTATCCTTTTTGTTTTGGTTTCTGGGTTTAGAGGCTTTTGGCCTGTGTGGTTCAATGGAACAGAAAATAGGAGAATGGAGCTAAAAGATTTTATTTTTAGGGTGATTTATCTGTGATGGCTTGTTCGGTTGATAATGTTGTTTGTTGGGTTTTTGAAGGTGTATGTGCCTCCACATCCGTTGATCAAGCACTGGGTTTCAGTTTTGAGGAATGAACAAACTCCTTGTCCCATCTTCAGTGAGTGAATAAGTTTATTTTTACAGTCAATGCTGAACATTGACTTTGTTCTACTGCAATCAACTTAGAAACAGCTTCATCACTTTAATTAACTTAAATAGCTACTTTCCTTTTTAATGGTTAATGGTATTGTTGCTTCTTGACAAGCACACCCAACTGGGAGGTTTGATTGAATTTGATAAGGTTTAAGTATTGTTGAACTGTTGATTGAGGGATGTTAGTCATGTTACTAAGTGTGGGAAGAGTGCATGCTTTATTACTACCAACATTTAATCTTATTTGAATGGCTTAGTGGGGAGTCTGCTTGGTTGTTTTTCAAATTTCATTGTTCACACTCAAACTTATCTTCTACTCTGTTATTACTAGTAATTTTCATAAAAGAAAATCATGCCATTAAGTATGTTGATGGGAACTTTGAACTGGAACAACTTAATTTGAGCATCTTGATTATTTTCAAGGGATAGACTTCTGACTTCTGAGCATGTAGTATCAATATGTCTTCATAGAGAATCTGGTTTTCCTTTAACCTGAGATTCTTTTGTTTAAAAAACAAAACTAACTAAACTTTAGGTGGACTTGGCTTGAATTGTGGTATATGACGGTTGATTTGAAAGTTGACACGTGGTTTTTGATACTGTAGAAAATGCAATGGCTGAGCTGGGAAGGTTACTTATGTATGAAGCTTCAAGGGATTGGTTGGTTAGTTCACGTCTCTTCGATAATTCTCATATGTTTCACCTTTTCTTTTTCCTGCAATATAATTTAACTTTGTTGCAATATTGTTTTTATTATCTAATTATAAAAGCTGACAAATTCAAGCCATGGGTTTTCATATGTACGAGGGCAAACCAAAAGGGAATAGGTTTTAACTTTATTTAGCATTCCAAAGAACTAATATAATTGATCCAAATTTTATTTTTCTTTCCATGTCTATCTAAATGTGTCCTGAGGTATGTGGAGTATCAAGTTTGTTCCAGACTTCTAGTTGTCTTGCTCTAGTAGCACAATCAAATGACTTTTAGGTTAGGGTTATGAACTTATGATGTGTGTGTGTGTGATGGTAAAATGTTCATAAATGGGGGGGAGTAGAAGGCTCATAGGGGGGGGTATCTGAGGGCAAAGATGGCTCTGAACCCTGGGTCAAATTGAATAGGTACCTAGCTAGGCTACGGTGGAAAATACCTGTGGAATCTTTGGTTGTTGCTTGTTAGGTGATAGGTCTATTGGTAAATTAACATAAGAACTGATTAGCATTTTAAGAAGGATAGAATTCTTGAAGTAGATTAAAAAACTAAGGAAAATAGTAGAGGTTCAGAAGATTACAGATTTAATCTTGGTTAGGCATGACGCATAATATATTTCATATAAAAGAGACCGAGTAAATAACACCATCTTAATAAAGGAGAATCAAGTTTTTAAAATTCTGCCTTGTGGCTGGTCTTCCTTCTGATTTTAATACCTTTTTTTGAACAAGAACAATAACGAATAAATGTTATATTTTGAAACAGCATGTACATTATTGCATTATACTATATAAGAATTACTTCAAAAGATAACAAACCTGGGCTTTAACTAAATCAGTATTTGACGATCTAGCTAAATGCAGAATTTAGTACACCCCCCTAATTTAGAATTCAAATCATAAATCTTTTTCTTCAACTCAGCTATCTGAGTTTCCCAGTTTACTCTCTCCTTGTTTTGTGTTTTGCCTGAGTTTCACACTTACGTCTCTAAAGAACGTATCTGGATTTTCATATTCCATGTGCAGAACAATACATTGCCAAACATTTAGATTTTCAATTTATTGCATATTCAATAAAATTTGAATCTTCATTTATCCTTTTTAAGGAAAATTTCATCAATACCTTGCTACAAAATCTTGAATTTTATAGTTATTTCTTTTTATAAATGTAGTTCTTAATAGCCAAAAGTTGTCGAAAACTGTCCAGGCAATGTTATTCTTAAAATTAAGCTTTTCTTAAATGCTCTTGTCTGTTGCACCACTCTCTATGAGACAAGAATCTAGAACTTGGTACTGATTACAAGTTGTGGTGATGGCTTGAATTAATTGTTTAAATTTTTGATGTTGTTTGATATCTCCATCCGATAATTTTGTCCTCCTATGGGCAGACTATTGTTCATTGATATACATTTTTATTCTTTTCTTCTTTGTTTTCATTGTTTTCAGCCCACTATATCTGGAGAGATTCAATCACCAATGGGTGTTGCCTCAGTGGAGTTCATTGATCCAAGGGAGCCTGTGGCTGTTAGTAACATACTGCTCTCACTATGTTTGGAATTAAATATATATATATGTATATATATATATATATATATATATATATATTCAGGAGTTCTTATGGCCTTTTAGTTACATACTTCCATTCTGCATATAATGATTGATATTTTCTTTACTACGCTCCCCAAACTTGCTTTTAAATGGATCAAACATGAATTTGTTAAAAAAATATCATATTTGGTTGTAATATACTAAAATCAGTTCTGTTTCTAAAAGAACATGTAACTAGAAGTAAGGAAAAGTAGCTTGTGTTAGGTTGAATTTTTTCACTGTTTACTACAAACTTACTTTTAAAATAAAAACATTGAAACACAAATCACTTCACCTGAAACTCAATTCCAAACAAAATCAAATTTGCAAAATCAATGTCTCGTATAAAATCAATTCTGCAGATGCCCACTCAGACACTCAATTATACTAAATTGTGAAGCATTTCAAAGATATATTCAATTCACGTAACCAAATCCATGTTCATATTTTTGGTGATCCTACAATGCTATTAATATTGTTCATTGCTTTCCAAAATAAAGTACTTTAGGGGTCTTATCAATTTGGTTGTGTAAGTGCCTTTGTACAAACAATGATTTTTTACCAGATTTTCAGGTAATTCCAATCTTGAGAGCCGGTCTTGCGCTTGCCGAACATGCATCATCGATCTTGCCCGCAACAAAAACCTATCATCTAGGTATTGATACTTGTGCTAGTTATCAATTTAAGAGGATGCAGTCATGCAAATGTTTGTTACTCATTGTTTGGTACTAGTTCATTTTAATAAGATGATGGCTTGTTTAACAATAGTTACTTCTATGAATGCACTTATGTAAACCTAGAATACATTTCTTGTTCGTTTCCTAAATTGATTTTTTTTTTGCTTCATTTGAGCAGGATTAAGCCGAGATGAGGAAACACTTCAGCCAACTATATATTTGAACAAGTAAGAAATCTATATTTGAAAGAGAATGTTTTTTCTTAGCTGTTTTTCTTTTCTTGACGCTGGCATGGCTTGTTGAAGATGCAGCTGAGATCCATAAAGTCTCACCAATGCTTCTCTTACTTTTGGCTTGTTATACTGAATGCTAAAGACGCGGCTGAAATCATAAGATATTGCTTGTTACACACTCCTATTTTTGTTTTCCAGGTTACCTGACAAATTTGCAGAAGGATCTAAAGTATTTGTTGTTGATCCTATGCTAGCAACAGGTACGTGCAGTTAGATGTGTGGGAGTTGAAAGTTAGGGGTGTTTTACATATTGAATTGAGTTGTCTCACAGTCAAATTCTTTGTGTTTGTATAATGATTACTTTAAGTTAAACGCTAACAGAGGCCAGAACCTCCTTTCACGTTTTTTGCACAAAAGAGATCACCCTAGCATGCACAAAAATATTTTTTTGCAAGGTTGCACAAGGGCCATTTGACCTCCTCCCACATATTATCTGGTTTTTATGGAATTTTGAATTAAAAAATTAATGTGTTTCAACTTTTGGCCCAAATTTATTCTAAATTATGTTAGGACCCCACCTCTACCCCACCACTTCGCCACCCCTCTCCATCACCCTCCCTCCCGTCAACCTCCTCCCTCTGCCATAACCACGTCCACCTCCTCTCCACCCCTCCGCGTTAACCATGGCCACCCCCTTTGATGTTCTTTGTCCCACAACTGATAGCCCAACAATTCTTTTGAAAAAACTCAGTTGGAAAAACTCATCTTTCGGCAATAAGGTCCTCAGAGAATGGCAGAGGCCGAGGAGGTTCAGTGGAGGGAGGGTGGTGGAGAGGAGGTGGAGGAAGGGAGTTATGAGAACACTTTAAGTGGCAGATGGAAAGACTCTCCCATAAAGTGTTCTCATAACTAGCATGAGCGTTATCATTACTTTAAGTGTTCTCATAACTCATGTTATTATTTATGATTGAGATTTTGTTTTCCTTATGAATTGCAGGTGGTACTATTGTGGCAGCCCTGAATCTCTTAAAGGATCGTGGGGTTGGCAACAAACAAATTAGAGTGGTAGGGAATAGTTTTTATATTCAGAAGCTAGAATGCTTAATAATCACAATTCTCATAATATTATTAATTCAATGTACTTTGTTTTTGTGTGCTTAATTGGTTTAGTTTAGCAATGAGTAAAAAACCCCAGATTCTTCTTTATGCATTATGCCATGCATGATATGTTTTGTAAAATTTGCTACATTTTTGTGATTGAAATTGTCAATACTCATGCATACATGTGCAATCTAATTCTCTTATCAATTGTCTAGTAACATGATTCATGGCAATGCAGATATCTGCTGTAGCTGCCCCTCCGGCGCTTCAAAAGCTGAGCGAACAGTTCCCTGGGTAGTCTCAAAAACTTCAAATCTATTCACTTACTTTGAAGCAATGGGTTCTAATCATAACATTTTACAGGCTTCATGTGTATACTGGAATAATTGACCCTACCGTTAATGACAAAGGGTATGTTCCTCCCAACATTATAATTCAATTTAATTGTTTATTGGTAGTTAGGTAATGCAGAGAATCACGTCATTGTTGAATTTACATCTCTTGTGTAGGTTTATAATTCCTGGTCTTGGAGATGCTGGGGACCGCAGCTACGGTACATGATGATACATGAATATTCATTTGCTTAATCTTTTTATCAAGTGGCCCGCGTTAGGGATTTTGGTTATTGTTAATTGAAATGCATGTGTTGAAACTCCTAATGCGAGAATTGGCAAGTATCTAAAGTTTGTACTAGAATCTAGTATTCCAATCATTTGATTATTAGATTTTTTTTTGGGTCTGTTGATCATTAGAATTCTTATTCTTTTATTGAGGGATCTTCATCCTCAAAGATTCATAGAATTTGATTCATGCAAGAAATGAGGGATTATTTTTTACACATTCCTATTGTTCACACATTCTTAGGTTATATTTTTATGGCTTAATTGCAACTTTGGTCCCTGACATTTATAAAAGCCACGATTTTGGTCCCTCACCTAATTTAATTACAAAAATCGTCCCTCACCTAACACTCTGTGAACAAAGTTGGTCCGACCGTCAATTTTTTAACGGAAGAAGCTTATGCGGTGTTTGAAAACTTAGGTGGAAGTGCCACTGGAGAGAGGGAGGCACATGCCTCTACATCTCAGAGGAAAAAACAAAAAAACTCAGAGGAATAGCACACAACCTCAATCCCAGCGTTCCAACAACTAGGCCTCCCAACAGCAAAGCTTCACTATGAGATAAAAAAAACAGCCGAGAGGAGAGGAAAAATTGATTCTGACGCCAGTGGCACTTCCACATAAGCTTTCAGACGCCACGTAAGCTTCTTCCGTTAAAAAATTGACGGTTGGACCAACGTTGTTCACGAAGTGTTAGGTGAGGGACGATTTTTGTAATTAAATTAGGTGAGGGACCAAAATCGTGGCTTTTGTAAATGTCAGGGACCAAAGTTGCAATTAAGCCTATTTTTATTTTATATAGAAAGAAATGAGGGTGTAAATAGTAAAGAAGGGTGTGTACAAAGTAATCCCCAAAAGGGTGTGCTTTTTTTCATAGCCCAAGGATGCCAATACTTTAAATGCATGGGCCTGAAAATAGTCCTTTGGTTCATGGCTCTGAAACATATGCCTATGCTATAGTTTGATTGGGCCTATTTGTGGCATTGGCCAGAGCTAAGCGAAGCTCTTTTTCTCTTTTTCCCAAAGCTTTCATTTGGCTTGGTTTCAGCCATTAATTTGATATCTGATTTTCAATGGCAAAAATAAACCTAGAGCTCCAAGTTGCTTACCTAACCAACCACTACTTTAAAAGATTGACAAGAGTTTAATTTCACGTTTAAATCTCAGAATTACTTCTCATCATACAAAATTTACTTTTAGTAACTTCTCTAAACTCCTTTCCTTGATATGGAAATTTAACAGGTTCCTAAACACACAAGTCCATTTTGAATATTGATTTTTTATTTTTTCATTCTCGTTTTTTTGTTTCCTATAATTTTATTTGCAATTTGTTTCTTTGGGAGGTTAATGTGATATTCCCTTACCGATAAAATTTTTAAATGGCGTTAGGTTTTCAACTTGTTAAAAGATATTTACCTAATGTTTCATATAATCCCATCCTTGTTACATTCACATGGTATCAAAAATACATTTTTGTTTCGGACTTTTGCCCTCCAATTTATAAAAAAATTGCATTTTTGTCAAGTCACATAAAGTGGTTTTCGAAATGCCTTATTTCAATTGACCTCATGTTGTTTTCATTGATTGCTGTAGTTGAACCACCATTTTTTTAGCTTCCAGAGTCATTTTCAAGAAAGTTTGAATCAATCTAATATGTTAATTATTACTATGTTTAGATATATCTTTGCTAGGTCTTGTTTGGCACCCAAATGACATGGAAGTAGACCATCTAATTTCGAATATCGTTGCTGGTTAGGGTCTTCCATATGCATTCTAATCCTTAGAAGACAAAAGTAGTGAAAATCCATCCCTATTTGTAGAGATATTAGGTTTTTCTAAAAAAATGTTCATAGTTTAGCACAATCTTTAAATGTGGGTACAAAAAACGCCTGGGCATGTTTACAATATATCACACAAAATTTATCCTGAAATTCTCGATCTTATTTTCGAGGGGATATTGTCCTAAGGATTGGCAATTTAAAGGTATTAATGATGGAAATTACAAAAAATGTTGGCACTCAAATCAGCATGCTGAGGTAAGTGTTTCCTTGCATGGCAATGAGTTACAAAATCTCCTACCCTGGTTTCTTAAACCAATTGAAGCACCTAAGATCCATTTCTTATTTTGGAATGCCCTTAGAGAAGGATGAGCTGAAGACCAAGTAACTTCAAAATAAGTGTTCCGTTATAGAATTGGGTCCTAAGCTCAGAGGTCAAATCCAAGCTTAGGGGTGATGAGTAGTGTTAGAGTGAAGCTGGTGTAGAGTGAAGAGCCTGCTTTTCTAATAGCTTCTTGGTCCTCTTATAGGCTCTTTACTGCCTCTTGAACGGCTAGAGGTTTTTCCCATCATCATCTATATACATATGTAAAGCACACTTGTGTTTTTGCATGCAATTAATGTATTAAACCATAAAAGCTCACATACCTTTATATTAAATACATTTAAAATAAAAAATTTAATAAATTAAAAACTGACAAAAATTTAATATAAAAAACTATTCAACTACTTATATTAAAGAACAACATTCATAGACTTAAAATTGACTTGAACTTTGCATTTGACAATTTTAAAAAATCAAAATAAAAAACAAAATAATATTTATTAATAAATAATTTAGATAAAATAATTTTAAAATAAAAAGTTTTCTATGAATATATATCTATCTATATTGTACTTGGGGCTCTTATTTCCCAAAGTAATTATTTATATATATATATATATTTGGTTTTTCCAAAAAAAAAATATCTATCTTCTATATACATATCTAGATATATATGTAAAGTACACTTGTGTTTTTGCATGCAATTAATGTATTAAACCATAAAAGCTCACATACCTTTGTATTAAATACATTAAAAAATAAAAAATTTAATAGACTAAAAACTGAAAAAAATTGTATTATAAAATCCTATTCAACTACTTATATTAAATAACAACATTCATAGACTTAAAATTGACTTGAGCTTTGCATTTGACAAATTTAAAAAATCAAAATAAAAAACAAAATAATATTTATTAATAAATAATTTAGATAAAATACTTTTAAAATATCTATATGTATCTATCTATATTGTACTTGGGGCTCTTATTTCCCAAAGTAATTTTTTATATATCTATATATATATATTTTTGGTTTTTCCAAAAAAAAAATATATCTATCTATATATATATATATATATATATTAGTAAAGCTCACTTGAGCTAAGTATTAAGTACAAATACACATGAGAACCTACATACATTAGTAAAAAAACTGGTGTTTTAATGAGATAGCTTAGTGAGTGAAAGAACGGGTAGTGGAAACTTGTGCACTAATGATTTTAGTTTTAAACTTAATAAATATCAAATGTATAAGCAAAAGAGTAACATCCATGCCAAAAGTGTAACAGACCACAAAGTTATATGTGCAAATGGTATTAGCACAATATCTTAAATTAAAATCAAATTTAATGTTAATTTTAAACTAATATCAATTTAGTCCAAGAAAAAAATTATTAACAATAAAGCATACTTCCGCCAAAGTTAATCTTGATATGCAATGGTATTAGTTTGCTGTCCAATTTTCTACAGGAATATATGTCTATTTTTCTTAAACTCACACTCTTAGAATTCCTTAATATAGTAACTCCGAAGAAAAACTAACATTAAATTAAAAATAGTGGCATGATGGCAATACCAGTGTCAAAAACTGAATAAATTGTTAATGTCAGGAGGCTATTCAACTATCTACATTAAATAAATAAAAAAATGAAATGTATTATAATGAACCGTGCATCTATTATATCTCTATATAAACAAACCGGTGAAATCACTCACAAACTCAAAATTATTCATATTTCTTAGACTTCAGCTGTTGGTGAGAAAAAAATGACAATTGTGTCTAACTACTTTAACAAGTATGTCATTTTTAATTATTTTAGTTAATTTTCAAATTGCTTTTTTAAATTACTCATTCTTATTTCTTTATTGCAGGAGAAAGATCATCAACAACAACAAGAAACACACATTACTTAGTGATATATCCATGTTGCAGATAATTGGAAAATAAAACTGTGAGTTTCACATATATGGTAATTTACTAAACAATTCTTCTCATTCAATTGAAATCATACAAATATATCATCATTTTTATATTTATATGACACAAATCAGTAACAAAGTGTGAGCCACATAAATTTATATACTGCACTAGAAAGATAAGTGTAAAATGTACTACTCACTATATTCTTGATAAGAAATAGGAATCTTTCACTCCTCAATATTGTCATATTATGGAAAAAAACAAATAGCAACTTAATCATTGAAAGGGAATAAATGACGTCAATCATGCAGTTAGATATAATCTATTTTTATGTTCGTGAAAGTGATTTTAAAAGAACTTCTATGCCACCAGCAATGGTAAACAATCACATCAATCTCGATAAAAAAAATTAGCACAACTGATAACATCACTGCAATGACTAAATCAATATTAGAAAAAAAAATAGTACACTACCACGTTCATTTCAATACTAATCTAATTAAGTAATTAAATTTCTTTTATATCAAAAAAAAAACTACTCTCATTTCAATCTCAATAGAAATCTATCTATTTTTTCTTTCGATGAAGCAAAAAAAAAAATCTACCTATTTAATACTTTTTTCCCTTATTAGAGAAAGAAAGTGTGAGAATATCATAACTCAATTTTATTTAATTATACATATATTCTAAATCTTCTTCTAAATAATAGCTTTCTTACCTTTCTGCAAATTTAAATATTACAAGTAAAAAATACAAATTAAAAACGAACCCGTGCAGCGCACGGGTTTAATTTCTAGTTATGTGTATTATTGCCTTATAAATGTGATGGTAGTGGCTCTTATTACTTTGGGGTTATTGACGGCCATTTATTACTAGAGTCATAATGTGGGACATTGTCGGTTACTGGGGGTTAATGTCTGGGAAATCCCAAGGGCAACAACCATCAAATGTTCTAGGGAAGGGTGTCTCGATTATTTTGCCGAGCTAGGAGAATCAATAAGGAGTGGTTCCTTGCACAACAAACTTTGCTTTTTGGGATCTTAAATTAAAATATTGTTATTTTTCTGACATTTATCAACTAATTTGGAGTTTAAAAAAAAGAGGGAAGATAAATATATGTGGTATTGTGAGTCATAACTAGAAGGAAAATTAGAAACCGTGGTTGAAGCAAGATCTGCATCAGTTCCTTATGAATTGCTTACATTCTACGTGACACTTCGGACACACAAGAATAATGGTTAAAAATTAAAATAAGGAACCATGAATGAAGATGCTTTAGTATCTTAGGAGACTTTTTTTTTTTCATTTTAGTAAAATGTGTCGTAAGATTAATGGTAGTGTTTGGTTGTGAAAGAAAACAAAAATAGCTAGAGAAGAAAGAAAGAAAATAAAATGATTATTTAAGTTGTTTTCTAAGAAAGTTAAAAGAGAAGGGAAAAAGTATATCCAACAAATGATAAAAATATCTTTAAATAAAATTAAATTGTAATGATTGTTGTTGATCAAATTACATTTTTAGAATGCAATTTGAATATTTAATAATAAATATAATAATACATTTTTGTAATACATGGCGGGGCTAAGCCCTGAGAGAATAATTAGGCACTAGGCACTACAACAGACCGAGAGGAGGCGCCCTCATCCAAGTCTAAAGAAAGCAAACGATGACAACCCCCAAACAGGGAAGATAACACATGGTAACCAAGAGGGAATTGTAGTGCGGCGTTAGCTAGCCAATCTGCAACCTGATTCATCTCCCTCTGCACAAAATAACACCTAATGCCTCCATGGAACGAAATACCTCTCCTGATAGCATCAACAACCTCCATAAAAGGGCCATTAGTCACCTCCTCTGCAATAATCAGATTGACAACATCCAAACAATTTGCCTCTATGCTGACAAGAGGAAAATTAATATCGATTACAATTTCTACCGATGTGCGAATGGTCTTGAGCTCAGTGTGGAGTGGATTAAAGGTCCCCAAATTACTGCAGAAGCTTGTAATCCAAGAATTTCTATTGTCCCGGTGAACGACCCCACAACAAGTTGAACTGTCCGCCTTCACCGCGAAGTCAGTGTTGAACTTCAACCATCCTTCATCAAGTCTGTTCCACCGATTACCCTCTGAGTTCATCATCGCTGTCAGGAAACCCGTTGCTTCAGGGAGGAGACGAATTGCATACCCAGAATTCAGGAGAGGGATACTTGTCACCGCGACTTCCTTATGATGAATGTCCACCACCGCCGCCTGCATGTAATCCCAAACTCGATGGCAATCCGACGGGATATCCTGGAACACGGCTTCATTCCGCATACGCCACAAAGCCCACACCACTATAGAAAACGTCTAAGGCCAATTTGAATCGCATAGTCTACCCGAGCCAACCTGGAAATTCAACACAAGCCACGAAACAAGGTCAAGGGTGAAGAGCTGTGAGGAATCTACACCATGCAAGAGCCTTCGCCAAAGGGGAAGGACGTGAATGCAATCCCAATCCCTGAGCAGATGGAGCATTGTTTCTGGTGTCGCCAAACATAAAGGGAAAAACTGCAACGTAGCGATCCATCTCCTGCATCTCTTGACATTTGTCATGACTCCCATATTCAAGAGCTTCAAAACAAAACACTGGACCAGTAATGGCACCCTCAACCTCCCCCACGATTTGAAAACAACTTCCAATGGGCTCCTTGCACCACCACCAAAAGCATCTCGTAAACGGTTTTCATCGAAAACGTTTCATCTGTGGTATATGCCCATAACAGAAAATCACGCCCTCGTGACATCTCTGGCTCCCTGGACAATAAGATCTTGTGTGCCACTGCTGGGGGAAGAAACGGCTAAAACAAGGATGCTTTCCACCCAATCGCAGGTGCCACGCACACTCCCACCGTAATGTTCAAAACCTCGTCTGGTACTGGAACACAAGAGATCTGTTGGATCTCCACTCCTACTGCCAACCACTTGCCTTTCCAAAACTTAACAGTATTCTCATTCCTAATCCTCCATCTAGTTCCCTCCACCACCGAGTCCCAAGTTCTTCTAATCCCTTTCCATGCTTCCGATTCGAACCTCTTGTGTTTAACCACCGGCAAAGACCCCATGCCGCACCTATATTTTCCCCACATCACCTGAACCCAAAGAGATTGAGGTTTAGAGATCAACCCCCGTCCAATCTTCATGAGTAGCGCTCGGTTAAATTCTTCCATTTTGCGCAAACCAAGTCCCCTTGGTTCTTAGACGTGCTAACCACCCTCCAATTCACTTGGCTTGTCCTCCTGACACTATTCTCGGCTCCCTAGATAAATCCCCTCTGCAATTTCTCCAACTGGTGACACACACCTTTCGAGAGAAGCATTTTTTGCATACAATAACGAGGAAGCGCCTAAAGCACTAACTTGGTCAGAGTAAATTTTTCTGCAAAACTAAGACAATTAGCTCTCCAAGATGCAAGGCGCCTCATTGTGCTGCCCAAAATAAACTGATAAGTCTCCTTTGTCGGCCTGTTATGGATCAGCGAAGCCCCAAGATATTTCCCGAGGTCAAAGGTAAGGTCTATCCCGGTCACTTGGCTCTGACTCCTAGCCAACTGGTGGGGGACATTGCGGGAGACAAACATTTTAGACTTCTCAAAGTTAACCTTTTAGCATGAAGCGTTACAAAAATCATTCAAGCACATTTGAATAACCTCCATCTGAGTAGTCGTAGCCTCTCCAAA
The DNA here is from genome assembly GCF_012489685.1 of Lotus japonicus. Lineage (NCBI taxonomy): Eukaryota > Viridiplantae > Streptophyta > Magnoliopsida > Fabales > Fabaceae > Lotus > Lotus japonicus. The sequence continues at coordinate 36,078,934 of NC_080043.1, read as the reverse complement.
AAGAATTAGATCATTCGCAAAGAAGAGATGAGTGATCGGACGGCCCACCTTAGACAAATAAATTGGCTTCCAAAGGCGACAATCTACCTCATGCTTGATTTGGTGAGACAATATTTCCATGCAGAGAACAAAAAGATAGGGTGACAAAGGGTCTCTCTGTCGGATTCCTCGAGTATGGAGAAATCTCTCTCTCTTCTCTCCATCGAACATCACTTGAAAAGAGCTAAGAGACACACAACTAAGGATTAGATCACAGAACCTGCTGGAGTGGCCAATAACAATCATGTATCCCAACTAACCTGGTGTTGACTCAAAATTTCACACTTAGCAAATTCGAAGCTAAAACTCTAAGTACCATCACAAGTGTTGCTTTCTCGACAAAGTAATGTCGATTATACTATGAGAAGGAAAACTAACCAAGTGTCAAACTACTGAGTTTTCAACTATCCCTTTTCAAAGTATCGAAAAAAAATTTATCTATGCAGGTTCAAGTATGCTGGTCGAGTTTTTGGAGATAAATGGGTCGGCGGTTAACACCCACTGAATGGAACTGGAAGAACGTGAGAAGTTTAGAAGATCATGAGAGCTTGATTGCTGGAAGCTACACATCCATGTTTTGAACACAACCGCTATTTGACAGTTAAGGCAATAGGCCTATAAATAAGTACTTTAGGGACTTGGTTAAATGTTCAAAAATTAACCCTCAGAAAACTCATATGTGCTTTGAATGTCACTACCGAGACAAAGAAAGCAATACCTGAATTTCACTGAGTACGTGTTTGTTTGAAGCCCTTGTAATTTTGATGTGTTTTGTAATGAATTTGATGTCTGTTTTTTGGAGTTTAATCAATCTTGTTTTCCAGTGAGGGAATTTCAATCTGAGCGCACTTTTATTTTGAGCTTGTTCTTGGTTTGATCATGATTGTCTCACTTTTTTCTTAGTTTAATCTCGGTTTTTATTACTTCTGAAAAGCGTTTTCATTAAAGAACTCTCAATTGACTTGTTTCTAATATGAGAATTAGAAAATATTTACCAAAAATCACTGTAAACACCCAGCCATAGACTTTCTCCAAGTCAATCTTCACCACCACCCAACCTTTCTTCTTCTTAAGATAGCGCATAGAGTGGAACACCTCCTGAGAAATGATGACATTGTCTGAGCTTTGTCGACCTGGAATAAAACTGCACAAGTTTGGGGCCACCAAGACGTCCAAAAAGCCCTTAAGCCTATTTGCAATGACTTTTGTCATTACCTTGTAGATCACATTACACAAGCTAATTGGACGACACTTACACAGTTTATCCGGTTTGTCAACTTTCAGAATATGCACAAGAAGGGTATCGTTAGTCTCCTAGATCTTCCCTAGGTCATTGAAGCACCCCATCAAGGTCTCCACCACTGAGCTACCAAGCACGTCCCACTGTGACAGGAAAAAGATGGGGTTCAACCCATCCGACCCTAGAGCCTTCAGAGCACCTATATTGAACATGACCTCTTTGATCTCCTATGGCGTGAAAAGGCCTTGAATCTCTGAAAGATCCTCCTCCCTTATCTTAGGAAATTTCCCTCTTTCATGGTAGGACTCTTCAGAAGTTGTACCTGAGTAAGGACTCTGATAGAAGCTTACAATCATCATTTTCATCTCCTAGTGGTTGTGACAAGTTCTCCGTCTTCGCTCGGCAGAGCTTCTATCATGTTTCTCTTCCTCCAGATAGTGGTAGCTGTATTAAAAAAGCAAGTATTCCAATCCCCATGCTGAAGCCACATAACTCAAGAATTTTACTGCTAATACAATTCCTCCTGAATGAGAATCTGATGATACTCATGCCAAAGTCTCTTCGGAAGACTTTCCAAGTAAGGGATAGAACGCATGCTCAACTTCTTATTGATCCCTTCCAGCCTCTTCATGAGTGTCCTCTTCCGGTGAGTAATGTTTCAAAAAACATCATGGTTCCACACTTGAACATCTTCCTTGAATCTATCAGAGGCTACAAACCAATATCAACCACCAAACCAAGCTTCCTTCACAATCTTAGGAAACCCTTTATTCGTAAGCCAGTACGACATAAACCTGAAAGGGCGTTGTTGGTTATCCACATTGAAAGATAGATCCAAAACAAAAATGAGAGGCTTATGATCTGATTTTTGTAAGACCAAGATTTGGTCATGTAGTACAACTCTATGTTTTGATGATTACATGTTAACTATTATGTATGAACAATTATGGTACTCTAACGTTGTTTTCTGAGTGTTTAAATGACAGGCTCCGACTCTGGTCAAAAGACACTTTCTTAGAAGCACTAAGCCAAAAAGAGTAACCAACGCAACGCTTTCGCACTCACTATGTTCTGATTGAACAGTAGTATATCCTTCAGAAGTTCTAAAGATAATAAGCTCTGATGTGGATTCAGATCACTTAAAGTTCTGAAGACCAGAAGTACTGAAGGTCCAGAAGCTCTGAAGGTCCAGAAGCTCCTGATTATGAATCTCCTAAGAAGAAGAAGACAAAGAGGAAGAAGGAAGATACTACTGTTGCAAAGGATGACTCTGAGGATGGTGATGATGATGAGCCACCACCTCAAAAGAAGAAGAAGAAGGTCAGAATTCTTACAAGGGTTATCCAGCAGGAAATTCCTCAAGCACCAAGGACCACCATAGTCACAAGATCTTCTGTCAGGAACTCAAGTAAGTTTCTAGTTCTTTCTGACGATGAATTTGATGCTATTGTTGTTGTGTCTACCCCCATTCCTACCCAAGCATTACTTTATCCTCCTCCTCAACAAACATCTGTCATACAACCAACCTCCACAACCACCACTACCTGTTCATCACCACCCAAGACCTCATTATCCAACCTTCCATTGAAGATGAACCTCTGTGGCAAAGAATCCAAAATACCTACTTCACCTATTCTACTTCCCATACCCTCAACAAGCCTCTGAACAACAAACCTCTGAACATTCTGAACAAGAAACTCCCTCTCCAACTCCATCCATACCTTTTGTTACCAATGCTACAGTTTCCTCACCATCCAACAACTCTGAATCTGGTCACAAATTCATTCAAGTTGCAAGTGGTATGATCTTAGATCTTCCTGAGAATATCATTAGAGCTCCAAGTCCAAACCGTTATCCAGGACCAAAACCAGAACCTCTGGCCGCTCCTGAACTTCCACTTGATGCGGTTCCTCTGAACTTGGCCTTCCCTCCTCCAAAAGAAAGAAAATATTCTAAAGTGTCCCTCTCCAACAACTCATCAGTCAACTTTGAAGACTTTGAGTTTCCATACCATGAAGTTGGCACCTCTAACCCAACTCCAGACCCAAACACCTCTGATCTTATGGCTCTGGAAGTTGCCTCTCCTCAAGTAGCCTGTGAAACCCAAGCTACCTCTGAAGCTACCAGCTGTAATCTTCCTCCTCCACCACCTGAAGCCAATCTTCCCATCATTCCCTACACCTATCCTGAACCAAACACACTGCTGGAATGCATCAACTTGTTCAATGATCAAGCATCAACTCAGATACGCAACCTGTATGCTCGCACTGATCTTAGTGAGAAACCATACATAGTTGCTGACGATTGGGGTCGTCTGTGCAATTGGATACATGGCAAGATTGATGAGATGCTGACATTTTATACTGAAGAAAGAGAGGAAAGAATTGAAGCTGCCAGACAAAGGATAGAAGCCAGAAATAGAAGGAGAGAAGCTCTGCATGAATTGCGCCTAAGGGAAAAGCTCTGGAATGCTATGGAAGAAGCCAGAAGGAAGCAAGAGCAAGAAGAAGCTGCTAGAATTGAAGCTGCAAGGTTTGAAGCTGCTCAACTTGAGTCTGCTCGGTTAGAAGCTCTTGAACAGGTTGCTAAGTTAGAAGCTGAGGCTGCTGCCCTAAAAGCTCAAGTGCTCGCCGTTGTTCCTGTTACTGACATCGCCTCAACCTCTGCTCAAGTTCCTCAGCCTACACCAAGTTCTGATATGCCGTCCTCTGATCAAGTTGTTCCGTCTGCTCCAAATCAGTCTGATCATATTTCCACTGCGGCCAGACTTGACTCCTTTCAGAGGCAACTTGACCTTCAAACTACACTCATCCAAGGTCTGTCAGAGATGTGCAAGACAATCCTTAGCAGGCTACCTAAACCTTAGTTTTAGGAACTCTCTTCTCTTTCTCCTTCACTCTTTTTATTATGTTATTAATAGTTTTTAAGTTTAACCTTGTTTTTAATCAGATTAACTTGTTGATTTTTTTCTTATGTGCTTAATTTATTGTTTCACCATCTGCATTAACAAACACACAATATTTGCAAAAACACTTCCTTTATTTAATCATTTCATACATTGCATTACATCTAAAATGAAGAATTTTTCCTCATGGATTTACATTGTCGACACATCTCCGCCTTATCGAGCTCCAGACGATGCTGTTTGTATTCCAAGTGGACCAAGCTCTAGCGAACTTCCTGCTTCTCCTCTTCAGGAGTCTCAGCCATGGCCTCAAGTGCAGCCTCCACCGCACGGATCTCTGCATAGTTGTTCAACTCCCGCTAGAAAAGGTCTTGCAGTTCCTCCACAAATTCCTGGAACCCTCTGAGCGTGGCGTCTAACTCTGGACTCAGATCCATGCCTAGCAACTGGTTTGTCAGTTGGTAGATGCTAGGATTCTTTGGGTGCCTGACGTTGAAGAAACTATCTTCTTCAAAGGCCTTGATCCTTAGCTCTCTAATGCAACTCTCAAAGGAAGCCATTGCAGTATTTATTAACAGAAGCGGATGAATTGTGAAGACTGTCATGGAATCACTGCTATTTATATACAAGTTCAGTCTCCAGAAGTTTTTGCTGAAGCAGTTTCTCGAGGTGTTTCTCTGAAAACTAATGCAAGTCATAAAGTCTTCTGGCCGGTGGTAAACGTTCCTTTCCATCTTGGCCGGTGTTCTTCACCTCATTTAATTTTTTTCATTTGCATTAGCTAATTATTTTTTTAACTTTATTATCTACTTATCTTTTTCTCCATTTTTTTTAACTTAGACCTTCTCTAAGGGGGAGTACCTTGTACTTCAAGCTAAGTTTTTCACACCCCGTTCTTTTTGTATATGACAAAAAGGGGGAGTACAACCCAATTTTTGATGTGTAAGCTGTGTTAGTGTGATTTATTTTTATTTTGGAGAATTTTAAGTGATCCATTATTATGACCATAGATCTGTCAGTGGGCACTAGCAAGGAATACATCTTCACTTCTTCTGAAGTGATCGAATGCTCTGATCGGTTAACTCTGATACCTTTTCCTTGCTTTGACTCTGATTATTCATGCGCTCTGATAATCTCATATATATATGAATCTGACTGATATATCACTATGATCACTATTATTTTAGCTCAGAATCTAGACGCTACTAATATTTTTATTAAGTCTTAGATTCAGGGGGGGCTAAGCTCAGAATCAAGTTGTGTCTTGGATTCAGAACGAGCAAAATAAACTATACATCTCAGGATAAGTTTACCTCTAATACCCTAAACTCTGAGTGTATTCAGTTTACTGTTTAAGAATTGTTCATCAAAATACTTGGTTTTGTCATCATCAAAAAGGGGGAGATTGTAAGACCAAGATTTGGTCATGTAGTACAACTCTATGTTTTGATGATTACATGTTAACTATTGTGTATGAACAATTATGGTACTCTAACGTTGTTTTCTGAGTGTTTAAATGACAGGCACTGACTCTGGTCAAAAGGTACTTTCTTAGAAGCACTAAGCCAAAAAGAGTAACCAACGCAACGCTTTCGCAATCACTATGTTCTGATTGAACAGTAGTATATGCTTCAGAAGTTCTGAAGATGATAAGCTCTGATGTGGATTCAGATCACTTAAAGTTCTGAAGACCAGAAGTACTGAAGGTCCAGAAGCTTTGAAGGTCCAGAAGCTAAGAAGTGAAGATTTTGAAGTCCAAAAGTAAGCTGGCTCAGAAGACCAAGTACTTCCAACTCTGATGTCCAGAAGTAGAAGATACGAAGGTCAGAGGATCCAAGCTTCCCTCTGACTCTGATCACCAAGCTTCACAAGTTCCAACATGAAGCGTCGCCTGATCAGAAGTCAATTACGATAAGGCTCACGTTGTTATCCAAGTACAAAAGCAATAGTACTATCCTAACGACCTTACCTAAGATGTTAAGCCATAGCAGAATCTGGAAGTTCCGGATTTGCCCTCCAACGGTAGCATTTCAAACAACGGATACAACCCTAATCCTTGGAGTATAAATAGAGGCTGAAGTTGGAAGAAGACGCTAAGAAACTTTGTGCAATACTCAAGCGATATTCAATCTTTCACTTAGCAATCTTTCTTCACCGTTTTTACTGTGTTTACCCTAGCTTTCTTAGAAGCACTTCATTGTAAACCAAACCTTTCAAACAGTGAGTTTGTATTTCCTTAAGGGACCAAGTTTGGTCAGCTCCTTGAGAAGAATAAGAGTGTTAATCTTAGTGTTTGCTAGTTCATTGTATTGTTAGACACTGAGCAGGTTGCTAGTGCAGTTGTAACAAACATTGAATAGTGGATTGCCTTCATTCTAAGAAGGAAGAAATCAACTTAACGGGTGGACTGGACTAGCTTGAGCGATTATCAAGTGAACCAGGATAAAATACTTGTGTGCTTCTCTTCATCTCTTATCTTTTAACCTTGTGCTGTTTTTTCGAGAGATTTGTCTAAATCTCAAGAGGGAAAAGTTTTTAGTTGAAAACGCTATTCAAACCCCCCTTTCTAGAACTTATTCATTGAACTTATTCATTGAAAAGGGATTTGGAGGAGCTCCCCCTCTGTTTCTTAGAGGCAAGAAGGTAAGCATTAAAATCCCCCATGACTACCTAAGAGCTAGAGATGCTCCCATATAGAAGGCGAATATTCTCCCAAAGAGAATTCCTAGTGATGACATGTGGGCTTCCGAAGACAAAGGAGGCCAAGAAGTATCTTCCCCTTCTAGGCTTCATGGCGGCGTGGAAAAACTGGCGGTAGTGCTCAAGGATCTCTATATCTACCTCCAAGCTATTCCACATTACCCAAATTCCTCCAGCGAACCCTTCCGCTTTTACAATAAAGGATCTATCAAAACCAATAGTCTTGACAATGTTATCCACTTTGGCCTGACTAACCCGAGTTTCAAATAACGCAACACAACTTAGAGAGTGTCTAAATACCAAATCTTTAAGTAGTAGAGGCATCCCTTTAGCACCGACACCTTTAATATTCCAACACATGGTGTTTAACATAAAAAAATATGGGAAATGAAATATGATAGCTATCAATTACTCTTATGGAACCTAGGAGACAAGCTCCTTTCTCTATCTCTGTGGACCTCTATCGCACTTCTTGTAGGGCTCCCTTCGTACTTCTCCTTTCGATTTCTGAGGCTCTAAAGGTTGCATGGCCTTGCTCCTAGGAGCCCCATGCAAAGATAATCCTCTTTCCCTCGTTTGTTGTTTTAGTTTCAAAAGGTTTTTGTGCCCCTCATGCCCCACCTGATTATTATTAGAAACCTCACCGCTAACGTGTTTGCTGCTAAAATTCCCCTTATCATGACTACCGATAGCTTTGATGACCTGTCGGGCCCCAGAAGCAGACTTTCATGCATCACCATCATTGACCATTACTCCTTCATCATTGGCAATAAACTCATGATTATTGCTCTCCTCGGAAACCACCCCATCAAGAGTAATTATAGCCCCATCAACACCATTAACCCCCCTACACCACTAACACCTGTACGCCTCGTTTGGCCACCTCATCATTGCCTAATAAAACTGCATTGATTTCCTTGTATAACTCAGTCAACATTGGAAGCAGTAGTCCATGTTCACTCATCATTACTGATCACCTCTGTAATGATAGGCATGTCACCACTCTGCCTCATTAATCGAACAGGTTTGGCCAACATAATATAGCCCCATCAAGAGTAATTATAGCCCCATCAACACCATTAACCCCCCTGCACCACTAACACCAATAACGTCTCCTTTGGCCACCTCATCATTGCCTAATAAAACTGAATTGATTGCCTTTTTCCCCCTCTGCCTTATAACTCGGTCAACATTGGAAGCAGTAGTCCATGTTCACTCATCATTATTGATCACCTCTGTAATGATTGGCATGTCACCACTCTGCCTCATTAATCGAACAGGTTTGGCCAACATAATATTGCCCCATCAAGAGTAATTATAGCCCCATCAACACCATTAATCCCCCGCACCACTAACACCAATAACCCCTCCTTTGGCCACCTCATCATTGCCTAATAAAACTGCATTGATTGACTTGTCCCCCCTCTGCCTTATAACATAATATTCCCATCATTATCTCTCTTAACAACCATATTTATTGCTTCATAGTCAATAGAAACGTCATACATTCCTCTTTGTCTCGCAGCCTTAAACTGCTATTGTGGGCCCCTAGGGCATTCACCACTTGATTAAAAAATGCATATATAGCCTTGAAGCTTGTCCCACCAATATTTCTCTCATCAAAACCTTCATAAAGAACATTTAAAAGTCTGGTTAATGGTCTCCTTTTGGCCTTTACTGGCCACCTCAGCTCCTATTGGAAAAAGGGATGACATCATCACCCATCAGAGCATTAAACCTAGAGCCAGAGCCACATGTTTAGGGAATTCCCTTGGTTTTTAGGTCTAGATCCCCGAGGGCCCACACTAGGGCTTGTAGGGCGCGCCATCACTGGTCTCAGTGCCTTATGTTGGGGTTGTTTAGTAATTATCCATGGCCCGAAGTTTTCCTCCTCCTCCCTGTTCACCTCGACCCGATGATTGAGTTTTTTCCTTGCCTGAGGCACTACCACCGCTTGAGAATGGGGACACATCTCCCCTTTGTGGCCGAAACAACCACATTGGACGCAAATCAAATGTAAGCCTTTATACTCCTCCTTGTATTTGAAATAGTTCAACTCAAACTTGGAGATCAGTGACCTTTGGTGATCCACCTCAATGCAAACTCTTACGAACTTCCCTCGTGCTCCTAGCGCGCCATCCCTTACCGTGGCCTATCTCTCCCTCCCCGTGTTCTCATCGATCTTGACAAGGCGACCAAGGCCTTTGGAAATTTTCCGTAGGAAGATCTTCTCATAATATTCCACGGGGAGATCAGGTATCCTTATCCAAACATAGACCCTGTTCAACTCCCCCTGAGCAGGTCTAAACTCCGGGCGCCACCTCCGAATCACATTAGGGATCCCCATAAAAAACGTGTGCGTAGTCTCCCCAATTGGAAAAACGAACAATGAAAAACTCATGCTGCAAATCTATCACTTCCAAGTTCCCATTAATCTGCCAGAGTTTAGGCAGCCTAGCTTGGATCATCCTTAGCCCAATCCTTTTTCCCAATAGCTTGATAATGATTCTTTCTCCTACTTCTTGCATAACGATTCTTTCTCCCACTTCTTGCAAGTCGCCTTCCTTTCCGCACAAGTTATCTCAATAACTGGGAAAATAAGGTCTGGTTCTCTTGGAGCTCGCTTCTCCTGAATCTCTTCCTCCCTCCTCCGACCAGTAAGCACTCTCATCTGAGTCTGATCCAAAACAATCAACAAAGACTTCATCCTCATCTAACTGGTTCCCCCCTCCATTGACACCGACGCAAATGTCCTTATAGGAGATGATCTTCCTTTCTCCTTGTCCCTCTCCATTGCCTCCTTCCTTGGCCTTGAACATACTCTTGCGTATCTGATCCCTTTCCTCCATTGACAAATCCGCGTTGTTCCCACCTCCGGCAGCAGAGCCCGAGAGAGAAGCCATCCTTTCTTTATTATAGTTTTACATTTTTGTATTATAAAATCAACTGAAGGGTATTTTTATCGAATAGAATAAAATTCTATAATTCTCACATGTTCAGTCTATATAAGAGAATTCTTTAAGCATTGGTCCCATTAACCTTCTTCTCTCCCTCTCTGATTTGTTGCATATCAAATTATGAGAGAAATTTTCTTGAACTTGTGGTTTCTCATATGATGTTTTTCTTTCTATAGTATTTCTTATGCTTCAAACAAAGTTTAAAGAATGAAAAATAAAGAGTCCAAGAAACTTAATTAGGACTCGTTTGATATGGTGTATAGTATAAAAACTGATAGGAAAATGTATGAAAATATTAGACTAGATAGGATGAGACTTGATAAAAATCTAATATTAACCTACGTTTGATCATACATTGTATAAGTTATTATATTGTTTAAATAAAAAATTTATGAAATAATTAACTTTTAAAACTATTTGATAACTTTATTAAATACTTATCTTTATCAAATAGTGGCGATTGCGTGGTGGAAGGTTCCGGTGGTGACAACAGTAATGGTGACGACAGTGAATGGTGGCGGGGATGGTGGAGGGTGATGGTTGTAGTGGTAGCAATGGTAGCAGTGGTGGAGACAGTGTTGTAGGGAGGTGGTGAAGAGTGGTGGTTCTTGTGGTGTCGAGGGGTGTTTTTGGCGGCAATGGTGGTGGAGGGTGGTGGTGGTTGGGGCTGTCCAACGGGCAGGTTCATGTAGTTTTGGCCCCAAACCTCGGTTTTGGTTAGGTGAAGAACATCAAACTACCATGCTCAACACCGTTTGTTCACTGCCTACGATGGGTTCGCACGGTTGTAGATCCAATAAATTATGGCAAAAAACGAGAAGATGATGATGAAAGAGAGAGATCATAACCAAATCTTAACAAATTTGCAACAAAAAAGAAGAAAAAAGAGGCTAACAAAAAGCTAAACAATAGATCCATACAAATAAAATAACCACAAATTTCAAAAGCAACAAATTCATCTTCTTGAATGCCTCAAATCTCAACAGATCCATCTCCTGATTGCTTAGGTTGGGAGAGATAAGAGAACAAGATTTGCACCCAGGAGTAGAGAAGAGAACCCATAAACTAAGATCAACCAAGACCAGTGTAACACCCCGATTTCCGGGTGTCACTTTAGTAACTCAAAAATAAACTTTAAGCGGAAAAGCAGGTATTTTTTTTTCGTTTGTTTCCTTTTTGAAATAAAGACACTTTAAAGATAGAGACACAACCCAAGACACGATAAACATAAACTAATTTACAATACTATTACAGCCCTGCTGTAACCCCAAAGTGTCACGAGTATCAGAAAGTGACAGAAAGTGAGCTCGAAGGCAGAATAAGTTCAAGTCCAGAAATCAAGTGAGAAGTTATAAGTACAGTCCTCCAAAACATGAGAGAGTCAGCCCAGAACGGCCTCCTCCAAACCTCCTAATGTCCGACTACTCTCTGTGATCCCCATGACAGAGAACAACACAAAAAGTAATGTGTCGGGGACCTACCCTGCCCCAAATATAGACTCGACTAGTCAGAGCTATAACAATAACACCTAACCTTGAAAGACTCTATACACCCATACCCTACACTTCTACCATCGACCCTCATCTGATTATGCATTTCGTCTGGGTCCTCGCTGAATGGTTTAGTAGTAGTCGTTACGCTCCTGGTCCTCCCCGAGAGATGAACCATCTCGAACTAGCTGTCGGACGTCTGGCAGCAGGCCGACCGCCAAAACACAAACATACAACCAAAGCCAAGGCGCTAGGGTCAACTTACGGAATATAATAATTATACAAACAACATGTGATAATTATACAAACAACATGTTTATATATATTCCTAGCATGTTATCGGCTCTAACAGTAATTCAATAATGCAAACAGCACGCAATTCCAATTAGGGTGCATGTATGCGTGAAATGCAATTCAAAATGATCCGGATAGTTTGTTTGGGATGGGCACCATCGAGTCAGTCACTGGCCTAGTGTGTAACCATTTCCGCCCAGGTGTCGCTTACAAACCCAAGCATAGTCGGATCAATTCTAACCCCTCCAGGTTGAACCATTTTTGCCCACTATGCCGAAGATACACTCTTGGTGTTCTTCGATGAAGGCCAATCGTTCGACTGTCTCAACCTTCGTGAAGCCGACCGAAGTCGTCTCAACTTCACCGCGGCCCGATCTTTCGATCGTCCAAAGCCCTGAATGTATGCATGATGCAATATGGTTAGCCAATCATCGAATCGTCCTCGCACGTACGTGTTTAACTACAATTTCAATTTAAAAGTACCCAAAGGTCAAAGTCATCTTGCGACTAGGCTGTGAAAAGCCGGAGTACATAAAGCACTCAGTGACATTTCCTTGGTCACTATGGTTCACCCCCCAGGGCGACCATCAAATAATTTAAGAAGTGCAAGGAAGCACTTATTTCCCTTATTAATTATGTTGACTAACCCCCTTGACGGTCGAGCTAACAACTCAACGAGCGAGAAGGGTATCACCCACGCTCAGTTTTTGCTCAAGTCATGGCTTGTCGACTTATTCCCGTATTTCACAATCATTTCCATTTCCTAAGTTTCTCTAAGGTCATCGTTAATTTAATTAAAGCGTTTTGAGTTGAGTTAATTCAATTATAAGGTTTATTGTCAAAATCTAAGTTTCATGAATTATCAGGTTCCATATGTTCTAACTAATCAAAGTCCCCAAAATCCCCCAAGTGTAAACCCCGGGAAAAGTCTAAGTATTTCAGGAAGGGCTAGATCTCAGACCTCTGGTCAGGACCTGCCTAGGGTTATTATTTCAACCCGAATGATCAAATCGAATCAATTCAATTGTCCAACACTCTGCAATCGCGTCAAAGCGCACAATTCGATAACAATATCAATATCTCAAGCTATAAGAAGCAATATAATAATAATTCAGTGCGGAAATCATAAGACGGAAACCAGTAAACGGCCGAAGCCTCTCAGAAAACGGAGACACACGTCTCATATCAGTTCACTCGACCGAAGCCTCCAGAAAACATTTTCCAGTTCAAAGCGATAAACAATATTAATTGCAATCTTCAATATCAAGCAATATTCAAGTCGAAGTTATCGACGCCTACAATACCAATAGCTAGTAAGTAAGTTGCCCTAACCTCGAGTTGTTCCAGTCTCGCGGTGCAGGTCACGCTCACAAGCTTGCTCTGTCAACCCCAAAGTTTCCACAAATGAACCTTGGAACAAACAAAGCGAGAAGCAATCAAAACAAGTCAATTCGTTTACAACAATACTAATTAACGATAGACAAAGCTTAAAAGCTTCCGAGTACGACACTCTAACACGAATGGAAGAGTTTTCCCGAATGGGTGAGTTTTGACACGTGAAACAACCTAGAAAATTCTAATATTTACCTTTGCTCGCTAAAACGCGCATAACTCGAACTACAGAACTCGGAATGATACGAAACCAAAGCCAAAATTTCGGCGACTCGAAGGGCTACAGTAAGCATAAGGCCAACCTTGCCCAGATTTGAGTTTCCTCACTGTCCTAACACAAATAGGTCTCGGCCACTCTCCAATTTAGCGTTTCGGCGCTTTTTCTTCGATCTAATTTAATTCCTAGGTAGTTTTAGGGTATAACTAGGGTAAATCAACGCTCGGAAAAATTTTAGAAATTGAATTGCACGTAGGGGTAGTTTGGTCCAAAATTAAAGCTCAAAAACTCAAAGTTGAAACTTCGGAAAACAAAATTGATGGGGTCGTTCACAACGACATTTATAGCAACTAATCCTAAGGGCACTAAGTCGGATTGTGGCTTTTCGAAGATAAAGTTTCAATATGTGCGTAAATGGGTTTTTTACACCGTTTTTCAGATCTACGGCGACTCGATCGAAATCGGAGCGCAACGGCGAGAGATTCAGGTTGTTGGGTAGATATAGAAGGTAGTTCAAAATAAAAATCGGGAAAATCGAACAATTTTATGAAAAGCTCGAAACTTTGAGCTTAGAAAGAGATAAAGAAACGCGATAAAAAGAACAATCAGAGGTAAGAAATGAGTAGATTACCTCTGTGCCGTGAAGTAGAGACAAACAGCTCGAAGATCGGTCAAGAAACAGCGAAGTTCTCTCCTCTCCCTCTTCTCCTCAAGCTCGCGGCCTCAATGGGGGAAATGGTGAGTTTTTTGTGTTTTTTTCTTCTATTTATAGGAGAGTGAAATCGCAGGAAAATGAATATTTCGTGATTCCGATTTTTGCAGTACGTTCATCTATGAATTCTAAGCGAGATTCTGGCGACAGAATTCCAGAACTCAAAACAAGTCTCTTGAATTTGAAGAAAACGATCCAAAATCGGTGTGAGCTAAAATGCCCCCAAAAACTACTTTTTGATCTGAAAGTCGGATGACAAAACTTCGTTATGAAGAAAGATTGGAAACGTCGAAAGAAATCTGGCAACGCGGATGGAAACTTCGTTAGAAGCTCTGAATAGAAAAAGTCTTCATTCAGCGTCTGAATTTGGAGTTTTTAGAGAATAGAATTTAGCGTCGTCAGACTTCCGAGAAATGAAACCTATCGTGCGTACAGTCCAGAGTTCCAAAATGAAATGCTGGTCGAGGGAAAAATAAAGAGAACTTCTTATTTTTCCAAGGATTTAGAATTTCGCTTAAACAGTGCTTTAAGAGCGGAATTATCCTATTCTGGACATTCTCGCAATAAGGCGGGTGTGCAGACGACTCGCACTAACTCCTAAAACGACTATGATACTATCCTCAAGCAATTCCTGAACTTTCTTCTTCATTAAACTTTCCCAAATAGCAAACTCCTGTCACGCTTACGTCGATCCTACGCGTGAGTCGGAAAAATAATTATTTAATCCAGTTCTGAAATCTGGGTCTTACAATACTCCCCTCCAGAAAGAAAGTTTCGTCCTCAAAACTTAGGGTTCCGTGAAAAGTCCGGTATATTGTACCTTGATCTTGTCTTCTAACTCCCATGTAGCATCACCCGTGTCGTTGTTCTATATTACCTTCACTACAGCAATCTGCTTTCCTCTCAGCTGTTTCACTCTTCTGTCCCCAATGCTGACCGGCGGTGCCTCAAAAGTCAGATCATCCTTCAGCTCAATGTTGTCTGGCTCGATCACATGTATCGGTTCTGAATGTATTTCCCCAATTGCGACACGTGAAAAACATCATGAATGTTGGAAAGAAACGGTGGTAGCGCGATCTGATACGTAACTGGCCCAACACGGCGAGTGATCAGGTAAGGTCCAATGAATTTTGGTGTGAGCTTCCTCGACTTAATAGCCCGGCCAACTCCGGTAGTCTGAGTAACTCGTAAAAACACATGGTCGCCCTTTTCAAGCTCTAGGGTCCTACGTCGCTGATCGGCATAACTCTTATGTCTGCTCTGCGAAGCTTTCATCTTCTCTCTGATCTGTTTAACCTTCTTAGTCGTCTGTTGCAGAAGTTCCGGTCCAATTAACAAACTCTCCCCATCTTGATACCAACACAAAGGTGTCCTACACTTTCAACCATACAAAGCCTCATACGGTGCCATACCGATGCTCGCATGAAAATTGTTGTTGTAGGTGAATTCGATCAATGGCAGAAGATCATCCCAGCTTCCTTTGTTGTCCAACACACAAGCACGCAGTAAATCCTCTAATGACTGAATAGTTCTCTCTATCTGTCCGTTAGTTTGTGGATGATACGCCGAACTCAATCTCAGCTTTGTCCCAAACGCCTCATGAAGAGCTCCCCAAAAGTGCGAAGTAAACTTCGGATCTCGGTCAGAAACAATACTCGTTGGCACTCCGTGTAGTTGAACAATCTCCGCCACATAAATCTCAGCCAACTTCTCCACGTTATAGGTAGTTCTCACTGGTAGAAAATGTGCGGACTTGGTCAAACGGTCCACAATTACCCAAATCGAATCATACCTCTTCTGTGTCCTCGGCAAAGCCACCACTTTCCGATGTTGCATCAGTACACATCACAAGCCGTGATGTGAAGCATCACAGTAGACTGCATAAGGTTCCTCCGGTTGTGGCAAAATAAGCACAGGTGACGTCGTCAAACGTTCCTTCATGGTCTGAAAACTTGTCATACACGCTTCTGTCCATGCAAAAGGTTGATCCTTCCTCGTAAGTTGAGTCAAAGGCCCAACGATCTTGGCAAATCCCTCAATGAAACGTCTATAATACCCAGCTAAGCCCACAAAACTCCTGATTTCTGTCACTGTCTTCAGTTGTTCCCAAGCTAAAACAGTCTCCACCTTCGCTGGATCCACAGCTATACCTTCCTTTGAGATGACATGGCCTAAGAATTTGACTTCCTCAAGCCAGAATTCGCACTTGGAAGGGTTCACATACAGCTTTTTCTCCCTCAACACTTGTAAAACTTGACGTAGATGTCCCTCATGTTCCTTAGCGTCCTTCGAATAGATCTAAATGTCGTCGATGAACACCACCATAAACCGATCCAAGAACTCATGAAAGGTACGGTTCATGTAGTCCATGAAAACAGCAGGTGCATTCGTCACTCCAAACGACATCACTAGGTACTCGTAGTGTCCGTAGCGAGTTCTGAAAGCAGTCTTCGGTATATCCTCAGTCTTCACTCTGATTTGGTGATAGCCCGACTTCAAATCTATCTTGGAGAATACGGCAGCCCCTCGAAGTTGATCCATCAAATCATCTATCCTTGGCAACGGGTATCTGTTCTTGACCGTCGCCTTGTTGAGCTGTCAATAGTCCACACACAATCTAGACTTTCCGTCTTTCTTCTGGACCAAAAGCACTGGCGCTCCCCACGGTGAGACACTTGGTCGAATAAATCCTTTCGCCGAAAGATCCTCCAACTGAGACTTCAACTCCACTAGCTCTGCAGGTGCCATACGGTAAGGTGCGATCGAAATCGGTCCGGTTCCAGGTACAATATCAATCACAAACTCCACGTCGCATACCGGCGGTGGTCCAGGTACATCTCCAGAACAACATCAACAAAATCTCGAATCACTGAATACCATGCACATCTGAGTCTCTCCTACTCTCTAGATTCTGACGTCTCCGATTCGAAACTAAACGCTCTAATATCCTACGTATAGTACCCATAAGGAATTTCCCTGAGATCCTAGCTTCCTTATCGACGCATCGGTAAAACAACTTCCTAGCTCAGCGTGCTATTCTAGACCTCGAATAACTTCTATAGTTAAATCACGAGCAACTTCGAATAAGGTCCTAGTAGGAATAATAATCATAAGGTCAAAGTTTAAGCAGTAAACGCAAGTTAGGCGCGTCACACTCGCTTCGAAGATAAAGGAGTAAGTTATTCTAGAATAAGAGAACAATTAAAATATTACCATCGTCCCCACGCTCTTCCTCGTTCAACTCCTCAGCTCTTGCACCGTCCCTGGTGTGAACTCTTTCCTCTGTAGCAAGTTGTTTTCCTTTCCCAGCATTCCCTGATGATCCGCCCTTGGGTGCCTTGCAATCTCTAGCGAAGTGTCCCGGTTGGTTGCAAATGAAGCATAGCCTTCCCTTGATCTTGCACCTACTGGCATAGTGCCCGATTTCCCCACAGTTGAAGCATAGAGGTCCCCCGTCTGGACACTTGTTAGTGTAGTGCCCCACCTTCCTGCACTTGTAACACGTCACTCTTTTGCCCGAAGTCTTGTTTCATGCTCCTCCGGTAGCATCATTCCCTTTCATCTTACTGTTAGACGGTCCCCCCTGGAGTGTCTTGCAGTTCACAGCCAGATGCCCCTCTCGGTTACACTTGATGCATCTTGGTCCAATCACTGAGCACTTGTTAGCAAAATTCCTAAACTTTCCGCAACAGAAACATGTCACATCTTTGTCATCAACTAGCTTTCCTCCAGTAGCAGCAGTCGTCAGTTCATACGATCCTGAGATAAGGTCTCTTCCTTCGGGACGCTGATACGGTTTCCACTGATGGTAGCTCTCCCTTCCGTTGTAGCCTTGGGAACCCGACCTCATTGGTCCCCCAGCTCCTGTTCGGTCAATTCTTCTTTGTTGATACATTGCCGCTGCCATCATTTGTTGGTGATGCTCACGTGCAGCCTCTTCAGCGCGCATGTAAGCGTCTTCAGCAGCCTGGTTCATCATTGCCTCGATCATTGTAGCTATTGCATCCGCCATCCGGTTAGGATCCACCATCCTATGTTTCGTCAAACGTCCAATTAGTACTAACCATTCAATACGATTAAGTAGTAACGCAAACAATTAGAGCGAAAATCGCTCTGCAGACAATCAAGTTTTTACTCTTTGCAGAGTCACACAACCTAGCACAGAAGACCTATTCCCCAAAGACTCCCGAAAGACTCGACTAAGCTTTGATACCACAATGTAACACCCTGATTTCCGGGTGTCACTTTAGTAACTCAAAAATAAACTTTAAGCGGAAAAGCAGGTATTTTTTTTTCGTTTGTTTCCTTTTTGAAATAAAGACACTTTAAAGATAGAGACACAACCCAAGACACGATAAACATAAACTAATTTACAATACTATTACAGCCCTGTTGTAACCCCAAAGTGTCACGAGTATCAGAAAGTGACAGAAAGTGAGCTCGAAGGCAGAATAAGTTCAAGTCCAGAAATCAAGTGAGAAGTTATAAGCACAGCCCTCCAAAACATGAGAGAGTCAGCCCAAAATGGCCTACTCCAGACCTCCTAATGTCCGACTACTCTCTGTGATCCCCATGACAGAGAACCACACAAAAAGTAATGTGTCGGGGACCAACCCTGCCCCAAATATAGATTCGACTAGTCAGAGCTATAACAATAACACCTAACCTTGAAACACTCTATACACCCATACCCTACACTTCTACCATCGACCCTCATATGATTATGCATTTCGTCCGGGTCCTCGCTGAATGGTTTAGTAGTAGTCGTTACGCTCCTGGTCCTCCCCGAGAGATGAACCATCTCGAACTAGATGTCGGACGTCTGGCAGCAGGCCGACCGCCCAAACACAAACATACAACCAAAGCCAAGGCGCTAGGGTCAACTTACGGAATATAATAAATATACAAACAACATGTGATAAGGGGTATATATATATATATATATATGTGTGTGTGTTTATATATATTCCTAGCATGTTATCGGCTCTAACAGTAATTCAATAATGCAAACAACACGCGATTCCAATTAGGGTGCATGTATGCGTGAAATGCAACTCAAAATTATTCGGATAGTTTGTTTGGGATGAGCACCTTCGTGAAGCCGACCGAAGTCGTCTCAACTTCACCGAGGCCCGAACTTTCGATCGTCCCAAGCCTCGA
The DNA here is from genome assembly GCF_012489685.1 of Lotus japonicus. Classification (NCBI taxonomy): domain Eukaryota; kingdom Viridiplantae; phylum Streptophyta; class Magnoliopsida; order Fabales; family Fabaceae; genus Lotus; species Lotus japonicus. Next base: position 36,059,828 of record NC_080043.1, on the reverse strand, counting down.
ATGTATGCATGATGCAATATGGTTAGCCAAACATCGAATCGTCCTTGCACGTACGTGTTTAAATACAATTTCAATTTAAAAGTACCCGAAGGTCAAAGTCGTCTTGCAACTAGGCTGTGAAAAGCCGGAGTACATAAAGCACTCAGTGACATTTCCCTGGTCACTATGGTTCACCCCCGGGGCGACCATCAAATAATTTAAGAAGTGCAAGGAAGCACTTATTTCCCTTATTAATTATGTTGACTAATCCCCTTGACGGTCAAGCTAACGACTCAACGAGCGAGAAGGGTATCACCCACACTCAGTTTTTGCTCAAGTCATGGCTTGTCGACTTATTCCCGTATTTCACAATCATTTCCATTTCCTAAGTTTCCTCAAGGTCATCGTTAATTTAATTAAAGCGTTTTGAGTTGAGTTAATTCAATTATAAGGTGAAGGTGTGAAAAACGACTAGAAGGGGGGGGGGGTTGAATAGAGTTTTGAATATAAAAACTTTTCCCTTAAGATTTAAAGTAAATCTTTTCGGTTTATCTGAGATAGATGGTGCAGCGGATAAAGATAGAGAGAAGAGAGAAGCACACAAGTATTTTATCCTGGTTCACTTGATGAATCACTCAAGCTAATCCAGTCCACCCGTTAAGGTGATTTCTTCCTTCTTAGAATGAAGGCAATCCACTAATCAGATAATTGTTACAACTGCACTTGAGACCTACAAGTGACTAACAATACACTGACTTAGCTCACACTAAGATTCACTCTCTTAGTCTTCTCTAGGATCCGATCAACCTTGATCTCCTAAAGGAATCACCACTAAGATACACAGATCCTAGTCTTCTTAAGGATACTGACCTACCCGGTCCCTTAAGGAAAATCAAACAACTGTTTGAGGTTGGTGTTTACAAAGGTTTGCTTCTGAATAAGCTGAGTGTAAACTAAATAAGAACAGATGAAGAAAGTAGAGGCTTGAATCTTTTCTTGTATTGCAGTTCTTGGTTTTTCTCTCTCTTGGTCTTTCTTCTTTTCTTCAGCCTTAAATAGTCCAAGGTGCAAAGGATATTTCTGTTGAGAGAATATGACCGTTGGAGGGCATTTCTGGAACTTCCAGAACCTGCTGTGGCTGAACCTTGGTAGGCAGGCATGTCATGATAGTACACTGCTCTTGTACTTCTTGATAGTGACATTTTCCTTTAACCATTGACTTCTGATCTGACGACGCTTCAGAGCTTCTGGACCTTCAGATCTTCTGGACCTTCAGAGCCTCTGGTCCTTCAGAGCTTCTGCTCCTTCAAAACCTCTGGACCTTCAGAGCTTCTAGTCTTCAGATCTTCTGATCATCAGATCTTCTGGTCTTCAGATCCTCTGATCTTCAGAGCTTCTGATCTTCTGATCTTCAGAACTTCTGATCTTCAGATCTTCTGGTCTTCAGATCTTCTGATCTTCAGAACTTCTGATCTTCAGAACTTCTGATCTTCTGGTCTTCAGATCTTCTGATCTTCAGAACTTCTGATCTTCAGATCTTCTGATGAATATATCTTCTGGTGTCAGAATCAGAACCTGTTTGTCAAAACACTCAAGACAAACGTTAGAGTATCATAATTGTTCATCCACAAATAAATACTTGTTATCATCAAAACATAGAGTTGTACCACATGACCAAATCTTGATCTTACAATCTCCCCCTTTTTGATGATGACAAAACCATGTATTTTGATGAACAACTCTAAACAAATAAACTGAATACACACAGAGTATAAGGTATCAGAGTTAAAACTTATCCTGATGTGTATAATTTATCTTGCTCCTTCTGAATCCAAGACTCGAGCTTGATTCTGAGTTAAGCTCCCCCTGAATCTAATACTTAATATCAACCACGTTAGAAGTATCTAGATTCTGAGCTTTATTGAAGTATGTGATCAGAGTTAATTGAGTCATAAGATGTATCATAGCATTGAGAGAGATGACATCAATCAGAATGTATCGTTAGAGCATAGAAATTGATCACATAAGGGAGTTGTCAAGATACTATTAGTTCTCCCCCTTTTTGTCATAAGCAAAAAGAATGAAGGTGGAAGAAATACTCCCCCTCAGAAGGAATACCAAGGGAAACTTGGCTTCTGAATAGTATAGATTCTGAAGAGAGCAGAGGTTCTGGTGACATCTTCATTCTGGACAAAATTCCATCATCAGATGCTTCAGAATGAGAAGCTATGAACCTACTCTTCTTCTGATGACGCAAGTCAGAAGTTGCAGTAGCATCTTCTGATGTTGTTGCTTCTGGTTTGTCAAGTTCTGAGTCTTTGTTTTTTTCTGAAACAGTCATGCTCATCTCTGCAAGCTTTTTCAGCTAGCTTTGACTTGTCAGAGTCAAGCTTATCATTAATTCTAACATGAATAGCGTTCAGAATATCAATAGAGAGGTTCTTATAAAAAACCAATGATTCATTGACCAAATCTTACTCTACTGATGCCTCCAAGATCAACTTCACCTTCAGGTTCAAGTTTTGGATCTTGGGACATATGCCTTTCTCCCGTCATGTGTTGCATGCATCCACTGTCCAGGTTCCATGGTTGGAGTTTCGATGGACCTATTGAAGATATCTGCAACATATATAATCTTATCCCTAGGTACCCACTTTCTGGGTCCTTTCTTGTTAGTTAGCCCAGAAGTTCTGACAACTTTGGGTCTTTCAGCATGATAATATAAAGGAATTTGAGCATGATATTTTGACATAGAGAAAGTTTCTTTCTTAAGAGATGATGGAGTAACTTCAGAAGGTTTAGAATAGCCAATGCCATATATTCCATTTCTGCTTACGCCATAGATCATTGAAGCCATTAAGCTTCTGTCTACGCTTTTAGCCAGGAATCTTTGAAAATATTTTTCATACTTAGATTCATGCTTACTATCAGAGGCATCACAGGCAATTACTTCTTCTAACTTAGCAACTTGATTCTTAAGCACAGAATTAGAATTCATTAAAGCATGGTTATCATTTTTCAAATCATAAATGATTTTCTCATGTTCAGAAGGAGTCTTAGAAGCAGCAGATAAGTCATTTTTCAACTTTTTATGCTTAGACAATAAAGAGTTATACTTATCCATGATATCAGACAAAGCATGTTTCAGTTCAGAGGTTGAGAAAGAAGCGAATACCTCATTTTCATCGTCTGAGTTAGGATCTCCTTCTGATGCTGAGTCAGAGTCAACATCATCCTTTGACACTGCTCCTTTGTCTTTGACAATAGCCATGAGTCCTTGAACTTCACCATCAGAGTCAACATCCTCTGACTCTGATTCGTCAAAAGTCACCATCAGACTTTTCTTTGTCTTGAAATGCTTCTTTGACCTTTTGTCGTTTGATGAGCCTTTGTATTTGCTCTGCCTGTGCTTCCAGATGCAGTTGAGCTTTCTGGATATCAGAGTCAGCTCATCCTCATCAGAATCTTCATAGGCTTCTTCAGATTCTTCTGCTTCTGCTTGGAGAGCCTTAGCCTTTTCAGATTTGGATTTCAAGGCAATAGACTTCTTCTTTTGATCTTGATGTTCGGTACGCTTCAGTTCATGACACTTCAGTATGCTTATGAGTTCTTCCAAACTCATCTGCTCAACATCTCTAGTTAGCTCCAAAGAAGTTATCAAAGGCATCCAGCTTTCTGGAAGGCCTTTCAGAATTCTCATGACATGATCAGCTGTTGTGTAGCTCTTGTTGAGAGGTCTAATTCCAGCAATGAGTAGCTGAAACCTGGAGAACATATCCTCAATGGATTCGTCAGGTTCCATTTGGAAGGATTCATACTGCCTGATCAGGGACAACGCCTTTGTCTCTTTCACCTTTTTGTTTCCTTCATGTGTCATCTTTAAGGAATCAAGGATACACTTAGCGGAATCACGATCAGTAATTTTCTCATATTCTTCATATGAAATGGCACTTTGCAGAATAGCTCTTGATCTGTCATGATCTCTGAACTCCTTCTTTTGATCTTCACTCATCTTCTCCCTTGGGATCTTTACACCATGTTTATCAACAGGAGGGGTGTAACCATCAACAACAAAATCCCAGAGATCATGATCAAAGCCAAGAAAGAAGTTCTTGATTCTGTCTTTCCAGAAATCAAATCTCTGACCATCAAAGATAGGTGGTCTTGCACTGTATTGATATTTGCTTGTAGTAGTGGTGGAATCCATGAGTTTTTCACACTAGCCCGGATCTACTGAACACTGTTAAGTGTGGTATTCAGAACTTGCGCTCTGATACCAATTGAAGGTGTGAAAAATGACTAGAAGGGGGGGTTGAATAGAGTTTTGAATATAAAAACTTTCCCCTTAAGATTTTAAGTAAATCTTTTCGGTTTATCTGAGATAGATGGTGCAGCGGATAAAGATAGAGAGAAGAGAGAAGCACACAAGTATTTTATCCTGGTTCACTTGATGAATCACTCAAGCTAATCCAGTCCACCCGTTAAGGTGATTTCTTCCTTCTTAGAATGAAGGCAATCCACTAATCAGATAATTGTTACAACTGCACTTGAGACCTACAAGTGACTAACAATACACTGACTTAGCTCACACTAAGATTCACTCTCTTAGTCTTCTCTAGGATCCGATCAACCTTGATCTCCTAAAGGAATCACCACTAAGATACACAGATCCTAGTCTTCTTAAGGATACTGACCTACCCGGTCCCTTAAGGAAAATCAAACAATTGTTTGAGGTTGGTGTTTACAAAGGTTTGCTTCTGAATAAGCTGAGTGTAAAGTAAATAAGAACAGATGAAGAAAGTAGAGGCTTGAATCTTTTCTTGTATTGCAGTTCTTGGTTTTTCTCTCTCTTGGTCTTTCTTCTTTTCTTCAGCCTTAAATAGTCCAAGGTGCAAAGGATATTTCTGTTGAGAGAATATGACCGTTGGAGGGCATTTCTAGAACTTCCAGAACCTGCTGTGGCTGAACCTTGGTAGGTAGGCATGTCCTAATAGTACACTGCTCTTGTACTTCTTGATAGTGACATTTGCCTTTAACCATTGACTTCTGATCTGACGACGCTTCAGAGCTTCTGGACCTTCAGATCTTCTGGACCTTCAGAGCCTCTGGTCCTTCAGAGCTTCTGGTCCTTCAGAACCTCTGGACCTTCAGAGCTTCTGGTCTTCAGATCTTCTGATCCTCAGATCTTCTGATCTTCAGATCCTCTGATCTCCAGAGCTTCTGATCTTCAGAACTTCTGATCTTCAGAACTTCTGATCTTCTGGTCTTCAGATCTTCAGAACTTCTGATCTTCAGATCTTCTGATGAATATATCTTCTGGTGTCAGAATCAGAACCTGTTTGTCAAAACACTCAAGACAAACGTTAGAGTATCATAATTGTTCATCCACAAATAAATACTTGTTATCATCAAAACATAGAGTTGTACCACATGACCAAATCTTGATCTTACAATCTCCCCCTTTTTGATGATGACAAAACCATGTATTTTGATGAACAACTCTAAACAAATAAACTGAATACACACAGAGTATAAGGTATCAGAGTTAAAACTTATCCTGATGTGTATAATTTATCTTGCTCCTTCTGAATCCAAGACTCGAGCTTGATTCTGAGCTAAGCTCCCCCTGAATCTAATGCTTAATATCAACCACGTTAGAAGTATCTAGATTCTGAGCTATATTGAAGTATGTGATCAGAGTTAATTGAGTCATAAGATGTATCATAGCATTGAGAGAGATGACATCAATCAGAATGTATCGTTAGAGCATAGAAATTGATCACATAAAGGAGTTGTCAAGATACTATTAGTTCTCCCCCTTTTTGTCATAAGCAAAAAGAATGAAGGTGGAAGAAATACTCCCCCTCATAAGGAATACCAAGGGAAACTTGGCTTCTGAATAGTATAGATTCTGAAGAGAGCAGAGGTTCTGGTGACATCTTCATTCTGGACAAAATTCCATCATCAGATGCTTCAGAATGAGAAGCTATGAACCTACTCTTCTTCTGATGACGCAAGTCAGAAGTTGCAGTAGCATCTTCTGATGTTGTTGCTTCTAGTTTGTCAAGTTCTGAGTCTTTGTTTCTTTCTGAAACAGTCATGCTCATCTCTGCATGCTTTTTCAGCTAGCTTTGACTTGTCAGAGTCAAGCTTATCATTAATTCTAACATGAATAGCGTTCAGAATATCAATAGAGAGGTTCTTATAAAAAACCAATGATTCCTTGACCAAATCTTACTCTACTGATGCCTCCAAGATCAACTTCACCTTCAGGTTCAAGTTTTGGATCTTGGGACATATGCCTTTCTCCCGTCATGTGTTTCCTGCATCCACTGTCCAGGTTCCATGGTTGGAGTTTCGATGGACCTATTGAAGATATCTGCAACATATATAATCTTATCCCTAGGTACCCACTTTCTGGTGTAAGATCAAGGTTTGATCAATGGATGCATCTCTATGTTTTGATGATTACAATTAAGGTTTGTGATGATGAACAATTATGGTACCCTAACGTTTGTCTTTTTAAGATGTGACAAACAAGTTCTGAATCTGACCCAAGCCTATTCGTTCAGAAGAAGAAGAACCAAGGGTTACTAAAAAGAAAGCTCTTTATCCTACCATATTCGTTCTAAACAGTGGCAAATACTTCAGAAGCTCTGAGGTTGGAAGCTCTCAAGAAGTTCTGAAGAACCCAAGTCAGAAGTTATGAAGACCAGATGTTCCAGTGGAACGGTCCAGAAGCAGAAGACTCAAGTTCTGAAGACTTGCAAGAAGTTGTTTCTGAAGACCCAAGCTATTCTAGCTCTGACGATTAGAAGTTCTGAGGAACGTGTTCAGAAGCAGAAGTTGCAAGGTCAGAAGAATCCAAGCTTCAATCTGACGATGATCAGAAGCTTCACCAACGTTCATCTGAAGCTCCTTGATCACAAGTCAACTGGTGAAAGGACAGGTCGCTATCACAGTACAACGTCGTACATGTCTCAGTCTGTCCGCCACCTACCTTGTACAGCCTAGCAGTCTGATATCACAGAATTGCCACTCCAACGGATAAAACCCTAGCAACGGCTACATCACAAGTCTTGGAGTATATAAAGGCTGAAGAAAGAAGAAAGAGATGAAGAAACTTTGCTGAAAATATTCAACATATACGAACCATTCTCTTAGCATTATTTCTTCACTGTTCTTAAACATCTGAGTTTACTATTCGCTTGTTAGAAGCACTTATTGTAAACCCGAAACCTTTTACATCACATTGTAAAGTTCATCAAGAGACCAAGGTTGGTCGGATCTTGAGAGGACTGAATCAAGGCTAATTCAGTATTTAGCTAGTCTTAAGAGGATCGGTAGATCAGCTTCTTAAGAGGATACTAGTGAGAAAATCAGTGTATTGTTAGTCACTTAGCAGGTTGCAAAGTGCAGTTGTAACACTCATTGATTTTAGTGGATTGCCTTCATCAGAAGAAGGAAGAAATCACCTTCACAGGTGGACTGGATTAACTTGAGCTTTTATCTCAAGTGAACCAGGATAAAATACTTGCGTGCTTTACTTCCTATCATTCAGCACTTAGTTTTTATCTTTGAGTTTTGAAAAAGCTTAAAAGTATACCTGTGATTCAAAAACTCTATTCAAACCCCCCCTTTCTAGTGTTTTTCGCACCTTCAATTGGCATCAGAGCTCCGGTTCTGATTTTAACACCTAACAGTGTTCAGTGATCCAGAACCTTGTGTGAAAAACAAACAATGGCCCAAGCCAATACTTCCGCTGACAACAACAACAACAATCAACTCAGAGCACCAAACTTTGATGGTGAAAAGTTTGAGTACTGGAAAGATAGAATAGAGTGTTATTTCCTTGGCACTGACCCAGATCTCTGGGATATGGTCATTGAAGGCTATACTGATCCAGTAGATGCTTCAGGAGTGAAGATCCCCCGTTCTGAAATGACTGACGCTCAGAAGAAGCGTTTCAAGGATCATCACAAGGCGAAGTCTATGCTATTCAGCTCAATATCATATATTGAGTATGAGAAGATCTCTGACAAAGAAACTGCTAAATCCATCTTTGACTCCTTGGTCATGACGCATGAAGGAAATGAAGGGGTCAAGGAAACCAAGGCTCTTGCTCTCATACAACAATATGAGCAGTTTAAGATGGAATCTGGTGAAACCATTGAGGAGATGCACTCAAGGTTTCAAACTCTGATTGCTGGAATCAGAGTGCTAAACAAGGGCTACTCTACTGGTGATCATGTCAAGAAGATTATCAGAAGTTTACCTAAGGAGTGGAGAGCGTTTGTCACTGCCCTGAAACTCTCCAGGAATTTGAACTCGTTGAAGTTAGAAGAACTCGTGAGTCATCTCAGAAGCCATGAGATTGAACTCAAAGGGGACAAGCCTCAGAAGAAAGACAAGTCTATTGCTCTTAAGTCAAAGTCTGACAAAGCGAAAGCTTATCAGGCAGAAGAAGAAGATTCCTATGAAGAGCTATCAGATGCGTCTGGTGATGAAGAACTATCTCTTTTCACAAAGAGATTAAGCAAACTCTGGAAGAACAGACACAACAAAGGCAAAGGACCAAAGAAAAGTTCAGGAAGATATGAATCTTCATCTGGTCAGAAGAAATCATCTGGAAAGGAAGTCACTTGCTTCGAGTGCAAGGAATCTGGACACTACAAAAGTGACTGTCCCAAGTTAAAGAAGGACAAGAGACCAAGAAAAGTTTTCAAGAAGAAGGCTCTCATAACCTTTGATGCAACTGATTCCGATGAAGCTGAGTCAGAAGAAGATGAAGCTGTGGAGGCTCTGATGGCTACCACCAGCAGAGGTGCTGAAGCTTCAGAAGATGACTCAGACTCTGACAATGACGATGAGGTATTCTCTAACTTTTCTATATCTGAGCTAAGAACTGCCTTATCTGAAATAATGAAGAAACATGATGTTCTGCTAAATAAGCACAAAGAGCTTAAAAGGAAATATGCTGTTAAAACCAGTTCTTCAGAAGCTCATGAGAAATCAGTCTCTGAACTCATGGAAGAAAACTATACTCTTGTTAATGATAATGCTGTTCTTCGTGCTAAAAATGATGTGCTAGAAGACCAACTTGCATCATCTGATGTTAAGTATGAGACAAAATATGAGAAAGCGTTTCAAAAGTTCCTTGCAAAGGGCATAGACAGAAGTCTTATGGCTTCAATGATCTATGGCATGAGCTGAAATGGGAACAGCGGCCTTAGCTACTTTCAATCCATGAAAGATGAGTCAACTGAGCCCAAACGCGAACCTTTGCATAAGCATTTCGTTCCCGCTGGCACTGTCATTCCATAAAAGGTTACACCAAAGGTGGTGAAACCAAAGGGAAAGTTTAAACTTGACATGTCTAAATATTATACTCAAGTTCCTCTGCATTATCCTCCTGTTGCACCCAAAGTTCCAAGAACTTCTGGGAAAACTAACAAGAAAGGACCCAAGATATGGGTACCTAAAGCAAAAATTATTCCTGTTGCAGACATCTTATGCAGCTCAGTTAAGACACCTGTCATGGTACCTGGACAGTGGATGCTCGCGACACATGACGGGCACAAGGTCTATATTCCAAGAACTGACACCGCTTAAGTCAGGAGGAGATGTTGGCTTTGGAGGAAACCAGAAGGGAAAAATCATTGGAAAAGGTTCCATAGGAGATGGAAAAATTCCAGTCATCAATGATGTACTTCTGGTGGAAGGATTATTTCACAACTTGCTCTCCATAAGCCAAATTGCTGACAAAGGTTACGATGTGATCTTCAACCAAACCGGATGCAAAGCTGTTAGTCAAACAGATGGATCTGTTTTGTTTTCTGGGAAGAGGAAAAATGATATTTACAAAATCAGATCTTCTGAACTGCTATCTCAGAAGGTCAAGTGTCTCATGTCAGTTAATGATGAGCAGTGGATCTGGCACAGACGCCTAGGGCATGCCAGCCTCAGGAAAATTTCTCAACTTAGCAAGCTAAATCTCGTCAGAGGATTGCCTCGTCTGAAGTATTCATCAGAGGCTCTATGTGAAGCTTGTCAGAAGGGAAAATTCACCAAGAAGCCATTCAAAGAAAAGAATGTGGTATCTACAACAAGACCCCTTGAGCTACTTCACATTGATCTCTTTGGACCAGTGAAGACTGAATCCATTGGAGGAAAAAAGTATGGGTTAGTCATTGTAGATGACTACAGCAGGTGGACATGGGTAAAGTTCCTAAGGCATAAAGATGAAACACACACTATGTTTACCAACTTCATCACTCAAGTTCAGAAGGAGTTCCAAACTTCAGTGATCACTGTCAGAAGTGATCATGGTGGAGAATTTGAGAACAAAGCTTTTGAAGAATTGTTCAACTCTCAAGGAATCTCTCATAACTTCTCCTGTCCTCGCACTCCTCAACAAAATGGAGTAGTTGAAAGAAAGAATAGAACTCTTCAGGAGATGGCTCGCACCATGATGCAAGAATCAAGTATGGTCAAGCACTTCTGGGCAGAAGCAATCAACACTGCATGCTACATCCAGAACAGAATCTCCATTAGACCAATTCTGGAGAAAACTCCTTATGAGCTATGCAAAGGAAGACAACCTGATATCTCTTACTTCCATCCTTTTGGAAGCTGTTGCTACATGCTCAACACTAAGGAGCAATTGGGTAAATTCGATTCCAAAGCTTTAAAATGTTACTTTCTTGGTTATTCTGAAAGATCTAAAGGTTTTAGAATTTATAATATTATTCATCAAACTGTTGAGGAATCTATCCAGATTAGATTTGATGATAAGCTTGGCTCAGAAAAGTCAAAGCTGTTTGAAAGATTTGCAGATTTAAGCATTGATTGTTTAGAAGCAAATCAACCAACGAAAAGCCCAGAGGATGTTGCTCCAGCGGCAGAAGCATCTGAAGATGCTCCAACTACTTCTGATCAACTTCAGAAGAAGAAAAGAATAGTTGCCTCTCATCCAGAAGAACTGATCATTGGCAACAAAGATGCTCCCGTCAGAACCAGGTCTATGCTCAAACCTTCAGAAGAGACTCTTCTGAGTCTGAAGGGACTTGTATCTCTCATTGAGCCAAAATCAGTTGATGAAGCTCTTGAAGACAAATGCTGGGTTCAAGCAATGCAAGAAGAGCTAGATCAGTTCACTAAGAATGATGTATGGACCTTAATGCCTAAACCCAAGGGTTTCCATGTCATAGGAACCAAGTGGGTATTCAGAAACAAGCTGAATGAAAAAGGAGAAGTAACAAGAAACAAGGCGAGACTGGTGGCTCAAGGCTACAGTCAACAAGAGGGAATTGATTACACTGAGACCTTTGCTCCTGTAGCAAGGCTTGAAGCTATAAGGCTACTGATTTCCTTCTCAGTAAATCACAACATCACTCTCCATCAGATGGACGTCAAAAGTGCCTTCCTAAATGGCTACATTTCAGAAGAAGTGTATGTCAAGCAACCTCCTGGTTTTGAAGATGACAAATATCCAAAGCATGTCTACAAGCTCAAGAAGTCACTCTATGGATTGAAACAAGCTCCCAGAGCGTGGTACGAAAGGCTCAGCTCCTTTCTTCTACAGAATGAGTTTGTAAGGGGTAAAGGTGACAATACTCTTTTCTGCAGAACCTATAAGAAAGACATTCTTATAGTTCAGATTTATGTTGATGATATCATTTTTGGTTCTACTAATCCCTCCTTGTGCAAGGAATTTTCTAAGTTAATGCAGGCTGAATTTGAAATGAGCATGATGGGAGAACTTAAATACTTCCTGGGAATTCAAATATGTAAATTCAGGTTCCCTCTGATCCGATTGTCCTGCACAATGCTGGGACGAGAGGTTCGAAAACTACTTTACAGTAAAACAAAACTTAACAGCAGAAACAATAACACACAGTAATTGTTAACCCAGTTCAGTGAAAACTTTCACCTACGTCTGGAGGGTTTGCACCCAAAGAAAGGAAATCCACTATCTCAAGATTCAGGAATTACAGACACTCATGAACAACTCAGTTCATAGTTCACTTCCTAATCTACCCAGTGTATTTCTACTTAGAATCTCAACCTAAGTATGAGAGCCCTTCTCACTTTCTCTCAACCACTGCCACAGTGATTGGTTAACACAATAAACAAGTAGAGTTTGAACGCAATCAAACACACAGAATCTCTCTTTGCTTTATAGAATCAGTGAGCAAAGACAGATTCACAACCAACAAAGGACAAAGCACAATTAACAAACCCTAAAACACTCGATCTCTCTCTCTATCAGCTTCGACACCTTCATGTTTTAGGTCTTCATCCTTTTATAGACTTCAGCAGCGGTAGCATGGGCTTTAGGGTTGGCACGGGCTGAAGAAACAGATTGCAGTAACAGCAATTCAAAACGCAATCTTGATAGATTCGGTTTCTTATTGCACAAGTAAAGATAGAAACCAATCTTTTAACAAAGATTGTTTCAACAAATAACAACCCAACAAATAAACCCTTCTGGAATAGCTACTTGCTCCTCAAGTAACTCAAAAACATATCTTCAGTAAATCTTCAGAGGGCCCACAACAGAAACACAAGCTGAGGACTGATGCCCTAGCTTCACGAGATCAGATGCCACGGCATCTGCTTCGACAATCGGTTGTTTTGAAAAAATGCATGGCAACATGTTCCAACAATCTCCCCCTTTGTCAAATTTTGTCTAAAACAACTCACAATCTGAGAGGATAAAAACAAGAGAAACAATTCTCCCCCTTAGTCAGAGCTCCCCCTCAAACTGATGCATCTACACAACCAACTACCATACTTCAGAAGGCATAGTCGGAACATACCACTTAGCAGCACAAACACACAACCTGAAGTACAATCAGCCTTAGCACATGATGACACCAAAATAGATCAGCTTGAACATCATCGTATCAGCAATACTACCATCAGAAGCTGACAGCACATGATCAGAAGTACTACTATCAGAAGTAACGTTTCAGAAGTAACGTTTCAGAAGTAATTGCCATCGGGAAAAAAAATACTGCTATCAGAACATGCCTCTTGAAACAAACATAGCCATTGTCTTGAACTTGTCTTCAAATTAAACAAACCAAAGCTAACACTATCAGAGCTAACACGATCAGAAGCAACTTCACAGTAGAAACAAAAAACATTACAGCAGATAGAATCTTTAATCCAACTAACTACTCCCCTTTTTTAGCACAAATTTGCAAAGGGTGCATCCAAAAACAAAAGAAAATAGCACAAGATCAGAGCAAACTAGTCTTCAGAACTTGACTCCTCTCCAGACCCTTCTGCACTTTCTTCAGAACCTTCCACCTCTTCATTACCCGCTTTCTGAGCAGCTGTAGCAGCAGCACTGTGCTCACCACCTTGACATTCTTCTTCTTGAAGCTTGTGTAGCAACGCATCAACTTTGAGCTTCCTGGCAGTACTCACCCTGATTGTCTCCTGCAAAGCCTTGGAGACTTCCAGTAATTCAGCAATTATGGCCTTAGTGCCAGATTCAGTCACAGGAGGAGCAGATGTTCTGCTGGTTGGTAAAGCAATGTCTAGCACATGTGGCTCCAGAAACAAACGTTGATCCAAAGTGATTGGAACACCACGAGACATAGCCACATCATCAGCCCTGAGAATCTGAGGATGTTGCTTTAGTATGATCTCAGTAAGAAGTGAAGGAAATGACACAGGCAGCTTCACAGCACAAGTATCAGCATGCTTCAATGTTTGCTCAAACACGAAAGTTCCAAAATCAAAAGCAATAGACTTGCCAATCCTGTAGATCAACTTGGCAAGCGTTGCAGAAACACCAGAGGTATGCTGAGTAGGAACCCAATTCACAGCACCAATCCTGTTAAGAATAGCATACTTCACACTGAGATTTCCAGTAGACAACAACTTCTTGTTGGGCCACTTCTTCACATGACCTGCAGTAAGCTCCTTGGCAACATCATCCATGGACACTTCTTCATCAACAAATTCAATAGCACTTCTGCAAAGTGCTTGATTGATCACAGCAGGTGAGAACATCACACATTCAGCCCGCACATAGACTTTCCTGAATTCTGTACTATCATGAAGTCCTACATCAACAGAGAGATTTACCAAGAACTCTCTCACAAGCTTCTCATAGCACCTTCCAACATTCTGAATAGTCTTCATCAGACCTGCTTTCTCAATTAGTGCAATTACATCTCTGCATTCAAGAACATCAGAACCAACTTCCCTCTCCTTGGCCATTCTCCTCTTGCAAACAAACTTCCACTTCTGAACATTCTCTTCTAAGTGGAAAGACACTCTATCAATAGGAACAGCAGGAACATTTTGAGGAATACGCTTACCAGAAAACTTCTTTTTCTCAGAAGATCGAATGTCCTGGACATCGACTTCAACATCTAACTCAGAGTCTTCAACTGGAATCTTCCTCTTCTTCTTCTCACTGGGAGTCTTGTCTTCCTTTTGCTTTCCCTTACTCTTCACACTGGCCTGTCGTAACTTGTAGGTTATAGGTGAAGACTTGGATTTCTTTGATGGTGTAGGAGTGACTTCAGAAGAAGAACCCCTTCTTTTCTTCTTCATCCTCGCAGCAACACTATCAGCAAATGACTCAGTTAAAGGAACACCATCAGAACCATCATCAGAGATGTCCTGAACAGAGGCTGGAGCCTGGATTGGCTCTTCAGAATTGATATCCTCAGAGTTACCATTCTTAGGATCAGCATCCTTCGAAGAGGATGAAACAGAGATATCAGGCAGGGCAGCATCGCCTGAATCTTCATGAGCAGTGGAATCCTTTCCAGGATTTTCTTGAGCAGAACTTTCCTTAGACCCAGATGTCTCAACATCAGGCACAACATCAGGGGGCGATTTCACAGGAGAATCTTCATCATTGATTTCCTCTTTGTCAGGAACATCCTCAAGGATAGGAACATTTGGGGTTTTGCTGTTCTTGACCTGTGATTTGTAGACCTTACACGTTGGGTTTCTTGATCTCATCTTCTTGGGGGCTTTCTTGGACACAGAAGATGGTTGAGAAGAATCACTCTTCAAACCCATACACTTGACTCCTTTAGCAGTTCTTTCAATCTTGGCCTTGACAGATTCCTTCTTTCCTGAACTTTGAGACATGATGAATCGAGAGCAATTACAAACAGAGTACAGAACAACGAAACAGAATTGCAAATGTGAGATGATGAGTCTGGAAGAAGATAGATGCACAAGCGGTTGAGAAAACACAATTTGCCCGTTGGAGATAGTTATAGGATGAGTGAACCACAAGGCAATCTTTTCTCTGCTGATGTCACAACGGCAGTTAATGATGACCAAAAATAAACTAGCCGTTAACACAAGGGAACACGCTGATTGCTATGCATCAGAAAAACAAATCCCTAGACTGCCTCTTAATTTTTCAAAAGTGATTGCATCAAGGGGTTTTGTGAAAATATCAGCCAATTGCTTGTCAGTTGTAACATGCTCCAAATTGACAATTTTATCCTCCACCAAGTCTCTAATAAAATGATGTCTAATGTCAATATGCTTGGTCCTGCTATGCTGTATGGGATTCTTGGAAATATTGATTGCACTAAGATTGTCGCAATACAATGTCATGACATCCTATTCAACATCATACTCCTTCAACATTTGCTTCATCCAAATGAGTTGAGTACAACTACTTCCAGCTGCAATATACTCTGCTTCAGCTGTAGACAATGAGACACAATTCTGCTTCTTGCTAAACCATGAAATCAGATTATTCCCTAGGAAGAAACATCCACCAGATGTGCTCTTTCTATCATCTGCACTACCTGCCCAATCTGCATCACAAAAACCAACTAAAGAGGAATTTGTATCATGAGTATAGAGAATACCATAGTCACTTGTGCCATTGATGTACTTGATAATTCTCTTGACTTGTAGCAGATGACTGGCTTTAGGAGCTGCTTGATATCTAGCACAAACTCCGACAGAAAATGTGATGTCTGGTCTGCTAGCAGTGAGATACAACAAGCTTCCAATCATGCTTCTATAGAGACTTTGATCAACATCTTCCCCCTGCTCATCCTTGGAAAGTTTGATGTGTGTAGCAGCAGGAGTTCTCTTGTGACCAGCCTTTTCAAGGCCAAACTTCTTGACTAATCCTTTAGCATACTTACTCTGTGATATGAACATAGAATCCTCCATTTGTTTGACTTGTAGTCCTAGAAAATAATTCAATTCACCAACTAGGCTCATCTCAAATTCAGATTTCATTTGTCGAACGAACTGCTCCACCATTGAGTTTGACATTCCTCCAAAGACAATGTCATCCACATAAATCTGTGCTATCATGAGCTTACCTTTGTCATTCTTCACAAACAAAGTTTTATCAATTCCACCCTTACTGTAACCATTGCTTACAAGGAATTCAGTTAACCTTTCATACCAAGCCCTAGGTGCTTGCTTCAAGCCATACAAGGCCTTCCTCAACTTGTACACATGATCTGGATGATGTGGATCTGTAAATCCTTTAGGTTGTTCAACATAAACTTCTTCACTCAAATAGCCATTCAGAAAAGCACTCTTCACATCCATCTGATAAAGTCTGAACTTCAAGAGACAAGCAACACCTAACAGGAGTCTTATAGATTCCAGTCTAGCTACTGGAGCAAAGGTTTCATCAAAATCAACTCCTTCTATCTGAGTATATCCTTGAGCAACTAGCCTTGCTTTATTCCTTGTAACTGTTCCAGTTTCATCTGATTTGTTCTTGAAGATCCACTTAGTGCCAATGATGTTTACTTCTTCAGGTCTAGGCACTAACTCCCACACTTCATTTCTTCTGAACTGCTCTAGCTCCTCTTGCATAGCATTTATCCAGTATTCATCAGTGAGAGCTTCATTAACATTCTTGGGTTCTATCTTAGAGATGAAACAACTGTGAGCAATTATACTTCTGGATCTGATAGTCACCCCTTCTTGAAGATTACCAATAATGTTTTCTTGAGGATGATTCTTCTGAACCCTGATTGATGGAGCTTTGTTTGATGTGATATCTTTGTCTTCCTTTTCATCAGCACTTGTTTCTGACTCATTGTCGAGGGCGGTTGCTGAAGCATCGGCTGGAACATCAGCACCATCATCATCTTCATTCAAAACTGTTTCTTCCTTCTTGCTTGGTTCATCATCCACAGTCACATTCACAGATTCCATCATGGTCCTTGTGCGAGAGTTAAAAACTCTATAAGCTTTGCTGTTCATAGAATACCCCATGAAAATACCTTCATCACTTCTAGGATCAAGCTTCCTCTTAGGATCACGGTCTGCAAGGATATAACATTTACTTCCAAATATGTGAAAGTATTTTACAGACGGCTTTCTACCTTTCCATAGCTCATACTGTGTAGAGGATGTCCCTGCCCTGATGGTGACTCTATTATGTATGTAACAAGCAGTACTCATAGCTTCAGTCCAGAACTGGTGTGGAATCTTCTTAGCATGTAACATTACTCTAGCTGATTCCTGGAGAGTTCTATTTTTCCTTTCAACTATTCCATTCTGCTGTGGAGTGATGGGGGCAGAAAATTCATGGCTAATACCTTTTGTTCCACAGAACTCCAAGAATTTTGAATTCTCAAACTCCCTTCCATGATCACTTCTGATTCTCACAATCACACAGTCCTTCTCATTTTGAAGTCTCATACATAGATTCTTGAATATTTCAAAAGTCTCTGATTTTTCTCTCATAAATTCAACCCATGTATACCTTGAAAAATCATCTACACAGACAAACACATACCTTTTTCCTCCCAAGCTTTCAACCTGCATGGGACCCATGAGATCCATGTGAAGCAATTCCAGAACCTTTGTCGTGGTCTGATGCTGGAGCATCTTGTGTGGCACCTTGGTTTGCTTACCAATCTGACATTCTCCACATAGCTTTCCTTCTCCCAAGCTCAAATTGGGCAATCCCCTTATTGCTTCATCTGCAAGAATCTTTTGCATGCTCCTGTAGTTGAGATGTCCTAGTCTTTGATGCCATACATTCACCTCATCTTCTTTAGTTAACAAACATCTGGAAACATGAGCTTTTTCTTCTGATGTCCACATATAACAGTTGTCTTTTGATCTGAGTCCTCTCATCACAACTTTCTCATCATCAGTGGTCACAACACATTCTATCTTATTGAACTTCACATCATATCCTTGATCACACAGTTGACTTATGCTGATTAGGTTGGCTGTTAAACCATTCACAAGTAACACATTGTTCAAGTTAGGAGATTTTGTGCTAACAAGTTTTCCTACTCCCTTGATCTTTCCTTTAGCTCCATCTCCAAAAGTAACATAGTTGGTGGAGTGACTTCTGACATCTTGCAAGAAGCTCTTGTTTCCTGTCATGTGCTTTGAGCAGCCACTATCAAAATATCAATCTTCCTTTGATGATGCTCTGAAGGACGTGTAGGCTACCTGACATCTGACTTCACCCTTGGGCTTCCATTGCTTCCTCATCTGAACAGGCTTTTTCTCGTGCATCTGAGGATAACCATATAACCTGTAACAGTAGGGCTTTATATGACCATTCTTACCACAGTAGTGACACTTCCAAGGTACAGTTTTGTCAATCTTAAGCTGGGGTTTCACATGCAGAGGTACATGTCGAGGCAATGAATCTGACAACTGATAATTTCTGGGCTTCTTGAATTCAGTTTGTTTTGCAGCAGACACAAACTTCTTTGAACCTTTCTGATTTTCTTTGTTTGCTGTTTTATGGTCAAAGCCAATTCCCTTCAGACTCCCTCCTTGCTTGCTAGTTTCTTTCAGAATTTCATCAAGCATATCAGAACCACTGTTCAACATTCTAACAGATTTGTGAGTAGCTTCAAGCTTTCTTGTCAGAGTTGCCACTTCCTCTTGAAGTCCTGCATTGATCAACACTAGATTAGCCTTTTCAATAACATCAGCATTATTAAACTTACTTTGTCATTCCTCCAGATCTTCCTTCAGCTTTGTGCTGAGCTCTTTCAGTCTTTCATTCTGAGAAACAAGTTGTTCTATCTCACTTTGCTTTTCTCTCACAAGTTTACATGCTTCTTCCCACTTGATGTGTAGCAGCTTGTAAGTCTCAGCCAGTTCCTCATCTGTAATGTCCTCATCACTTGTATCAGACTCATAGATGGTTCCAGAGAAAGCATTGACTTTGTTTGCAGATATCTCCTCCTCATCTTCAGTGTCTTCATCTGACCAAGTTACCATCATACCTTTCTTCTGCTTCTTTAGATAGGTGGCGCATTCAGACCTGATATGACCATATCCTTCACATTCATGACACTGCACTCCTTTATTCTGACCAGATCTTTCTTCTTCTTTGGTCTTCCTCTTTGAATTAGAAGGCTTGGGTTTGTTATCGAACTTCATGTCCTGGACATTAGGCCTGGTTCTTTTGTCAATTTTTCTCAATGCTCTGTTGAATTTTCTTGCTAGCATGGCCAGAGCCTCTGAAAGATTTTCACCCTCACAATCTTCATCATCACCTTCATCAGTGTTTGACACAAAAGCAATACTCTTATTCTTCTTCTCAGATTTTCCACTCAGTTTCAACTCAAATGTCTGCAAAGAGCCAATAAGTTCATCAACCTTCATGTTCTCGATGTCTTGAGCCTCCTCAATTGCAGTGACCTTCATAGCAAACTTCTGAGGAAGAGATCTCAAAATCTTTCTTACAAGCTTCTCATCTGACATAGGTTCTCCCAAAGCAAATGAAGCATTAGACAAGTCACGGACACGCATGTGGAATTCTGAAATAGTCTCTTCTTCAGTCATCATCAAATTTTCAAATTGAGTAGTAAGCATCTGAAGCCTTGACATCCTTACTCGAGTAGTTCCTTCATGTGCAGTTTTTTAGAATTTCCCAAGCATCCTTTGCCACAGTACACGTATTGATCAGCCTAAACATATTCTTGTCAACTCTATTAAAGATAGCATTTAGAGCCTTTGAATTTCCAAGAGCAGCTTCATCTTCAACACTGGTCCATTCTTCTTCAGGTTTTTCCACAACAGTAGTAGAGGTGCCTTCAACCTCAGCCTTAGTGGGGTGCTTCCAACCCTTGACAATAGCTTTCCAAGTCTTGTTGTCAATTGATTTGAGAAAGGCTGTCATGCGAACCTTCCAGTAGTCATAGTTAGTACCATCCAGAATGGGTGGCCTATTGACTGATCCTCCCTCCTTGTTATCCATGAGAACTTGAATCAAACTCCCTGGAGCTCACCCAACCAGAACAGGGTGCCTGCTCTGATGCCAATTGTAAATTCAGGTTCCCTCTGATCCGATTGTCCTGCACAATGCTGGGACGAGAGGTTCGACAACTACTTTACAGTAAAACAAAACTTAACAGCAGAAACAATAACACACAGTAATTGTTAACCCAGTTCAGTGAAAACTTTCACCTACGTCTGGAGGGTTTGCACCCAAAGAAAGGAAATCCACTATCTCAAGATTCAGGAATTACAGACACTCATGAACAACTCAGTTCATAGTTCACTTCCTAATCTACCCAGTGTATTTCTACTTAGAATCTCAACCTAAGTATGAGAGCCCCTCTCACTTTCTCTCAATCACTGCCACAGTGATTGGTTAACACAATAAACAAGTAGAGTTTGAACGCAATCAAACACACAGAATCTCTCTTTGCTTTATAGAATCAGTGAGCAAAGACAGATTCACAACCAACAAAGGACAAAGCACAATTAACAAACCCTAAAACACTCGATCTCTCTCTATCAGCTTCGACACCTTCATGTTTTAGGTCTTCATCCTTTTATAGACTTCAGCAGCGGTAGCATGGGCTTTAGGGTTGGCACGGGCTGAAGAAATAGATTGCAGTAACAGCAATTCAAAACGCAATCTTGATAGATTCGGTTTCTTATTGCACAAGTAAAGATAGAAACCAATCTTTTAACAAAGATTGTTTCAACAAATAACAACCCAACAAATAAACCCTTCTGGAATAGCTACTTGCTCCTCAAGTAACTCAAAAACATATCTTCAGTAAATCTTCAGAGGGCCCACAACAGAAACACAAGCTGAGGACTGATGCCCTAGCTTCACGAGATCAGATGCCACGGCATCTGCTTCGACAATCGGTTGTTTTGACAAAATGCATGGCAACATGTTCCAACAAAATAGATCAACGACCAGGAGTCACCTATATCCATCAGAAGAAGTACACCTTGGAACTTCTGAAGAAGTTCAACATGAATGACTGCAACATCTCTAAGACTCCAATGCATCCCACATGCATTCTTGAGAAAGAGGAAGTTTCCTCTAAGGTTTGTCATAAGCTCTATCGTGGAATGATAGGTTCTCTCCTTTACTTAACTGCCTCTAGACCTGATATATTGTTTAGTGTGCATCTCTGTGCTAGATTCCAATCAGATCCTAGAGAGACTCACTTAACTGCTGTTAAGAGGATCCTCAAATATCTGAAAGGAACAACTAACCTTGGCTTGATGTATAGAAAAACATCTGAGTATACACTTTCAGGTTTTTGTGATGCTGACTTTGCTGGAGATAGAGTGGAAAGGAAAAGCACTTCTGGAAGCTTCCATTTCCTTGGATCTAATCTTGTCACATGGTCTAGCAAGAGACAGAACACAATTGCTTTATCAACTGCTGAAGCAGAGTATGTCTCAGCTGCCACATGCTGTACACAAACCATATGGATGAAGAACCATCTGGAGGATTATGGTTTGTCTATGAAGAAGGTTCCTATTTATTGTGACAACACAGCTGCTATCTCACTCAGCAAGAACCCAATTCTACACTCAAGAGCAAAGCATATAGAGGTAAAGTATCATTATATTCGTGATCATGTTCAGAAGGGCACTCTATCATTAGAGTATGTTGATACTGACCATCAGTGGGCAGATATTTTCACTAAGCCCTTAGCAGAAGATAGGTTTTTATTTATTCTTGAAAACCTGAACATGGATTTTTGTCCAGAGTAAGGTTTTCTTCAGAACCTCTGACCATGGTACCTCTGAAGTCATCAGATGTTACCTCTTTCAGAAGTTACCCGGTCAGAAGCACTTAACCCACTGGTTAAACTTATGTGGTTGGCAACAATACACGTGTCACTTCATTTGTGCCATAGTTCCTTGAGTCGCGTGGTATATCTGCTATAATGATGATGCCTATTCTCCTCTACTATGCTATTTTCAGACTATCTATTTTATAACCGTTGATTTTGCCTTTAATTTCTTAAAACTGTCAACGGTTACCATTAAACCCACTATATGCACTGTCACACACGATCTTCCACTCACTTACACTTACGGTTTTGAAACTCTTCGTGTGCATTGCATTCATTCATACTCCTCCCTCCAACATTTCCCCTTTCTCTCTGAACCCTAAACCTCATTCTCTGAGAATCATGGGCAAATCGAGGAAACCCAAGGTAAATGTTTCTACCTCTTCCAAACAAACTACCGAAGAACAAGAGAATCAAAGATTTGAAGAAGCACAGAAGTTACTTGTGTCAAGAAAGTAGAAGAACTGAATGTGTGCTGTGAAGCAAGAGTTGATTTTGACAATCTGGCTGAACATGGGTTCGACATAAGGGATCAAGTCAACCTGCAAGGGTGGTCTGGATACTTCAACAGGCTCTATGGTCCGATCTATCACAAATTGGTTGTCGAGTTCTGGAAGAACGCAGTTTGCAACGACTATTACGTCGTCTCTCATGTGCTGGACAAGAAAATTGTGATCTCTGAAGAATCCATTGCAAAGCTGCTGGGTATGGAGTTCCAGCAAGGAAAAAGGATTAAAAATGTTGATGCAAACGTTGCTGGGATGAGGACCGTGGTCAACAAGGAGCTTTATGATAACAGGTCTTACGAGAAAACCAAGTATAACATTAAGGACTTGAAGTCTCAGATGAAGATTTGGCAGAAGATCTTCATTCACTGCATTCACCCCAGAACTGGAGGAACTGATTACCTGAATGCCACTCAAAAGGTAATTATGTACTACATTTCAATAGGTGAGCCTATATGTCTGTCATTCCTTCTTTTCAATTATCTGAAGGAATGTGTTGAGAAATCAAGGACCACAACTGGTTCTGAGAACAAGAGGTTCATTTCTTACATTCCGTATGGAAGGCTGCTGCAGATATCTTCGTCCAGAATAAGCTTGTCAAGACTCTGTCAGACATTGGACTTCATGAAGATCTGGCCATGTCTATTGGCGATGCTCTCAATGGTACAAAGTTGAAGAAAATGCAGATCATTGAGAAAGTTCAAGTTGCTCCCAGAGAAGACACTTCTGATGAAGTTCGTCAGAGGAACTACCCTATTAATGATTTTCCTCTTTGGTCCAAGAAGGACAATCCAGCTTGCATTCTTGAATATGTAAGGATGTGATGACCATATTTTAGTAGTGTTTTTAGGGTCATTTCTTTGCTTATTTTGAGTCTTTTTGTGGAGTCTCATGTAGTGTTTCATGCATTCTCATGCATTTTTATCTTTCTTTGTGTCTTTGCTTTGTTTTAGTAATTTTGTGGTTTTATAGGGACTTTTCTTGCATTATAAGTAACTTTAGGACTTGCATGTGTTCCCTTTGATAATTGAGGCCCCTCTTTGCTAACAAAGCTCTTTGAGCTTCTGGATTTTCCTTGCCTTGTGTTTCAAGTTTTCAGATCAATAACTGAAGGAGAAGGAAGGTCAAGAGGCTTGGGATTAATGGAAGACTTGATGGAGCTTGAAGAGAAGTTATGAAAGAAGTCAAAAAGCCTTTTCCAGCGAGTACGAGCGCCTAGGCGCTTGGAATGGGCGCCTAGGCGCTAGGCATAATTTTTGGGGCATCTGGGGAGAGCGCCTATGCGCTTATAACCAGCGCCTAGGCGCCAATTGCCTTCCAGAGGCATGTTTTTGGGCTGGAATTGGCGCTCAGGCGCTCTGAATTGGCGCCTGAGCGCCCAGACTCGTTTGTTTTGCCTATAAATTGGTTTTTAGGCATTTCTCTTGGAACCTTTTGTCAAATTCACATATTGTAATAAGGTAGAAGATAGGGTTTTAGTTCTGGAGCTTGAGGAGCTTTCTCTAAGTCTCATGATCCAGGTTTTATCCTTATTTTCTTGTATGGATTTCATAGCCATGCTTGGCTAAACACCTTTTTGCTTTGGGTTCCTTGTAAGACTCTTGATGTTTTAATCTTATTTCCTTTTTCTTCACATGAATCTTCTGAGTAAACCCTTGAATTCCATATCTATGCTTTATGTTTCAAGTTAGATCATGAGCTAGCTTTATGCTTTTCTATAATATAATGGAAATTTGTTATAGATTAGGGACATGATATGGGATTACCTCTTCTATGCTTGCTACTAGGAATAGAGTAGGGGTTGGGGTTTGTTGGCCTGAATTGCATGCTTAGTGCCTTTAGCAAATGTTTAGGTTGTCAAGGAATTGAACCTATCTTTTGACTTTAGAGGATTGTCTATACAAGGCATTGATAGATGATTACATAGGCTATAACATCGAGGAGAGACTCAGAATTTTTGTGGGAAGAATAGGTTAATTTAAAACTGATTTAGTTAAGCAAGAACCCAAGGCAAGATCACCATTGTTATCACACACTTACATTTCTTAAGTTTGTCACTCAATCACTTGAATAATCAATCATTAAAACTGAATTTTATTTGCTTTCCAACCTTGAACTTGATTCTTAAATCGAATTCGCATTCCAATTCCCTGTGGTTCGATAAATTAAAACCGGGTAGATTCTGTACACTTGCAGAAGAACCAACAGGATGCTCAGAAGACAAGGAGATCCTATCACTCTTGCAGAATTTGTCAATAAACTTCCTGAAAGTCCTCCTAAGTTGGCAACAAGGAAATCAAGGAGGGCAACAAGCAGCAAGCCTTCAGATCCTAAGGGCAAAGGGATTCTGACAGAGGAACCTGCAAAGAAGAAAGTTGCATCCAAGATTGTGATCATTAGGGAACCCTCTCCTGAAAGACCTTCTAAGAGAACCTCAGTTCAATCACGTCAAGTATCTGAATCTGAAAGTTCTGAAGACTCATAGGAAGACTCCTCAAGTGAAGAGACTGAGGATGATGATGTTCCTCTAGCCAAGAGAAGAAAAGTTATTCTTGAAGAAGAAGATGAGCAGGATGACCATGAGACCATCCAGAATGTGCTTTAGGGTATAAGGGAATCCTCAGAAGCTGAAGAATCCACAGACTCTGACGAAGTACACTTGGTGAGGAGAAGGAAACTGCCTCTGAAAGGTCCACTTCAGCAGAAAGAGGCAGAATCACAGCAGGCATCTGACCCTGCTTCAGAAGCACAAAGGGAAAGAAGATCAAAACGCACTTCTGATCCTGCCAGGGCTGCACAACTCACCAGACCCACATCCATCAGAAGTCCAAGTAAGGTAATTACTGAAAGCATTAACTCTGATTCTGCTTTAGTAGTTATACCTAAACAACCCCTGCCTATATCTACCTCCATGCCTACCTCAAACCAAACAGCACCCACTCAACCTGAAACACAAGCTGAAACACAAGCTCCTAAATCAACCATCCAAACAGCTACCACAGCCATCCCTTCCATTCCAATCCACACCTTTTCCACATCTACCACAACTGCACCTGTACCTCCCTTCAATCCCTTCACCCGAGGTATTGTTCAAAGTGAGGCTACCCTGAGAACCTTGGCTCAACAATTCACTCCCAAGCCTGCATCCACTTCACACACCTTCCTCATAACCCAGACTGGTGAGATCCCTGCTGAGACAGAAAAGGAGGATGATGATGTTCAGATCCTTGTACAACCTTCCCTCCACTTCCAAGCCTTGAATCTCTCACTTCTATCATGCATGCATTCATTTATTATGACTGAATTTAATTCATGTTGACTGTGTTAACTTCTTATTCTCTGATTCAATGCACCGTCCATTTAGTAACTCACATGCTTTTATGATTGATAAGTTTTATGCATGTTTTTCTGTTACTTTTCTTCTTTATATTCACTGCGTTCATCTTCTCCTTCACCACTCAATCCCATTCTCCTCCATTCATCTCCATTCTCCTCTCTTCTACATCAAAATGACTACTGTCGATTTGATTTCTGGACTCAAGACTATGGTATTCGACCAAGTCTTTCCATGGAGTGTCAATCTATCTTCTTCTCAGATCTCTCACGCTCTTGAGAAGATTGAGACCCTTCTGAAATGCTGGCTCACTTCTCATCAGACTCACTGTCTTCAGAACCTTCAAGAAGTTCTGAATGACCTCCTCCGTCTGACCACTCGCCGGAAGGACGTTGAAGATCAGCTCCAGGGCATTTGTATGCTTCTGGAATATGAAGAAGATCACAATGACGCGGATCAAGAGGCTGTCCAGGAGAATGTTGCTTTGAAGGAAAAACTGGCTACTCAGTTAGTCTCAATTGATCTGGACATCCGTCCTCTACACCTTCAACTTCTCTCCATGAAGAATTCTCGGGCCTTCCTATTCATCTAGGATTAGTCTTCTTCATTCCTCTCAATCCTCTGTACTTTCTCTCCGTTCAGTAATAATAACATCTCTTCCTTGCATTACCTTCTTGTTATTGTTATTGTTGTTTTATTTTTCACCCTTTTGATTATGACAAAAAGGGGGAGTACATAATATTGGTTTTGATAAAAATTTTATTATATTATGTTTAAAACCAGTGGAGGAGAATAAGTATAATTACTTATAACACATAGATATTGTCAAGTGTCTCAAATAAGGAACACATTTTGTTCATATTTTGAACTAATTTGCTTCTGACGCCTTATTCCGATTATATCTGGACAAGACTCTATGTTACTATGTGATATACGCTAAGTTCTGAACCATCACTTCTGATGAGTATACATCTCTTCAAGCGTAAAATCTGATCACATAACCTGATGAGTATACATCTCTTCAAGCGTAAAATCTGATCACATAACCAGACTCCGAATCTAGACTATTCACCAATTCATTAAGTCATAGATTCAGGGGGAGTCAGGGGGAGACCCTAGCTCAGAATTAGGTGTCATCCCAGATTCAGAAAGAGCAATGCAAACCGTTACACAAGGAAAGTTTAATCTCTGATCTTTTCTTTCCTGTGTATTCAGTTTATTGTGTAAAAATTGTTCATCAAAATACTTGTTTTGTCATCATCAAAAAGGGGGAGATTGTAAGATCAAGGTTTGATCAGTGGTTGCATCTCTATGTTTTGATGATTACAATTAAGGTTTGTGATGATGAACAATTATGGTACCCTAACGTTTGTCTTTTTAAGATGTGACAAACAGGTTCTGAATCTGACCCAAGCCTATTCGTTCAGAAGAAGAAGAACCAAGGGTTACTAAAAAGAAAGCTCTTTATCCTACCATATTCGTTCTAAACAGTGGCAAATACTTCAGAAGCTCTGAGGTTGGAAGCTCTCAAGAAGTTCTGAAGAACCCAAGTCAGAAGTTCTGAAGACCAGATGTTCCAGTGGAATGGTCCAGAAGCAGAAGACTCAAGTTCTGAAGACTTGCAAGAAGTTGTTTCTGAAGACCCAAGCTATTCTAGCTCTGACGATTAGAAGTTCTGAGGAACGTGTTCAGAAGCAGAAGTTGCAAGGTCAGAAGAATCCAAGCTTCAATCTGACGATGATCAGAAGCTTCACCAACGTTCATCTGAAGCTCCTTGATCACAAGTCAACTGGTGAAAGGACAGGTCGCTATCACAGTACAACGTCGTACATGTCTCAGTCTGTCCGCCACCTACCTTGTACAGCCTAGCAGTCTGATATCACAGAATTGCCACTCCAACGGATAAAACCCTAGCAACGGCTACATCACAAGTCTTGGAGTATATAAAGGCTGAAGAAAGAAGAAAGAGATGAAGAAACTTTGCTGAAAATATTCAACATATACGAACCATTCTCTTAGCATTATTTCTTCACTGTTCTTAAACATCTGAGTTTACTATTCGCTTGTTAGAAGCACTTATTGTAAACCCGAAACCTTTTACATCACATTGTAAAGTTCATCAAGAGACCAAGGTTGGTCGGATCTTGAGAGGACTGAATCAAGGCTAATTCAGTATTTAGCTAGTCTTAAGAGGATCAGTAGATCAGCTTCTTAAGAGGATACTAGTGAGAAAATCAGTGTATTGTTAGTCACTTAGCAGGTTGCAAAGTGCAGTTGTAACACTCATTGATTTTAGTGGATTGCCTTCATCAGAAGAAGGAAGAATCACCTTCACAGGTGGACTGGATTAACTTGAGCTTTTATCTCAAGTGAACCAGGATAAAATACTTGCGTGCTTAACTTGAGCTTTTATCTCAAGTGAACCAGGATAAAATACTTGCGTGCTTTTCAACTTTTTATGCTTAGACAATAAAGAGTTATACTTATCCATGATATCAGACAAAGCATGTTTCAGTTCAGAGGTTGAGAAAGAAGCGAATACCTCATTTTCATCGTCTGAGTTAGGATCTCCTTCTGATGCTGAGTCAGAGTCAACATCATCCTTTGACACTGCTCCTTTGTCTTTGACAATAGCCATGAGTCATTGAACTTCACCATCAGAGTCAACATCCTCTGACTCTGATTCGTCAAAAGTCACCATCAGACTTTTCTTTGTCTTGAAATGCTTCTTTGACCTTTTGTCGTTTGATGAGCCTTTGTATTTGCTCTGCCTGTGCTTCCAGATGCAGTTGAGCTTTCTGGATATCAGAGTCAGCTCATCCTCATCAGAATCTTCATAGGCTTCTTCAGATTCTTCTGCTTCTGCTTGGAGAGCCTTAGCCTTTTCAGATTTGGATTTCAAGGCAATAGACTTCTTCTTTTGATCTTGATGTTCAGTACGCTTCAGTTCATGACACTTCAGTATGCTTATGAGTTCTTCCAAACTCATCTGCTCAACATCTCTAGTTAGCTCCAAAGAAGTTATCAAAGGCATCCAGCTTTCTGGAAGGCCTTTCAGAATTCTCATGACATGATCAGCTGTTGTGTAGCTCTTGTTGAGAGGTCTAATTCCAGCAATGAGTAGCTGAAACCTGGAGAACATATCCTCAATGGATTCGTCAGGTTCCATTTGGAAGGATTCATACTGCCTGATCAGGGACAACGCCTTTGTCTCTTTCACCTTTTTGTTTCCTTCATGTGTCATCTTTAAGGAATCAAGGATACACTTAGCGGAATCACGATCAGTAATTTTCTCATATTCTTCATATGAAATGGCACTTTGCAGAATAGCTCTTGATCTATCATGATCTCTGAACTCCTTCTTTTGATCTTCACTCATCTTCTCCCTTGGGATCTTTACACCATGTTTATCAACAGGAGGGGCGTAACCATCAACAACAAAATCCCAGAGATCATGATCAAAGCCAAGAAAGAAGCTCTTGATTCTGTCTTTCCAGAAATCAAATCTCTGACCATCAAAGATAGGTGATCTTGCACTGTATTGATATTTGCTTGTAGTAGTGGTGGAATCCATGAGTTTTTCACACTGGCCCGGATCTACTGAACACTGTTAAGTGTGGTAATCAGAACTTGCGCTCTGATACCAATTGAAGGTGTGAAAAACGACTAGAAGAGGGGGTTGAATAGAGTTTTGAATATAAAAACTTTCCCCTTAAGATTTAAAGTAAATCTTTTCGGTTTATCTGAGATAGATGGTGCAGCGGATAAAGATAGAGAGAAGAGAGAAGCACACAAGTATTTTATCCTGGTTCACTTGATGAATCACTCAAGCTAATCCAGTCCACCCGTTAAGGTGATTTCTTCCTTCTTAGAATGAAGGAAATCCACTAATCAGATAATTGTTACAACTGCACTTGAGACCTACAAGTGACTAACAATACACTGACTTAGCTCACACTAAGATTCACTCTCTTAGTCTTCTCTAGGATCCGATCAACCTTGATCTCCTAAAGGAATCACCACTAAGATACACAGATCCTAGTCTTCTTAAGGATACTGACCTACCCGGTCCCTTAAGGAAAATCAAACAACTGTTTGAGGTTGGTGTTTACAAAGGTTTGCTTCTGAATAAGCTGAGTGTAAACTAAATAAGAACAGATGAAGAAAGTAGAGGCTTGAATCTTTTCTTGTATTGCAGTTCTTGGTTTTTCTCTCTTGTAACACCCCGATTTCGGTGGCGTCACTTTAGTAACCAAAAGAAACTTAATGCTGAAAAACGTGAATTTTTTTTTTCGATAATAATAAAGACAAGACTGAATTAGATAAAACCCAAAAGCGTAAAACAATAGAACTAATATACAATATATATAACAGCCCCCGCTGTAAGTAGCAACCTCGTCACGAGTAACCTCCAGTGACGGGAAGAAGAAAAGTAGCGCCCGTAGGCAAAAGGTACAGACCAAAAGAAAGGTCAAGTGTTCGCAACACTATCCCTCAAAATGAGAATAAGGCAGCCCAGATGGCCTAAAACAAGACCTCCTAGCCCAACCAACTCTCTGTAATTCCAGTAGAGGAACCACACAAAAAGCTATAGGCGGGAAACTACCCTGTTCCCAAAAGAAAACATAACGGTCAGAGCTAAGACTCTACTCCTACACTAATCCTATCTCGAGGAGCTCACACCAGCACTAAAACCTACATGCTAGCATGATCGTCGTCCGAATCTGAATCCAGAACGACCTAGTCTATGTACACCATCCGTCCTCCTCTCGCGACCGCGATGCGCTCCTGTTCCAGCATCTCAACCCTAGTTCCCCCCGAAGGGTGAACCATCGTGAACCAGCCCGCCAAAGACATCTGACAAAGGGCGTAGTCCGCCAAAGCACACACAGAAGACGCGAGGGTCAACTCCAAAGAATTATGTAAATAATAGCACCAATAGATACAGATAAGAAATAGCCACTTAGGCTTATAGCTAGGGATAACATCCTAGGGTTGCATATTCCATAATGAATATAAAAGACAGTAATAACAATTAGCATGCATCAAATAGAATTATCAATTATCAATCACACTCAGCAACTAAGTCAGTATGCATGTTGCTTGAAATGATATGACGGTTAACCCAGTTAACCAAATGCATTCCGGAAACGGATGGACATCAAACGGATCAGCCCTAACACCAGCCACGGTGGGACCATTTCGGCCCGCGTGCCTCTTACACCACACAAAGGTAGTCAGATCAGCAGTAAACCCGAAGGTCTGCCATTTCGGTCTGCTACAAGAGTCGTCTACAAACGCTCTTACACGGCATTCCGGGTCTTATGACCATTTTTGAAACCGACGAGGTCCAGAGTACGTCCTGTGTTAATACCTCATTAATGTTGCATGAATGCAGGATGATTAGTCAAACAACGTCTCCGATCTCACTCGACACGTCGCCACGTGTTCTAGCTAATTAATGTCTCTAAAAGCTTACCCTAAGGTAACAGTCGATTCTGCGACAAAAGACACATCTTCACAACAACACATAACTCATGATGATCTCCAAATCATCCGACTCATCTCAATCCGATGGTCAAAACTGCTCAACGAGCTAGAGTATCAACATACTCGGAAACTATCAATTTCCCGGACTTATCCCCCGGATAGCCCAACAACACAGCTGCTCCAACAGCACAAGAACATCAACATACTCAATACTTCTCAACTTCCTCAACACTTGGATCCGACGACACTTCTCGTTTTCCAAAACTAAGATTTGCATCCTAAGCTTCCTTTCGAGTTTATTATCATTAATTGAAGATTTAGAGGTTGTTTAATGTCTTATGAGTTTTCTTTACAAAATAATATCCTTTTAGTCTTATCGCAAATCCTATAAGTTCTCGGGATCTCCTAATCCCCAACTGACTCCAGAGAATGTCTCGATCCATAAAACACCATAACAAGGTCCGAATCTCATTCGTCCTATCAAACTTTCTCAAAACTCTCAAAATAAAATCGGCATGACCTGCCCGCTATTCTCACTACTCAGAATCTCAGATTTCATTGCAAAAGCATAATTAACTCAGCACAATCAACCAACATGTCATATATCAACATATTATGTAATAACCACGTAGCACTTAGCATATAAAGCATGCACCACACATCCTAAATTACCCACATAGCACTTAGCATGTAATTCACTCTCAAAAACATTCCGTAGATGAAACATCTACATTGTCAGCCGAAGCCTCAGAAAACATTTTTCCAATCAAACACAAACAAGTGCATAAACAGTAAACAATGTCGAAAGCATCGACCCTAAGCATTAACTAGAGATTCAGTGAGTAGCCCTCACCTGTAGATTCTCCAGGATGATCTTCTAACACTTCTTCACAATCAAAGCCTTGCTCCTCTGGGAATTCCTCAAAATCACCTTTAGAGCAAAACCACAGAAATACTATCAGAATCTATCGGAAACTAAGCTATCAATGCTCACTAAGGTTACCCGAATTAATACATACTCCGAGGTACGATAATCTAGCGCGAAAGGACAAGTTTTCGAAAAAGGAATTTTCCCCCTCCCCCCTTAGAGTGCTCGGCCACTTTTGTAATTGTAGGGTACGATTTTTCTTCGATCAAACTTGGTTCCTATGCTATCATTAGCCGTAACTAAGGGTATTCTAAACTCGGAAAAATTATCGGATCAAAAACTGTCGCAGGGGTATTTTGGTCATTATTTTTAACTTAGAATTTCAAAACTGAAATCCCGAAAAGCAAATTGGATGGGGACGTCACCAACGACGTTTATGACAACTAATCCTACTAGCACTAAGCTAAGGCGATAGTTTTCAGCCCAAAAGACGAAGCTTTACTCCAAAAATGGGTATTTGAGGCATAAATTGATTCCGGCGGAATTTCGGCGACATAACGGAAAAACTAATCCGACAGAAGTGATCTTGGGCACGTAGGGAAGATGTTTAGAATCAAAAATGAAATATTCAGGATAGTTTTGCAAAAACCTCAAAACTATGAGCACAGAAAAGTCTAGAGAAAAGCTATGGAAAAAGCGATCAGAGGTAAGGATTAGCGACTATACCTCGAAACCTTGAAGTAGCAACTGATTAATCGACGATCAAGCAAGAAATGAACAAAAACTCTTCTTCCTCTTCCTCTTGGTGAGCTCGCGGGTTCTTGGAGAGAAAATGGTGGAAATTGTGATATTTTCTCATTTCTTGGCTATATATAGAGGTTGGAAAAACGCGGTAAAATGAAAGTTTCGCGAATCTGATTTTTCCGGCGTCATTCTCCGTGAATTCTAAGATAGGTTTTGGTGAAAGAATTCCAAAACTAAAATGAGGTCTCCTTGTATTTTTGGTAACTAATGCAAAGTCGGTGTAAAACTATTTTACCCGATAAGTTGCTTTTTGCATCGAATGTCGGAATAGAAAACTTCCTTCTGAAGAAAGATTGAAATCATCAAGAGAAATTGGTGTGCGCGTGTAGAATCTTCATTTGAAGCTCTGAATAGAAAAAGTCTTCATTGTCGGTTGATTCTAGGGTTTTGAAATACCAGGGATTCGGTTTCGGCAAACTTCCGATGATTGGAATCGGACGTTCGTAGATCCTAGAGTTTCGCCTCGAAACGATTGTGATATATGGAAAAATAGAAGTTCTAACATTTCTCTGAAGATTTTTGGAATTAACTTCCATCGTGCCTATAAGTGAAAACTAGCTATTTACTAGGGTTTCTGACCTAGGTTTAAGCGTGTAACGATCGTGCTATAACTTTTATCGACTTTGGTACAATCCTTAGACTTTTCCTGAACTTTCTCCTTCATAAATATATTCCATTCGATGAACTCTTGTTCAGGTTTTCCTTCACGATATATTAAGCCTAGTCGTAAATGGAAATCTCTTCCACTTTTTCTAAGCTTAAAAACTTGGGTCTTACATCTCTCTTGGTCTTTCTTCTTTTCTTCAGCCTTAAATAGTCCAAGGTGCAAAGGATATTTCTGTTGAGAGAATATGACCGTTGGAGGGCATTTCTGGAACTTCCAGAACCTGCTGTGGCTGAACCTTGGTAGGTAGCCATGTCATAATAGTACACTGCTCTTGTATTTCTTGATAGTGACATTTGCCTTTAACCATTGACTTCTGATCTGACGACGCTTCAGAGCTTCTGGACCTTCAGATCTTCTGGACCTTCAGAGCCTCTGGTCCTTCAGAGCTTCTGGACCTTCAGAGCTTCTGGTCTTCAGATCTTCTGATCCTCAAATCTTCTGGTCTTCAGATCCTCTGATCTTTAGAGCTTCTGATCTTCAGAACTTCTGATCTTCTGGTCTTCAGAACTTCTGATCTTCAGAACTTCTGATCTTCAGAACTTCTGATCTTCTGATCTTCAAAACTTCTGATCTTCAGATCTTCTGGTCTTCAGATCTTCTGATCTTTAGAACTTCTGATCTTCAGATCTTCTGATGAATATATCTTCTGGTGTCAGAATCAGAACTTGTTTGTCAAAACACTCAAGACAAACGTTAGAGTATCATAATTGTTCATCCACAAATAAATACTTGTTATCATCAAAACATAGAGTTGTACCACATGACCAAATCTTGATCTTACATAAGGTTTATTGTCAAAATCTAAGTTTCATGAATTATCAGGTTCCATGTTCTAACTAATCAAAGTCCCCAAAATCCCCCAAGTGTAAACCTCGGGAAAAGTCTAAGTATTTAAGGAAGGGCTAGATCTCAGACCTCTGGTCAGGACCTGCCTAGGGTTATTATTTCAACCCGAATGATCAAATCGAATCAATTCAATTGTTCTACACTCCGCAATCGCGTCAAAGCGCACAATTCGATAACAATATCAATATCTCAAGCTATAAGAAGCAATATAATAATAATTCAGTGCAGAAATCATAAGACGGAAACCAGTAAACGGCCAAAGCCTCTCAGAAAACGGAGACACACGTCTCATATCAATTCACTCGACCGAAGCCTCCAGAAAACATTTTCCAGTTCAAAGCGATAAACAATATTCAATGCAATCTTCAATATCAAGCAATATTCAAGTCAAAGTTATCGACGCCTACAATACCAATAGCTAGTAAGTAAGTTGCCCTAACCTCGAGTTGTTCCAGTCTCGCGGTGCAGGTCACGCTCACAAGCTTGCTCTGTCAACCCCAAAGTTTCCACAAACGAACCTTGGAACAAACAAAGCGATAAGCAATCAAAACAAGTCAATTCGTTTACAACAATACTAATTAACGATAGACAAAGCTTAAAAGCTTCCGAATACGACACTCTAACACGAATGGAAGAGTTTTCCCGAATGGGTGAGTTTTGACACGTGAAACAACCTAGAAAATTCTAATATTTACCTTTGCTCGCTAAAACGCGCATAACTCGAACTACAAAACTCGGAATGACACGAAACCAAAGCCCAAATTTCGGCGACTCGAAGGGCTACAGTAAGCATAAGGCCAACCTTTCCCAGATTTGAGTTTCCTCACTGTCCTAACACAAATAGGTCTCGGCCACTCTCCAATTTAGCGTTTCGGCGCTTTTTCTTCGATCTAATTTAATTCCTAGGTAGTTTTAGGGTATAACTAGGGTAAATCAACGCTCGGAAAAATTTTAGAAATTGAATTGCACGTAGGGGTAGTTTGGTCCAAAATTAAAGCTCAAAAACTCAAAGTTGAAACTTCGGAAAACAAAATTGATGGGGTCGTTCACAACGACATTTATAGCAACTAATCCTAAGGGCACTAAGTCGGATTGTGGCTTTTCGAAGATAAAGTTTCAATATGTGCGTAAATGGGTTTTTTACACCGTTTTTCAGATTTACGGCGACTCGATCGAAATCGCCGCGCAACGGCGAGAGATTCAGGTTGTTGGGTAGATATAGAAGGTAGTTCAAAAGAAAAATCGGGAAAATCGAACAATTTTACGAAAAGCTCGAAACTTTGAGCTTAGAAAGAGATAAAGAAACGCGACAAAAAGAACGATCAGAGGTAAGAAGTGAGTAGATTACCTCTGTGCCGTGAAGTAGAGACAAACAGCTCGAAGATCGGTCAAGAAACGGCGAAGTTCTCTCCTCTCCCTCTTCTCCTCAAGCGCGCGGCCTCAATGGGGGAAATGGTGAGTTTTTTGTGTTTTTTTCTTCTATTTATAGGAGAGTGAAATCGCGGGAAAATGAATATTTCGCGATTCCGATTTTTGCAGTACGTTCATCTGTGAATTCTAAGCGGGATTCTGGCGACTGAATTCCAGAACTCAAAACAAGTCTCTTGAATTTGAAGAAAACGATCCAAAAGCGGTGTGAGCTAAAATGCCCCGAAAAACTACTTTTTGCTGTGAAAGTCGGATGAAAAAACTTCGTTCTGAAGAAAGATTGGAAACGTCTAAAGAAATCTGGCAACGCGGATGGAAACTTAGTTAGAAGCTCCGAATAGAAAAATTCTTCATTCAGCGTCTGAATTTGGAGTTTTTAGAGAATAGAATTTAGCGTCGTCAGACTTCCGAGAAATGAAACCTATCGTGCGTACAGTCCAGAGTTCCGAAATGAAACGCTGGTCGAGGGAAAAATAAATAGAACTTCTTATTTTTCCAAGGATTTAGAATTTCGCTTAAACAGTGCTTTAAGAGCGGAATTATCCTATTCTGGACACTCTCGCCATAAGGCGGGTGTGCAGACGACTCGCACTAACTCCTAAAACGACTATGGTACTATCCTCAAGCAATTCCTGAACTTTCTTCTTCATTAAACTTTCCCAAACAGCAAACTCCTGTCACACTTACACCGATCCTACGCGTGAGTCGGAAAAATAATTATTTAATCCAGTTCTGAAATCTGGGTCTTACAACCAGCACTGCGACAAACGAGATGTGGATGAGGATATGAAGTTTCCACACTCAGATTTACGACATGGAGAGAGAGAGAGAGAGAGAGATGATGGGGACGTCATTGATGGTGGGCGACGTCAATTATAAACCCGATGAAGACGTTGTAAGGGAAGAGATCTCCGTGTGGAGGTTCTTGTGGCAAAGTACGGAAGAAAAGAGATGAGATGGGGTGGTAGGTCATGGTAGGAGGAGGGTTTATGGTGTGGGTGGCGGCTAGGGTTTGCAGTTTGAAGAGAAGTGTAAAGGGGAGAAGAGAAAGAAAGAGACAATTGAAGGTGAATGTGTGTGTCTGTGACGGCTGAAGGGGAGAAGATAAGTTAAAAGCTATGGTTTGCAGTGTTGCCTCATGGACATGGACTTGGCTTGGTTTTTTTATTTACATAGTTGCTTCGGTTGGGCTCATGCCCAAAACGAGATCGATTGAACCAAACCACTTGTATCCATTTTTTGCACTCGTCTAGAACCGCACCTGACCTGGCCTAACCCAGTTCCAAAAAATATGTTGTCTTGATCGGTTTTCATGCCGAGCCAGTTCACTTTGGACAAGGCTAGTGGTGGTGGTGGCGATACTATTGTAGGGAGGTGGTGGTTCTTGTGGCAGCGAGCATTGGTGGTCGTGGCGACAATGGTGATGGTGGCAATGGCAGTGATGACTTTGTCGGTGGTAGCAGTGGTTGGTGGAGGCGGTGGCTGTGTCGGCTACGGTTGCGACCTCCGTGGTGACGATGGCGGAGGGTGGTGGTCGTGGGGGTGGATTAAATATTTTCAAGTTGCTTGTACGTCACAATCTTATCAAGCCTTATCGCACATTTGTATTTGGATTAAATAATCCATATATCATTTTAATGTATAAGAGTGAAATAATGGATAAGCCTATACAATACAATGTCAGCACAAAGTAATAGATAAACCATAATGTAATGTATAAGATTATATTATCTGGCCTAATACGACATAACAAACGAGCACTTATGTAAATAATATTAGAGACTCTAACGTTTGCAAATAGAAATTTGAAACCTTCACCCACGAGTGTATGCCTTCTGCTTGGGAAGATCTATGGTCATTCAAGATACTCATCCACACACATATATACTCATGTACGATTAGTGATTGAAAGAATTATTAGTGATTGAAGAATTAAAAAGACATAATTAATAAGAGAAATAAGGAGTATATTAGGAACTTAGATAATAGTTTTTAATAAAACTAGAATATTAAATGATATTTTTTAATACATGTGCCACAACCTTAAAATGACACATATTAAGGAACGGATGGAATACAAAACACATGCACTTTAACACTAGTTTTATAAATGACACGAATGGAGTGCTCCGTTCTCCTAGGGAACCCCAAAATTTTCTCGACTCGTGTACTATTTTTTCTATAACAGAAAATAGGGTAAGAGATGATACCCTAGTTGAAAGGAAAACTATTGAACTCAACAAGCATTTATCAAAGACTTACACTTAATTCATTTTAAGGGAATGAGTGAGACTCCAACTCACAAACAAGTTAAATAAGACTCTGTCACACTTCACTCGACCAACCTCATGAGATTCCATCCCAATACCTTTGAGTATAGTTATCACCCACAATTTCCCATTATTTAATCAACTTCCATATATTTACACTCACTTTTTTCATCACATTTGCATATATTTTATTCTTTTAATACTTTTTTTTCTTTTCTTATCACATCACACCTTATTCTCTCATTTTTGGAATTAATATTAAGATATATTTTTCCTTATTTAATTTCTTAATTATACTGTTTTCCTTATTTAATTTCTTCTATCACTATATGTTTTGTGTGTTTTGTCTTTTTTTCTCTCATTTTTGGAATTAATATTAAGATATATTTTTCCTTATTTAATTTCTTAATTATACTGTTTTCCTTATTTAATTTCTTCTATCACTATATGTTTTGTGTGTTTTGTCTTTTTTTCATTTTTTGTTTGGTTTCACGAGCCAGCCACGAAATCTATAATCTTTAGTTAGTGAATACAAATGAACATATTCTTGGGAGATTCTATTGGGTATTGACTATGTACCAAATCCCGACAAAATCCCGTAACTAAAGGAAAAGCATCGGTATAAATCTGAATATTTTCTGTTTGGAGTTATTCCCATGTTGTTTTTATTTGCATTTTGGGATCCATTTGCTAGCATTAAAAATGTGAAAAATATATGCATTGTAAACAAATTTAAATAATTAACCAATCAGATTTTAAATATGTGTAAATAAAGCTTAGATTTTCTCAGGTCCTTAAAATCCCGATTCACAAATTATGTAAAAATTAAAACCTTACACTGTCTACATAGAAATTATTCTAAAATTTCTTAATTAAAAATAATCATATTAGTACATATCCCTATTCACATACCAACCATTTCATCCCTTAAATGATTGAAGGAGTTTCATTCTCAATCATATCATCAGGACTAATACATGTGACAATTAACGTGTTAAATGATTGAAAATAATTTAAAATAAATCCTTTACAAATTCTTATAGCTTAAAAACAAAAAATGTATTGAAGTTTTATAACATTTTTTACACCCACATGATTTGTACATGGGAAAATGTGTTATTTTCACATGTAAGTGTAAATTTACTATTTACACGTTCCATGTAAATATTTTTTGGTAAATTTTATGGTACCCAGATTTTTTTTAGTGTGGTACCCGCATTAAGTAATTTAATAGATTATTATCATGTTATTCAAGGTAAATACTACATTTTTAGATTTTACTTCACTTGTCAATTAATTTTATCTCATGAAATTCATTTTTTAATGAAAAATAGACGAGTGGTGGAAACAAATGATGATGATCGAGTGAAATGATAATAGTTGATGGATGAACAAAGCTTAGAAAACACAACTCGCATATCTCACGTCCCTAAAAATGGAACATTACATTATTATGATAGAACAAAATCAAAATTTTAATTAATACACGAGTCTTTATTATTGAACTAGCTCATTTTAAATACCACATCCACCACCACATTTTTTTTTATAACTGAAATATCGAATTAATCTCTCACTTCACGTGCAATAAGTTAAATGAGATTGTTCATAAAACTTTTTCAATTCACGATTTGAGAAATCAAACCTTAAGCCATATATGATACAGTATATGTAAGGTATATATGTAAGGGAAGAAGCGTACAACCACTATATATTCAATTATACTAACATATTTATTTTTTAGTAATGATATATTTACACTTTACTTTCTCTTCTATCTTATTTTCATATATATTTTTTTTAATCTCTTTCTACATTTCTTTTTTATTTTTAACGACTCTCTACATTTCTTATCATAACACATATCATATCATTTACTTATTTATTTTCTCTTCTTATTAATCTAAAATGGAGGTGGAAAACATGTATGAACCAAATATTATTCTTTATTTTTAGTTAGAGTCGTGATATGCTTTACTTTTGCATGATGACGGAACCACCAAAACAAAAGCATAAACATAATAATCTAACACCTCAAATCAGAGTACACTTCGTGTTCATGAAAAGATACCCTTCACCCCAGGTGGCGAAAACCGAAAACGACGTACTATCTCCCTCTGTAGAAAAGACAAACGACAACGACAGCGACAGCGACAGCGACAACCATCAACCACGTGGCTTCTGAAATCTGTAATTGACCTGAAACCAAAAACGACAACCACATCATCATCACGGGTCGTCGTGAGAAACTCTTATGGTGCACTGCACGTGCTGAACCCAGTTTTACACCGTTGGATTCGTGTACTCACATGCTGGATTCGTAACGTGGAGAGAATCTAACGGGTTGATGAAAAGCCATTAATTAATTTTACCTTTTCTACTTCTCTTCTACTTTTCCACATTTACCCTCTCCACCACCTAACAGTATACCATCATACCATGCGTTTCCTCTTCTTCTTTTATTCAGGTAAACCTCTGGTTCCTAATGATAATGATAGCTCCTATGGTAAGAATTAGGAATATAAGGGTTGGGATCAGTGGCGGATCCACCATCAGGCTTGGTGGGTCCATTGCCCTAGCTCAAACAAAAAAAAAGAAAATATTTCTTTGGATCACGTAAGTTTTTGGGCCAAAAAAAAAAGAAAAAAGACAAAATTTACTAGGTAAGACAAAATTTGGGGACTCAATAATAAATTTGCCCCAGCTTCCCAGATTTTCTGGTTCCGCCACCGGTTGGGATGATGAAATGTCCCGAGTTCAAATCCGGATGAGAGATTAATTTACTAACATTTCTAACAACTAACATTTGTCTATAAAAAAAAAAGCATAAACCTCTAAATCTGTAAAATTTTGTTTTATCAATTCATATATATTAAAATAACATTACTAATTCTGCCAAATTTTCATTGATTACTTACGAAAATAATTAGTAAATATTCGTTGTAAATTGTAATTGAAATTTAAAAGATAAATTGGAGACGTGTAATTTTCTTTTTCCAAAAAGGAAAGATTTGGAGACGTGTAATTAAATACTTGGATAAAATTATATTGTCATTAATGTATACTACTTAAATTTATTTCATGTAATTAAAAATGAGTAATATGTGTGCTAATTAGTTTTTTTTTATATATTCAAAGGTTTGATACGAATTAAAACCTAAATACCTAATGGCTCTGTTTAAAGCTTTCAGATGATTTTAATTTCATAAGGAGAAAACAAAGATTGACACGACCAATTAAAACCAAAATTGCGTTATGTGTTGTCTGAAAATTCTAAGGATATTTAATTAGATGAACCTGTTAGATTTAGTACGCAAACTTAACTTTTTTTATGAAGCTGTCTAATTATTTTTGTTTTCATCTCAATCATTGCTCTTTCTGTCGACTCTATCACATAGCTCAGATTCATTATATGAAATTCTTTGTCGATTGGTTATTTTATTAAAATAAAAGAGCATGTTCGTAAGCCTACAAGAAGTAATATAACCGGTAGATATATAATTGAGCTTCTTAATTTAGACTTTGATTCATATTGTGTGTATAGAAAAATATTTATTGAGAGATGCACACCCGCTTAATGTGATTTATGAATCTCGAAGAATTAGTCTCACAGTTGTTAGAGGTAAGATACATTGAAAAATAAACATAATCGTAATTTTTTCCTTTTTAGTTGCATTCATTTTATCATCTGTTTCGCTTTTTGTCAATGTTCTGAAAATCAGACCGGACCGGCCGGTTTGACCGGGAACCGAACATGGCACCGGTTCGGAGCACTGTAAAAACCGATGGAAATGAAACCGAAATTAGACCGTTCAAACCGGTCTAAAACCGGAAAAAAACCGGTGGTTTAACGGTTAAACCGGTTGATTTTAAATTTCCTTTCCCTTTAACTTTCTCTCTCACATTATTAATTACTATTAATCTAATATCTTAAAAAATGTGTTTTCCGTGCAGCACATTCAAAACTTTCCGGTTTCCACTGCAATGGTCAATCATTCCTTTCTCTCATTATTAATTACTATTAATCTAATATCTTAAAAAATGTGAAGTATTAAATGTTTTTAAAAATCTTTGCTTCTTTCCATGATATACATAATACATGCACGTGCTATTTATTTTTTCTTGCCACTGTTTCGTGATTATTTTTAATATATACTACTCCAGTTTTTACAAATATTATACTATAAAATAGAACAAGTTTTTATAATACTACTAAAAACATGCTTGATATCTATTATAATACTATTACATGTAATAAAATTTAATTTGGGTATAATTTTAACAGTAATAAGATAAGTAGTACTATTAAATGATATTTTAAATATTATTTTATTATTAACGGTTCGACCCGGGTTCAACCTACGGTTGAACCTTTAAACCTTAAACCAGTACCTCTACCGGTTCAATGACCGGTCCGGTTTTCAGAACATTGCTTTTTGTAATACTCATCCATCGTTTTTTAAAATTCATTAGAAAAAACAATACTAGCTTGGAGTCATTATGTTGCTCTCTCATTTCTTTTTATCTCTCTCTTCTTCCACCTCTGCACACTTAAAAAATGAGATGTGAAGGTATAAGTATTCATTACGTCTACGTCGTTGAAGTAAAGAAAAAGACCTTAAAAAAATTTCTTCAACCTAAACAAAGCTAGAAAGTAGCTAGAATTTAGGGCAAGAAAATTAGCAACACTATTACCGCTACATCAAACAAAAAAAGTCTCAAAATATCAAAAGCTAAAACAAAGTCTTGAATTTACAATCTCTAATCAATAAAGTCAATTTAGAACTACCCATGTGAGACGCGGTCACGCCTCAAAGAGCTGCAAACGATTGGTCAAAACAAACCACATAGAAGCCCAAATTAGCCGCTAAGGAGAGAGCCCATAAAAAAGTCGTAGCCTCATCAATCAATAACAATAGTACAACAAATGGATACGTTGACGCAGCCACCAAGACCGCTCCACAAAAGTCCCTTGCCACTAAACCCAAACCAGCAACCTTCTCCCTTGACATAGAAAAGTCGAAGTTAACCTTAACAACATCCTCCCACGGCGGCCCCCACGTATTACCGGAGTTTGTTTTGTGTTTCCCTCTATTTCAAACGAACCCAAGTGTGCTACATGGGCTAGAATCCTTTCGCAAGTTGGCTAGGTATGATAAAACTGAAGGTATGAAAAACGATAGAAAGGGGGTTTGAATAGCGTTTTAAGACTAAAAACTCGACCCACTTGAGATTTAAATAAATCTCTTCAACCACCGAGAATAAAAGTGCTAAGATAAGAGATAAGGAAAGCACACAAATGATTTTATCCTGGTTCACTTGATAAATCTCTCAAGCTAATCCAGTCCACCCGTTAAAGTGATTTCTTCCTTCTTAGAATGAAGGCAATCCACTAATCAGAGTTTTTTTACAACTGCACTTGCTA
This sequence comes from Lotus japonicus, assembly GCF_012489685.1. Taxonomy (NCBI): domain Eukaryota; kingdom Viridiplantae; phylum Streptophyta; class Magnoliopsida; order Fabales; family Fabaceae; genus Lotus; species Lotus japonicus. The sequence continues at coordinate 36,016,147 of NC_080043.1, read as the reverse complement.
CCTGCAAAGTGACTAACAATACACTGACTTAGCTATCACTAATATTCAATCTCTTAGTCTTCTCTAGGATCCGATCAACCTTGATCTCCAAAAGGAAAATCAAACAACTGTTTGAAGGTTTTGGGTTTACAAGGAACTGCTTCTTAGAAAGCTAATAGTAAACACACTTAGTTCTATTTGAAGAAAGATTGCTAAGAAAATATTTGAATATTGCTTGCGCGTGTACAAGTTTCTTAGGCGGCATCTTTCAATCTTCAGCCTCTTTATATACTCCAAGGATTAGGGTTGGAACGTTGCATGGAGATGCTACCGTTGGAGGGCAGATCTGGAATTTCCAGGTTCTGCTGTGGCTGAATCAGTTAGGTAAGGTCGTCAGGAATGGTATAATTGCTTTTGTACTTTAGATAGCCACATGACCTTTATCCTTGTTGACTTCTGATCAGAGTGATGCTTCATCTTGGAACTTGTGAAGCTTGGTGATCAGAGTCAGAGGGAAGCTTGGATCCTCTGACCTTTGTAACTTCTGCTTCTGGACTCAGAGGAGAAGTACTTGGTCTTCAGAGCCAGCTTACTCTTGGACTTCAGAGTCTTCACTACTCAGCTTCTGGACTTTCAGAGCTTCTGATCCTTCAGAGCTTCTGATCCTTTAGAGCTTCTAGTGAGCTGAATCCATATCATAGCTTTGTAATCTTCAGATCTTCTGAAGCTTGATCTACTGTTCAGATTGAACATAGTACGTGCGAAAGCATTGCAGAGGTTACTCTTTGAGCATTGTGCTTCTGAATCATGTGAAATAGGACCAGAGTCTTGGCCTATCATTTGAACACTCAGAAAACAATGTTAGACTACCATAATTGTTCATACTTAATAGTTAACTTGTAATCATCAAAACATAAAGTTGTAAAACTTGATCTTACAATCTCTCCCTTTTTGATGATGACAAAACCAAGTATTTTGATGAACAATTCTTAAACAATAAACTAAATTCACTCGGAGTTTAGAGAATAGAGATAAACTTATCCTGAGGTGAATGGTTTATGTTGCTCATTCTGAATCCAAGTCACAGCTTGATTTTGAGCTTATCTCCCCCTGAATCTAGGACTTAGTGAAAATATTTGTAACATCTAGATTCTGAGCTAAATAATAAAAGAGTTCAGAGTAAGAATGTATGACATAGATAAAATGAAATAATCAGAGCGCATAAGTATTCAGAATCATGAGCAGAGTAAAGGTATCAGAGTCAACTAATATCACTTCAGAGGAAGACAAAATGTATTCCTTGTATTTGCCCAGTGACATATCTATGGTCATAAAGGTGGAACTCTTAAATTCTCCAAAAGAAAAAGAAATCACACTAACACAACTTACACATCAAAAAAATGGGTTATACTCCCCCTTTTTGTCATAAGCAAAAAGCACGGGGTGTGAAAAACTTAACTTGAAGTACAAAGTACTCCCCCTTAGAAAAGGTCTAAGTGTAAAAAGATGGAGAAAAGAAAAAAATTAAAGAAAACGTTTTTAATTAATGCATATGCAGAAGATTAAATGAAAGGGTTGAACGTTTACCACCAGCCAAGGAGTTAAAAGTAAACATCTGTTACCAATAAATAATCCTCGAGAAACTGCTTCAGCATTAATTTCTATAGACTGAACTGAGCTTATAAATAGCGGTTAAACCATATCAATCTTCACATCTAATTTTCACTTGAACTTAAAATTGCAATGGCATCCTTCATAGAGTGCATCGAGCAGTTGAGGAAGAAAGCCTTTGATGAAGATCTCTTCATCAATGTACGCCATCCAGAGGAACCGAGCGTCTATAGTCTGACAAACCGGCTATTGGGCATGAGCCTGAGTCCAGAAATGGACAACATCCTCATAAGCTTCCTCAGATTCGTGGAGGAAATGCAAGTTTGCTTCCAGAAGGAGCTGGAGCTTTATGAGGAAATCAGAGCAACAGAGGCGGCTCTGGAGACGGTGGCGGAGGATGCTGAGAGGCAGGAGCTGCGCCAGAGCTTAGTCCTCTTAGAGCATAGGCAGCATCGTCTGGAGCTTGAGAAAGCAGCAATGCGTAGACAATGTAGAGAATTGAGGAAAAATCCTCCCTTTTAAGTGTATAAATGCATTGTATGAAGTTTCTTATTAATAAATAAAAGTTTGTTTGTTGATTAATGTGTATGAGTGAAAATTAAGTAATGACAAACAAGTATTATGCAACACATAATGAAAACGATAATTAAATAAATAGAAAATAGATAAAGGAACATAGTTCAAGAAGAAAACAACAAACATAGATAAAGAAGAACAGAAGAAAAAAAAGAGTTCCTAAAGCTAGGGTTTAGGTGTCCTCGTTAGAAGTTCTGTGCACATCTCTTTCAGACTCTGAAGAAGCACTTCATGAGAATCAAGTCTCTGTTCAATAAGATCAATTCTTGAATCTGACTGAGCTTGGGCAGATGTTGCAGCTTGATCAGAGTGAGGAACTTGAGCAGATGTGGAGGCAACGTCAGTAACTGGAACAATTCTAAGTGCTTGATTTCTTAGTGCCTCAGCTTCAGCTTGTAATTTAGCAGCTTGTTCCAGAGCTTCCAATCTTGCAGCTTCACGCTGTTCTGCTTCAATTCTTGCAGCTTCTTCTTCTTGTTCTTTCTTCTTTCTTACTACTTCAATAGCAGTATATAGCTGTTCTCTCATCAGTTGTTCATTCAAAGCTTTTCTTCTTCTGAGTCGTTGACTGGCAGCTTCAACACACTTATTCTTTTCAGCATTTAGAAACCCTACCATCACTGGAACTTGATCAACCATCCAAGAACACAGATGATCCCAGTCCTCAACAACCATGTCTGGATTCTCACTGAGGTCAGTGCAACCATGCATATTGCGAACCCTTAAAGATGCTTCATGATTAAATGAGTTGATGCAATCAAGGAGGGTGTTTGGTCCAGAGTAGGTGTAGGGAACGAGAGAGAGGTTTGGTTCAGGTGATGAAGAGTGATTGCTACTAGAAACCTCAAAGGGAGAACCAATCTGCAGAGTCTAATGTGCAGATATGTTGGTCTCAAGATTTTGATGAGAGGTTTCAGTCTCAGGGTTTGGTGATTTGTCTGGGGAATGGTTTGAGACTGACTCATCATTCTCTGGAAGAGGAGAATGAGGAGGAGGAGGTGGAGGTGGCATAGAAGCCAGAGGGACCGCTTGGATTGGGGAATCCGGAGCAACCAGAGGTTCTGGCCTGGGTCCAGAGTAGCGGTTTAGACTTGGAACATTTAGAAAATGTTCAGGAATTTCTGAAACTCTTTCTCTGACAAGTTGAAAGAATCGGCGAGAAGCTTCAGATTTATTGGAAGGAGAAGAAAAAAGAACATTGGTACGATTAGAAATAGTGGGACAAGGAGAGAGATCTTCTCTTTCAGAGTGTTCCTCATTTGAGTGATCAGAGGGTTGAGGCTCAGAGTTGGATTTTTCAGGGTTTGGTATCTCTTGAACTTGTGTCTCAGAAATTATTGGTTCAGAGGGTTGTGGATTGTATGGAAGAATAATGGGTGAGGTAGAAGCAGATGGTTTGTCAGCTTGAAGCATTTTCCAGAGGGGTTCTTCCTCCATGGAAGGTTGGAAGAATGAGGCCCTAGGGGGTGAAGGATGAGAAGTTTGTTGATTAATTGGTGTGGGTTCAGGATTGGTTTCATCATGAATTGCATCAAGCAAATTTAAATTATCATCTGAGAGAACAACAAACTTACTTGAAGCTCTAGCTGCAGATCTTGTGATTCTGGTAGAAGGTCCAGTTCTAGCAAGCTCCTGAGTTGGTTGCAGATGAGTGACTTGAGTTGCAATCCTGACCTTCTTGGCCTTCTTCTGAGACGGTGGTTCATTATCATCATCATCATCACCATCAGAGGGATCCTTCTCCTCAGATACTTCAACTTGCTTTCTCTTAGTCTTCCTCTTCTTGGGAGACTCAAAATATGGAGGATCTTGAAGATTTATGAAGAATTCATCCACATCAATCTCATAGCCTTGCTGCTTCAGATCATCAAGGTAGATTCTGATTGCCTCTGGGTCATCAGCCTTGGACCCGAGGGGGTAGTCCTTCATATGGGTTCTTCTTCTTGGTCTTGCATCAGCAATTTTAACTTCAGCCTTTGTTTCTATCAGGCCCATTCTCTTCATGGATGTAGGAGTGAAGACATCCCCAACAATTGTTGTCAAGTCTTCAGTGCATCCTAATTTTTGCAGAGCCTTTATCAGTTTGCTCTCTATGAAGAAGTCAGAAAGCAGTCTGCCAAACGGTATGTATTTGATTGTAGACTTTGGTGAAGCAGTAGTTCTTGACTTCTTGATGCACTCCTTCAGATAGGAGAAGAGAAAGTAGGGCAGGCAGACTTTGCGATGCTCCTTGATGAAGAAAAGCAACAACTTCTGGGTAAAGTTGATGTAATCTTGAAAGCTTCCCTTAGGCCTTTGATTTATGCAGTTTAGCAGAATCTTGTGCCAGATTCTCAGATCAGGATGAAGATCCTTGGTCTTGCAGTCACTTTTTCCTGGCTTCCATGTAGAGTAAAGAGCCATGTTGACCTTCTCCTTGGTGCTTGGTTTGACTTTTGATTCCTGCAACTGGAATCTGTAGCCATTGCTTGTCTCTGCACCCAGAAGCCTTACAAACGACTTCTCAAAAATGATGATCCTCTTTCCCAGAACAAACAACACCACTTGATGCTCATTGCAGTCAGCGTGCTTCCAGAATTCCTTCACGAGTTTATCATAAACTGGACCATGAAATCTTTGGAAATACCCTTCCCAGCCTTGAGCTTGAGCTTCAGGACGAAGATCGACCCCATTATCTGCAATGTTATCGAGGTCAAACCTCCATTCAGCAAGAACTTAGAGATCTTCTGGAGGGAAAACGCAGGTAACTGCACATTTTCTCTGAGATAGAGGAACAACATCTTCTGCATCTTGGACTTGTGCTTGAGCACCCTCAGTCGATCTAGGACGCAGAACAGGACCCACTTGCCCTGTTGGAAGACCCACAACCATTCTAGGAAATACTCTTCCATCGACGGAATCAGACCTTTCACCGGAGTCAGCTCTTTCAGAATTCGCCATTGTTGAAGGTAGGAGGTTTGGGTAGAAGAGAGATGAGTGAAAGCGAGAGAAAATCAAAGAGAATGAGGGTTTTGCAAACAGGAGAGAGAAGCAAAAGACGTAAATGATGGAGAACGTGTGTGCGTAGTGGTTTTAGAAAGTAACAGTTGTTGATTGTAAAAGCAAAAGTAAAATCAACGGTTAAAAATTAAGAACATCATTATGAACAGTTAATACACAGATCACACGGTGGAGAAAAAGCACATCAACACTCATTACAACAGATTGTCAGCACAGGTACAAGGAACGATGTATCAAAGTAAGCACCAATGGGTACTTATCTTCTGACTGAGTTACCTTCTGAACTAGACATCTTCTGATGAGGAAGCATCATAGTCAGAGGTTCTGATTCATCTTCGTACTGGACAAAAGTCCATATTCAGATTTTTCAGTATAAATTTAAATCTATCCTCTGCTAAGGGCTTTGTAAAGATATCTGCCCATTGATGGTCAGTATCAATAAAATTTAGAAGAAGTACGCCCTTCTGAACATAATCTCTAATAAAATGATACTTTACCTCAATATGTTTTGCCCTTGAGTGTAAGATTGAATTCTTACTGAGTGAGATTGCAGCAGTGTTATCACAATAAATTGGAATGTTGCTCTCAAGGATTTGATAATCCTCTAGCTGATGTTTCATCCAGAGCATCTGAGTGCTGCAAATAGCTGCTGAGATATATTCTGCCTCTGCAGTGGATAGTGCAATAGTAGACTGTCTCTTGCTTGCCCATGAGACTAAGTTACTTCCCAGAAATTGACAATTTCCAGAAGTACTCTTTCTTTCAGTTCTATCTCCAGCATAGTCAGCATCACAATAACCTAAAAGCTTATACTCTGATGTTTTCTTATACATCAAGCCAAGGTTAGTGGTACCTTTCAGATATCTGAGAATTCTCTTAACAGCAGTTAAGTGAGTTTCTCTAGGATCTGATTGGAATCGAGCACATAAGTGTACACTAAACAGAATATCTGACCTAGATGCAGTAATGTATAGAAGTGAACCTATCATTCCACGATAGAGCTTCTGACATACTTTTACACTGGCATCTTCTTTTTCCAGAATGCATGTAGGATGCATAGGAGTCTTAGCGATTATTGATTCTGTCATATTGAACTTCTTCAGAAGTTCCTTTGTGTACTTGCTCTAATGGATGTAAGTAGCTTCTGGTTTTTGATCAACTTGTATTCCCAGAAAGTACTTGAGTTCTCCCATCATACTCATTTCAAATTCATCCTGCATCATCTCAGAAAATTCTTTGCAAAGAGATGGATTAGCAGATCCAAATATAATATCATCAACATAAATTTGCACAATTAAGATATCATCTTTGTAAGTTTTGCAAAAAAGAGTTGTATCTACTTTACCCCTTACAAACTCATTTTCCAGAAGGAATGAGCTAAGTCTCTCATACCATGCTCTGGGAGCTTGCTTCAGACCATAGACAGATTTCTTCAATTTGAAAACATGGTCAGGGTTCTTCTCATCTTCAAAACCAGGAGGTTGGTGCACATACACTTCCTCTGAGATGTATCCATTCAGGAAGGCACTCTTAACACCCATCTGATGAAGAATTATGTTGTGATTTACTGAGAATGAGATCAGCAGTCTGATAGCTTCCAATCTTGCTACTGGAGCAAATGTTTCAATGTAATCTATTCCTTCTTGCTGACTGTAGCCTTGAGCAACTAGCCTTGCTTTGTTTCAGACTACATCTCCTTTTTCATTCAGCTTGTTTATGAAAACCCATTTGGTTCCAATGATGTGAGCACCTTGAGGTTTCTTGACAAGGTTCCAAACATCATTCCTGGAGAATTGATTCAATTCTTCTTCCAATTCTTCTTCCATTGACAAGGTTCCAAACGTCTTTGTCTTGAAGAGCTTCATCAATTGATTTTGGTTCAATTAAGGATACCAATCCCTTCAGACTAAGTAGAGTCTCTTCAGAGGTTCTGAATGCTGATCTGGTTCTGACTGGTTCAAATTTGTTTCCCAGAATCAACTCCTTAGGGTGAGAGGCAACAATTCTGCTCTTCCTCTGAGGCTGTGAATCAGAGGGACCGACTTCCTCTGGAGAGTCTTCCTCTGGCTCAGCTTCCTTTGGAGCTTTGCCTTTGTCAGAAACATTAATACTCATATCTGCAAACTTTTCAACTAGCTTTGACTGATCAGAGTCAAGCTTATCATCAAATCTAACATGAATAGATTCTTCAATAGTTTTAGCATCTGTATTATAAATTCTAAAACCTTTAGATCGTTCGGAGTAACCAAGTAATAGACATTTAGAAGATTTAGAATCAAACTTATGTAATCTATCCTTAGCATTCAGAGCATAGCAAACACAACCAAAAGGATGAAAGTAAGAAATGTTGGGTTTTACTTTCTTCCACAATTCATAAGGAGTCTTATTCAAAATTGGTCTGATAGAGATCCTATTCTGAATGTAACATGCTGTGTTTACTACCTCAGCCCAGAAGTGCTTTGTCATGTCAGTTTCTTGAAGCATGGTTCTAGTCATCTCTTGAAGAGTTCTATTCTTCCTCTCAACAACCTCATTTTGTTGAGGAGTTCTAGGACAAGAGAAATCATGTGCAATTTCATAGGAATCAAACAGACTCTCAAACTTGTCATTCTCAAACTCTCCACGATGATCACTTCTGACACGCATAATTCTGCAAGCCTTCTCGTTTTGCACTTGGGCAATAAAGGTAGAGAACACAGAATGAGACTCATCCTTGCGGGATAGAAATTTTACCCATGTCCAGCGGCTATAGTCATCAATAATGACCATCCCATATCTTTTGCCACCTATAGACTCAGTTTTCACTGGTCCAAAAAGGTCGATATGCAGAAGTTCCAACGGCCTTGAGGTGGAGACAACATTCTTTGCCTTGAAGGAGAATTTTGTAAATTTGCCTTTCTGACATGCTTCACAAAGAGCATCTGAAGAGAACTTCAGAGTGGGTAAGCCCCTGACAAGGTCAAGCTTACTCAGCTGAGAAATCTTTCTCATACTAGCATGCCCTAACCGTCTATGTCATACCCATTGGTCTTCATTAACAGACAGAAGACACTTTACTTTCTGAGTTTCCAACTCAGATAGTCTGATCTTATAAGTGTTGTTCCTCCTCTTGCTGTTAAACAGAACATAGCCATCGATCTGACTTACAACCCTGCAAGACTTTTGATTGAAGATTATATCATAACCCTTGTCAGCTAGTTGACTTATAGACAGTAAGCTATGATTTAAGCCATCTACCAACGGAACATTATCAATGCATGGACTATTATCAACACCAATAGTACCAGAACCAACAATTTTACCCTTCTCATTGCCACCAAAGCCAACTTCGCCTCCAGGCTAAAGTTTTAGCTCTTGGAACATACGCCTTTCTCCCGTCATGTGACGCGAGCATCCACTATCCAGATACCATGTGGTGTTTTAGTGGAGCGATCAAGGATATCTGCAACATAGATAATCTTATCCTTAGGTACCCATTTTATGGGTCCTTTCTTGTTAGTTACCCCAGAGGTTCTGATGACCTTGGGTTTCTCAACATGATAACATAAAGGGATTTGAGCATGACATTTAAGCATAGAAGGAGTTCCCTTTTTAAGAGAGGGTTTAGCAACTTTAGCAGGCAATGATTCAGGCAAAATAGTACCAGAGGGTACAAAATGTTCATGCAGAGGTTTGGCCTTAGGCATAGGAGGCTCATTTCTACTGGGTCCAGAATAGCCAATGCCACACATTCCATTTCTGCTTACACCATAGATCATTGAAGCCATCAAGCTTCTATCTACGCTTTTAGCTAGGAATCTTTGAAAGGATTTTTCATATTTAGATTCATTCTTTATATCAGAGGCATCACATGCAACAACTTCTTCTAACTTAATAATCTGGTTTTTGAGCACAAAGTTAGAGTTAACTAAAGCATGAATATTTTCTTTCAGCTGAGAAATAATTTTCTCATGTTAAGTAGAAGTTTTAGAAACAGCAGATAGTTCCTTTTTCAACCTTTTATGCTTAGTCAAGAGAGATTTATATTTATCCATGATATCAGACAAAGCACATTTAAGTTCAGAGGTTGAGAAAGAAGTGAATACCTTATTTTCATCGTCAAAGTTTGGATCTTCCTCTGATGCTGATTCAGAGTTAGTTGCTTCTTTTGACTCTGCTTCCTTGTTCTTGACAATAGCCATGAGTCCTTCAACAACTTCTCCATCAGAGTCAACATCCTCTGACTCTGATTCATCAAAAGTCACCATGAGGCCTTTCCTAGCTTTGAAATGCTTCTTTGGCTTCTTGTCCTTTTTCAGCTTAGGACAATCACTCTTGTAGTGCCCTGATTCTTTGCATTCAAAGCATGTGACTTCCTTTGATGAAGACTTCTTCTTACCAAAAGAAGATTCATTCTTTCCTTTATTCTTTCCAGAGCCTTTGTACTTGCTCTGCCTGTGCTTCCAGATGCGGTTAAGCCTTCTGGAGATCAGAGTCAGCTCATCCTTATCAGAATCTTCAGAGGCTTCTTCAGATTCTTCTTCTTCTGCTTGGAGAGCTTTAGCCTTTTCAGATTTGGATTTCAAGGCTATAGACTTCTTCTTCTGATCCTGATGTTCAGCACGCTTCAGTTCATGACACTTCAGTATGCTTATGAGTTCTTCCAGACTCATCTGATCAACATCTCTTGTGAGCTCCAAGGAAGTTATTAGAGGCATCCAGCTTTCAGGAAGGCCTCTAAGAATTCTCATGACATGATCAGCAGTTGTGTAGCTCTTCTTGAGAGGTCTAATTCCAGCAATGAGTAGCTGAAATCTGGAGAACATGTCCTCAATGGACTCATCGGATTCCATCTGGAAGGATTCATACTTTCTAATCAAGGCCAACGCCTTTGACTCCTTCACCTTCTTGTTTCCTTCATGGGTCATCTTCAATGAATCAAAGATACCCTTGGCATACTCACGATCTGTGATCTTTTGATATTCTTCATAAGAAATAACACTTAGAAGAATAGTTATAGCTTTATGATGCAGTGAGTAAAGCTTCTTTTGTTCTGCAGACATCTCTGATCTGGAGATCTTCTTACCATCAACATCAACTGGACGCTCGTAGTCATCCACTATAATATCCCAGAGATCTGCATCAAAGCCCATAAAAAAGCTTTCAATCCTGTCTTTCCAGTACTCAAATCTTTGCCCATCATAGGAGGCTTTGCATTGTAGACATCTTTTTGCGTTTCAATGGTGGCAGCCATTTTAGTTTTTCACACCGGCCCGGATCACTGAACACTGTTAGGTGTGGTAATCAGAACATGCGCTCTGATACCAACTAAAGGTATGAAAAACGATAGAAAAGGGGTTTGAATAGCGTTTTAAGACTAAAAACTCGACCCACTTGAGATTTAAATAAATCTCTTCAACCACCGAGAATAAAAGTGCTAAGATAAGAGATAAGGAAAACACACAAATGATTTTATCCTGGTTCACTTGATAAATCCCTCAAGCTAATCCATTCCACCCGTTAAGGTGATTTCTTCCTTCTTAAAATGAAGGCAACCCACTAATCAGAGTTTTGTTACAACTGCACTTGCTACCTGTAAAGTGACTAACAATACACTGACTTAGCTATCACTAAGATTCACTCTCTTAGTCTTCTATAGGATCCGATCAACCTTGATCTCCAAAAGGAAAATCAAACAACTGTTTGAAGGTTTTGGGTTTACAAGGAAATGCTTCTTAGAAAGCTAATAGTAAACACACTTAGTTCTATTTGAAGAAAGATTGCTAAGAAAATATTTGAATATTGCTTGCGCGTGTACAAGTTTCTTAGGCGGCATCTTTCAATCTTCAGCCTCTTTATATACTCCAAGGATTAGGGTTGGAACGTTGCATGGAGATGCTACCGTTGGAGGGCAGATCTGGAATTTCCAGGTACTTCTGTGGCTGAATCAGTTAGGTAAGGTCGTCAGGAATGGTACAATTGCTTTTGTACTTTGGATAGCGACATGACCTTTATCCTTGTTGACTTCTGATCAGAGTTATGCTTCATCTTGAAACTTGTGAAGCTTGGTGATCAGAGTTAGAGGGAAGCTTGGATCCTCTGACCTTTGTACCTTCTGCTTCTGGACACAGAGGAGAAGTACTTGGTCTTCAGAGTCAGCTTACTCTTGGACTTCAGAGTCTTCACTACTCAGCTTCTGGACTTTCAGAGCTTCTGATCCTTCAGAGCGTCTGATCCTTCAGAGCTTCTGATCCTTCAGAGCTTCTAGTGAGCTGAATCCATATCAGAGCTTTATAATCTTCAGATCTTTTGAAGCTTGATCTACTGTTCAGATTGAGCATAGTACGTGCGAAAGCGTTGCAGAGGTTACTCTTTAAGCACTGTGCTTCTGAATCATGTGAAATAGGACCAGAGTCTTGGCCTGTCATTTGAACACTCAGAAAACAAAGTTAGAGTACCATAATTGTTCATACTTAATAGTTAACTTGTAATCATCAAAACATAGAGTTGTACTACTAGATCAAAACTTGATCTTACAAAACAAGAGTTTGTTTTGTGCCTCCCCACCACATACATCATTGTGTGCATCACAAGCACCAATCAAGGATCACCATGCTTCCACATTCGCTCCAAAAATACCGTCAAAGGGGCGTCCTCATGAAGCACAAAATTAAGAGGAGATGCAAACCACCATCGCAAGACAACCGAGCAAAAGAACAGAATATGGCTGACGGTTTCTAGCTTTGTTTAGCATAACAGACAAAACTTGTTGACGTCTACTCCTCTCCGCTGCAACGATGGGTGAACTGATAATACCCCACGACAAGCTCTTTATGCTTGGTCCTTACTTTGAGGAAGGGTTGTTGCAGACCATAAAGAATTCTCGAAACTAGCAAGTAGAAGTTGTACTCGAGGAAGATGCAGCTTGAGCAAAGGCCCTTCATCTAATGAACGAATAACCAGACTTCGTGGAATAGTTCCTGTTACTCGAGTCAGGCCAGAAATACTCATCTTGCTCGTGTGAAATTGGAAGATGGAGTTGGAGAATTTTAGGAAGCCAAATCAAGCCTGAAATAAGGTCATGTCCCACCCATTCACCGTGATCACACTACAAGAATTTAGGCTTTTAGTGACAACAAAAAATCTATCGGTAAAGAAGCCCATTACCGACGACTAAGCCGTCAGTAAGGAATTTTGGCCCCAAAAATAGGAAATGAATTGTTTTTAATTTGGGAATTTGGCATGTGTATTACCGATGTTCCAAACCATCGGCAATTTGGCGGGCAATTTTCGCGTGCCATTTCCAACGATTATTTAACTTTTTAATACACGTGAAAATTTGTAAGAGCGGGACAATTGACCGTCATAGTACCAACATATTGGACCGATGATAAACTATAATTGAAGACATTGTAAATTGTAGGTAATACCGACGTAATATACCGTTGGTAACCTATATAGAGTCGCGTCCCAGAACGTCTACAATTGAAAGCTTTTCCAAGTTAGTATCTCTCTCTCTCTCTCTCCCCCTCCCTCCTTTTCATTTATTTTGTACATTTTTTTTCTTTAGAATATTATTTTTATATGTCTTGTTAAAAAAAATTATATTAGCTTTGTTTTTGTTACTGCGAGCATCTTATTTTTGTTCAAATTTAATTTCTCATGTTATTTTTATAGATTATGTTATGATTTTCAATACATATATTATTTTAAAATTACTTTTGTCGTCGTCAAATTCTCTTCCTCATAGAAATCTAGATCGGGGGAAGAATGTAGCTGGTTAGAGCTCTTTTAGGAAGAAGAAATGAAGTCGAGATCTTCTAACAAGGGTGTTGTAACAAATGAAGCATCCCCCTAATCACTTTCTAATAGTGATTTTGGTGATGATAGTTTTAGTATCCACAACTGGAGAAGTTCTAAACTAGAAGCTGAGATAAACACTAACTTTAACAATAATGACATCATTTATGATTAACAAGGCTATCCAATAATACTTGTAGCTGACAGCGGGTAACACAATTTGTTTTATGTTATTTATATATTTAACAATTGTGTCATATAAATATAAAATCATTCTGCTTAATTAATCTTGTCAATTACTACCCAATAGGGTAACTCCAATGCTATCTCAGTCAAGGACGGATCTAGGTAAAAGACTATGAGGGCAGGTGCCCTCACTTGATTTTGAAAAAAATCATTAGAAAGAAATTTGAGTTGTAAAAGTAAGTGGTTTTTTATGGCCTTTTAGTAAAAAAGCTCTTACTTGTGTTCTACATTGCTAAGTGCCTTCACTTGAATAGTAAAAATATGTGTTTTTTTATGACCTCTTGGTAAAATATGTCCTCACTTCTAAAAGCATATATTACTTTTTTTTACGAATTCATATGTATATATTGCCCTCATAACATCAAATTTCTACATTCATCCCTGATCTTAGTTGTTATATTGCTGAGAATTTCATGAAGGATGTAGCTATACATCTTATAAACATGCTAAAAAAAGGCAAGGAAGCTCATAAATCTTGGTTAGATGCTTTTGCAGTAAGTAACTAACATTAAATGTAATGTAAATCTCTTTAATTTCATGGATATCATGTTACTAACTTGTTTGTTGTAATGTAGAACAAAGTAAGTGAGGAAGATAAAGATGCGGGGAAGATGTCAGTGCTCTTTGAACGTCACTGCGGGAAACGCCTCCAAGATATGTTTTATGACGTGTGTAGTAGAGGTCAAGGGGTGAACTGGACTGTTGATGAGGTATGGGAGAACCTCGTAAATCATTGGTAGTCAGTTGCATATAAAGCAACGTCGACAAAGTTTAAGAAGAGTAGAGTCTCGACGAAAGGAGGATGTCTGCACATTTGCGGCTTTATTTTCATGGTGCACCATGCAGAAAGAATTGTAAATAGTTTCTAATGTTATTGAATTTAATTTCTTTCAAATTACACATTCATACATGTTTCTATTTAATAAATATGCAATATTTAAGTTAGAAAAAAGAGACGGGGAGACTTCCACAGTTACCCCAAGTCTTCAAGCGTACTCACATGAAGAAGAAAGATAATAGTTGGGTAGACAAGATATCTGAGGATATATATGTAACTACAATATAATATTGGTTTAATTTCTATTTGATTTGTAAATATAATTTTGACAATAAAAACTATTTTTGCAGATTCATTTTGATGATGAAGTTAGTAAATACTAACCTGAATTGACTCCACCGTTGTTGTAAAGCTCTGGGTCTAAGTGACCAGGTGGAAGAGTAGGAGACGAATTTATGGTGCAAGTGGCATGGCCACTCATTACACACCGAGAGTCTAATCCTTGACACAAGAGCCAGCAGCTAATGTTCCTTTGGGAACCTGCCGATAGTGCTACTATACCCCAAATACTAGTAAATAATGAAAATACAAAGAAGCTAGTAGCGGAGCAAGCTAGGAAAACAAACGTCCTTAAAGAAGAGATGTCGCGCTTAATGTCTCAAGCTAGCTTTCTATCTGCATGCGGCGACTATTCCATTGTTCCTCCTTCTGATGACAATGATAATGAACATGATAATGTTGAAAGTGATGAGGAGTAAAAATAATATATCTTTTTTTAAAAAAATTTACCGACGGTTTAGACCACCTGTAGTCAATGACTTGCACTTGTCGATATAATTTATCGACGACTATGATCGTAGCAAATTTACCGAAGGTTTTATCCGTCGGTAAGTTTGCGACGGTTACAACATTCGGTAAGGTACCAACGGCTTAGCGATACCTTTCAGTAATTTATTACCGACAAGCGAAATAAAAAATTCTTTTGGGTCGTCAGTAATTCAAGATTACCGATTGCTTTTTGCCTTTACCGACGAATTTCAGTCGCCAGTAAAACTCGTTTTTCTTGTACGGTCAGATCAGCCACCAAGTGCATGCCCAAGTATGTTGTTGTATCCTCTTGATAGACTAGAGGAACGCCCTAAGGGGTCCATTTATTAGTTCAAACCTTTACTGATCTACCATCTCTAATCTTCAATCATCCTCCATCCTCAAAGACCTATTTGGTATACTTGAACACACATAACTTTGGGCGGTGTCCTTTTTTTGGCTTCAAAAGGGAAACCCTGAGGAGAGTACACTCATTTAAAAAGCTTACCCCAAAGAAAATCTTGGTTCTTCAGAATTTACCACCAATTCTTAGCTACAAGAACAAAATTGGAATCTTTGAAATCTTGAAACCCAAGGCCATTATCCAATTTGGAGCGGCAAAGAGTATCTTATTTGAGCCAATGGAGCCCCAAAAATAATTCTTAATTATTCCCTCAATCTGGGAGCAAATATCATCCGGTCAAATGAAGCAAGACGTGATGTAAGTTGGTAGCACTCTCAACCCGTGAGAGGGACCTCTCTTTCCAAGATTTGAGTTTCTTCAAAAACCCTCTCCTTAACAAAGCTAAATATCTAAGACTTTAACTTGCCAATAATCTTCTGGAGCCCAAAGTTTTTGTCAAAATTGTTCACTGCATGAACACTCATTTACTGTTTAAGCTCATCAAAACACAAACTAAGCACATTGCGGCCGCATAAAATCCTTGATTTATCAAGATTAATTACTTGTCAAGAAACCCACTCATAGAAAGCAAGAATTCTCTTCACACATTCAACCTCTTGAGGACCAGCCCTCGCAAATATAATACTATCATCTGCAAATAAAAGATGAGAAATGATAGGAGCATATCGAGCAATTTTCAAACAATGCAAGGAGTCAGAAGCAATATCTTTTTGTATGAGAATAGAAAAATCTCATCACATAAAATAAACAGGTAAAGAGAGAGGGACTACCCTTGTCTCAGACCTCTTCCCAAATCAAACGACATTTGTGGGTTACCATTCAACATTATTGAAAAATGAACCGTTAATACACATTCCATAGTTAGGGACACCAATGAACTTATAATGTAATATAAATTGTTTTAAATTTTCGGTAAACCCAAATCAATTAAGAATTCCTCTTGTAAAAAAAACACTCAAATCAATTAACGATTTTAATTTATTTTTTTTTTGGTAACAACGATTATAATTTCAAACTTTACAAGTACAAACAGGATATATAAATAATTGGACCGGAAACGATTTTAATGTCCATAGTGGATGGTGATTTGGTGTTTCGAGATAGTTCTAGAATAGGTGTTAGTTTATTCAGAAACAAGACGTCTTTTTCCAGAAAAACAGAAGAGACGTGGCAAATCGTTCTCTCATATTTTAAATAGTGATGTTAACTGTTTGAATTTAGATTAGATGATGACCTCTAACATATTAGTGCACATAATTTTTTTTTACCATCAAGTTGCTTATGTTTAATGAAATTTTGAATAGTTAATTTTTATTAGAGTAAATTACACTTCATTACCTTGAAGCTTTCTTATGTGACAAGTCAATTTTAAATTTACTCAAATATTATGCTACATAACATTCACTATTTATTATTGGGGTTGTCTAAACGACCATGATAAAGTTTGGGTTAAATAACTCATCATCCAATCACATTGAAGATAAATGAGTTGAAATTTCTATATTTTATTTATTAATTTATTTTCAACACACTTATCTCCAATGTAATTAGATAATGAATTATTTAATCTAAACTTTATCATGAGTCATTTATACAACCTCTTTATTATTACATCTGTATCTGTAAATAATGTCGCAGATAAATAGTGCAATTTTCGATCATTTATCTTTCAATATTTTTTAGTTTTTTCTTTTTCTACTTTCAACATAATCCTTTCAAATTTCTTTAGTGTTTGACTGATTCAACATCAAGTGATATATTTGGATATCGGCTTCAATTTGTATATATGCAAAAAAAAACCCGATTGGTATGGCTTGAACATGATTACTCATTCTTGAGAATAATTGTCTTACATTTAAAAAAAAGAAACAAATTCAGGCTTAACAACTAAGCACTAGCACTTATTAACAAAAAAAAAAACTAAGCACTAGCACTTATTAACAAAAAAAAAACTAATTTAGGCTTAACAACTTAGTGTCTTAGTACTTAGGTCCAGTTTGGAAGAGCTTATTTGAGCTTATCTGACAGCATAAGCTCTTATGCCAGTGTTTGGGAGAGCTTATGCAAACAGCTTATGACCTGCCATAAGCTATTTTCAGCTTATTTTCATAAGCTACTCAGGATAGCTTATGAAAAACAGCTTATGCTTATATACAGCTTATTTTTAATTTATTTCAATAAATTTTCAAAAATAGCTTATGAATAAGCGCTTATGTCATAAGCGCTTAATTAAGCTGTTTTTCCAAACGGGGCCTTAGTACTTACCATCCTAAGTCAAATTGTAGATCCGTATTGCTCACAAATTGATCAATTTTGTAGATAAAAAAAATCCCAAAATCCAGTGGCTTTAAAAGGGTCGTTCCCTGTGACCTGA
The DNA here is from genome assembly GCF_012489685.1 of Lotus japonicus. Lineage (NCBI taxonomy): Eukaryota > Viridiplantae > Streptophyta > Magnoliopsida > Fabales > Fabaceae > Lotus > Lotus japonicus. The sequence goes on along the minus strand of NC_080043.1, from coordinate 35,998,573 downwards.
AATTTTCATATCATCATCAGTGTCTTCTCCTTCACTCATTCTCCTCTCTCCACCATAGCAAAAGATATCAGAAATTCAGAAACAATGGAACTCCCTTTGCAAAATGGCCTCGCCAAGTTCATCAGCACCAAAATTTCTTCTGAGTTGCCACTCTCTAATGGGACAATTCCTCCAACTAACCCTCTCTTTGAAGCTGTGCATTCAGCAAACATGGATCCTTCAAGAGCTTTTCTCGGCAAGGTCAAGCGTCTCATTGTAAAGGTACTGTCATTTGTTTATTTCACTTTATTTTTTTTAAATTTTGATGAATTATTTGTTATAGAAAAGGTTCCTTTGATATCATAATTCTGTTTTTCAATTATTGAATTTTGTTGAAGTTATCACTCTTTTGAATGAGAAACGTGAAATGAGGCATAAAAAACAGAATCTAGTTTTATTCGCTTAGCAGATTATTTAATTTTGTTTTCTGGAACAAAAAGAATCACGTTATGCATCTCTGCTTTTCCCCTCTAAATTGTAGTTTCAAGCTCTTTGAATTTTGATGTTCTTACTTTTGTTTTGTTTCTAGTTTCTACTATTACTTTTGCTTTTGATGGTTCTTCAATTCACTTCTTCTAGATTTTTTCTTCATGGATTTGGTGTGTGTAGTTCTGCTCTGGGCTCTCTTCCCTTTTGGCTTTTTTCTATTTAACATATAAGCGCACCACCATATAGCATGTATATTTAGAGACTTTCTATACTTCTTTTTATTTCTGGTTCCATTAAATATTATAGAGTTAATTGTCCCTTTATAATCATTGGAGACAAAAATACGTCATGCTGAAGAACTAAAATCATTTATAAAATTATGAATTAATTTGACAATTAATTCTTATAAGAGAAAAAAAATGAATCAAACACAAATTTTAATCTCGTTCTCGGGTACATAAAATGTGTGACAGTCATATCATTTAACCATAATTTTTACCGCTATTAAAATTGACTAATTATATTTTCACACTTCATTTTTGAAGTGTGAAAAGGTGGAGGAAGAGAGAGATATGAAGAAAGAAGAGAGAAAGTAAAGATATGATAGGTGATTTAATTGATAGAGAAAAGAAAAATAGATAGAAATGAAGGGGAAAAAAAAATAAAGATGTGTATATATTACTCATTAAAATTAGGGGCACTTGAAAAGTTACAGTACGTCGATTGTATATCGGTGAAAATCTATTTTGTTTTAGCACATATATCGAGAAAATCAAAAGTTTTGGCTGCAATATGCCGTTGACGAGTAAACAACCATTTTGGTCCCTGATTGTGTTCACTTATGACGGACTGGTCCTCATACTTTGGAAATGGTCGTTTTTCATCCTTGAATGTGTTGCCGTCGGTCAAGTTAGTCCTTGGTTGTGTTTTCCGTTGGTCCCTCAGACGGAAAAGTCCACATGACTTATTTTTTTTCCAAGTAAGCATCCTACGTGGCACCTTCTCTTTTTCCCTCCTAAAAAATAATGTCAATTTCATCCCTAGCTTCATCATCATCAATTCATCATCATATTATATATCTTCTTTCTCCAGACTTCATCATCACTATCAATCTTCATCTTCTTCATCATGTTACCCATAAAAAAAAATCATCTCCCACACATTAACTAAAAACCTAACACATACACTCTTAAGTCTTAACCCCACACACATATAACAGGATCAATAACAATTTCATATACATGGTTACCACAGGACAACATTCAGCTCCACAATCTATCTTCCCGTTTTTTTTTTAATTTATATGCATTACGCCTTTTAATGCAATATTTCAAAGCTTCCTCTCCAACAACAACAACAACAACAAGGATCTTAATACATCAGAAATTTTATTCACAAGTTCCTCTCCAGCAACAATAAGGGTCCTCCTTCCATTCTGTCTCCTCCTTAAAATAAATAGACCCATATCAAAAATCCACCCCCATTTTGTCTCCTCCTTCCACAAGAACCCAGATGTTCAAACCAGAACCCAAATCTTCAAACCCAGATCTTCAAAAATCAAGAAGAACCCAGATCTTTAAATCCACCCCTCATTCTCTTCCGCGGATCCGTCACACCACCACCATCCATACACCTTAGGCCTGCTGTCCTCTCCACCAATCCTCTTCACTGACCTTCAAACCCCAAAATCACCATTGACCTTCGAAACCCAAACCCCAAACACCACTGCCACCACTTCCCCTCCTCCAATCGCACCACCATCACCCAAATCGCTCCTCGATCCGCACCACTATCACAGAGCAACAACTCCCTAAAAAAAAAAGCTCTGACCTTGTTTCCTGAAATTAGCCATGCCCATAACAAAAACAGAACGACCCAGATGAAGAAATTGGAAAATTTCACTCTAAAACATAGCAGAGGCACAAAATAAACCGATCTTTGACACTGATTTTTCAGAATTCTCTGAGCAGATGGAGAGAGGAAGAGAGATGAAGAGGGGTTTAAATATGAAGAAGGAGGAGGAGGAGGAGGAGGAGGGAGAGAGAGTGGAAGCGTGAGGGGCGATTTTGGTACCATGAGGGACGAGTTTGACCTGTTTTTTGGAAGGGAAAAAGAGAAGGTGCCACGTAGGATGCTTACTTGGAAAAAAAATAAGTCATTTGACATTTTCCGTCTGAGGGACTAACGGAAAACTCAATCAAGGACGAACTTGACTGACGGCAACACATTCAAGGATGAAAAACAACCATTTACAAAATACGAGGACCAGTCCGTCATAAGTGAACACAATTAGGGACCAAAATGGCTGTTTACTCTTTTGGCTGCATTCACCGAGAGACTGACACGTCCATTTTACACAATAATTTTGCTTTATTATTTTTAACTTGGCCAATTAAAAAAAAATTGGCCATTTTGTCGCTGTGTCCATGATTCTCAAGAACTGCGCTATCTAATGCTTTGTTTGGTTGGAGGGAAGGAAAGATGGAAGGAAAAAAACACGGAATTCGAGGTATGAATTTAGATTAAGGTGTAGTCCAAATTCACACATCAAATTCCGTGTTTTATTTCCTTCCCCCTTTCCTTCCCTCCAACCAATCAAAGCCTAAGTTTTTCACATGGAATATTCTTCATATTTTAAAAAAGGGTTTCTATTTAATAATTAAATTGTATTTGTGTTTATTTGTCTATATATATTAGATAGGTAAAACCTTTTAAATACTTAAGAGAGTTAATGATTAAATTAATCTCTAATTTTATAATTGAGTTTGATTTTAATTTATCGGCAGAAACCGTCATTTAACAAACTAAACTCAAACTCTTTTACAAAATTATGGACTAATTTGACCTTATCTTATTTATAAAAGAGATTAATTTATATGCATTTATGGTGTAAAATTTTTTACATCATCATTCAATCACAACCTTCTATTTTTTATTTTAAATATTATTAAATTTAAAATTAATTATAAGCTAACAAAATAGAAGGATGTGATTCAATGATAGTGCAAAACTTACGTACACCGTCGGTGTATAGAAATTAATTCTCTTTATAAAAAATGAAAGATAACATGTTTCAGTTTATATCATGGAGAACCGAGTCCAAACCGAGTTCTAACTTATGTCTTATCAAAGGGACCAACATCTTATCTTATATTAATAAAGGTATAGATCTTTAGGAATTTCTAAGTTAAATGAATCTGTGACAAATTTTCTCCTATGAAAGGTGGGTCCTCCTACTTATGCGGCCCATGGAGCCGCTGGGGTTTGGCCTTTTGTGTTTGTCATTTGTCAGATTGCCATTCAAGATAACTATAAAAAAATTGTACAAAAGAAATAATCTTTTGTTTATTTATTTAAAAACAATTGCTTAATTTTTTGTGCTATTGGAGGATGCCACCCGTATGAGCTGTTAAAGCAACTGCTACTTCTGCAAGCACCCTCTTTAACCCGATTCTTAAATAATTTATTTTTTCTCATACTTCAATTCGTTCATGAAATAAATGAGATATTGTGCGATCAAGAGCTTGTGCTAATGAGTTGTTTTTATTTAATTAACGTGACATTTTAGATTCATAAAAAAATAATGAAGCGGTAGTTTCTCTCGATGTTTCTGTTTCTTAGAAGTTAGCGTTCTTTCGTTTTTCGGGGCATTGCCTCCATGTAACCAAATAATAATAATAATAATAAATAACCTATGTAGCAACTATGCCTTGGAAAGGCTATATCAATTATTATTTTTGAATCAGATGCTCAATAAAACGTTAACTATGAGAGGATTAGTAAAGCAAGAATAAAAAATGAAATGAGTTGTGTATGAATCAAAACTTAAACCTAGTTATCAGCAAAAGAACCATTATGAATTAAAAATAAAATATATTTGATATTTTCAAAAACCAGAAATGGAGTAAAAAACAATTCCCGGAAAATGGGAACTTGATGGAGCAGAAGAGCAGAAGCAATAATAATAATAATGGCTTGACCTCTCACTCTCACCACCATGACCCGTGATTCGTAGGGCCCACAAAGCCCAGGTTTACACGTGGCAGATCCACCGCGTCTCTTTACTCTGCTTTCCATCTATCAAAAAAAAAAATATCGTTTTCGTCGCCCATTTAACTATTCACATTCTCTTCACTACGATTCGCTCACTCTCACTCACTCACTCACTCACTCGCCGAGTCAACTCATCTTGACTCGCTCCTCTGTCTGCGTCTTCATTGCAATTTTCATGGATTCCACCACCACCATGGATCCCACTCGAGATTTCATCAAGTCTGTTAGGCGTGTTATCGTCAAGGTCTCGTTTCTTGATCATTCATCATCAACAACGTGCATTGCTGTTTTTTTTGTTCTTCCTTGAATCATGAAATCGGAAAACCAAGAAACAACGATGTTCAATGTGTTTTCTAGTTCAAAAATTACATTATGTATAGTTTCATCAGTTTTCAATGTTGTGTAACATGTATTTCTTTTACTAAACATGTATATGTTTGTTCGGTTGGTAAGAACGAATCACTTCCCCAGAACGAACAACGTTGTGTGTTTGATTTCCGCTGCCGATGTTATGGCTGAGTTTGTTGGCAATATATAAGCGACCTATAGTCCCGGAGGCATGTTTTGGCCTGTGGTCGTGAACTCGTGATCGTGATCGGAACTGAACACGAAAAGATATATATATATATATTTCTTTTTTGACTGGAATTGTAATTTCTGATGCATTGTATCTAGAAGCCACTTCACATGATGTATGAAGCTTTAATTGATTTCCCTGGATTTTTTTTTTCACTCATTCTGCTTCAACTTTTGATTTATTGTGTTAGTATCTTGTTGATTATGTTTATTCTATTTTTTTTTTCTGAGTTATGCAATTTTTGCATTTGTTTGATGGATTTTCTGTGAATCATTGAAGGTTGGAACAGCTGTTGTTACTCGAAGTGATGGGAGATTAGCACTTGGCAGACTTGGAGCTCTCTGTGAGCAGGTATATATACATATATATGTCTCTTTTGTATTCAATTGTTGGTGGTTTTACAAATTTATGTATTTTAAAATTTAAACATTCTTCAATGGCTATGTATCTAGTGTACTGTGTACTGTCTCTATGTGTGTGTTTTTTGTTTTGTTTTTACTGAGAGCTGTCTTTGCAATGGTGATTGCAGCTTAAAGAACTAAACACTCAGGGGTATGAAGTCATATTGGTGACTTCAGGTGCTGTTGGTCTTGGCAGGCAAAGACTTAGATATCGCAGATTGGCCAATAGCAGGTTCTTATAAAAATATATCTTTTTGTAAATTCTATGGTGGTTGTATGTCTTTTTCAATTGCATGGATCTAATGTCCTACCAAGTACCAATAATGGGGTTTTTTTAGAACTGAAACAAATTTAATATTTTATCCCTGGTGCTTCATTTTCTATCTTTTAATCCCAATTGTGTAAGCAGGATTAGACTGATATAGGATTGAAGGATTTCATGCAATCTGCTTCATGCAATTTGAGTTTGAAGAGATATAGGACAAGATTGATGAGCCTGAAAGATTTTTTTTTTGTTTACTTGTGATGCAGTTTTTCTGATCTTCAAAAGCCACAAGGTGAGCTTGATGGAAAAGCATGTGCGGCTGTTGGGCAGAGTAGTCTCATGGCTCTCTATGATACTATGTTCAGCCAGGTGGGCACAATATGCATGTTTTCCTTTATACATAAGAAGGTGCATGTAATTTTTCCTCCATATTGATGCTGATAGAGGATTTTTCTTGTGCAGCTGGATGTGACTTCTTCCCAACTTCTTGTGAATGATGGGTTCTTCAAGGATTCGGGTTTCAGAAAACAACTTTCAGACACAGTGCACTCATTATTAGATTTAAGAGTTATCCCCATTTTCAATGAAAATGATGCTGTTAGCACTAGGAAGGCACCATATGAGGTATGCTTATTTTTCCTTTCACTATTTCATTTGAATTAGTTTACAACAATTAGTTTTTGTTTTCATAGTATAGTCAAATTGCCTTAGTCAAAACTTTTTATGTTACATCAATGAGTTTGATTTTATTGGCTTTGTGATAACAAAAACAAGACAAGCCATATCCCAATTAGCGGGGTAGGCTCCATGGTGGCTTTGAAATATGATATAAATTACTTTTAATTGTAAGCTCTCCAAGCAGGATTCCACTGGTATTTTCTGGGACAATGATAGTTTGGCGGGTCTGTTAGCTCTTGAACTCAAAGCTGACCTGCTTGTCTTATTGAGTGATGTTGAGGGCCTATATAGTGGTCCTCCAACTGACCCCAACTCAAAGTTAATCCATACATATATCAAAGAGAAACATCAAGGAGAAATCACTTTTGGAGACAAGTCAAGATTGGGCAGAGGGGGCATGACTGCTAAAGTTAATGCTGCTGTTTGCGCTGCTCATGCCGGCATCCCAGTGATCATAACCAGGTACCTAACATTTTATGATGTATTTTTACTTCTCTAGCAAATTTCAATAACTGGGGAAGATGGCATTGTTTTTGTTGCTTGCAATAATGGTATTTGCTAAAAGTATCTATTGTTGAGAAAATTGTTCAAGTCATGAAAAGACATTCGGATTCTATGTAGTGCATAATTTCAAGTGTACATTTGAATTTGTCATTTACTGACTTTGAATTGTATTTCAACCTTGTTGAAGTGGGTATGCTACAGACAACATTATACGAGTCCTTCAAGGGGAAAGAATTGGTACTGTATTTCATAAAGATGCACATTTGTGGACCAACATAAAGGAAGTCAGTGCACATGAAATGGCAGTTGCAGCACGTGATGGTTCTAGACGACTTCAGGTAAATACAGTTATATATTGACTAAACTCCAAAACTGGCATTAGTTACCTACATATTTTAATTACAAAAAATTTCCTTCAAATTGGTGATATAAAAAGACAACCATAGCAGCTGTTCTGTTCTTTTAAAGTATTAATTAATATGGTGATGACAAATTTTTAAGGACTATTTTAAGGGTTTACTTGTTTACATATTTCCTCATTTCCCGTGATGATACTTTTTGAAGGACTAAATTAGGCTTTACTTGTTTACATATTTGAGGGCTATGTGTGCCTAATTTCCAACAATATAAAATATTTAAATGGTTATTAACTTTTTATTTGTTTATTTGTTCTGATTTCCAACACTATGAATTGTATGTAGTTTAGTCATTTGAATTATGTTGTTTTTGGTGTCAGGCTATAAAATCTGAAGAAAGGAGTAAAATATTGCTAGCAATTGCTGATGCATTGGAGAAAAATGTTGGTATGATAAGGCTTGAGAATGAGGCTGATGTTGCTGATGCTAAGGCAGCTGGATACGAAAAGTCTCTGATTTCACGTTTAACCCTGAAGCCTGAGAAGGCAAGCACTTAATTAGTTGTATTCTGAAGCAAAATTTGATAGCATATCCTCGAGCTCTTTGTTATTGTCATTGTCCGGCACGGATTTATCCCGTTTCAGAGCATGGTTTTAAGCATTCTCTGTGAGCATATTTTTGTCTGACCTTTATTCTTGGTGCTTACAGATCAGGAGTCTTGCAAAGTCTGTGCGCATACTGGCAGATATGGAAGAACCAATTGGTCAGATTTTAAAGAAAACTGAGGTAAAAACGCATTTCCTTTTATTTGAAGGAGTATCTCTTATCCTACTAACTCTGTCATCATTTTTTCTTTATCTTATTGAATTTGTTTATCTTCTACACACACACACACAATACATATAAACCTACAGATGTGAAATTGGCGGTATGATATTGAAATGTTCAATATTTTCCTTTCTTAGTGTGTTCAAATTATGGAATAGCTTTCCTGTATTTTGGTAAAATAGATTCTGAAATGCATTTTGCAACTTACGTTCGCTGAACTTGAAAAGAAACTGTAGTCACTGACTGCTTTAAGAAAAAATGAATGATGTTATTTAATAAGCTATACTTCCTACTGCTCAACACTTTTTGACAGTTCTTATTGCTGCTTTCTGTGTCCAGCTAGCAGATAAGCTCATCCTGGAGAAAATATCGAGTCCTTTGGGAGTCCTTCTGGTCATATTTGAGTCTCGACCTGATGCGCTGGTTCAGGTTAATTTAAGATTCATTTTCCTTCTTATCCGTCTTCATTAAACTGCTTGGAATGGCAAAGATACAAACATGATTACAAAATATGCATCTAGTATAAGCTGATCGTGGATTCACTATATCATCATTCATCATATTACAATATATCCTTTAGTTGTTTCGGATGTTGATCTTTAAGTTGTTTCTTTAAATGGATTAACAGATAGCTGCATTGGCAATTCGAAGTGGTAATGGTTTATTGCTTAAAGGAGGAAAGGAAGCCCGGCGATCAAATGCGGTCTTACACAAGGTATAGTTATTGATTTTAGCTGAGGTTTCTGTATTATAAGATTAATCTGGATCAGAATGGACTGCTGTTATTTTCTCCATTCTAGAAATGAACATGTTTCCACCTCTCATTTCTTCTTTATGGCAGGTCATTACTTCTGCTATGCCAGAGACTGTGGGTGACAAACTTATTGGGCTTGTGACTTCAAGAGAAGAAATTCCAGATCTACTGAAGGTGGATATTACGAGTTAAAATCTGCATAATTATTTCTGTGACGATTTTCCACTAATTATACTCTGCCACAGCTTGATGATGTGATAGATCTTGTGGTCCCTAGAGGCAGTAATAAGCTTGTTTCTCAAATCAAGGAATCAACAAGAATTCCTGTTCTTGGTCATGCTGGTAATATTTCATTTAAATTTCCTATATGGGACTTGTAGTAAGAAACTAGGTCTTTTATTGAAATTTTCACTTTTTTTATGCAGATGGAATTTGTCATGTATATGTTGACAAGTCTGCTAACATTGATATGGCAAAACAGATAGTTAGGGATGCAAAGACTGATTATCCCGCAGCCTGCAATGCAATGGTAATTAGCACTCACATCCTTTACAATCTCCTCTCCTTTTGGGTTTTGCTTGCTTGTTACTTATGATGAAAATCAATTTATGGACTGTGCTCAATATAAAACTGTCATGATATTCTTAGGAAACTCTTCTTGTACACAAGGATCTGTCATGTAATGGTGGACTTAATGAGCTCATCCTTGAACTCCAACGTGAAGGTTTGGCATTACTTGCAAATGGGTTTATATGAAGAGTATTGATTCAAATTGAAGTTTTTGTTTTAATAATCAAGCTATGGGGATTAGAAGAGGATATTTATGTTGTTTCTCTCTCTTAGCTTAGGGGATTAGAAGACATAATAAACATATGTAAAATGGCTTGCAGGTGTTCAACTCTTTGGTGGACCAAAAGCCAGTGCCTTGCTAAATATTTCTGAAACGAGCTCTTTTCATCATGAGTATAGCGCTCTTGCTTGCACAGTTGAAATTGTAGAAGATGTGTTTGCTGCCATTGACCACATATATAACCATGGAAGGCATGTTTGGTTCCTCCGAATAATTTTTACTTTCGTTCTCTATATCACTAACTAAACTATGAGTATTGTGTCTCTTACTTTCTTTGCTGTTACTGCAGTGCTCATACTGAGTGCATTATTACAGAAGACTCTGAAGTGGCTGAGACTTTCATAAGACAAGTTGACAGGTACGTATTTTTTTGTCGTAACCTTGTTTGATCCTTTGCTTCCAAAAGATACCATTGTATCATGATGAGATGGCAGAGTACTTCTGATGTTTTTCATAATTTGTTTGAATCCACAATGTACTGACCAAAGTTTGATCCATAGTATTTCATCCAATCATGCAAAGTTTGATCCTTTAATAGCATTTATGCTTTAATGTTTTTCAACCCATAAACATAAACACTCCATGAGTAAGTCTTGTTAATTGGTGCTTTTTTTAATTGTGGAAAATATCCATTTTTGCCTTATGCACAAGCAGTGCTGCTGTATTCCACAATGCAAGTACAAGGTTTTGTGATGGAGCACGCTTTGGGCTTGGTGCAGAGGTAGTTTATCTTCCAGAAAGTCTATTGTTACTGGTAGCATGATCTTTTTATATTTACTGATCTGTTCATGGTTCTTTTAATGTTGAACAGGTTGGAATAAGTACAAGTCGAATTCACGCTCGAGGTCCTGTAGGAGTTGAAGGGTTGTTGACAAACAGATGGTATGGAACTCTGCACACATCTCTTGGCTTTTACTTTTAAAGAAAACAGAAATTCAACTGAACAAATATGCATCGATTGATATTTTTTTCTGTAGGATCTGTTCTGCTCACATTTTTTCTATCGCAAAATGCAGGATACTGAGAGGGAGTGGGCACGTAGTAGACGGTGATCGAGAGGTCAAGTATACTCACAAAGAACTGCCACTAAAAGCATGAGCATACTGAAAATTATTAGTTGAAGCTGATATGCTTACCTCGTCGAAGCGGCATCTCTTTTCTGTCCTATTTTGTTAGGCAGAAAGTTGCTGAGATGCAGGCCATGTATAACTGCTGCTATCATTTGCCCCTTTCCAGAGCCTTTTTCTTAACTGGAATAAGTTCAAGGGGGAGAAAATAATCATATGATATTATCTGAGACCGTCTACTTTATTGCAATTTCATAAAATATTCCAGGATTGTAGAACAGCATTGCTGTGATAGTTATAAATATAACATCCATGTGAAGTTGAATAATATGGTGGAGTTATTCTCCGGTTATTATTTGAGCCTTTTATGTAGGTTCTATCTGCAGAATATTTGTGCAGTTTCCTTGCTTTCCCAATCACTCTCATTTTCTTCAGCATAACGTTTAAGTGATAAAAATGTGGTAATAGCAATGCTATATCCTCCTTTTCTTTGGTACAAGGGAAAGTAAGAAGACAGAAACAAAAGAAAAACAAAGCAGAATAACCTAAACTAGACTGCCTGTTGTAAATAAGGAATTAATATAAGAATTATTATTAGAAGATTATATTCAGTATTAGGAGATTTATTCTCTTATTAGGAGATTGTGTACATAATTAGTTATTTCCTTATTTAGGATTAGTCTTCTTCTATATAATGTAATTACCCTTTGTATTCTGATTAAGAAGTAATAATACAATTTCTCCTACTTTCAAGTTGGTATCAGAGCTCCCGATCTTGGGAGTTCTGCTTCTGCGAAAAAAACCCTAGGCGTCTTATTACGGCCCTTTTATCTGGTAACGTTTCCTGTTTTGCCACTGTTGGCTTATACCGTTTGGAGGCCTGTGTTCTTCATCACCGGCCTGCCATCCTCTGTTCGTTACTCCGATTGCACAAAGAGGGTTCCCCGTGCCTTTTGGTCTTGTTCTGAGGGTCGTTTCCTCACTTTGTTGGTGTTTTTTCTTGAGAAGCCTTTGGTTCTTCCATTCAAGAAGAGTGCAATCTTCTCTGTTTCTGTTATTTTTCCTCTTGTTTCCCTTCTACAGTAACATCTCTCAGTATGTCTGGAGACGAGATTCCCATACCTAAGGAGAAACTCACTTCTGGAGTGAAAGTCTCTCTTCCACCTTTGACCCACAAAGATCTCCCGGTATTACAAGGTTCCTTTCGCTTGGATGGGCGCAACTACCTCCAATGGTCTGAGCTCATCCGTCACACTCTCATAAGTCGCAAGAAAATCAATTATATTGAAGAAAAAGCCCCTGCTGAAACTGATCCACAATATGACACATGGCGTGAAGAGAATTCTCTTATTATGACCTGGTTTTGGTACTCCATGATTCCGGAAATTAGCCGGAATTATATGTTTTTCCCTACTGCTAAGGAGATTTGGAATAATCTGGCACAGGCATATTCTAAGAAACAAGATCTCTCAGCTTGTTATGAATTGGAAAATAAAGTTTTCAATTCTAAGCAAGGAACTCTCTCCGTGACAGATTACTATGAGACCTTGAATGGTCTATGGATTGAATTAGATCAGTATCAAAATCTGAAGATGAAGTGTGATGCTGACTCCACAACATTGAATAAATTTATTGAAAAAGCGCGAATCTTTAAGTTTCTCTCTGGGCTTAACTCTGAATTTGATCCGATTCGGGTCCAAGTTTTGGGTAAAGAGCAACTCCCTTCTCTCTCAGAGGTGTTCTTTATAGTTCGTGGTGAAGAAACTAGGAGGACAGTGATGGTGGAAGACAAATCAGTTGATGGTTCAGCCTTAGCCTCTGGAAAGGGTCCCATAAAAGGATCCACCTCTTCCGGACACCCTAACCGTGATGATCGCCCCAACCGTGATGATCGCTTCAACCGTGATGATCTCTTCAACCGTGATGATCGTTGCACTTACTGTAAGAGGTCTGGTCACACCAAAGAGTACTGTTTCAAACTTTATGGAAGGGAAAACGTCCTTAGACGTATGAGGGGGTCCAAAGGTGCTCCGCAGAGGCGTGCAAATCACACAACTTCTGACATGGAAAATGATGGTGAAGTCCCACCTGTACCACCAGTAGAAGATGTCCCTAGCCTTAGCAAAGCAGAATTGGAGCGTCTGAGAGCTTTTATGGACTCATTGAGTAAGCCCTCTGGTTCTTGTTCTCTCACAATGACTGGTAAGAGTTCTACCTTCTTATCTCTTAATGCTTTGAGTACTGAAAATGACTGGATTATTGACTCTGGTGCTACAGATCATATGACACCTCACCCCTCACATTTATCTTCTTATTCCACTTACCCTGAAAAACACTATATCACTGTTGCTAATGGATCCCAAAACCAGATTACGGGATGTGGTAGCATTCACCTTAGTCCATCTCTTCCCTTAAAGCATGTGCTTCATGTCCCAAAGCTTTCTAACAATCTTTTGTCCATCCATAAACTCACTCGAGACTTGAACTGTGCTGTAACCTTTTTCCACTCACATGGTGTTTTTCAGGATCTTGCCACGGGACAGATAATTGGGATTGCTAAGGAACATGACGGGTTATACTGTCTGCGGCACGAGGAAAGCAAGTGTCATCAGACGAGTTCAGAGTCCTGGAATACTTCTCAAATATGGTTGCGACACAAGCGTCTTGGGCATCCTCCTTTTAGTATTCTAAGGACCATGTTTCCCCATTTATTTTCAAAAGTGTCAGTCGAATCTTTTCATTGTGATGTTTGTCAGTTTTCTAAGCATCATCGTTCAACTTTTCTTCCTAGTAATAATAAATGTGCTCAACCTTTTGATCTTGTTCACTCTGATGTGTGGGGACCTTCGTCCATTTCTAATGTTTCTGGTGCAAAATGGTTTGTTACTTTTATTGATGATTGTACTCGGATTACATGGGTTTTTCTTATGAAAGATAAGTCTGAGGTGTTTCAATTATTTGTTAACTTTTTCCACATGATTAGAACACAGTTTGGGAAACCTATTAAGAGGTTAAGGTCAGACAATGGGAAAGAGTATGTTAACAAGAATTTTTCTGAATTTCTTACAAAAAATGGTGTGGTTCATGAGTTGACTTGTGTTGACACCCCACAACAAAATGGGGTTGCTGAAAGGAAAAATCGTCATCTTCTTGAAATCACTCGAGCTTTACTCTTTCAAATGAATGTTCCTAAGTTTTATTGGGGGGAAGCTGTCTTGACTGCTGCTTATTTAATTAATAGGTTACCTTTTAGGGTTTTATCTAATGTTAGTCCTGTGCAGGTTATGACTAGCTTCTTTCCGTCTGTGCCCATTAAGTCAGGTCTTCAAAGTCGTGTATTTGGTTGTTCCGCCTTTGTCCATGTTCACGGTCATCATCGGGGTAAGTTAGATCCTCGGGCTATTAAGTGCATCTTTATAGGATATGCCTCAGATAAAAAGGGCTACAAGTGTTATCATCCTCCTAGTCGTCGTGTCTATATATCCATGGATGTTACTTTTCAAGAATCAGAGTCTTTTTATCCCAATCCTCAGCTTCAGGGGGGGAATACTCAGGAAGTTGAGTCTCCAGAATTGTCTGTTATTCCTCTTCTACAGGATCCCTTGATGCCTTCCTCTATTCCTATCACTGAGGACAGTGATGATGATGACAATGGTCCTGAACTAGTACCAAATCAGAATGATGACAATGGTCCTGAACTAGTACCAGATGAGAATGATGACAATGGTTCTAAAGTAGTACCAGATCAGAATAATGTTGACAGGTTCAGGATAAAGTACCAGCGGACAGTAAAACCCGTCCTGATCCAACAACAAGTCCAATCGTCTGATCCTGAGGTAAGTGTTGCGAACCCTGAGCCTAGTAATTCCTATGAGCATAACCTTGATGACTTACCTATTGCCTTACGAAAAGGAAAACGTTCTTGTGCCAAGTACCCTATATCCCAGTTTGTGTCTACTCAAAATCTTTCTGTGCAGCATCAGAGTTTTATTTCAGCTATTGACTCTATTAGAGTCCCTACGTCAGTACAAGAAGCATTAAAAGATAAGAACTGGATTCAAGCCATGAATGAAGAGATGCATGCACTGGACAAAAATGGAACTTGGGAGATTGTTGAGAAGCCAAATGACAAGAGGACAGTAGGTTGCAGGTGGATTTATACCGTGAAGTACCGATCTGATGGCACACTTGATAGGTATAAGGCGAGGCTAGTTGCAAAGGGATACACCCAGACCTATGGAATTGATTATGAAGAGACATTTGCTCCGGTAGCAAAAATGAACACTGTAAGGATCATTCTTTCCTTAGCAGCTCATTTTGATTGGGAGTTGCAACAGTTTGATGTTAAAAATGCTTTCTTGCATGGAGATTTGGAGGAAGAGGTGTATATGGAGATTCCACCGGGGTATGACCCTACTTCAGGAAGAAATAAGGTGTGCAAACTGAAGAAGGCCCTATATGGGCTCAAACAGTCACCTCGAGCTTGGTTTGGGAGATTCACTAATGCTATGGTGTCTCTGGGTTATAAACAAAGCCAAGGTGATCATACCCTCTTTATCAAACATACTCAAAATGGTAAACTCACTCTTCTGTTAGTCTATGTAGACGATATGATCATTGCAGGTAATGATGAACTTGAGAAGCAGAATCTGAGGAAACAGTTGGCAGCCCAATTTGAAATGAAGGATCTTGGAAAACTGAAATATTTCCTAGGTATGGAGGTGGCATACTCGAAGCAAGGGATTTTCATATCTCAAAGAAAGTATGTCCTTGATCTTCTCAAAGAGACTGGTAAATTGGGTTGTAAGCCCATTGGAGTGCCTATAGAGCAAAACCACAAGATTGGAAGTAGTGAGGAGGACCTTAGGGTTGATAAGGCTCAATATCAGAGACTTGTGGGGAAGCTCATTTATCTATCTCACACTAGGCCTGACATAGCTTATCCTGTTAGTGTTGTCAGTCAATTCATGCATGACCCACAGGAGAGACACTTACAGGCCGTGGATAGAATCTTGCAGTATCTGAAGACAAGTCCAGGGAGAGGTCTGCTGTTCAAGAAGAGTGAGCAGTTGTCTATGGAGGTTTATACTGATGCAGATTATGCAGGGTCAATTGTTGACAGGAGATCCACTACAGGATATTGTATGTTCTTGGGTGGAAATTTAGTTACATGGAGGAGCAAGAAGCAGAATGTAGTTGCCAGATCAAGCGCAGAGGCAGAGTTTAGAGCCATGGCTCAAGGAGTTTGTGAACTGTTGTGGATGAAGATCATACTGGATGATTTGAAAATAAAGTATGAAGCTCCCATGAGACTCTTCTGTGATAATAAATCTGCCATTAGTATTGCTCATAATCCAGTCCAACACGACAGAACAAAGCACATAGAGATAGACCGGCACTTCATCAAAGAGAAATTGGATAGTGGTCTAATATCTACACAGTATGTCCCCTCAGGACTTCAGTTGGCTGATGTGCTCACCAAAGGACTTCCCTTGGAGCGGTTTCGAGAGCTTACTTGCAAGCTGGGAATGATAGATATTCATTCACCAGCTTGAGGGGGGGTGTTGTAAATAAGGAATTAATATAAGAATTATTATTAGAAGATTATATTCAGTATTAGGAGATTTATTCTCTTATTAGGAGATTGTGTACATAATTAGTTATTTCCTTATTTAGGATTAGTCTTCTTCTATATAATGTAATTACCCTTTGTATTCTGATTAAGAAGTAATAATACAATTTCTCCTACTTTCAAGTCTGCCCCTAAAACTGCCCCTAAAACTGCCATCAACTTGCAGCTGGGAAAAAACAGCAGAGGGAGGAAGCTACCAAATTCTCTGCAAGCACCAGTTATGCAAGGCTAGCTTAGCCAACTTCTACGCCACATAACTCTCCTTATTTCTACCAAAGAATATCTACCACTGTCTGAACATAAATATGAATCTTAGAAGTTTGTTGGCCATTAAGAAGCATCACTAAGTTTCAGCAGCCAGATTTGTATAGAACCCTAAGGCCTAAATCTCAAGCCAAACTTAGTTCACGATGCACAGCTACAAGCTCAGCTAAGAAAACATCACCCTTTGATCAAAGAATATATCCAGCTCAATGTGTTTAGTTCTTGAGTGAAGTATAGGATTATGACACAAAGCTTTTGCAGTTTGATTATCACAGAAAATAGTAGGAATGTAAGTAGAATCTGTAACATGAAGTTTACTAAGAAGTGACTGAATCCATACAATATCTGATGTTGTAAGTGCTACACTTATGTACTCAGCTTCAACACTTGATCTTGCAATTAGATTTTGCTACTTTTACCAACAAGATATCAAATTGGGGCCAAAATAAATACTAGACCCTGATGTATATCTCTTGTCATCAGGGTCTAATGCCCAGTTTGTATCAAAAGGCTTGTATCTTGAGACTAGAAGAAGCAATAGCTGGTTTAAACCAAAGACCATGAGAAATATTACCTTTCGGAATCCTTTTCACAAGGGCACAATGTTCTTCAAGAGGAGAACTCATAAATTGACAAACTTTTTGACACTATACCCATTTTCTAGTATTGTTATAGTCACATATTGCAAAGTTCCTACAATTGACCGATGTAAAGAAGGGTCAACAAAAGATGAACCTCCAATTTTAGAAAGTTAATTCCCTCCATCTATAGGAGTAGCTACTTGTTTGCAATCAGTCATACTTGTTCGAGAGAGAAGATCATTAATGTATTTGACTTCAGAAAGAAGAAGTGATCCTATAGAGGAACGCTTAACTTCAATTCCCCAAAAATAGTCAATCTCTCCATGTCCCAAAGTGATTTGTAAATCTACGCTATTCAGTATGCACCAATATCAAGTAAGTAGTGAACCGTACTCGAATATACAAATCTACACAAATCTTCCTATACTTACTATGCACCTCTTTTTAGTTGTGATTCACAATATCAAGTAGTGGATTGTACTCTTATTTTGGTTGGAATCATCTTAAGCAACTTGAAATTGTCTTGGGCTATGTAAACATCTAATTTGAGACAAAAAGTAAACATAACATTTCTTATGGATTCAGATGAAAGTTCATTCACGTTTAACTGAAAAGTCTCAGGTGCAGTGGCTTCCAAAGTGGATCTTAACTAATATTCCATGTGTGGCGCCAAGTAGACTAATATCATCTAACCACATGTATTACTAAGGTTCCATGCAAGGAAACTTAACCAACACTCCTAGATCTAGCTTGCTTGAGGCTCAAGGCACTAAAACTCCATGAGAACAAGTAACCAAAGGTGATGGAAATTCAACAGTGAATGAGTGGATGAGGAAAATGAGAGGGAGGAGGCACCACATTCAACCTAAGTAGAGAGAATGATAAGCCAATAATGAGAAGCCACGAGTGAGGACACTTGATAATTCTCTAACTGAGATATGAGAAAACCCTAGGTAAGAGAATAGCTCACAACTTTTTATCAAGACTAATCAAATGATTTATGAATGAGATTTACAAAGGAGGTGCCTAACGCTATAAGCCCAACTTGACCCAATTAGAGGTTATCCCTCCCATGTAAAGCCTACAAACTAAAATACTATTGAGCCAGAGACCTAATTATTGAAATCTAAGTAGGTCAGAATACAAGCCCAAATGAAATACTATTAAAGAAGAAAGTACAATACTAGAAAATAGTGAACAAATCCAAAGAGTTTAAGAAAAGTCTTTAACTCTTGGATCCTCTAAATTTGCACTAGCTTTATTGGAAATCAAGTTTTCAACATGGATTCTAATACTCCTTCAAGTGTCATGTCTTCCATTGTCATGCATTTCTAGACTATCATGTCTGATTTGAGAACATCCACATCATGGCATGTCACCCCTCTCAGCTGTTTTTTTTTTAATTTATAATAAAAGAGCATTAGCCATGGGGAATCAGACAATGTACCATATGAACCAACTACGTTGTGATGATGTCTTTTATTTGATTATGAAGGTTCAACTAACAATATTAATCAATTTATTTTATATGATTTGAAAGTTTCATTAGTTCAATGTCCAATTCAACTTTTGAAATATTGATATAAAATATTTTAAACTATCTGAAAAATATTTTCCACACTTTTTATCAAATTACTTATTAAATATAACTTTAATTTTATCTAAAATTCTTATTAATTTCAAAATATTTTATCAACTATTTAACAAGTTATATGCCATGTATATATCCTTTGGGAAATGATTGCTAATAGATATAATTTTTAACTATTCAAGAGGCATAAGAACTTTTCATATCCAAGCGAGGGAATGACTCTTAAAACTTATTAGTGAATAAAACATGGATTTAACAAGTTACATGTTTGACAATAAGACAATTGAACTGTAAATTCATATAAAAAGGTCATGCCTCAGATGACCTCCCTTGCAAAAGATACGGGGACACCTCAAATATCATGACATACCATAACTTGAAGAAAAGGGGGGAAATACAAGATATGCATTCCCCACTCTATATGGCAACAGTACACTTAAATTATCCACATTTCTCACTCATAGACTTCAAAGGAAGTTCAATTAGATGAAAGGTACATGTTACATTTCTCCCAATCTATTGTAACTCATATGATGAAAAACTGAAACCTGATCTTCCATCATTTGTGGATTTCAACTCAAGCTTCTGGAAGGGGCTGCAAAGCGAGTTTTATGTCAAAAAACTTTCTAAAGATGTAAAAACCAGAATGAATGGTCATACAGAAGAATTTGACAGATCTAAAATGAAGGATGTATTTTAGAGAGGTAAGTGCAAAGTTATAACTACTGACGAGACAGTAAAATTCAACAACTTAATGATTGGTTATGCCCATGCATGTATGTATGTTATCATAATCTCATTGTCAAATTCTCAATCACAAGTTCCCTTAAAAGTCCATTCAAAAAATACAAAATGATCAGAGAATCACATGCGAAAGATATAAATGACTAATAGGTCTAATGAAATGCAGGTTGAAGAATCGGTAGAAGAAGAGCTCACCTGCTATTAGGATCATAATAGAACCCACTGATAGAGCCATCGCTGCAAGAGAAACAAACATAGTAAAAGCCAGCAATAGTTAACCCACAGTCAGTTCCAACATTCACAAAGTACTGCTCTTTCCATCTCTGCAACAAAGAACATAATGCAATTATCACACTTTTCATTACACAGAAATGAATGAACTCTTTCGATGCTTTCATTTTGTATTATTGAAAATCAATTTACCATGAATATGTAAGGATAGTTGCTTAGGTCCAAATTCTTGCCACCATCTAACTCCACTTGGCCCTGGAAAGCTGAAGTGTGTTAGAAATATTACATGCGATGTATTTTGCTGACGACACCAAAGTATAGGTCTTTTACCAATATGGGAGAAAAGGATGGAAACTTAGTCCAGTGCCTTATATCATCCTCTGGTCTGAATAAAAAGAAAAAGGAAGCAAACATAAGTGAGCATCATCGGCATTTTTCAAATTAAGCTCCTTATGCTCGACTTAATTGTTACTCCATAATAACGTACGCTGCCTCCCATTTGCCAGTGAAGAAAGTATAATTCTTGATATCAACAATCTCCCCTTCCCAGAATGTTACTACCTGATATAAATCATTAAAAACAAAGTGAAATCGTGGTGAATTTTCTATCTTTCTGAAAACCTCCAAGAACAAAAAATCAGGGGATATAAGGCAAAAAATCAGAAAAAAATAGTTGGTTTATTTAATATATTTTCTCTACATGACAACACCATTAAAGAAAATTTTGATTCTTGAAGCAGGAATAGTATATATTTCAGTATTCTCAATTTAAAATTGCATTGAAGTTAAATCCTGCTGAACTTATTAGGCCCTGTAATGAATAAAAAAATATGCTATGCCAAAAGCGTAGAAACTAATTAATGTCTGGATCATATTGGTCACTGCAGCAACATAAAATCAGAAGAGTGGTTATGAACTAAGCAAATTAATAATAAAGAGTGTAAATAGCTATGACAGTTTCTAGGACACTGTAGGCTAACAACAATGTTAGAATTCAAAAGGCCAGTTAGACACTTTAGTACTTAACAAATATCACTGCATACCACCAAATGGAAGTTGAAGAAACATAAATCTACAGATTATATAAAACTGATAGGTTAATCTGATTAAAATCTTCTACAGATTAGTGGTGTCCTAAATCTACAGATTAACACAACAAATATTTCAAATTAAACTAGAACCAAAATCATAAACATGCATTATTTTTTAAGGAGAAAAGTGGTTGCTATTCTGTCTCTATTCTTAAGGAATATAAACTATTTACCGGCGTGTCTGCCATAGGAACATTAAGAGCCTCCATGGTGCCACATAGATAACCATGCTCTAGGTCACATCCTTGTATACGGACATTTACTCTCCATGCTTCATCCTTTTGTAGGCTTGAAACATTCTGAGTGCCAGAAAAGGCCTGCAAATATAAACACCTTGAGCATGTACAGTACTATAACTTCAAACTAATAAGAATTACAGGCTGAAAGACCTAAGATGTGAAATGTAATTAAGCGGTTTAAAAGTTGAAGTTGTTCTCTATATGACTATGAAACATCGGTACAGCAACCAGAAAGCCGTACAATACGCGCATATATGTACCCAACACAGCAGGATTCTTCCCTTTTTCACATCAAAATCTGAAATAGTTGATATTGGTTGCAAGTATTGGCCTCCAAACCCAAACATCTTAGGCTTGAAAATTCAGCAAAACAAGCGTTAGGCTATGCTTCCAGAAACTTCAGAATCAGTTATAAGCTCTCTATTCCCTAATCCTATTTGAGTAGTGAAATAAAAGAGTCTCCCCTGGCCAAGATAAAGAATTGCAGACCACAATACCCTTCAAATAACTAAATGCAAGTAACTATAACTGGTAGGGATAAAAATATGAAGATAAATTGAAAATGAACATTTTATGGATAAGTAAGGTCATTTCACTCCACTCTATCTTTCTCACTGCACTCTACCTTTCTCACCTGTCCCTAGCAGAACTGCTGCTTGAAATGAACTTATATGCCAAGCAAAGAACTGTAAACCCACTCTAATGAGTGTGACAGAGGTTTTAGTAATTCTCTCCCTCACCAATAGCTGACAGTGACACTACATCATCCTTACAATAGGTACCAATCATAACATTTAATGCTGCCATTGAGATTCGATATGCTCTCAACCACATTTACCCAATGAAAGGCAGAACCAGGCACTTTGAAATAAGTTATAAATATAATAGATTATAATGTAACATTAATCTAGTCCCAGACAGTAGTCAAAATCTCGATTCAATCCCTTACTCTAACGATTATGCAATTAAAATTCACCTGAGTGATTAAATTATTAAAATCTATCACATAATCATTGTATGGCTAAATCTGACCTTACATGTGATTAAATTGTATAATAGCACATTAATCCCGATAATAGCTTGACCACTGCCTAAACGTGATCCGTTTCACAAAACCCCTAATTTTTTTGCAGCCAAACCCAATTTCCCAACCAGATTTTTCAACCTTCTATCCCATAATCCCCATTTACTTCAAGATCCACACAAAGTCTAGCAGATCAAATATGATGAACAAAAACATGGGAAAGTACCTGCCCAACACGTAGAAGACTACAAGATTGAAATGAACCACGCCTAGCATTTGGACCTAAACAGAAACCATCAAAAAATACATGAAGAATTCAACAGCAGCATTCAAAAACAACAAAACACATAGAGTTAAAATGAGGTAAAATCCGAACATACCCACTAACCAAAAATCAGAGAAGAACACAAAATGGAGAAGAAGTTTCAATTTTTTTGACAATTTACAGCATGATGAGAAATGATGAACGATGAGAATGAAAGGGTAGTTACCGAGAACTGTTTGAGAAACGGCGACGTTTTCCAATACTCTGACAGGCATGATCCTGTGGCGTGATGGAGGGAGGTAGCGGAACCGAATTTTTCTCTGTGAAAATTTGGGACAGACACGAACGAAACCTCTGTTAGCTTTGCACGAAAACGAGAAACATACAAGAATAAACTACAAGAAACAAACACAACTTACAGAAACCATTTTCTAATTCATTTTTCACAAATACAAAAATAATCTTTTGATTTAATTTATATATACATAATGTATAGAGTTTTACATATGTATCTAATTACATTTTTCCATTTTTCACTTTAAATTTTTTAGAAATTTAACATTAATCATGATATGATAAATTGATGAATTTTGATCGGTTGATTATGTAAAACTTTTTCAAATTATTAGTGCATGCAGCAGTGCTATATGACACGAGATTGGTATGCACAAGAGTGCACAATTACAGTTTCTGGCGGTTTCACCGCCACAAACATACAGTGTCACAAAATAAAATTAATTTTACATTTTCTGGCGGTAGAATATGCACCTCGTGCACTTTTCACGACAAACATGTCGTGTCATACATCATTTTCCTTATAATTAAACTAATTTTTAATGTGATTTTGGTAATAGTGGTTATAATGGAAATTAATTTTTTACATATTTCTCATGTGTATAAAAAATATTTATATACATGAGGAAAACATTAACAAAAATATATAAAAGCAATGTCGGTGTAAAATAATTGATATTAATTTTAAATGGTCTAAAGACAATAATGATTGTTTGGTATGTTGTATAAAATAAAGCCAGATAATATCAAGACCGATAAGTTAAGGCCTCATAAAAATCTAATGTTATATTGCGTTTGGACATTCATTGTATAATTTATTATATTATTTAAATTAATACAATCATATGTGTTGGTGGAGGTGGAAAGTAGTGGTGATGGTGGTGGTGGTGGTGGCGGTGGGTGGTGGTGGTGATGATGGCAGTGGAGTTGGTGGTGGAGGTGATGGTGGCGATGGAGGAAGTGGTGGTTGTGGCAAGAAATTCAGACCATCATTCAATTCTTGAGCACTTTGCCAACTTTAGTCTCACTTTCTCTAACACTCTAACTAATAAATGAGGAATCCTTAGAATACTTGGTTGGGAGAAGTCCTTAGAATACTTGGTTGGAAGAAGTCATGTCTAATACTTGGTGTAGGAGAAGTTCTTGATAATTGTTTAGTGAAATCTTGGTTAAGACAAGTACTGGACGTAACATCATCGTTTGTGGGTGAACCAAGATATATTGCTTGTTTTATATCATTTATTACTTCATGCACTTATCTGTTGCACCAAACGATTGCGAAAACGTTGAAAACTTATAATCGTTTGAAAACTCAAGTTTTAAAATAACACAATTCAAACCCTCATTTTTGTGTTATATTATTGTTTCTAAGAAATGCCCTATGAGTCAAAAGCCCTAATGACCATGGGCAATAGGGTCTTATTACTTTGTTTTATTTTCTTCTTTTCCTTTGTTTTTATCATTTTTGGTCCCATATAGTGTTGTTAGGAATTAGTTTATGTCTTTTTGGATTTTCAACATGGTTATTTACCTTTTATTGATTTCTTTCACTTTTAGGCCTTAGTTTTGGTTAATAAGGTCTTAGTCTCTAAAGTATTGTTCAGGACTTCTCCTAAGATCTTTTTCAAGATAGTTTGGCTCTACAAGGTTCTCTTCTCACAAGAGGGATAGTAGAAAATGCTAAGCACATGAACTACAAAAGTGTTTGAGAGGATTTGACTCTGGTGTGTACTTTGAGTTCTAAATTTAGAGAGATTAGAGTATGAGAATTTGACTCTTGGGTATTTCTCTTAGACTAAGTGATGACTTTTCTTTCTTGATTGCTTGATAAAGAATGTAAGTTAGACGTTCAAACTTGTTTTCTAGTTTCTGAAAATCTTCAAGTCCTCCTTTTATACATCAAGAGCTTCTAGGGTTTGTTGATAGCCGTTGGAGCGTGTAGAGCATCTTAAGTTCTAGTCGTTGGATCAAACAGTCTTCTCGTTAGGTGCATTAAATACATTGTGTCATTTTGCTGAGGCAAATTGCTACAAAGTGTATTTTGTCAGTTGGTTGGTAGCATATGCAGCATCATTCCTATCCTTTAGTGAGAGAAAGAGGAAACTTGATTTTGACAATGTTGTATTTGTTTCCTTGATTAGTGTGCTTTGTAGAGTAATCACGTGAATCTTTGCACTTGATTTTTTCCTCAAGAATGTTAGAGACTTCTTCAATTTGACCATGACGCTCTTTCTTTAGACATTATCTTCATTAGTCAGCTTTGAGATAGACGATGAAAATCTTCATTGAGTATAATCTTCTCTTTTGTCAGACGATATAGCATATTTGACTTTTCTTTTGCTTGTACAGTTTTCCTTGTAGTTTTGACTTTTCTTCTCTTGAATGAAACGTCTTCTTGTCTTATCTTGCACTTTGGACATCAGACGATGAAGGATGCGAGTCATGAGTGTTGTTTCCTGAAATATAATTCATATGAATTTTAACCATTACACCTATACTCTTAAAAATTGTTATCATTTAAAATATGATAAACGATGTACTCAGTGTTTGAACTTAGCATTTCCTTGTGTGAAGCTTTTTGACCCTAATCCACGTGGGCTATGACCGAGCTAGAGCATGTGGATCAAATCGACTGCTCTAGTGGCGGTGGTTGTGGTGGTGGCGGTGGGTGGTGGTGATGATGACAATGGAGTAGGTGGTGGTGGTGGAGGTAATGGTGGCGGTGGAAGCAGTGACAGTTGTGGCAGTGGTGGCGATGACGATGGTATCAATAGTGGCGGTAATGGTGAAGGGTGGTGGTTGTAGCAGTATATTAAATAATTTCAAGTAACTTATTCGTTACAAATTATATTAGGTCTTATTCATTGTGAATTAATGTATAGCATAAACTTTACAACTTTTAAATGTAAGAAAAAATACATTTAATTTGTTAGAAGAAAGTGAAGGAGGCAAACATTTGAAACCAAAAGAATTGTAACGATAGGTTTGGTTGGTTAAACCCTACAAAACAAAAAATAATACTCTAGAAACTTGGGCAGGGTTTTTACTTTTTAGGTTGAAAGGCATGTTCATGTTGGCAGCAACAAAACCATTACTAAGCAATTTCCATTATTTCCACAGGCAGTGTCACTTCACTCTTCCGCTTCTTCTAATGTCAAATCCAGGAACTCCAACTAGGGTTTCTGCATCCTTCTACTCTTCTTCCTCTCCCGTTCACGCGCCCCTCAAGCGCGTCGGCACCCACAATGGATCCTTTCACTGTGATGAAGCCCTTGGCTGCTTCATGATTCGCCTCACCAACAAGTTCTTCAACGCTGAAATCGTTCGCACTAGAGACCCCCAGGTTCCCCTCTCAATCCCAATCATTTTCCCTTTTTTTCTTGTTTGGTTGCTCAGAAAAATGGGAATTTTTTATTTGTTTTTGTTTGGTTGCTGAGAAAGTGTGGTTTTTTTGGGGTCTGGTTTGATTAGCAAACGTGGGTTTTCTTTTTGGTCAATGAAAAGTATGAGCTTTTTTGGGGGGTTTGTTTGATTGGAACATATGTTTTTGATTTTTCTTTGGGTGCTGATAAAATGCCAATTTTTTTTTCTGGAATTTTAATGAAGTATGAGCGACCCAGTGAGGTATTCATTTGTTTGGGAAGTGTTTCGATGCTTAGATGTAGTCATTGAGCCAAAAAATGGAGTCACTTTTACGATTTTACGTGTGCCTGTGTGTGGTTGTTGAGAAAATGTGGACAAGGGTGAAGTTTTGTTATTGTTTGGGGAGTTTTTAGCGCTATGTTGTAGTCAGTGATCCCATAGTGGGAGGGGCAGTTGAAATTGAATTGGAGAGATGTGTAAGAATTGATCTTGTTGCATTGCAGGTGTTTGCTTTTTGGTGGTTCTGTTTGTTTAGCAACTGAATGGGCTGTAACTTTTTGTCCTTATTAATATCTGGTTGAAGTTTTTATTTAAAATGGATTGTGGATCTACAGGTGTTGGAGGGTCTTGATGCTGTTCTTGATGTTGGGGGAGTGTATGACCCCTCCCGAGATCGGTATGATCATCACCAGAAAGGATTTGTGGAGGTTTTTGGGCATGGTTTCTCCACTAAATTGAGTAGTGCTGGTCTTGTCTATAAGGTAAATTTCTCATATAAACATCCCATTTTAGTTAAGGTTTTATCACTTCAGGCCTAAGTTATTTACTTCATTTGCGTGGTGCTGAATTCCTCAGTTTTAGTACAATTGCCAATTGTTTATGGGAAGTTTTATTTTGAATATGAATCAACCTTGATAATTATATTTTACCTTTGTTTTTATGTCTCTAGCATTTTGGAAAGGAGATCATAGCTAATCAACTTAAGGTAGATGAAGAGCACCAAGATGTGCATTTCATATATTTGGCTGTTTATAGGAGCTTCATGGAGGTAATAACTTTTAAAATGTATTATATACTCTATACTCTATAGGGCCTTGCTTGCTTTAGTTATTTTCTAAGTATTGTTTCATTTGAATTATCATGTTCTTCTTATTGAGAAAAGTATGAATAGAGGATACATAGTGGAGATTCATCAGGAGAGTGAGTGAATGCTGAAAGGAATAATACATTCTTCATTTGTTCTTGCACTGGGCTTGTGAGTGCTTTCAAATAAAGTCTATCTTTTATCTGTATCATATCCAGTTTCAAACTAGCATGATTGGAGTAGACAGAGAAATAATATTAAGGAACTACAAAAATTAAATTGTACGTCTTAATACAATTGTATCTTGGTTGGTGTGGTAAATAATGTGAATAGCACAGTTGTCAGGATTGTTCTCTCAACATTTTCAACTGTCGGCATTGTTTATGATGAATGATTCAATTTTTTCTTTGTTAAAATATGTCAATAACTATGTGATAATGTTGTCTGCCTAGCTTTCTTCATTGTGGGCATCTGGATTCTAGAGTAACTGGTGTTGAAATTTTAGGGTTTTAGGTGATGAAGAAAGGAAGATAGTGTGACACAGAAGACATTATCCCTGGTTTATACCAATACTAGTCTCATAATCCTAATCAAATATGGAAACAAATCAGGATATGTAATGAAACATGGAAACAACTCCTAATTCCTAAATCATTCAAGATACTCTAGATTGCTAAGACATTTTCTGGATATTCTAACAAGTAGGACCTGTGGCAGTAATTTGGGGATGTACCCATCTGTTTTCTTCAGCGCCAACATCATTGCTGATAAAGTTTGTTGTGAGTGCTGACATACTTTATGGTTTTTTTGAACTCTGCGGTGAATTTTTGTTTCTTTGGTAGATGGAGGCATACACCTGCCTATTGTGTTTGTATATTGTGAATGGGCCTTCATTTTTTTGTGATTCTTTAAAGAATGGCTTGGTTGAAACTTGAAAGAGAACTTCAGCTTATGTTATGGGATACTCAACTAAGAACCAAAAGTTCTTTGATTTAATTTGCTAAATGCCTACAAATGGCTTATGGGACTATTGGTGCTTTTGGGCTTTGTCAGTCCTCTTAAAGTGACTGATCAGTGTATCAAAATATGTTCTGGTGGTATGGGAGGTTATGATAATTGGTATTCTTGTTTAATTATATCAGGCAATTGATGCTGTCGACAATGGGATCAATCAGTTTGACACAGACCAGCCTCCAAAATATGTGAATAATACTCATTTATCCTCAAGAGTAGGAAGGTTAAATTTGGATTGGACAGATCCTGATCAGTCACCTGAAAAGGAAAATGAGGCCTTTCAACGTGCCATGGCTCTTGCTGGCTCTGAGTTTCTGGATGTGAGTATTCACTGCTCATGCCCTTTCTTTTCATGCCCTAATATGAGTAAATAGATTTAAATTTGTTCTTTCTTATTTTACCTTTTGCTTTGATTTGTGAACAAGTTCCCTCCCTTGGCTTCTTGCAGAGTGTGCGATTTCATGTAAACTCATGGTTACCAGCAAGGTCAATTGTAATGGAGACTATTGCAGCTAGACAATCTATTGATCCTAGTGGAGAAATTATAGTTTTGAATAAATTCTGCCCTGTGAGTTGATTATTCTTGTCTCCCTCATCCATCTTTTTGTGTAACATTTGAACTTTTCTCATTGAAATTTTGAATAATATGTAATTTAGAAATCATGATTTGAATCTTGAACATGTATTTTGACTGACATCTTGAATGATTATGTTTAAAAATATTCTTAGAGCATTTCCATGTAAAAAAATTAATTTGCAGAAATTACAATTTTTAGTCCATTTATTGAATAAGGTAATCCTGAATTATGACTTGAAGCTTGAAATAGTATCGAGACTTCCATCTTGAACATTTCTTTTGATGAAAATGGATTTTTTTGTATTGTTTTCATACTAATTTTCATGTAAATATTTAAAGTAGATGCACTGGGTGTGGTCTGCAATATTATTAAAAGTAAGAACCACTGAATTTTACCAGTCACAAAACCTGCTGTAATGTTTTATGGGACTGAATGTTGAGCGGTAATAAGCCAACAAGAAAGTAAGCTTAGTGAGTAGAGATTCGAGTGTTCAAATGGATAACTGTCATTACAGGGAAAAATGGGTAGCTCCCATTGTAGAGAAGATAGTAGAGTCTTAGGTGGTTTGGGCATGTGCAGAGAAGACTTTCAGAAGTACCTGTAATGGGTGTTGGCTACATGGTAGAGTCTTGTCTTAGGTGGTTTGGGCATGTATAGAGAAGGCCCGCAGAAGTACCTACCTGTAAGGAGTGTTGACCACATAGTAATTGTAAGGAGTGTTGACCACATAGTAATTGTAAGGAGTGTTGACCACATAGTAGTGGGTAGAGGGAGGCCTGGGAAACCTATAGGCTAAATCATTTAGAGGAATTTAGAGCTAAATATATTTGTTGATTTAATACTATATGACAATATTGTGGTGTAGATTGATTCATGTAGCTGACCTCATCTTGTGGAAAAAAACTTAAATGATGATGACATTGTTGCGAAATAGGATTTCATGATCTATTTATTGAAAAGTTTACAACCTAGCTGGTCATTATTAGGGCCTCTGGCTGCTTTTTCCCTCTCAGCTCTATATCTTTAATCCAATGTTGTGTGATTTGTACTCACAACATTTCGGGCACTCAAGCGAATCCCCTTCTAACCTCAAGCTTTTAACAGTATGTTTGTAATCTCTCATTGCATACGACTATCTCCACTACTAAAAACAGAAATAAATTAGAAAGAATAAGAAAGAAAAAGGCTTTCTACATATATGTTGTCCAAAACAAAGTTTTTTATCAGTTGTAGCAAAGAAAAAAACTTCATAGAAGTCGAAATATGTAGGAATAGATATGTCTTGATACTTCTTTTCCTATGGATAGAAGATCCAATACATAAAGGAAGCACAATGAAGATCAACTAACAAGTTTTCAGTCGATACAGTAGTATTAGGAATCCTAACTAGTAACTACTAACCATTTAGCAAATCAACTTCCTTGATGCCTTGGAGACTTAGCTGTTGGGTAACAACTAAATTAGTGTGTTGAGATTACTATTTTTTTACTTCCCATTAAAATTAACATAATGACTCTCAACAGACTCATACTGTTTTATGGCCTAGAATGATCATCTCTTGGCCAATTTCCCATTATATATGGAATATTTTTTTTGAAAATTTTCTCCTTATAATATTCCCATTTCTTTATCTTCCCTGCGTATTAACTGCATTGTACTGCATAGTGACAGAGGATATTAAATTATTTTTTTCTTCTGCAGTGGAAACTTCACTTATTTGAGCTCGAGGGGGAGTTGAAAATTGATCCTCCAATCAAATATGTCCTGTATGAGGTATGTATTTGTTTTCATTTTCCATTTCCCATTCTATGATTTTAGTCTTCATAGAGTCTCAACTCTCAAAAGGGCCTGATGATTGATGTTTTAGAATGATCGGTAAATTGTGCCTTTATTGGCTTTGTTTTGGTCCAATAGAGCTCAATGAAGAATGAGAAATCTAAAATGTTCTTCATGAACTGAAATCAAAAGGACCTGTATTTATCGTGTGCTTTTTCTATTTCACGGGCTCTAATCCTGGAACTGGAACTAAAACCACATAATGTGGGTCAAGCCTAATAGTTGTTTAAGCTGGATTATAATTTGAGTTTACCTGCACTTCAATCTTTAAATTGGACTTAATATTGAGCTAAAGATTCGTACATACATAAAACACATTTTTTTAGATTTCCACTGTAGTTCTCCTTATAAAATACTTTACAATATCACCTCTACCTGAATTTTCCTACTGCCTGCCTCATTAAGGTTGCTTGGTGGATAGATCTCATATTAAGGCTCTATTAACACATCAGCTAACTGCTCTACATGTACCTATGTCAATGTTGTTTGCAGGACGAGAGAAGCAAACAGTGGCGAGTGCAGGCAGTTGGAGTATCTCCTGATAGGTTCGAGAGCCGAAAGGCTCTACCGTCACAGTGGCGAGGTTTAAGGGATGATGATTTGTCAAAGGAGTCTGGCATTCCTGGCTGTGTATTTGTGCACATGAGTGGATTTATTGGCGGAAACCAAAGTTTTGATGGAGCCTTGGCCATGGCAAGAGCTGCTTTGAAGATGTAGGCTAAGGATCATGATGGGTCAAATATAATTTTGCATCTTTTACAGTACAATTTGCTGATTACATTGATTCACAGATGGGGACTGGGAACTGTGGCTTAAATATAGTTATGTATTAACTTTGCTGATGTGGGTCTGTTTTATTTGTTTCTTTAATAGTTTTAGCATGGTATAATGCTTTCTGGGTCCTCTTGATCATTGTCATTGATTTTGTTATCAGGATGTTGGCCTATAACACCAATTTCTTTGTCTATTTTGTACACTTAGAGGGGGATAGAACTTCAGAGTATGATAGTCATTCCTTTAAGCACTTTTCTGTTGCCTAATTCTCATCTAAAATTTGTTAATATTTCTGAAAAACTAGAAAAAGAAGAAACCCTTTAAAACAAGGGTTTTGTTGATACTTGATACATTCACATTCATTCTCTTTCAACTCATTTTTTCTAACTATATATTTCTTCTTTTCTATTCACATCACTCATAATCTCTCTTTGTCTTACATCCATGTCTTTGGGTGTGGGTGAAATTGAGGTGTGAATGAATTTTTATTGTTAAAATAATATATTTCTTTTAACCATTTGTAGTTATAGGCATCCACCAATTAATTTTTATATCATTTAGGGTCAAAGGCTACCTTTTCAATTGCACCCGTTTTACTTTAATCATGTGTTCCAATTGAAGAAGTTTATTCTCTTTCAGTGGGCATGACAGCTGCAATCTTTTGTAGCCAATCATGCCTGAAAGTTGATTATCAAGTAAGTGAGCAATGACCAATTCTCAGCCGACCAAAGAAAATGCGTTGGTCTCTTCCTTTAATGGCTAAGCACTTAGAATGTACCATGGTATTCAAATATTGCTGTTCCTGCTATGTATTGGAGCAAGTAACTATAAAAAGTAAGGGGACAGCTTCCACTATGAAAACTAGACGCAATATTTTCTGGCTTCTTTTCGTTTGTTTTTTTTTCCCTCTTCCTTCCAAAGTCTATTTCCTTTGAAAGTGGAAGAAAACTTGCATTTATATTTTCATTTTTCAGACATATTTGACTTCAGATTTTCTTTTTAAATAAATAGTGAATGAAGTCTTGCTTATTGACTTAAAACATCACCAAATCAACTATCTATAGTTTGGAACTTAAGATTTTGTCGTAATTTATTTTTTCCACTTAAATAATTTTTACAGTGTTAAAACTTGACCCAAGCATGGGGAATAGGTTGGAGGAATAAACAGTTAAACACTTGGTTTACTACCTATTGAGTTTGACGAAGTAGAACTTTTGTATCAGCTTTGAGGGCTTCAATGGGGTTCTGGTTTCCATTCCCATCATCATATTGATATGATCAATCTCCTCGCGCTCTGCCATAAGAACTTGGAGTCCGTATCATGGTGAAGGTAAGGTAACGCTGTGATTCTTGCTAAAAAAACAGACCGAACGTGTTCGAGTTATTGGCTCGTCCAAAAGTTAACCAGAGCAGTTGTCAGTTTTGGGGAACAGGTTCATGAAGATGCCTCCTTAGACATGAACAGGTTAGTCGAAAGTTTTTTTAGTGGTTGACACCATAGAATTCAATACCATACTTACTAAGAAAAAAGCTTAAAAAGTTTATTGAGTTCAATAATGGATGACAATAACAACAAATTGGAGATCGGAAATTCTCCTTTTAATATAGGATTATTTTTTTCAGCATGAATGAGATGCTTAGAGGCTGAAATAAAAAATATCAGCAACTTGGATAAATAAGATTGAGGTTACACATTTAGCCCTATTACAAAATATATGAGGAAGTTTGTCTCAGCTATCAGGTTTGGAGTTTTTTTTTCTCACTTCTTCAGAAAACACCTTAGTAATGTTGAAAAAGGAAAAACATGTGTAAAATATGCTCTAGTGGGATGAGATAGGAATTTCAAGTTGAACTGTACTAAAAAAGAGACAATTGGAGCCCTTGAAAACCAATTTGTATCATCAATTCTTAGGACACAAGAAAACTGCAGAAGTAAAAACAAAATTGTTCTTGTAACTATGTCAGAAAGGGGACAATATGAATCCAGAAAATGGAACTAGTAACAGACACAAAAGTAAAATACAAACCTCACCGTTTGGGAATTGAATTCATCATGACAAGAATTTGTCTACAGCTCTGATACAACATGTGATGATAAAACAGACCAGTATCTTGAGTATAGAAAGTATAACTCCAGGTAAAATGTAGAGAATCACCTTGTTTCTCCTCTACCAGCAACAGTAATTTGTATTTGTAATTACTTTGAACAAATATTTGTACAACAAGGAGAGACAACTGTGACTGTGAAATGTAATGGTTGATATGATAAAAAAAGAGATATAGAGAGAAAGTAATATTTTAGAAAGTGTTGTGTGAATTTCTTAACTCACTAGTAAAAGAAGAAAAACCAGAATTCAAGTCTCCATGTTTAATAGAGGAGCTTGAACTCCTCTTATCAAATGAGGAAGGTTCAACAGAGTGCAAGAATTCATCAAAACCATCCTGGTGACCTATCTCCCCTGACTTTCTCAACTCATCTGGCAAACCAACTTCACCATCCAAAAACCTCACCACCTGCCTCATGCTAGGCCTATCCGTGGCTGCATTACTTGAACACAATAGCCCCATTTTCAACACCTTGAGCACCTCACTTTCATCAAAAACACCATTTAGTTTTGGGTCCACCACATCAAGTGCTCTCCCTTCTTTATATTTCTTCCAAACCCAATCCACCAAAATCAAATCATCTGGTAATGCATTTGCCTCAATTGGTCTAAACCCACATGCCACCTCAAGTAATAGTGCCCCAAATGCAAAAACATCAGAGCTAGGAGTGGCTTTTCCTGTTCTAGAAAACTCAGGTGCCAAATAGCCTAAAGTTCCCACAACTTTTGTGGTGCTTGGGTTAGCCCCATGTTCATACAATCTTGCTAACCCAAAATCTCCTAGTTTTCCATTGAGTTCACTATCTAGAAGCACATTGCTAGCTTTCACATCCCTGTGTATCACCACCTGCTCATAGCCTTCATGTAGATACAGAAGTGCTGAAGCAACATCCTTTATGATCTTGAACCTTTGTTCCCAATTTAAGATGGTTTCCGGCTCATCAAACAAGTACTTGTCCAAGCTTCCATTAGCCATGAAATCATACACAAGGAGGAGGTCACCGCGGCGGCGACACCACCCCAGAAGCTGAACCAAATTCCGATGGCGAAGCCGGCCTATACTGGCTATTTCTGACACAAATTCCCTTAGCCCTTGTGATGAGTCATGTGAAACTCTCTTAACAGCTACTTGGGTCTTGGAATTTGGCAATGTTCCTCTATAAACTTGACCAAACCCACCTTGCCCAAGTAACTCTTTTTCCTTGAAACCTTTTGTGGCCTTCTTGAGCTCTTGGTAGGAGTATCTGTGTGGCCCAATCTCAAGCTCCCAATCTTCTATCACATCAGCATTCTTGTATTTTCTCCACATGTAAATGCCAAATAAGATAGCAGCAGAAAGTGCAAGAACAAAAAATACTGAAACTCCAATTATGACAGATGTATGTTTCTTCTTTGGCCCTGGAAGGTTTGGGAGAGAAGAGAGATCAAGGGGTGGAGCTGGTCCATTGATTTTCAAGCTCCAACCCAATACATAATGGGAGCTAGCAAGCAAACCTGTTGAAGCAGAGAACCCAACATACATAGATTCCTGAAGAATTGGTGAGAGATCTAAGGCATAGGACAAGATTGGTTTTTTGGGTTTTGAAGAAGATGAAGAAAGGGTAACACTGATAACATTTACAGCAGAATCATAATCAACCCAAGCTAGAATTGGTTTCCCACTTTGGAGAGTAAGATTTTGTTTGGAACTTGAACTTGAATCCTCAGTGAAATACCCTGCTGGGGCAGAAGCATTGGAAACCAAGTTGTTGATGTTGATTCCAACATGGTTGTCATTGATATCCTTAAACTCAAAATCTTGGACTGTGTCAAACTCAACAGCCAAGAGGTGGTTGGATAAGTTCCCAATGTTGGTTTTGTTGAGGAGACCAAGGTACTGGCTAGGAAGAGCATTGAGATCCTTGGAAGGTGAAATGGTGAAAGCCATGCCATGCCCACCAAGCTTTGGATACTCAGGGACAATAACAAGAGCAAATGAGGAAGAAAAGGAGAAAGCCTTACCATTTCTAGGGTTCTTGAATTGAAAAGGGGTTGGATGAAAAGCATGACCCATTATCTTACTTGTCTCATTTGTTAGCCTCAGTATTCCATTTTTCTCTATCTCTGCTACCCCATTCAAGGTTAGATTTTCAGCTCCAGAACCCTTGAATCCTGTATAGAGGAGATTATCAGGCTGAGGTGAAACTGGGATCAGAAGGAAGAGCAAGACAGGGAAGAGTTGAAGAAGCAGGTTGGCCATGAATGAGAGCAGAAAAAGTGAAGCAGAGATGTGGAAAATCAAGGGTTTTGATTTTGAATTACAAGTAATAATTATGGTGAATTGAAAGAGGTTGATAAGATTGAAGAATATTATTATGTTGGGGTTGGGTGAGGTGATGATATTGATGAGTGCTGAATAATATTCTGTGTAGGAATGAAGGAAAGACAGCAACTAGTTGCCAACATGTTGTGTACAGCAGTAAAGTGAAAGCTCTGAGTGGGGGAGTGCATAGTGAACAACCATCTCTCTCTCATCATTTTTTTTTGCCAAAGTTATTCTCACATCCAGCTGTCATGGAACTTATTTCTCGAAGTTCTGAGATCATATTAACTTGGTAGATCTCTCATCGCAAATATTTCTCTATGCACACTGCTCAGGAATTGAATCATGAACTAAATGCTTAAAAAACTTAACTATCTACTACTTGTTAGCAACCATCTCTCTCTCATCATTTTGTTTTGAAGCTATCCTCACTCCGGTCTTGAGACTTATCTCATGAGGTTTTGAAATCATGTTAAAAGGGCAAGTCTTTCATAATAAATGCTTATCTATACACAGTGTTTAGAAATCAAACACTAAATGCTTAAAGAGACTAATTTAATTATAAGTTGTGTTACACATAGTTTTCTCTCATCATTCTTTAAAAGTCAATGCATTTAGAACACGTTTGAATGAATACTTAAAAAAGTATTCCAATAGAAAATTAACACATTTTAATTAGTATTCAAAAGAGTTTTTTTTTGTATCTTTGAAGGTGTAAAAAATATAAAAATTTTCGGAATTTTTTTCTTTATTTAATACAAAACCAGTCTAGTGGTATTGGTAGAATGGTTTTGATAGAAATGAACTGAAAAAACATGTTTAGTTGGTGATGGATGTGCTAAGGATTGAAATAGACCAGTTAATGTATGTGTTCGCTGAACCAAACACCACTCTTTACAATACAAAGCATTTGATTAGATTCGGTCCAACTTGTCATGGGATAGAAATACAATTATTAAAGTGGACCGAAAATTAATAATAAAAAGAATGTTGGGGGCCCTACATGGAAATTAAGGAAAAATTAAATTTCATTAACACTTATTTTTAAATGGATTTGAAGGGGAGATAAGGGGGCTTTTTTTTTTTTCTGAAAGACGTGAAAAAAATTATTAATTGGAGAAAGGGGGTGAAAAAAAATAAAATTAGCTGTTTGGGGTAGTTTCTGACATGACCTTTATAGCATTCGTGAGATTCCTTGCGAATGCTAATAAGACAAAGAACTTTTCCAGAACTGAATGACATGAGTCAGAATGAATAGTAGCCATTCGCAGGCATTCCTACGAATGCTAATAAGACAAGGAGACAAGGCTGACATGAATGGCACATGCAGACAAGGGACAACCAATGACAGGCATTCGCGAGTCTTCCTACGAATGCTGTGTCGGTCAAGGAGACAAGGCTGACATGAATGGCACATGTAGACAAGGGACAACCAATGACAGGCATTCGCGAGTCTGCCTACGAATGCTGTGTCGGTCAAATACATGCATTCAAATGCTTTATTGCGAATGCATTAAAAATATAATTTTTTCCGAATCCCAGTTATAAAACCAAGCTCTCTGAATCAGATTTCTTCCCAACGCCATTTGCAAATTTTCTCCAAAACTTCATACGTTCTAATAGCTGAAAAATCACCAAAGATGGATAGGGTCATTGCTTTTGTGTTTTCTAGAGGTAGAGTTTTCAATGGCAATCAAGGTGTCATTTTTGAAGGTCAAACAAGGTCCATGCATCTCAAATGCAACATCACATTCGACCGCTTGAAGAGTAAAATCCATGAGAGGTTGAAGCTCCAAAGAAACCAAGTAATTTCTAGAGTCATTTGCAGATTTATGACTAACTCAAATCCGATCTTTTTTTCACCTCTTGAGCTAGTTGATAATCAAGATGTGAGTGTCATGATGGATGAATTTCGTCAGCAGTCTTTCATGACAACGCTAGAGTTATACGTTGATATTGCTGAAGCTGGAAGTTCATCAATACCGGCCTCAACCAATCCGATAAGTGCGCAGCAGGCATTCGCTCATGAAGCCGGTGGTAGCCGTGGCGTTGAGGAGGTTGTTCATTTGGGTGATGACACAGTGAATTTGGATGATGATTATGACTACCATGACACTGATAATGTGGATGGTGAGGAGATTGTATCTTCAGATGATCATGATGAAGATGAAAGATTGGGTGACAGAGGTGACTCGTCCGACTCGGACGAGGGTGGCTTTGACGGCAATCTCGGACCTCCTATTGGATTACCGACGCCGGTGAATGTTTCTCCCGAAACGCATGGTATGTATAGTCACTTTAACTCTTTAGGTGTTTTATTTATCCATATATCGTGTCTTGTATAAATCTTCTTTGTTACAGGCGTCCCAGCCCCATTTTGGAATGAGTCTCCACACTATTCATATATTAACTGGGAACACCCCGATGAAGAGACAGATTTCTATACTGGCGGGGATGATCAGACATCGTGGCAGCTAGGTGATGAATTATATATAAACCAGTGTTTTGAGACCAAGAAAGATGTCCAGATGGCCCTCAAGCATTATTGTTTTAAGCTAAATATAACTTATATTGTGGCTGAATCCAAACCCACATACTTTGTGGCAAGATGTCCGAATGGGTGCTCTTGGAAGTTGAGGGCCATGTGTTCTAAAAAAACTGGAATGTGGACGGTAACTAGGTGGGGCGGTCAGAATACATGCATCAATACGATAGCGTCGCAGGACCATAAGAAGATGACATCCGACTTTATCTGTTCATTCATTCTTGGTACAATATTTTCTCATGATTATTATTTTGTTACCCTTAAAAATACTTAGTAATTTATGATTTTCTTCTAATGCTGCAGAGATGATACGTACCCATCCTACTGTACCTGTTTCTCTTATTCAAGAGAGGATCACTGGTGTGCTCAAGTATAAAGTATCATACTTTAAAGCCTGGAAAGCGAAGCAGAGAGCAGTTGCACAGATCTTTGGTGACTGGGAAGAGTCATATGACTTGCTCCCTAGATGGCTGAATTATATGCTTCGGTTTTCCCCTGGGTCCTATTACGCAATATCCACAAGTGATATTATCGACTGTAATGGTAATGTAGTTGTCGGTTCAAAGACATTTAAACGTGTGTTTTGGACCTTCAAACAATGTTGTGATGCTTTCGAGTACTGCAAGCCTGTGATACAGATTGATGGGACATGGCTCTACGGCAAGTATAGTGGAACTTTACTCATTGCAACAACACAGGACGAGAACAACAATGTTTTGCCAATTGCATTTGCAATTGTCGAGGGGGAAAATCTGAGCTCCTGGTCATGGTTTCTACGCTTGATACGTATGAAGGTCACCCAAAAACAGGGTATATGTTTGATATCTGACAGACACGCTGGCATCAAGGCGGCAGTACGCAATCCCGCTAACGGGTGGCAGCCACCAAACGCTTATCATGTTTACTGCATCCGCCACATTGCCAGCAATTTTAATCGTACGTTCAAGAATCAAAAGCACAAGCTTGACCTGATCAATATGGGTAAGCCACATGCGTATATTCATTTATTCAAACTTGAATTGGTTAAATGTCAAGTTGATTGTATTTGTGTTAATATGTGCAGGTTACGAGCCTTGTCCATATCTTTTTCAGAGACAACTCCGCCGGTTTCGAGGAATAAGTCCAGCTATCAGAGATTGGATTGACCGCATCGACAATCAGACATGGAGTCGAGCATGCGATGAGGGTGGGCGTCGATACGGCCATATGACAACAAACTTATCTGAGGCCGTTAACAAAGTGTTGAAGGGTGCAAGAAATATGCCTATAACTGCATTGGTGAAATGCACGTACGGGAGGATGGTGGATTACTTTGTTCAGAGAGGTCAGGCAACAGCTCGTGAAAAGGCCGCTGGCCACATATTCTGTAAAAAGGTCATTGTAGCCATAGAAAAGAATGTTCTACTTGCAGGTGCTCATATCGTGCGCACATACAGCATCGATCCGCATACTTTGCCAACACCGTTCCGGTAGCGAATTTATAACATGATCTGGGTATGGCCTCCAGACAAACTACACATCCAAATTAGACGAAAAAAATTAAGAACATAAACATAAAATGATTGAGACAAGATATCAAAATAATATAATATTAGCGTAATATAATATTAGCATAACTAACTTACGTCTTCAGCTCTCAGTTTGTCGAGCTTGATCCGCCACAAATCAATTTGATTCGTTTGACAACCAACGTCAACACGATTTGGGTTTCTTCCCCACCTGAAATAAAATTTAGGGTATATTATTAACGGCTTATTTTGTCGCATTTATGTGAACAAATAAATATAACTTCTTGTAAATTACGTGCATACCTTCCTGCGATGGGGCAGCCGATTTGCAACATCGGTATGATTTCAGGGGCAGTCATTGGAATCCTTTCCCAAGCCCAGATTTGGAGCAAATAAGTACAACCACCGATTTCTTGTCGTTCATAACCGGTTGCATGGCATAACTCATGATAGAGAGTTGCAAGCACAGCCGAACCCCAACTGTACGTGGAGGCCAGAGCTAAATTCTCTATTAGTAGTAGATATCTTAGAGGCACATGTGATCCCGAGTGGTCGGGTAATAAGAAAGTGCCAATCAAGCGCAAAATGAATGCTCTTGCAGCAAATTCAGCTTCTGCCGGCCCAAGTGCACCTAGGTTTTGAAAATCAAAACACTGGTTTAACCATCTCATGTTTAAACAACTTCCTCTAATAGCACGTCGCGGTGGAGTGACTCCTAGCGCACGAGTAACGAGATCAGACCAGTCACACCATGTCACCCCGGTAACAGGTTGCCCATCAATATTTAATCCCAGCTGAACGGCAACATCTTGAAGAGTGATGGTGCACTCTCCAAACGGCATATGAAAGGTGTGCGTCTCGGGCCGCCAACGCTCCACCAATGCGGATATCAACACTTTGTCTTGTTTGAGAGAACCACATAGAGCGACCTCGTAAAATCCGGCCAATCGAACGTATTGTTCGATTTGTGGAGGGACACCATTCAAAGGAATGTGGGGTAATCTCAGCTTCAAGACTTTCTTACTTGTTTGGTTCCAAACATATCCCGACACATGTTTGTTTTGTTTCACCAACAACGTCGGATTTTTTGGACCCAGAGTTAGCACTGCTTCATCTGCCATTTACAAAACCTTCATGAAGTAATAACATGCAACCGAAAATTAGGCATCAAAGAAAGTTTGAGACTCATAAACAAATGATAAACTGTAATATTTGAAAGGTTAGAATGAGAGATAGAGTTAGAAATAATTACCAACAATATAGAGACTTTTACACTTGAGAGAGTTTGAGGGTAGGTAGAGCTTGAGAGGTATCAAACTTATCACTTGAGAGTTCAGAAATGAGGCTTGAAAGTTGAGAATTGAGAGAGTTGGAGAGGTGAAGTCGAGCATGCAAACTTCAACATTTCTGGGGGTCTTTTTATAGGGGTTTCAGACCGCAAGAAATGCTGAACATAGCCAACAAGCCATTCGCGAGGTCAAGTGCGAATGCCTGTGCATGCTTTGATCGTGGCCGACATGCCATTCGCGTGGCAGGCTACGAAAGCCACTGCATGCCTCTGCATGCCTGCAGCTCTGCTGCGTCCCATCCATTTGTCAGCCATTCGCGAGCTTTATTGCGTATGGCTCTTGTTCCTCAGTAAAAGACACAAGACTGCATCGGGAAGGAGGAGAATCTCTCTTGGTGCACCTGATTCTCCTTGTCTTATTACCTTTCGCATGGAATCTCTCGAATGCTAAAAAGAAACTACCCCAGACAGCTAATTTTGTTTTTTTTCACCCATTTTTTCCAATTAATAATTTTATTTACGCCATTCAGAAAAAAAAGCAAGATAAGGGAAAGATAAATATGGAAAATTAATGTGAAAATGAAGTGGGAGTATGAATTTATTGTACCTCATTAAAGAATGATACTTTGTCTTCATAATTATATTTGCTCCTTTTATAAACATGTTTCCTGGTCAGATGGTGGCGGATGTTATAATCCCATAGAAACCCACAAAGGCCCCTGTTCTTCATCTTGATGCTCAGGGACGAGAAATAGATGAACATGGAAATGTCGTTAATGTAACTAAACCAAGCAACCTTAGCACATTGAAGGTCAACGTTAACAAACAGAAGAAAGATGCATTTCAAATACTGAAACCTGTATTAGATGTCGATCCTGAATCTAATCTCATTTTGATCCAAGGATGGGGGTCAACAAGACAAAGCTCCTGCGGTCCAAAAGGAATAATTTCCTGTTTAAGAGGTTATGCCGTTATGGCTTTATGTTCTTTCCTTTCTATTGCTTGTGATGATGACTTTAATCAGAAGAAGATACAAAGTTATAAACTGGAATAGCTCGATGTTATAAAAAAAACATGTTGAACATGTTGGGGTAGAAATATTATCATGTATGAACAATGTGAATTTTTATCCCATTAGATAAGTACTTAGTTGAGCTGCTTAAGATATTGGTTTGTTGATCCACTTGACTATATGCCTTCATTATGCCTGTGTGAATATCCAGATTCCAGCATGGAGGCTAATTGTATTATGATTGGCAAAGTATAACACCAATGTTACAAGCTTCCCCAATTTATTTAAAAAAAAAACGTATATTGTCTACTTAATCAAATTTGCTTGGAGTTTAATTTGTTTATTGGAACTTGCAAGTTGTTAATTTATTCAGTGAAAGCAGTTTTCTTGTTTTGACTTCAATTTTTTTTGTTATGGATCTTGAGTGGTTGGCAAATACTGAATCGGATTGGCCCTTTTCAGGTTTTTGATGGCAAAGCCAAGTTCAGCTGATAGTAGGACTAGAAGCTCTGTGCAGATCTTTATAGTAGTTGGTTTATGTTGTTTCTTCTATATATTGGGTGCATGGCAGAGAAGTGGTTTTGGAAAGGGAGATAGTGTAGACTTGGAGATTACCAAGAAAGGTGCAGACTATAATATAGTTCCGAATTTAAGTTTTGACTCTCACCATGCTGGTGAAGTTAGCAAAATTGATGAGGTTGATACAAGACCTAAGGTATTTGAACCTTGCACTGCTCGTTATACTGATTACACTCCCTGCCAAGATCAGCAGCGTGCCATGAACTTTCCTAGAGGAAACATGGTTTATCGAGAGAGGCACTGTCCCCGTGAGAAAGAGAAGTTACATTGTTTGATCCCAGCACCCAAATGGTATGTGACTCCATTTCCATGGCCTAAGAGTCGTGATTATGATCTGTATGCAAACACACCCTACAAGAGTCTTACAGTTGAGAAAGCTATTCATAACTGGATCCAATATGAGGGAAATGTGTTTAGATTCCCCGGTACTTATGGTTTGCAATATGTTTTTATGGTCTTGCAATTTAATTCTTCCATTGCAATGTTAGTTTGGATATGTTCAGACTGGATAGTCTTTGTTTTTTATTGATCAATTTCAATTGATTATGTTGCTGAGTTATTTGCATCTGTTTGTGTAGAAAATCATTTTGTGCATTAGTGGCGGTTTTAAACCCCCAATTTCATGCGTTACAGCCGCCAAAAATTGCAAATATGATCTAAATAGAAACTTGTGGAGTTTGGTGATGGCGCTTAATATTAAAAAAGTAAGCCAAGAAAGAATCGAACCACGGACCCCTAAAACACATACATTTCTAACAACCACAAAGCTAGCAACAATTTTAGTAATTAATTGTCAAAAAATATAATTAATTGCGTGCATGACTAACTAGGACTCATGTTGGACCACCACTCTTCCTTATGAGGCCCAATAAGGTGCAACAAAGTATTTCTTCGACTTTCTCATCACCGGGACTCATGTTGGGCTACCACTCTTCCTTATGTGGCCCTATAAGGTCTTTCTTCGACTTTTCCATCCCCGGAACTCATGTTGGACCACCACTCTTCCTTATGAGGCCCAATAAGGTCTTTCTTCGGCTTTCCCATCACCAGGACTCATGTTGGGCCACTCTTCCTTATGAGACCCAATATGGTCTTCCTTCGACTTCCCCATCACTGTGACTCATGTTGGCCCTCCACTTCCTTATGAGGTCCAATAAGGTATTTCTTCGACTTTCCCATCACCGGGACTCATGTTGGGCCACCACTCTTTCTTATGAGACCCAATAAGGTCCAATAAGGTATTTATTCGACTTTCCCGTCATCGGGATTCATGTTGGACCACTCTTCCTTATGAGGCCCAATAAGGTCCAATAAGGTCTTTCTTCGACTTCCCCATCACCGGGACTCATGTTGGGCCCCCTCTCTTCCTTATGAGGTCCAATAAGGTCCAATAATGTATATCTTTGACTTTCCCATCACGAGACTCATGTTGGGTCACTCTTCATTATGAGGCCTAATATGGTCTTTCTTTGACTTCCCCATCACCAATACTAACTTTGACCTTTATTGGACATGATAATGAAGGGGTGATCCAATAAGAGCCTTAGACATGACCAGGACTGGCATTTACCCTTATCAATTATGACAATGAAGGATGGTCCAATAGGAGTCTCTGACTT
This sequence comes from Lotus japonicus, assembly GCF_012489685.1. NCBI lineage: Eukaryota > Viridiplantae > Streptophyta > Magnoliopsida > Fabales > Fabaceae > Lotus > Lotus japonicus. Next base: position 35,954,209 of record NC_080043.1, on the reverse strand, counting down.
TGAGAAATCTTGACTAGAAAAAGTTCATTTGCAAAGAAGATAAAAACCTAACATTATGAATTAAACCACTAACACATTCTGGGCCCAAAGAGGATTAAGAGAGCTAAATAAACTATTTAGTTCAAAACATTCTACTAGTCAAGCTAAACATAAGCACTGAATTAAATTAAGAATTATATCTCTAGGCACAACACTTGCCAATCATGAGAAAAATCCACAAAGCTTCATTTTATTCTATACTTAGGGTACATCCATCCAATGGAATTATTTAAACAAGTTATGCACAGATTAAACAGAGCAATGAGTGATAGGTTACTCCCCCATATAGGCTACTTCACAGAAATGGAGCTAAATTATCAACTATGATATTTGTACCAACATATGCTTCCTATCCTAAGCACAAAAACAAGATTTGAACGGAAAGATGTAAGTTTTAGCTATATGGAACTTAATTGTCAACTAGAGTAATTGTTGACGCTGGAGAAGAAGCAAATATGACTGTGGAGGGAACTCACCTTCTGGGGCGTGATTTCAGGGAAGAGAATAATGGGAATAATTGTGCTGCTAGAATCAAGCTTATGGGCAGTTACAATGAAAGAGGATTTTGTGGAACTGAAATGGCAACCAATCAAAGCCTTGATTGGAGAGAGGAACTTTCAGTTTTCAGTATCTCTAATGGGGCCACGATCATTAAGGGCCATGTTTTAAATAATGTTGGAGGGGTTTTATGTTCTTTTGACAAGATAGGTGATGATGCTGAAGGACATTTACATGGTGTGGCCGGTCAACGTGCTCATGGGCTGGTATTAGATAATTATTCTTTAGAAGGTGATAATTTATTGGCTCATGATTTGGCCGAAGGTTTGTTCGAAATTGGAAGGTGATTCGAATCCAAACAAACCCCACGGGTCAAGAGCAATGGTTTGGCAATGGCGAGCTCAGCTGCGCCGCGTCCTCCACCGATAACTTTTACAAGAGTAATGCCAAATTCATGTTTGAAACAAAAGCACGTATTAAACTAAAAACCTTCCTAAAAAAACTAAAAAACAATTCTAATTAAGAAAACGATGGTTAGTCCTTCTATTTTTGGGACATAAAATCGACACTCGCTGTTTGTGATGATTTTTGACCGGTGTTTACAAAAATCAGATAGTTTTGGTTGTCTCATACTGAAATCTATTACTTAATAAAGGTGAAGCAGAGAGAAAGTTTCATTTCACTGTTCATTTGGGAGAGCTCATCTCCACCCTCCAATTTTTTCAATCTTACGGTAGACTTACGTTGGATTAATTTACTGTTTCTTACCTCATGGTTACAAGTTGCTGGCCCACTTTTTACTGTTCATGAACCTTCTCTCCCATTTCCTACGACACCATCGTTTATGACCTCATGGGCATGTGAAGAGTAAATTGGGCCGAGAAGTTATTTTTTTTATACAGATCTTTAGGTTAGTCATTTTTTCACCTTTTTTTTTATCATAGTCATTTTTTTACCTTAAGATAGATCATTTCTTTTTGATCAATTTGATATACATGGATGTGTTAGTATTAAACATGCATAAGTTTTTTTTTTGTTACATATGGAAAAAACATGCATAAGTTAAGTTTTGTTTGGATAATAATATTCACACATCCTAATAATATTTTCACATATTTTTTTGGTATAGTGAAGTTGAGTATGTTTTTAATTCTATAATAAACATATTAAAGTTGTTTTTAATTATATTTTTATCGATGTATTCATTTGAAAAATTTGAACCCCCTGACCCCGGGGTCTTGGATCCGCCACTGACAATAGACATATTCCCCGTGCAACGCACGGGAAAAATCACTAGTATAAAAATAAAATAGAAGATCGAGAAATAAGAGATAAGATTAGTGATGTATAAATGGAAAAAGAATTAAAAAAAAGGTAGAAAATAAGCAGAAATGTGATGTGAGAAAAAAACGGAAGTGTGGTTGTTGAGGACTGAATTTGTTTGTTGATAAATCAAAAATCATGGTAAATGCCATTTTCCTGAATGAACTGACTATCACAATTATGTATTGACTTTTTCCTAGGTAAATGAAATGCAAAATCCTTTCTCAGGTTCCTTTTGAATTATGTATAATTTTTTTTTTTTTAAATCTTAGTTTGAATCACCACTGGAATTCATGTTTCATAACTCACTGCCTCTCAAAAGAATGTCTTAAACAGCTTTTACTGTGCCTAGACATTTCAGAGGCTGATTTGAGCAAGAATGAACCATGAGATTTTCCAGGCTAGTCTTTCCAATGAATTTTATTTCTTCTACTGTGTTCACTTTTGAGCATATTCTTATTTACTATGGTACCTTCAAATTCAATGCAGAGAGGGATAAAATACGTGAAAAAAGTTCTATTTTTCCTGCATGATGGGACAAAAAATACCCAACTGGTCTTAAAGACAAAATAGAGCATGCTAGCTATTGGAAGGCCAAAGGAAAAAGGTAAGAGATATCATATACAGAGAAAATATTTTAAGCATGCTAGCTCTAATTCAATTAAAAACACCTTAACTTACCTACAAAAAGTACAAACTCCCCAAAATACGCAACAGTGTTGAAAGATCCTTAAAATGTACTTTGATAAAAGGTTTACTGGAAAAGAAAATAGAGCTCATAGTCAGGCAAGAGTTTATTACCATTTAGTCATTTACACATTGATCACTTCTTACCTTTTCTCCCTCCCTTGTTTTTCTTTAGTCTGTTTTTCTTCCATTTTCCATGGGAATTCTTGGGCATGCTATCTTCTTCTGATTCATCTGAGTCCCCATTTTGCACCTCATCATCATCATTCCCTGCTGCAGTACTTGCTTGTGATAGCTTCTTCAAACTTGGCTCAACTTTTGGTCGTCTTGCAAGAATTTTCTTAGCGCTTTCTTCAACTATAATGTGCTTCTCTTTGGTTTGTAAGGGATTTGTTGGTTTTGAAACTGTTTCCCAACAAGGAGATTCTATGTCCGGACCAGCACGAAGGATGAAAGTCTGGGTCTCAGTCCCCGTAGTCCTTGATGAATTACTGAAGAAACAAAAAAACAAAGTGCATGACCAAATTAAAGCAATTTTGTGACTACAAAAATCCAAATTTGCTGCTTGGACAGAAAGTAACTAAAGTTAGTCATTAACTAACTACAAACATTCATTACAAATTGTTACATGACAGAAATGCAAAAACTATTCTGACTATATAACTTACCTCGCATTTTTCGCATTCAATGTGGAATAAAGTTGGTCCATTTCACCAATCAAGGCCACCAACTCATCCATTTCATTTTTGGTAAGGTTATGTGGGACTTCATTCAATGCGTAAGAAACTTTATGTAGTGTAGCCAGAAATTTAATGCAGGGATACAACAAATCCTGAAGATGGAATGACTTCAACTTCAACCAACGCTGAGAGAAAATGAAAAAAGTAAGGGCACAATAATTTTAATAAAAAAAAATAACTTGGACACTGAAGACTAAATTAAACCCTTGATAGAAGCCTAGTATAACTTTGTATTGAATCTGCAAAAATCATTTGCCTCACCTTTATAATTTTGGCCTTCACCATATTGGAATCAGGAGACTCCCTATTAAAATCTGCTTTCTGAATTGTTAAGAGTAAGTCTTCCAAGCTATCACATAACAAGCCAAAATTCGGATATAGGTATGGAAAAGCGCGGCTTGGAGTCTCCTTAGATGTTGAGTCAGAAGATTCAACAATAATTGCTGCATTTTCCCCACCAATGCTGTCGTCGACTCTATCCGGAAACAACATCTGCAATATGAGCTCTTTTTGCCGGCAGACCATGAAATCTACAAACACAGCATCTGGACAAACAATTTCTGAAGAACTGTTGCCTACCTTGACAATAACCAAGGGATTGCCAATCACTTTAAAGGCCTCAGAAAAGACTTCCAAACCCAAGTTTCCCCTTCCTTTCATAAGAACATCACAAAATTCCAATGGCAGTTGAGAGGTTATATGACTATTTCCCAACAAAATGCAAAGTGTCTCTCCATACTTCCTTGTGCTGAGGTGAAGCAAACACACTGAGACAACCAATCTCAGGACAAACAATGGTAAATAATTCTTCACATCTAAGTTTGACTTCCTGATCCAATTTATGGTATCATTTTGATTATAAATCAACTCTTGGAGGACACGCGCAATGAACTTATGCACATCTGTCATATTCATACCTGGAGTTAAACTCAAATTTGCTAGTGAATTTTCATCCTGGAAATTAAGCCATTCAATGAAAGATGACTTAGTAGCAAACATGAACCCCTTCTTCCCGCATGATGCCAAGAGCAGAAGCCGTTCAACCAGATACATAAAACAACTAGGAGATAGATAATCAGTTTCCTTTATCCATTTCACATTGTAAGTATGCTCTAAAGCTTCATAAAGACTCAGCACGTGATTCCGCTCTGCAAATGAATCATTTCTTTGTGAAATTTCTTGAGCTGAACTCCACTGCTGAATGAATTTTTTCCAGTGTATGCTATCTTCAAATCTGGTCATAATTTCCACATACAGTTCATTTAGCAGACTAGCTGTACCAAGAACCATAACTGCCACCCTTCCAATTTGACCATATGTTAGCCTATCTTTCAGCCTTATGTTCTCGTAGATGGCGTCTTTCAGCAGACCCTTACAAGCCTCAGTTGTCCTTAGAAAGACCATGTCTTTTGTCAGAGATTTCTTCCAGTCTAGGGAAACTATGTACCGAAGTAAACGGTCAATTGGAAGTCTGCGAAATTTGTCCAAAGTCTTCAAGTTACCATGGGTGTGGCTAAAACATTTGGATCCAAGAAGAAATTCCGAGACTTCATAGATATGCAATAAAGACTGAAACTGACAAAAATCAGAAAGGTCTGTTTTAACTGAAAACTTGTACAGTGCCTCAAGTTTGCGCAAAACAGCGATGCCGACAGAAAGAAGTTCTGAACTCCAATAGCTCTGAGCAGAAGAAACTAAAGAATCAATATCAACAAAAACTAGCCTTCCATTCTTCTTTTGAAACCTATCACCCAATTTCATAACCCAGTTAGCATCAGGGACGAGCAGAGAGTAAATCTCATTCAGATTACAAGTTAGCTTCCGAACACCCAAATAATTCAATGCAAATTTTGCATAACTGCTAAGCTGATGAATGCTCGGGGCTTTAAAACTTTGAAGACATTCCAATATAAGAACAATGTTATCCTTCCAACATGTCCAACAATGAAACAATGTCTCCACAGAAAGATGATTCTCCAAAATCATTCCCTCAACTGCATCATTAATCACATTGTCTTGCCAAACGTATTTAGAGTTGTTCAGATGACAATGGGCATCCAAAAGTTGCCACAGACATAAAATTTCACCTCTGATACTCTCATGCATACGAGAAGATTTCAAATGAATCATTATTTCAGAAACCTTTTTATGATCATTTGATAATACATCAGCTTCCGTAGATGCAAGCTCATAGAAGTGGTCTGACTCTTCTTTTGCAAATGACAATGCTCTTCCCAAAAGCTCAGTCTTCTGTGCGAACTGCTTTACGGGCCACCCTTTGCTTCCTGAAGACCAAAGAGAATTTGCAAGTACATAGAAAAGCAGAAGTTCAAAAGCTTCCTTGAATCTACCAGCTTTTCCGAGAAGATCAGCCTCATGTTGAATATCACCCAACATCATGGCAATGTTTACTGCCTCCAGAAAGTTCCCTGATTCCTCTTCTAACACAAGAAGCTCGTCCAGTAAATTCAATGATCTTAAGAAGGCACGCTTTGAATCCATTGTGTGAAAAGTTTTAACCAAATTCATCACGGAACTGATATCTTCATGATCAAGATAATTATGAGCAAAACTTTCCAGGAATTTTTGTTCCATTGAGTTGAGATCATGACTTTTAACCATACATGGGTCAGCAGCTTCATTTTGTTTCCAATGTTGAATGTAAGAGAAGCCAGTGTCAAACAATCTTCCTTTTGCACAAACCGCCAAACAATCTGAGAAGAAACTGCCTCTAGCATAAACCTGAGCAGCGATTTCATAACATCCAGCTAAATCAAAGCAATCCCCTGCTCTTTTCAAATCAGGTTCTTCAGATGTTTGCAAATAAAGCTTCCCTGAAAGCAGAAACGAGAGTGATCTTACATAGTAGAAGTTCACTATATCAACATTTACCCTTAATATAAGAGTCCATAAAAAATGTGTAACCTTAGGTGGCCTGAGGAACCCACAAGAAAGAAAAATTTGTAGAGAAGAGAGAAAGAATGAACATAAATCTGTTATTGATGGCTAAAACATTAACTGAAAAGAAGAGAATTTATATTTTAGGAGCTTACCCTCTCTACAATCTTATATGCTAAAAATTCAGAATTTCCCTTTCTGTTTATATTTTCTTAAAAGGGACATGATGAGATCCTAGCATTCAAGAGGCTAGTACTCTCTGTTCCTATTAATAGGGCCATTTTCAACAAACCTCACAAATTGCAGACAAATGTTAAAATTAGTTGATATACTGGTTTTCAAAAAGTTATTTTAAGTCAAGTCAAACTCCACACATGGGAAGGAGAGCATTTATTTAGCTTCTTTTATTGAACACTGCTTATAATGTTGATGTTGGGGATACAGGTAGTCAGACATACAGCACAAACAATAGACAAGGGTAATTAAATGCGCATAGTAAAAGAACAAAACAAAAAACAAGCGAGAAAATGAATCGAATACCAATTGAACAAACCTTCCCAATCCCACAACAGATAAAATCTGTAAGGATTTGGTATTTAATAGATCAAATTTTAATATTCATTAGAGAAATGAACATTTTTCCTTATTCACTGTTGTTGAGCAAGTTCCACTCTACAGCCTGAGTAACCTCAGCCAATGAACACAGGATATAACCACTCAAGATGAACTTGTTTGTGCTGTAAAATGATTTTTTAATAACTAAAAGACAAATATATAAACTCTGATGCTACTAAATAGTTATCAACAAATAACACAATTTAACACTTAGGTACCAAGGCTCAAGTTCATACCAGCTCTTTCAAAGTCTCCTAAATCAGAAAAACATTGGGCAGCAGAATTCGCCATTCCTATGTCTTCAAAAATTTCAGCAGCTTCTCTTAGGATTGCATTCGCATCCCCAGGATTAGAATCATGCAAGCGGTTTGCAATTGCCCTAAGACTAGCAGCTTTAGACTTTTTCTCCCAATAAGAGTCTCCTGCTCTTTCAAAACACATTGTCGCCATTTCAAAGTTATTTTGATAATATAGCTGCAAAGAAGGGTCAAAATGATAATGTATCATTTAGAGGGAAAAAGCAGATAGACAGAAGGGACCAATAGATAATATAGAAAAAACATATAATCTGAGGTACACATATATTCATTATATTGTAAGTTGCAAATCAAACTATAATAAGAATCCGGTATATCATCATTGAACTAGGATTCAAACTAAAGTAAAAACTAAAAAGTGTAGGATAAACTAATTTAGTTTCAGTATTGTGAAATAAAAATGAAAATAATTGTTCATTATGGAAGAAAAGCAACCTTTTTCCCACGCGACTTCCATTCTTCTGGACTACTTGCAACTTTCATTGCCTGGGCAAGAGATTCATCCAGTTCTTTGAATTGAACAAGTTCCTTCTTTTTCCAATAGTCAAACATAGGTCTTGAGAACTCCTCTGTATTCTCACATATCCACAATCTCTGTCGTGTACGAGTTATAGAAACATAAAGCTGCTTGAGTTCAGAGCACAATATATTGTGTTTGGAGTCATTGAAACTTGGATAAGACTTTGATTCTGCAGGTTCCAGCATATCTTGTTCATTTATATACTGATAAATCACCCTCCAGCGATTTTTCAAAGGTGAAGTGCCAAAAAAGTTGTAGAGCAATACATCCTGGGAAAGAACAAAGAATACCATTAAAAAAAGACATAAAAAATAACAGAATTTTGAATTAGATACCATGATCTTTTAACAACCTGAAACTCGAGGCCCTTGCACTCTAAAATGGTTAGAACAAGAGCTTGTTTCCCTACATAGTTTAAAATTTCCTTCCGAGCCGAATCATCACGTACCAAAATTACTTGCTTGGCTCCAAAGCCAACAATTTTCCCATCCACATGTCCACTATTGCCAAAAATAGTTACAATTGCATTTTCCCTATTTCCACATTCAAGAACAACTGGAGCTTCCCCATAAATGAAGCTTGTCTCAGGCTTCAGAGCATCAATAGAATGAGGAAAAAATCGAAAAAGAAGCTCAATAATGCTCTGGGATAATTTCAACACTCCAGCATGAGTCCGGAAGTTTTGATTCAATAAAAAAGTATCTGAAATTAATCCTTTTTGATTTCCCTGATTATATGAACTTCTACTGGATTCCAGAACAAACTTCTTGTAAAAGAGAGATTTTATATCCTGGAACCTAAAGTCAATTCCCCTTGCTATTGTTTGTGCAGTATCCCCGCAGAAAACAAAACCCTCTTCTACATTTGGGCATACATATTTGAATAAATCAATTTGGCTCATGGTTAGATCCTGCACCTCATCAATATACACAAAATGAAGCTCATCGCCCTCATATCTTCTAGTTCTGAGTCTAAGATGAAGGTCAGCTACAATATCAGCCAAATCAAAATCCCCTCTGCCCATCTTCATTTTTTCATAACTTTCATAAATACCATATATCATCTCTCTTTTCTGTTTGCTCAAACTTGACCCTCGGTTTTCAGATAAGGAAAGATAACTCTCACAACTTAGCTTACCATCACCATGCTCCATTGCTTGCATACCCCCTTTTATATGAGACATGATTTCAGAGAACACTCTAGATGGATCTAGAGTCTTAGTGTACTGGGAATTGAAATGTGGCCAATATAATGAATGAAACCTGTCATAAGTCACCTCCTTCTTCCGTATGAAGGTCTCTAAAGCAACAGACTTTACACCAAGGTTTGGGGAATGAGAACATAGGCCACTAAATCTTTCAAAATATGAATTCCCCAAAGTCCCATCAAGCATCATTAGAAACTTCTGAAATGTTATCACAAGAGGGTATGAGTTGGCTGGAAGATTACTAAACGAATCTGGTATATTTTTAAACTGACTTGATGTATCAACATCAAAAATATCTTCCTCAGTAGGGTTAGTTTCGGCAGAGACATTGCTACCACATATGGATCTGCATGCAAAACATGATCTATTAATACCAGATATCAATCCAATTAGTGAAAGTACATCAGAATCAAATTATTTCAAATATTCAACAGACATGCACACATTATACTAGAATGATTACTAGAACTAAAGACTCAAAATAGAGTAACATCAACACCATTGCATAATTTCTAAAACTGAAACAACATAAATTATTATCTCATTGATGAATTATCATGCAGTTCACTTTGGATAACACCAATTCATGTGTCAAAAATTAAGCAGTCATAAATATCATCTTCTCAGAGGTGAAGATCAATAAAGATCTGTCAACAAGTTCTTTTCTACTTTGAAGATTGTCAAGAATTATGCAGAAATATGCACTTGAGGCTTGAATGATGAAGATAACTTGCTGAGAAAGCAACCGCAAGCTGATAGCTTTCACTTACACAGTTTTAGCTTCAGCTGAGAGTTCCTTTTAGTTAGCTGTCTCTATCAATACGTAACTCTAGTTACACTAGTCTAGCTAAGTGAATCATAGTTAGTAGCTGGTTGTTAACCAGATTTAGATAGAGGATATGCATTAGAAACTTGTATAAATACTTGTAAGCTACACTTTGCAAGCTAATGAATTCCGAGTGTTCATTCATCTTCTTCTCTGAGTTTTCCTCCTAGTTTCTCAATTTCTCTGAAACTTTTAAAGATATGTATAAAATACAATGATAATTAAATTATTCAGTCTTAATAAATCTGAAGCACATCAAAAGTCAAACACATAGACACATACAAATAATGGTCAGATAGACTATAAAGGAGATTATTCCAAACTTAGCCAGCTGTGCCTAATTCAAGTAATATTTTCCATGTTATTTATATTGAAAAAGAAAGAAATAAATTAAGAAACAAAGAAATAAAGATAGCTTGAAGTAAAGGTTCCAACCTTTTCAATCGAACAATGTGATGTTTTACCCCCTGACATAGTTTAGGACTCACTGTAACAAATAATTGGCGTAACACAGGTCTATCATTTCCATTAGAGCTTTCTTCATGCTCTTTATCATGATTCAAACAAGGAAATGCACCACTCTTAATTCCATATGTTGCTTCAAGAGCCATATGATGCAAGTACTCTTTTTGAAATAACTTCATGGTCAAAATAGTGGTTTTGCCGGTACCCGAGCGCCCCAATACAAATGTGCTTCTTGAAAAGTGAATTATCTCACGTTCTTCATCTGATACTTCAAATGGAAGGTCTAATTCATTAATGTCACAATCAGAAAGCAAGTGGCTAACCACAACTGGTGATATTGAGTAGAATTTCATCAATAGCAAGCTCTCCTCAACATTTGAATTCTCAATATAAATTCTTTCATCACAATTACTCATTTCAGCTTCATTTCCAAGATTATCAATACTCTTAAACTTGACGATATCTGTTGTTCTTTCCCAAGTCATGGGGGCCTCAATTTTCCTAGAAAAGAAGGAAAAAACATTCTATGAGTTAGCTAAAAAACAACTCTGGCGGTATAGAATACAGCTCAAAGAACTTACCCAACTAAACATTGTTCACTGCAGCGTCTAATAAAATCATCAGTGTAGCTTGCAAATATATTATCAAGACTCTTCACTATTTTTGGGATATCCTCTAGAAGCAAGATGTCCCATATCTTCAAAACTTGAGTGTACCTTGATTCTTTTACGATATCCTTCGAACAAACAATAAAAAGACCTTCAACTTTGAATTGTTTTAATATCTGTGAGGAACTTCCACAAAGTAAGTCCACTTCAATCCTTTTCGGTCTCCATCCACTAGAAAGTTTATATAAGAGTCCAATGATAGACTTCTTTTTCTGCTCGGATCGCAGTCTTTTAAATGATTTAAGGAAGTTATCACTGAAAAGAACCTAAAAAATTGTGGAAGGTGAGAATGAAAACCAAAGGTCAAGTAGATGATTAGGATATCAAGAACATGAACAATAAATAAAATTTTACAAGATTTATAATCCAAGTACCTTCCACATGGAATTTCTGAAAATGACACTATCTGCATTAAGCAAGTCATCAAGTTGATTTAGCCCTTTCTTTGCATCCAAAATGCTTTTTGCCAAATCTTTGTCTTCATCAGCATCAAAGAAACATTGACGCTTTTTTGCATCAAGGACCAAATCTTTCCAGACATTTTCCAGACTTACTAGGGTCCTTTCATGTCCCAAAATCCACAAGCTGTGCCTGTTGAATATCAAAACACCAGCATGAATGCATACATCTTTTGCCTTCATAAGAGAAATATTAGTCCTTAGGTAACTGGGGATGAACAAAAACAAATACAAACTTAAGTTCTACCTTGCCCTTGTAAGAGAAACATTAGTCCTCTGGTGATTGGAGATGAACTTAAGTGGCGCACTGCCATTAGTTCTCACAGTTGATAAAATAATAATGTCCTGTTCTCCGCCCTGGAAGCCATCAATCGTTTTCACATTTACATTAAATCCATGATTATTATCATACTTTTGTCCAAGTACATCCTGAATAGCAACAACTTGGGCCGCATACGGAGAAACTACACCTATGCTGAGCTTCTCTTTTGAGTCAAGCCACACTACAGACCAGGCAAAAGAAGGCAGAACATCACTGCTAGAATATATTAACAATTAACAAAGAATTATTTCAAAGCATTCATAGTATGATAGTAATCATCCTAAACCCAAGCCACAACAACAAAAAATTTGAATGATCCCCCATGTGGTTCAAACTCCCTATCTCTAACATCCTAACAACAATAAACTGATCCTAACAGCAATAAACTACTCCTAACAATAATAAACTGCCGTATAACTAATAAAGTTATTAACTGCCAATCTTCCATAACCGCCTGTTCCAGAATCTCATGGGTCTCTCCCTAGCACAAACATTATGCCACTGACCACTATGTAGCATTAAAATGACAATATTTTCACGGATGTAGTATTCTCTTCAAGGAAAAAGAACATGTAATTAATAATAAAGTGACACATGATTTTTAATTCTACTAAACACCAATACTTGAAATGTTATCTTTGTAAATTAGGCCAATCACAACCATGCAGTTTTACAATCAATTATTCTCTATACTCCTTTGCAAGGAAAAAGAAAATCCAATAACATGATTGAGAACCACAGAAAAATCATTTACATATAAACAAACACAAACCTTTGAAACACTTCTGAATTATTTTCTTTACAACTGCAACTTCAACCAAATTTTTCCGGCTTCGTCCAGCATCATCAAATCCTTCTCTGCCACCAACTATATTAATAAAGGAATATGGACCAAACATAGGCCCTGGGAGATATTTCTTTCTATAGTTCTCACTCATAACATTTGGAGCATCAAGAATTTGGTTTAAATAGAACTGCGAATTTGGAAAGAAACTTATTGCTGGATGCATTCGGTATTGTATATTGAGAAAGTGATTTGGATAACCCAATAAGTCCAACCTTTCAAATAGGCTTCTACCAAAACCAACTCCAAAAGAAACCTAGAAAAAAATAAAGGATAAGCAAACATTAGTGTGATTGGAAACTGATAACTTATCTATGTTTGAATAAATGGAGATGTAGGGACCATGGATACATACATTACTTTCCACCATAGCTGGTAGCTGGCGTTCATCTCCAACAAGAATTCCATGGTTTATGTCTCTTAGTAGTAGAGGTATGATTGATTCGCATTCCTTCAATTGTGCAGCTTCATCAACCACTAAAACGTTCAGTGGTTTCATGGCAACAGAGTGCAACTTGAAGGAACTAGAAGCAGTGGAAAATATTAATGAGGATGTTTGTAAACAGAATACTCTGATTTTTTCTTCATGTGTAACATCTGGCCAGTCGAGTTTACCAAGTGAATCTTTCAGGGTTTTTAAAGAATACAGGAATTCAGTTCTGCTCTTGCTCAATAAGTATTCAGTACCCTCAGAAGACTCAAAAGAAATTGGTTGGCTTTCAGGAGGACAAAATAGTTGTTCCAGTACTTCACAAACAATATTAGTTTGGAGCAACAGAGATTGAAAGGAATCAAGGGAATGGATAAGGCAGACCAGACCTTCAATGTTATCTTCCCCGATATAACTTCTGGCTATGTGTGTACATAGGACAGAAATGCATTTTCTGAGTGGCGATGCTATTTCAAGAAACCTTTCACTCACAAACTCAATAAAAGATTTGCACATGCTCTCACTACAATCTGAAGGGTTATCATCTTTTGTCCTATTAGTCTTATTATCATCTATTCGCTCTTTTTTCTTTCTCAACTCATTTTCAATGAATATATGATAGTGTGAAGCACAACTTTCAAGAAGATCAATCATTAAACCAAAAAAATATCTCCAACCAGTATGAGGTCTAAAGCACATCGAAAGCTGTTCGACGCGATAGTCCAAATAAATGTCTTTGATATCCTCCCCGACTTTAAGTTGCTCATGATTCCCAAATAACAGTATGTCTCCGAATGGACAGCACAAATCGTCAAAGTTTCTATCAAAGGATGACCTCACAATACTTAAGACACGAGATGCAACTTCTTTGATGGCAACATTAGTAGGGGTACAAACAAGAGTCCTACAGTTCATCTTCAGTAGGGCAAAAAGCAGAGTGCCCAAAGTTTTGGTTTTTCCGGTTCCCGGGGGACCCCAGATAAGATCCACAGTGGACTGATGATTGCATTGAGAGGAAGAAAGGCAAGCAGAAATTGCTTTGTACTGGGACTCATTCAAATCAGATGATAACCTTTGATATGTTGTGTCATCCCTTAGAGCATCAGTCTGCTGATGGCAGTAATCACAATTTTCCTCAACCTGTGCCCAGCATATATCCATCAGTCATAAAAATAATTAAATTTGAAAAATTGTTATACTTTGAAATTGCAGTCTACATAACAACAAACAAGGAAATTCATATGCAATTTTTTAAAAATTATTCTAACTTGTGTGAATCTTCTTATACTCGAAGAGTAAATCAATGATAAACTTCCTAAAAAGAGTAAATCAATAATATAACAGACAATCAGCACTATCAAAACAATACCAATTAAAACCTGACATTATTACATTGTTATGCTTTGATATATGTTAACACTATCAACGTATGAACTCAAATAATCTATAATGCTCTCAAAGGATGTTAAACTTGAAACACTTGATATAAAGGCATAACATAAAATTGACTCTTACCCCATCACCAGAACATAAAATTTTCTGGATAAGCTTTGAATTTCGCGACATATGCAAGGCTTCCCATATTCTTCTATTGGGGGTTATATTTGTCAAATATATCATAAACATCGACTTTTGCCCAACTTGATCGAGGTTAATATCTTTAGATGGAAGAATCGTGAAAGAAGACTTAAGTTCCGAATTATCATCCTTGGTCTCCTCCTCTACAACCCCAGCTGACACTACTAAAGTCCACATTTTTCCCATCCTTTGTAAATCGTTGACAATTTCAGGCTTAAAATCAGCCAAAATAAAAACATCCCCAGTCAATGTTTTGTACATTTCATTTCCATGACCAGAGGACCTGTTTCTCCATCTGTCAGTTCTAACATTGTAGAGCATCCGATTCCTATTATCAGGTGCCTCTTTAAAATAAATTACTTGTGCAAATGGTGAACTTTGTAAGATTTCCATGCTTGAGCAGACTTGTGTTCGAGTTTCTTCCAGTAATGGATACACATAGGACCCAAAATAATGACCAACAGAATTGAATGATAGATCAATACATTTCACCTGCAAAATATAAACAGTACTTTTTAAAATGGAGGTGAAACAAACTAATAGCATTTTCAAACTAACAGCACCTTTAGAGCTCAAGTCATGTTTATCTTAAAATCCAACCAAATGCACCAAATCAACAACAGTATTTTGGGTCATGTTTATTCTCCTGAGCAACAATATGAATTTTCGTTTAGCAGTGTCACACAATCAAACTAATGGCATGTTCATATTAGTAGAAACACAAGACAAAGTGTGTAACTTTTCCCTTCCCAGTGAACCAAACCAACCAAACACATGTAAATAGTCATTATTTAATAAAGCCAATAAATGCTAATACTGTTTAAAAACAAACTAACAACAGCTCAAATAATCCATCCAACCAAATAATGTTCAAACAATAGTAAACCAAACACTATTTGATTGAGAAAAAGGTGTGACCTTTTCCTTTGATACAAGCACAATGCTGTAAATTTCTATTCTAACCTGGTCTTTGTAGAAATCTTGGTTGAAAATGTCTTCAAGAGACCAAGAGAGTATAATGTCTACCAAGTCAGGATCAGTATTCGTTGTTGTCATCTTCTTAATTGGTTGGAACAAGACTCACATTACAGTGATGATGCTGGTGTGACTAGCTAAAAACCCATTTTGAGAAATGAAGAGTTGGGGTAAACACAGTGAGTGAGTGTGCAAATTGCTTTTGAGAGAAAAATAAAGAAAACAGAGAGAAACTTTCATGACTCAGGCTCAGGTCGATTCATTTCCTTCTTAGTTCTTTTACACGTCCTCATTTGCAATTTGGCTGTAGAAAAAAAAAATCTTTTATCACTTAAAAATAATAATGATTCATAGATAAACTATACAGTGCATACATTTTAAAATATCTTTTTTTTTTCAGTTGGACTGTTACATTTAAAGAAAATGGAATGAATTTTAATTCATTTGGTTGAAATGTTACATCGTAAATTCATTATAAAATAGGGAGTTATTATTATTAATTATAAATGAATTTAATTTCTATGCACATGTAAATTTTTTATACAAACATCCAACTAATTTTCACCATATTGGCAAATAAAGAATTTGACATCAAAATTAAATTCCAATATAAATTATATAAAAAAAATACTCTATCAAAATTAAACTCCAATTTTACTTTAGTTTAATTTATTATGCTTTTAATGTGTATATTTGAGTAAGGTAGTATATTTTTTGCTAATATGTTGATTTAGTTTGAAATTCAGCATCCTGTTATGTGTTTAGCTAGCTAGTTTTCCTTGTTTTTTTTTGGTACATAGCTAGTTTCCTTGTAAATATGAGTTTAATTTAAATAGCTAAAAATCCCAAAAAATGCTTTTACTAATTATCAAAAATTATAATCCAAAAACATTTAAAATAAAATAAAAAATATATTTTCAAAAATCACGAAAATATCATGACCATAAATCATAATGAAACCATACATACAATTAATGATGATCCATACATACATCTATACATATAAATATATAATACTCCCATCATTCATGATCCATGCATCAATATGATGCTATCATATATCCACACAGATTTTGTTTTGTAGCGCCCCACAATTGATTCTCCTCACTCACATATCCTCTCTCTATGCACACAAGGAAGAGGGGCAAAATCTCTGTTAAGGAAAAGAGGCGGCAGTGCACAAGAGACAAAAAGAGAGGAGGGGGGGGGACCAAAATGCTTTCTCCCCAAGTTTCTAGCTCAAAATTTATCAATTCCATAATAATCACTACCCTCGCCACTCTTCAGGGGAACCGGATAAAAACCTGTTCCTTATCCTCCATCAGAATCCCATAAACCATTATTTGTGAAGAGTGTCGTGTGAGTAGTGGGCTGAGTTTAGGCCCAATTTTCCGTCATTTTTTTTTTCTCTTGTTGTTGGGAGGGACTGAGCCCGAAAACTACAGATGAAAACGCCTTGGGTAGGAAACACTTGTTAGTTGTTACATCAAAAAGCAACAAATTCCTACAATTAGGAGGAGGAGCATCACTTTAAATAATTTGCCATCATATTAAGAACAAGAGAATTGGAACTCCCTCTAAATTTCAAACCCCGCTTTGAGATTTTGGGAACCTTTTAACCTCGGAAATCTCATAATGTATTTTAACATATTTTATTAATAATTCCGAGATCTGAAAATTTCAAAAGATATAAAAAAATATTTAGAGATTGCCAAAACTAAAAAATGGGACCTTTCATTCCCGAGTTATAGAGGTCGGAAATGATAAACTTATTATAAATGCTTCCTGAGTTTTAAATTTGAGTTCCAAAACCCGGAAAAGGCTTACTTGGAACGATGATGTTATAATACATTATGAGAATTAGAGCTCGAGACGTTTCTGAGGTATTAAATCTCAAATAATTCATCAAGACATGTTATAATACATTCCAAGAATTAGAGCTCTGGGCGTTTCCATCTAGCGTTATCCGTAAAAACGTTGATGACAACTCTGTTTCATGAACTGGGGTGTTTTAAAGCGCTATCCGGACACGACCCTGGTTGCGACAGATTATATACAATGCAAAGCCATCATTTTTTTAATGCAATTTGCGCTTCTGATTTCAAACTTCAATATGTTTTTAGCATTTTCATTTTAACTTTTGATTCAATGACTTTTATGTTAGTCGAGTTCCTCATCATAGAGCTTGATTTCATTTTATTTTCCTTAGGACAAACATCTGCGCACGTTTTCAAATAAGAGTCCAGAAAAAATTTAAATATCGACCTCTTTAATAAACATTAGAACCTTTTCAGTTTACCAAAAATCTAGGCAGACAACCGTCCATTATTTTATAGATTTATGTTGGACATATTCTAAAGTGAACAAGTTGATGAATTCCACGCCAGGCTGAATTTCATAATATGCAGTCCGTTGTTGTGCTATGTTATCCATCTACGGGTGCCGATAGCAATCCTCGTTGTCATCCAGATGATGGATCGAAGAAGAAGAAGCTAGCTCAAATAAATTGTCGAAAGTGTGCACCGAGTTGGAAGCCCACACCGGCACCGCAGACCAGGTTCTCGCTGAGTTCATGACCGAGCTGGGTCGTGCATAAAGCACCAGGAGTGCTAGTTACATAGAATATAGTGATTAGATATTAACTACTAAAATCATTTGTTTAAAAAGTTGGTAAAAAACCTCATTGAAGTCTCTAATAGATGCCTCATTTCTCAATTTAGTATTTTAAAAATAATTTTTGTTAGTTGAATCCTTAAAATTTTAAATGCACAACATTTTGGCCCCCTCATCTATTTATAATTAACAACATTAAATGAGTGATAGGGAAAAGAAAGTTTGGATGTTTGAAACTAAGAATTTAATCGATAATATTTTTGGAAAGACTAAAATGATGACGCATATCTTAAGGACTAAAATGACGTTTTACTCATATAAATATACTCATGAACACCAATTTGGCAGATGATTGTGAAAAATCCAAAAGGAAAGAAGGAAAGGGTGCTGGCAATAATGATATCTACAAGATGTCACTCAATAAAACCCAACCATGGGTTACACCAGAATTCACACAAAGTGTACAACTGAAAAGTTCATATTAATGCACCTTACATAAAAAAGCGAATACTAATCCACATTCCACAGTAAGTAGCATTCTTTTAGATACTTCCCAAATCTCTCTATGTATCTACTCAAAATCACCTAAAATTTGTATGTGCAGCTTCCATCATCACTTCTAGCTGTTGGATCATAGTTTTCAGCAGCAGGATCAGTACAACCTTCAGGGATAGGAACATGAACATGCTGAGCTCCTTGTCCTGCATCCAGACAATAAGACAACACTTATTTAGTCTTGTTTATTGCTGAACCATAATCCTAAAGCCACAAGTTTCCATCAAGAGCTTTAGGATTAAAGGTCTAACCATAGAAGTTTCCAGTGTTGATGGCATCTTCATTTGCATCTCCAAGAGCTGCCTCTTTGAGGTATTTGTCAGCCAATTGAACCCTCTTCACATTCTCTTGCTCTTTCACAAGCATGTTTCCATACTCTAGGAGCTTCTCAATACTCATCTTTGGTTGCTCGAAAGTTGGAGGTCCTTCTTTAGAGTTCACAAGCCTTCTCCCAACATTCTCCACTCCCACACCAGAAATCCACTTCCTCACTTCATCATCATAAACTCTAGCCCTCAAGGCACCAAAGAAGTCTACATAGAAAATGCATCAAGCATTTGATTACTCACATTTCATCCATACAATCTGACACCATACCAATGTCTCAAACTTCTATAACTTATAAAGACAAGGAATTAGCAAATAAAACTTAGGCGTAAATTAGTTTTTAGTCTTCCATTATGCATTCAGAATTGGTTTTAGTTCCTACCATCTATGTTTTCTTTTAGTTTTAGTCCCTACTTTTACAAATAATTTTGGTTCCATGCCCCGCTGTTAATATCTCTTGTTAAGCTAAGCGGTGATGCAACTAGCATAGAGCTACATCACTGTTGTTTTGTGTACAAAGTAATCTTAGTGCATGTTTCGATTTATGTTGTCGTCAGATTATGGTAAAAGTTAGTTAAAGTTAATTGAAAGTGAAGTCATTTATATTTGGACAAGTTTATGGGAAAAGTGGTTCCTATATGGTAATGTTGTGAAATCTAATTATAAAATCTCACAATTGATTGACTGCAAAAACTACTCTCTCTAGCTTCTCCGCGTAATTGATTTTCGGATTAAAATCAGTTCTCTAAGTTGATTGCCAAACAAGTATGCAACCACTTAAAAGTGATTCTAGTTGATGAAAATTGATACTAAGGTTTCCAAATGTGAAACTAAACACACTTACATGCCTACTTTGCTGCCAAGTCAAGTTTATGAAGCTACAATGGGGACTGAAAATTATAACTTGAAACTTCGGTTGAGGTATGGCTTACCAATAGATTGGCCAGGGAAGGTGTCAACAAGCTTGACAATGTCATCGGTGGGAATACCATCTGTTCTGAAAATACCTTGGCAGACACCAATTCTGTCTTCCCTAGTCGGTGCCCAGTAGAATTTTTCCATTCGACCATCACGGATGAGAGGAGCATACAATGTTGAGAAGTCATTACCAGTGACGATGATGGGGACACGGGGATTCTCCTCCTTGTTATACATGCCAGGAAGTTGGACATTGGTTGGGTTGTCAGCAATGTTCATGAGGGTAGCATTCACCATCTGGTTGTTCACTGTGTATTGTGTGGTTCCGCCCATACGACCAGCTCCTGCATCAAGATCATTGATGAAGAGGCAGCACATCTTTCCTTTTCTGATGATGTCTGCAGCCTCGCGGTATCTCTGCCGGATCAACTTTGCAGGCTCCCCAGCATTTCCACTTTCCAATTCTCCAGCACTCATCATGATAGGGCTGAATTAAAAGGCAATGGAAGAAAGAGTTAAGGTTGAGTATGTCAATTTCCTCTTTGATGGACTAGCTTGAACCAACATTTTGTTTAAATTTTGGGGCAGGGAGAGGCAGTTGTAAATTTGGGTTTAACTCCTCTAAAATGAAGGAGTCAAGGGTAAAGTAACACCATAGTTAGCTATAGATGTACTCATAAACAAAAGTATATGATCACAATCAAAATTGTTGATTTTTGAATTAAGTGGTGTAATTACTTACTTTATCATCTAAAATGATTCTCTCATTTCATTTTAGAGTATCCAAATCATGTAAATAAATACTAGCGTGTAATTAAACTTACTTGATTCCCATCTTTGCAAAGGCAAGCTCACATTGAAATGATTTTCCCTGACCTTTGCCTCCCCAAACACCCAAAATAAGAGGAACCTTAATATTTGGCAAGCTTAGAAAGTTCTTGGTGATGTGAACAACAACTTTGTCCATAAATGCAGGAGCAATGTAGAAGCCATCCATGGTGTTGTCCAAATTATACCTGAAAACAAGTCCATCATATCAGCATTCATGAAGATCCAAGAGTGGAAACAGTTTCAAAAGCTTCAAATTTTTGTTAGCTAATAAGTTCAAACCAATTTATAGCATGTTTGGATGAAATTCTCTTTTATCATAATCAATTAAACACACAAAAGCTTGTCATCACAAATCACAATTGATTTTGGTTTTAGAATCAATTCTAGAAAGATTTTCAAGCATGAACTTACTGGCGAAGACCAGCACTGATATAATCATAGGAACTCATGACAGCATAGTGAGTCCCACTTTCCATGGGAGCTTGGAAGAGAGTGTCCACCATTCCTTTCCCTCTTGTAATATCTTGCTGGTCATCTGAAATGTCATAGGCAAGTCCAGCCCATCTGTCCTTTGAGGTTTGCTTCTCCTCATCATATTCAATTTGTGCAGAAACCTTGAAATTCCTCTGGCTGGGAATCACAGAACTCACTTTCTTCAAGCCAGTTCCAAAGAATGCTGAGCTTGTCAAAGGAGTTCCATTGCTATAGCCATTCAATTTCAACTGTACCAAATAAGTCCCTAATTAGTCCCCAAATGAAACATGCATGAAGTCCAAATTGGATAGCAATATCCATGTTTCAGAACAAAATGGAACATACCCAGATGGAAGAAAACTAAAACATCTACTCAAATCACAAGGAATTAAAATAAAGTTACGAACTTTCAATCTAATTCTACTCATACTAATAGATACAATATGGGTGCATCGTGTATGTTCATGTAGCCTAGAGTATATTCAAAGATAAATATTAAAAACAAAAATCAAAATTATAAATGAAACCAAACATGTTCTAAACTTCTAATGATGAGAGTATGAGACCAAAGTTAATTTGAGCAGTTTGTTATAATGAAAAAGGTGCTGGAATAACATGGTACCGGTGCCAAGTTGACAGCTCCAACAGTTGGGACCAAAGTTACCATTATGTTATTGGAAACCAAAGGAAGTTTGGTAGGAGTGTTGTGAGGGAAGAAGACGAAATAGAACTGATCTTTAAAGTACTGTTTGTTTTGAGTTGAGGGAAAGAGCGAGGTGAGAAGAAGTATATATAGTGGGTTTAGAATGGAAAAAATTAATGTGCATTGTTTTGGTAATCTATCAACAGCCACAAAAATTGGATTGACTGTATTGTATAATTTTGGTGAGATGGACCTTGGTTTTGGAATGTGGTTTTTGAGTACGGGGGACTTTGTTTACAAACAAAATGGAGCCTTCTCGGAACTTCGCTTGTATGAGGTTTGAGTTCAACCTTCTCCCTCAACCACTCATATTTGGTAATTTATTACTACAAAATTGTAAAAAGAGAGCCAAAACAAAAGAGAAAAGTCTGGTTTCAACATAAAAAATACCTACATAATGTATTATGATAGGGAAAAAGATATACACAAAATTTTAATTTAAAGATGACAATCTTATAGGAAATTTTCACATGAGATGAATCTATTTAGAGAGGAAAATTACTATGTGACACGATATATTTAAGGCACAAATTTCATCACGAACTTAAAAAATAATCAATCACCTCTTATGATGTATAGTGTCCAATGGAAAAAAAAAATTATAAAGGCTTAATAGCATTTTCGATCTCTCATTTATTATGATTTGACTGTCAAGGAATTTATTAGTCTAAAATGTCTCTCACATTTAATAACTGTTGCAGTTTTGGTTCTTTGTGAACTTTTATACAATATTTAACGGTTTTTAATTAAAAATAAGGCTTGAAGAAAAGTTTTATGTTTAATAATTAACAATTTTATGGTTTTTAATTTTTTTTAATCAAAAACCGTAAAAAATTGGATGAAAGTTGATGGAAAACCAAAACTGCGACAATTAATAAACGTGAGGGACGTTGTAGGCTAATAAATTCCATAAGGGATCAGAACTGTCAAATCGTGATAAGTGAGGGACCAAATTGTACATGAAGTTACCAACCAACCCATAACAATAGTTACTACAAATCAACAAAGTTTGTAAGCGGTTTTTATCAAAGCGGTTTTGATCATTAAGCAAACTGTTTGATATTGAGTGCAAAACCAAACAATTAAGTGCAAAACCAATCAAATAAAGTTTCTAACATATCATTGTTAGGCAACCCATGTAGTTCTATTTTCCCCCGTTTTAGTTACTAACATATCATTGATAATTAAGTGCAAAACCAATCAAATAAAGTTTCTTACATAAAAGTGTAAGTAATTAAGCAAAACTCTCTTTGATGGAGAGAGTACGCTGAAATCAGCGCTGTCATGCTTTAAAATATCTATAAATCGAGAAACTTCAGATGTGATGACACAGAGCAATTTCTATTTTTCTTTGGGGTCAAAAGCACTTTTATTTTCTGGCTGAGAGTGAAGCTAGATAACTAGATGACAATTTAGAAGCAGATGGGAGCTCAAGTCTGTCCCACTAGTCAATGCACGGTTTTTTTTTCTTTTTTTTCAAAATTTAAATATCTTAAAATCATTATTTTCTACCATTGAGATTAAGACTTGTATTTAAAAATAACAGAAAAAAGATGATCTAAACTATTATCTTAATAATTGACCTGCACCAAAACAAAGAACCTGCACAAGAAAAAAAGGAACCTGCACCAAAACGTTATCTTAATAATAGATTTAACTAAACTTGGATTAAAAAAGCAGTACATAATGGTTTTCAGCTGGTCTTGTGCAATGGTGGATCCAGAACCCGAGGTCAAGGGTTTAAATTTTTCAAATGAACACAACAGTAAAAATATAATTAAAAATCATAGTATTTTTTTTGTACAAATAGGTGGGTCTTTAGTGCAAATAGGTGCAAAACTTGGTCTACTAGTATAATTTAAAATTTTCAGGGGGTTCAAAAAAATTATATGGGGGGTAAGTGCAATTTTTTTCACAGGGTTCAGTTGAAACCCCCCCCCCCCCTCCCCACCAAAAGCTGGATCCGCCCTTGGTCTTGTGATATGCTAAAACTATGTAAGAATATGAACACAAGTTTGAATTCTGGAAAACATATTTGTTAGGAGGAACATGTAACTGTTTTCCAAATGGGTGACTGATAACCCGGGGTTATTCGAGTCCTTCTTGTCTTTTCAAGTCTTCTTGTTTTTTCCTTTTTATTTTTTTATTTTGTTTTTGGTCAAATTGAGTTCCTTTTAGCGCATATTTGCATCTGCATCAGTTTAGGTGTTTTCAGTTTATTTATTTGATATTTTTCTTAGTTTTTATTAGTTTTAGTTAGAGTTAAATCCCTTGGCCAGTTTTGAGTGCTGATGGTTTTTGAGGAGTTTTATTTGCTGAATTCAATGAAGGTATATGTCGAATTATTCTGATTAATGAGATGTTTTAGTATAGTGGTAAGTATTCCCCTTGTCACATGCTTCATTTACTTGGGTG
This sequence comes from Lotus japonicus, assembly GCF_012489685.1. Taxonomy (NCBI): domain Eukaryota; kingdom Viridiplantae; phylum Streptophyta; class Magnoliopsida; order Fabales; family Fabaceae; genus Lotus; species Lotus japonicus. Next base: position 35,929,963 of record NC_080043.1, on the reverse strand, counting down.
GTTATGGAGCTGCAACGGAGATAATGATGAGATCATGATGATCCTATGATGTGATTTCAGACCAGGAAAATAATTTATTTTAGTTCATTTTATTTTATGATAATTTTTGCATGTAGTATTTGTTGCATGATAGTTGCGTTTGTTGAGTCTTGTGGATTTACCACTGGTTATACACTAATTTGCTTCATAGTGCTTGAAAGTTTAGTTTCATTTCTGGATTATGTATGCTTGTCTGAAAAAATTTGTTTTGTGTAAGCGAAGCATGTGTGGAATGGAAAGAATTGAGTGTTGAATTGTGAATGGTTTCTGGAGAAGAGTAGTGAGATATCAAGTATGTCAAATATGTGGGAAGGAGTTTTACAATAGTTTCCATTTAACCTTTGTATTGACTGTACACTCTTTGGCTATGAGGTTTTTAAGTGGCACACATGTGACGAAAAAAAGAAAGAACAAAAGGGAACCAAAGTAAGATAGGATGTAAGTAAGGGAGGGAGATATATTTGCATCACTGAGCACACCCTTAATCATGTCCTGAAGTTGCAAAATAAAAACTTGCATTTAGTTTGTAATAACTATGATGGGTTTGGAACGAGGAGCCGAAGACCGAAAATAAAAGTTGTCACATGTGCATGTTCTTAATTCAAACCGTTGGCTATTACTAGTGCACTTTCAATATGAAGGTTGGTGAATCAGGAGTTGATTGTGATATCTTGCAATTTAACATTTCTTAGGTGTTGTATCTACTCCAACTAAAAATGATTCAATCTTTTCAAACTTGATTCTTGATAACCCCATCTTGTGCCGTTCTACTCATTTCAGAAGTTTGGTTGAAATTGCATAATAATCCAGGAGTGGTGTGCTCGAGGACAAGCAACCTTGAGTTTACATTAAAGGATAAGCTGCCGTTGAGTATAGCAGTGTGATAACACGAGGTTTATTCTATGTTTTTTGAGTCCTTCTTGTCTTTTTATGTTCATGTTTCGGTTCTTTATTGTGTTTTTAGTCAAGTTGAGTCTCTTTTAATGCAGATTTACATCTGCATTAGTTTAGGTATTTTCAGTTTATTAATTTGATTTTTTATTAGTTTTAGTTAGAGTTAAATCCTTTGGTCAGTTTTGAGATGAAATATGAAGAGTCCATGAGTGTTGATGGTCTTCGAGGAGTTTTATTTGTTGAATTGAATGAAGGACTCCTTAATTATTGTGATTAATGAGATGTTTTCACGAGTTTCATTGTGGAATGATGATTTGTTGAGATTCTCTATCGGTTTCAAGTGCTTTTGATGGCTAATGATGATAAATGAAAGCCAAATAAAGAGTCATGATGATGGGAAAAGAGTTACAGAATTTGAAGGAAGTCAGATGAGCCACGCATGTGCGCCATGTATGCCTTGCACATGCGTGGCAAAGCTGTCGAAGAAGCACAACCAGACCTAAAGGCCACGTATGTGCGCCACATAGGCCACGCATGTGCGTGCATGCGTGGAAAAACTGCCCCAGGAAGCTGAAAAATCTTTTTCCCACGCATCTGCGTGGTGGAGGGCCATGCACATGCGTGGATGACCGTTCTAAAGTCTATAAATTCAGCTTTTCTCTTTTCTTTTAGAATCTTGTACTTTTCTGAATAATACTTAGACGTTTAGGTTCCTGGAGCTTGTGGGAGGCTTATTGGCACTCTTGTTTCAGGTTTTTTGTTCTTTTAATTTGCATTATGAATTGCCTAGCCATGATTGACTAGTTTATCTCTGTACTTTGGGTGAAGTGAACCTTAATTATGAATATGGTTTGAACTTCTGAGTTTCTTATATGAATAAAGTTTCCTTTTATGTATCTTTTCTCTGTTTCAATACTATCTTGAATGCATGCAAGTGTTTGACTATATTCTTGCACAACAAAAGCTGGTTAGGATTAAGGGACCATGAGATTAGATTGATATGTTTACTACCATTTAGGTATAAGGGTGAGAACTTATTGTATTGGTTTGGACATAGAAGTTTAATTCTTCAATTGAATTGACTAGGTACTAAGACATTAGGCTTAGCAACTGAAATTGAATGATTTTCTTGATTAAGGTATTACAAAGGCTATAGCATCATAGAAGAGGTTTTAAAGTTCATGATTTGATTGTAAGAAACATAATTGAACTACGTGAAACTTTGCCTAAGGTACTTCTTTTTCTGAATTACAATTCTATCTTTTGATCATAAGGGTTTTACACACAACAAAAATTCAAAATTATATTTTTTTGGCTTAATATCATTTTGGGTCCCTCACTTATCACGATTTGACAGTTCTGGTCACTGACGGATTTTATTAGCCTACATCGTCCCTAGCATTTACTAACTGTTGCAGTTTTGATTATCGGTTTTTAATTAAAAAAATAAATATACAATAAAGCTTGAATAACCGTTTTATGTTTTCTAATTAACAATTTTATGGTTTCTAATTTTTTAATTGATTTTTTAATCAAAAAACCGTAAAAAATTGGATGGAAGTTGACAGAAAACCAAAACTGCAACAATTAGTAAATGTGAGAGATGTTGTAGGCTAATAAATTTCATGAGGGATCAGAACTGCCAAATCGTGCTATTAAGCCTGTTTTTTTTTTCTTTTTACATTATGAACACTAAACTCTTTGAAGAAATTGATAAACAACTATCTCTGTGGTTCGAAAATCTTTGATATTACTTCGATGAATCTGTACACTTGTAGGATTGGCTATTAGTGACGACATCGGTAAATAAATAGGCGTTTCTCACCAATCCTTCAAGACATCTTAAACATTGCTTTGGAAGACACCATGAATGCCAAAGCATTCAGGTATAAATGCTTTTGTTCTCTGGGTTTAGGTCGAAATGTTTGATTTTGGAGGGATCCTTGGACGGGACTGGAACCTTTGCTACTTCAGTTTCCTAGACATTTTTCTCTAGCTGTGGATAAAAATTCATTGATTTGCAACATCGGATCCTTTGTCAACGGGATTTGGGATTGGAACATTGGCTTCAAACGACAGTTCTTTGGATGGAAAACACGAGTCCTTGATACTATGTATGGAATCATCAATAAGGTTACCCCGGGCAGGGAGGAGGATAAACTTATTTGGACAGGAGATATTTCTGGTCTTTTCTCGGTGAAAGCGTTACTGGCATATGTGGAATTCAAGGTCTTTGCTGCTCCAATCTGCTCTATACCACCCAGAATCCGGAAAATTGCTCCCTCCAATGCAATCTAGTTCTTATGGAAATTATATGATGATCGAATAGCGACACAGTCTAACCTTCTGGTGCGCGGTGTGGCCATCGAGAATGGCGACTTGTGTGGAATTTGTGGTTTGGCAAAGGAAACCTCGAGCCATTTGATGTTATTGTGCCCTCTATCATGGAGAATTCTGAATACAGTGATGTGCCGCGAAGGATTATTATGGTGTTGCCCAAATGATGTTCAAAATTTGATGTTAGAATGGGATGAACTTCGAAAGAAGACTGATAGTCTCCTATGGGATTTAATTCCTCACTCCATTTTCTAGACCATTTGGTTAGAACAAAATCAGATCTTGTTTATTAATCAATCATCTTCTTTCGACTCTGTATGGGATCTTCACCTCACAAGGATTTATTCTTGGGTTCATGGTTGGTGGAAGGAATTTCCTTTCTCTCCATATGATTTCTCACAGCACTTTGATGATCCTCGAATCATGCCACCTTCTCCTCTAAAATTCTGATCTGATGTTTGGTATGCCCTAGATTTGGGATTGCTCAAAGTTAATGTTGATGACTCTTCGAAAGGCAATCATGGACCTAGTGGGGCAGGCGATGTGATCAGAAATCATGCCAAGGAGTATGTGGGGTGCTTCTCGGAGGCGTTGGGACTTAGATAGGTTATGAAGCAGAAGTCATTGCCATTTCTAAAGATGTTCAATTTTGTAAGCAACATTCCCTTCAACACATAATTATAGAAACTGACTCCACTCTAGCAGTGGGTTGGGTCAACAACAAACATAATAGACCTTGGAAATTAGGTAATGAGTTGAATATGATTGATCTCTTGAGAGAAGAAATGGATATGGTGGCTTTTGTTCACATCTATAGAGAAGTTAATCCTATCGCGGATCAGCTTGCAAAATCTGGTGTGGAAAGAGCTTCTCCCTTAAGTGTTTTCTTTGACTTAGGATCAGTTTAATACTGTCATGTGCCTAGCTTTTAATTGCTACTCTGATTAAGCTTTGTTTTCGTCCTTATCTTGCTTTCTTCTTTCTTTTGTAATGATGTTCCCTTTTGCATGCTTGAGAGGGCTGGTCTCAAGATATCTTTTCATCTAATAATAATTTACTCTTTCCAAAAATAATTTATTGAAAAAATAACTATTTCCAAGCTCACCAACACATAACTAATATTAACATAAATACCTATATATAAAAGCATATCATTATACTAAACATTATTTAGTATTGATATGAATAGTTACTTGGTATTGAATTAAGTGTTGAAAAGAATATACATGCACAATTTAGAAACAAAACTATAAATATATAAATATGGATTTCAATTTATATTTTACATCGGAACTTCGAGAAAAGATATTTAGCTACTGCTTACCATACAAAAAAACCAAAAAATCCTAGTAGCTAACATCATAACAAACAAAGAATTGAATTATTAATCCTCTAATGTTCTTTGTGAGAGAACTCCAATGATTTTCCTCTGAATCTTGACTTCGGAACTCATCTCTAGCTCTCTCTATCCTCTAAGTCTAAGGTTGTGTTTGGATGAGGGATTGTAGAAATTCAAGGGATTTTAAATGCTAGGGAATTCAAATGATTCAATTGAATTCCCTTGAATTTCAAATTTTATTGTTTGGATAAAATGTTGAAATTCGCTCAATTGTAAAATTCTTTGTTTGGGTAATATAAATGAATTTCCTTCATTTAATTGTTTTTATCTTAATATAATCGGCCGAAAACCCTAAAAATCAGCCCGACTCTCAAAAATAGTCCGAAACCAGTGTTTTAAGACTCGGCTCGGACCGGCCAGTCCGACTGGTTGGACCGGGACTCGGTGACCTAACCGGTCCGAGCCACACTTCAGACCGGTTAAGCAAGCCACTCGGTTGGAACCGCTTCAAACCGGCCGGTTTAATGATCAAACCGGTGACTCGGCCGGTTTTTTGATTGAACCGACGAGTCACCTTTTTTTTTTAATTAATTTGTGGATGATGGCCCATATTTGGAAGCCCATTTTCCAGTTGCCCAATAATTAATTAACATATTGGGTCTTTCTTTTTTTTTTTTGTCCAGTAAGACTGTAGAAACATGTATAAAATAGGGAAAAAACGTGATATTTGTGTAAAAAGGGTGCCAGGGAGGTTCAAACCCATGCAATAGAGGAAATATGGAGGAAGACTTACCACTACACCATCACAATGTTATTGATAAGAGACGCATTTTATTATTTATATATTAACTTTTAATTGAATTTGACATTTTTTATTATTTTTTAATATATACCGAGTCAAGCAATCGAACCATTGACCCACTGGTCCGACCAATAACTCAGTGACTCAGTACCCCAACCGAGTCGATGACCGAGCCGAGTTTTAAAACACTGACCGAAACCTTAAAAGTCGACATAAAAGCCTAAAAAGTGGCTGAAAAACCGAAAGTCGGCCGAAAACCCAATGATCGGCCGAAAACCTAAAAATCAGTCGAAAACCCTAAAAATCGGCCCGACTCTCAATAATCAACCGAAAACTCAAAAGTCGACACAAAACCCTAAAAAGCGGCCCAAAACCCTAAAACGACAAGAAATCCCTAAAAATAGGCCGAAAACGTGAAAGTCGACTCGAAACTCAAAAATCGGCCCATAACCCTAAAAATCGACCTGACTCTCAAATATCGGCCGAAAACTCAAAAGCTGACTTTCAGGTTTTCGGCTGATTTTTAGGGTTTTGGGTCGATTTTTGAGTTTTCGGCCGATTTTAGGGTTTTGGGTTGATTTTTGAGTTTCGGCCAAACTTTCACGTTTTCGGCCGATTCTTAGGGTTATCGGGCAATTTTTAGGGTTATGGGCCGATTTTGGGTTTTCGGTCAATTTTTGTGTGTCAGGCCGATTTTTAGGGTTTTTTGCTGATTTTTTAGTTTTTTGCCGATTTTTAGGGTTTTGGGCCGATTTTAGAGTTTTCGGCCGAATTTTGAGTTTTCGGTCGATTTTTGAGTTTTCAACCAAGTTTAGGGTTTTTGGTCGATTTTTGAGTTTCATGCCGACTTTCACGTTTTCGGCCGATTCGTAGGGTTATCGGCAAATTTTTTGGGTTTTGTGCTGACTTTCGAGTTTTCAGCCGATTTTTGAGAGTCGGATCGATTTTTAGGGTTTTGGACCATCTTTCTGTTTTCGGCCGATTTTTGAGTGTCGGGCCAATTTTTAGGGTTTTGGGCCGATTTTTGAGTTTTTGGTTGACTTTCGAGTTTATGGCCGATTTTAGGGTTTTTAGCCGAGATTAATTTTTTTTACTGAATTTAGATAGGGTTAAGGGAGAGATGAAGAATTTGAAATTCCTCCTATTTTGAGGTGATTTCAATTACCCTAAATCCTATTGAGTAAAATACCTCATTTAAAACACCTGAAAATGGAGTGTAAGTGTAAGTGTCTGACGAATCTCTTTCTGGCTCCACTTAGGAAGCACGAGCCTAGCCTTGAAAACACCTGAAAATGGAGTGTCTTTTTCTGATATGATTGTTGTTCCAATTTTTTATCAGGCACAATCATTTCCCTGTGAGCTCTACAATCATGCCAACTCCTCAACACATGAATCTTCTCATTTTTCCTAATGTTACTTGTGTTCCATCCATTGTAAAGTTTTTCTACAAGTGACCTACCAATTGCACATTTAGCATAAGTCATGTGTGTTATGTAAAGGAAATGCAATATTTAGGCACAAAATAATATGAAAAATATAGTAAAAATCATGCATTTTAGACGCGAATCATAGCTCTTATGTTTGTTAAAATGGTGGACATAGTATCACTTTGGGGAATATGGAAGCAAGTTAATTTGGTGGTCGTGAGGTCTAGAAGGTAATAGGCCATGAGGAGTAGAAAAATAGGTTTAAATGATTTTAGTAAGTTCTAACAGATTAGCGAAAACCATGAAGGGTGTCAAAAATGTACTATCATACCTAATACGGCGTACCAAACAAGCCCTTATTAAGATGCTGCTACACGATAACCCACCCTTTGGTTTGATTTTCAGAATCTTTGGACTGGGTAGCTATGATTTGTCTGGCTAGAACCATATCTCTTGCCTAGATTCGTGTTAGTTGGAATCTATAACTACTACAAAGGGATAACATTTTGGCTACTATTCACATAAGGGTTTTTATTCAATGTGATGGGGAGCACCATAAGGGAGTAATTAATTTATTTTTTTTCCAGCTTTTTGATGAACGTTTTGGGTTTTATTCTTTTTTCATGCACTTTTTGAGGTTTTATCTTTTTAGTTACAGATATGGCAAAGTTTACTTTTCCGAAAACTTTTCATAATATAAAGTTGCTTGAATGTGTTTTCAATTTGTTGATATATAAGGGTGTTAATCTGCCTTTTGTGAAGCAATGCTCATTCACATTATTTTGCCATTTTGCAGACTCAGGGAGCTCTGGTTCAAGGCGAAGTGCATGCTCAGGATAGCTCTGATTCTGGATTGACAAATATGTAGAGCTCTTGCTCAGGCCATTCGAGAGCTTCAGCAGCTTTTCAGGTTTCACTTTCCCTTTTTTGTGAAACCCGTGCGCTCACAAAAGTTGTTCCATTTAAGATCTAGCATTTGAGTTTTCAGAGTTGTACTATATTTGATGGTCATATGCTATGATAAACGAGAACGTCAATTTGCTTGTTCTTCTCACATCTCAGGCACATATCTCCCTTCTGGCTGAGGAAGAGGCAACTTCATTATCTATATGGGCTGTAGCGTGCATGTGTGGTACCTTGAGGCTTGAAAGTGTAGGTTCTGGTTTGGCCTATGATTTTATAAAGTTCATGTTCTTCTGTCATATAATATTACTATCATGCATGCCTGATTGTGAGACCCATTGTTTATGCAGATTTATCATTATTAGTAACTATTGCTTTTAGATCTAAAGAGAAGATCTGACTTATTATGGGTTTAGTATCCTCAACTGTAACCAAATTAGGGGAAAATTATGTATACTCAACTGTAACCAAATTAGGGTAAATTATGCATTTTGATTTTTGTATGACTTTAATGTTAATGTGGTTGACCCCTAGAGCTGTAATGTAGTTATATGTAGTTGACAGTTTCATAAAGATTGTCCTGGAACTTTACATTGTCATGTTGGTCTGAATGTTTGAATGTTTGTTCTGCAGGTTTTAACATTGTTTGCAGGAGCTCTATTGGAGAAGCAGATAGTGATTGTCTGTTCTAATTTGGTATGTGTTGTGCCTCACCTCAATATAAGCACAGTTTCATAAAGATTGTCCTGGAACTTTACATTGTCATGTTGGTCTGAATGTTTGAATGTCTGTTCTGTAGGTTTTAACATTGTTTGCAGGAGCTCTATTGGAGAAGCAGATAGTGATTGTCTGTTCTAATTTGGTATGTGTTGTGCCTCACCTCAATATAAGCTATTAATGATCTTTGTCAAGATAATTTATCTTCCTATTCAATTTTATATTGATGCACATATTGATGCACACACATTGATTTTTTTAACCAAAAAAATGTCTATTTATTACTTCAGTTTTTGGTGTATTGAAGTGCAGGTTGGGGAATATCAGGGTGCATACAAGGTTAGGAAGGATAATTTCTAACCCTTTAACCCTTCCAGCTCATGTGATGAAAATAGCAATCGTTTAAATCAGAGGTAATTTCTCAGTTTAATTATAATGTTGTTGGAGTTGTTATCTGTTAAACTAGGTTTGGATTTGCAGAGAGTTATAAGAGAATGTTGTTTTTTTAATGGAAACTGGTATTTTCCTCCCTAATTATCTGATGTTTGATCCTATTGTTTTTCATTATTACAGAACATGACATATATCAGGAGAACAATGCCCCATTGGTTTCTGAAAAACCTATGTGGTTAATGAGACATTTTCCTTCTGATATAAACCTATTATTCCCCTTTCCAGTTACTATGTTGTTACTTACCCTGCTTCTTTTGCTTTTACTTGCAGAAATGATTTCATTCACTTGGAGGGACAACTTCTTAGAGGTATTTTGGTTATGATCTCTTATGTTTGTTAATGGTTATCTGAAATTTTCTAATTGGAATAAGTTTACCCATGACTGAACTAAGATCCTCATCTTTCTTTCACTGCAAGTAGTGACTTTCATAAAATGTGGAAGACTGTGATATTAGGTTGTTACTTGCAAGTTAGGATGCTGTATTTTAAAGATATTTTTATTTTAAAAATTTTGGTTTGGTTCTAATTGTTGTTGTTTTTTTCTTTAGCAAGTCATAATCTTAATGGTCAAAGATTTTCTGATACCTTTCAGAAGTTTTTATTGCTATTTATATTAATACTGAAATTGGTTTGCTTTAGTTGGAGGTTTGTTATTTAATCCCTCATTTGATGTTTTCTTCTCTTTACGGTGCAACTGGTGTACTCCTTGAGTGGATAAGTTGCAGATGTTTTGTTTTCATATTGGGATTTTGTATTGTCTGATCACTGATGTATGTTAGAAGATTGCTACGTTGTCTATACTTCTTAATTTGGTGATTTATTGATCCTGTCTCATAAATTTTAGGATGAATAGCTTTAGCAATAATGATTTGTTGCAATTATCATATTACCTAATTCCTTTACTCTTCTTTTATCTGGAGTTGCCCATACGGGTGTTGAAGTTCTTGAAAGTTAGTATCAGCCATATATCATGAAAAAAGCCACTTACAAATGGTCCCGATCAGTTTCTGTTTTAGAAATGTTCCTCGTTTTATTGATTCATCTGTCAAGGTTTATGTGGGTTGGTATCTTATTGCTGCTGGTAAACAATGTTATTGATATGTTGAGATTAACTTCTGCTACAATAAGCTAAGGCTCAATGTGGTGCTTGATAATGGAGGAGTCTTGGCTGCAGCTACTGACCTGCCTTCTGATTCTACTCTCTCTGCTGCTACACACTGATATGTGATGATGAGCTATCCTACAATGAACTGAGGCTCAACGTCATGCTTGCCTGCAGGCTGCAGCTGCTAAATTGCTTTCTTCCTGCTCTCTCTCTCTCTCCCTCATTTGCTGATGTGTTCTTATTTTCTATCATCTTTGTTAGTTCCTTTAGCCTCTTTTTCCACTGTAACAGCTTATGTCTTTCTTTATTTTTCTGATTGTACTGCTTTGTGAATGGAATCCCTTATGGGAGCCCTAAACACCTACCTATCTCATGAGAAGGTTGTTGTTCTCATGATGAATTGGATAAAGCTAGGGTCATGAATGTGGAGATTGATTTTGCAGATGATGAATATTATATAGAAAATGCTTTCTAAAAAGCTATTCCATGGCTTGAAGATGACTTTGGCACGAAGGATGCCTCAAAGTTCAATCTTCCATGTTGAGTTTGTTCATCTTTTTCATTATTCTTTAGAAAAAAGTATTTTTCAATTTAACTTATTTGTGTAATTTTTATTATAATAAATAAATAAATAAATAAATAAATAAATATATATATATATATATATATGTATGCATATATATATATATAGAGGGAGTATCATATGAGAAAGCCTATCTTATATGAGAAAAATAGGAATGATTTTGAAACCATTGGATTAAAATAAATGGTTAGGATTAAACACTCAATTAAAAAAACACGTGCCATACTTTCACTCTTCTTCCCCCAATTTTCTCTCTGCCGCTAACGAACTACACATTTAACTTTTCACCATGGAACTACCGTGGCAAGGCCCCTCGATTCAATTGTCGATCTCCAGTGTCACCTCCATTGCAGATTAGATATACTCGATTCACTACGTAAGCATCACCCCCAAAGAAAGATCAAAACTATAGGTGTATATGAATATAATATGATTAAATACCATTTGGGAAAACAATAACAACTTGTGTGGCTACTCGCTGCACCAGTTGGGAATTGGGATAATGATTGTGGGATTGAAGAATGGGTTGTGAGGGTCTTGTGTTTGTCTTCAATCTGAATGTTTGCCCCGAGCTTGACCGTTCGCATTTTTCATACCAGATCCCAGGTTTATTTTCGGTTAGCAAGGAAAAGAAAAGTACACAAATTAAGATACAGATCTGAAAATGTTTTTATTTTCATGTTATGTTGCTCCACGGACAAGGAATGAACAATTGTGGTGACAGTGCTTGACAAGAATGTGAATGGATTTTGTTTCCAGAACAAGGGAAGATTGGGAACAGCAGAGGAGGGAATCAGGATTTGGAAAAGGAAGGAAGCACGTGACTCACTTAAAATGAGCTTTTTAATCTAATCCGTTTATTTTAATCAAATGGCTGAAAATCATTCTTACCATTCTCACATAAAAGAGGATTTCTCATATGATACATCCCCTATATATATATATATATATATATATATTATTTACAGATCTTTTCATACGATCAAATTACCTTTTTTACCCTATTCAGATTTGAGTACATAACTATTAGTGATAATAGGATATTTCATCTCACCAAAAATCAAATTTTAAAAAATGTATAATTATTGACATATTGTCAAATTTATATTTCTAAATTATAGAATGATACTCCGTGTATCGCACTTATTAAAATCCTAGTAGTATACCTAGAAGCTATGTTTTTAGATCTACACTTAATGTACTTACAACTAGCCTGTACTTGGGCCTGAGGCCTTTTTCTAGATAAATCTCGGTCAAGCTCTAGATAATTTCCCAAAATCATCTGTGTTGTCTCTGGCCCAAAAGTTATTGGAGCTCCATATTATACCAAAAGATTGTTACTTATTAGTTTTCTTTTAGGATTATGAATTGTTCTTTTATATATTATTCTTTATTATTATTATTATTTTGTGTTTAGAAAGGAAATAGTTTTTAATGTAACACCTTTAGACATTTATGTCATCCTCTACCACATTTTTAATGTTCGGAATGTATAACTTATGTTTCACACTTTTTTTTTTGATAAACAAATCTATATATATAAATAAATGAAAAAAGCTGGGAAAAACCAGCAAAGTCAAAGTACAGAGAACAAACGGCAGCAAAGGCCCAAGAGAAACTACAACGAAAATGACAAAAAGAAATAGCGAGGAAAAAGAAACAGAGTAACAGCAACATCCAAGGGGTAGAAAGTGGCAAGCAGAAAAACAGCAGGAGCAAATGACCAGAGAAACATCCAAGGAGGAACCAATAGTAGCAACAACAAGGCCGTTCCAATTCTTTAAGTCCTCTCAGACCGCCACCAAAGAGTATTTGTGCGGTTGCAGTCAGCTTTAGCTAATTTGTCTGCAGAGGAGTTTGCTTCCCTGTAAATGTGAAACACCCCCAAACATCGAACTTCCAGCATCAGGAAATCGATTTGATTTAGTTCATTTAGCAATTTCCAAGGGCGATTGGATTTGATCGAGACCCAACCCACAGCCGTTGTAGAATCACTTTCTATGATAATCTCCTTCAGATTGTACTGTTGGCAAAAGATCAGGGCCTTCAAGATAGCTCTAACTTCTGCTTCAAATGCCCACCCGTGACCCATGTTGATGGAGAAGAAGCCCAGAATCATGTTTCGATAGTCTCTTAGAACACCACCTACTCCGCACGGACTCGGATTTCCTTGTGATGCTCTGTCGGCATTGAACTTGAGAGTCCCTATGTTAGGGGGAATCCATCTCATTAACCTCTGTTTGCAAATCGGTTTCTTGAAGGAAATGTTGCAGAAATCCCTATGGAATCGATCAAGGTTGTAAGGGCACTCCTTCCAAACCCCTTTTATCCACCAATAAATCCTCATAAGGTGAAGGTCCCAAACCTCTTGATAGCAAACAACTTTATCCTTGAAGATAGCTTGGTTTCTCTTCAACCATAACGACCCAACTACGGCGTATGGTATGAGATTCCATAGCATAGAGTCAGATTTTACTGCCATTGAGCTCCATTCTTGTGCTAATCCGAAAAAGTGATTTGGGCATGGACCAAGAGATACCTTCCCTCACAAGTATAGCATTCCATAGTCCCCGTGCAAAAGAACAGTAAGGAAAAGGTGATTTGTGGTTTCAATTTCCCTTGAGCACATGGCACATATGCCATTATCATTGAAAACCACACCTATTGTTGCCAGATTTTGTTTGGAGGCCAATTTGTCATTACTTGCTTGCCAAAACAAGAGCCCCACCTTGGGTGGAAGAATTTTTTTGAGTGCTGTTGGAGTTTGCCATTTTTCACCCTCAAAGACTTTCTTCTCCACCCAACTGCATAAGGTTTTAACCGTATATTTACCCGAAGTATCAAAAGCCTAGAACATAGTGTCGGGGGAGTTTGTAGCAGGGAAAAGTGAGTTAATCATGTCCAGTAGGGATTTATAGCTTGTTTCTTCCCATACAAAAAGTGGTCTTCTAAAGGACAAGTCCCAAGATCATTTCCCATGGTGGAAGAGTCCCACTTCTTCAATTGTGGCTGTTTTGTTCAAGCTAACAGCAAATAGTCTCGAGAATTTGGTACACAAAGCTTCAAAATTGGCCCACATATCAAGCCAAAATCTGGTGTTTCTTCCATTCCCCACTCCCACCACAAGTCCTTATTTCAAACCTTTGGCTAGGAGCGTGTCTTCGCTGATCGTATTTACCAAGTCTTGCATAATGGTGGACTAATTTTTTCCTTCTAAGATTGCATGATGGAAGAGAATCAGATTACCATCAAGGTGGTACTTGGCCGTGAGCACTCTTCTCCACATGCTACTCCTCTCTATTCCAAATCTCCATGCCCATTTCAATAGTAAAGCTTTGTTCCTCCAACCAATGAAACCCAAACATTCGACCTTCGACCTCTTGTGATTGGAAAATCATTGACCATGGGATCCAAGCAATCTTTCTCCCATTGTCCTCGTTTCCCCAAAGAAAGGCCCGTAATATCTTTTCAATCTCAGCAATGACACCAATAGGGGCCTTGAAAACAGCCATGAGATATAGAGGGATGGAGCACAATGTTGCTTTCATCAAGGTTAATCTTCCGCTCAATGAGATGTATTTTGAATTCCAGCTTCTTCTTTTCTTCCTTAGATTGATTAGAATTGGTTCCCAAAAGGATATTCTACGTGGGTTTCCCTCAAAAGGCGCCCCAAGGTAAATTATGGGCAATTGACCAACACTCCAGCCATATGTGATTGCCAAGTTAAGAACCTCTGATTCTGCTATATTGACACCGATAAGAGTAGACTTGGAAAAATTAAGCTTCAAGCCGGAGGCAAAAAGGAAGCTCAAAAGAGTATTGCATAGGAGGTCCAATTTCCCCTCATCATTTTTGCAAAATAGGAGTGTGTCATCCGCAAATTGAAGATGAGTCAAGGCAAGTTCCGGCCCAATTCTAACCCCGCTGAATTTGAATTCTCCAAGCAATTGATTCAACATGCGTGACAATCCATTAACACAAATGTTGAATAATAAAGGGGATAGGGGGTCACCTTGTCTTAGCCTTTTTTGCATGTCAAAGAAGGCTGTTGGGGATCCATTAACCAAGATTGCGAGAGCCGCAGAATAAATGCAACTTCTCATCCAAGTTATCCATTTGTTGCCAAATCCCATCTCCTTGAGAAGATCCATTAGGAAGCCCCATTCAATGTTGTCATAGGCTTTGGCAAAGTCAAGCTTTAGTAGAAATCCTCCCCCTTGTCTCCGTCTAAGACAATCAGTTATCTCATTGACAATAAGGATGCAATCAGCAATTTGCCTCCCTTGAGTGAAGGCACATTGATTTTCCGTGATGGCACCCGGCATCACCCTTTGAAGCCTAGTTGCAAGAACTTTGGAAACCAACTTGTAGGCGCTACCAATGAGGCTAATAGGCCTGAAATCAGCAACAGTTTCGGGGCTGTTATGTTTGGGGATTAGACAAATGAATGTAGCATTCAACCCTTTGACTAGTTTCCCGGTATCATGGAAATCATTGAAGAACTGAATTACTTCCCCTTTAACAGCTGGCCAAAAGTGCTTGAAGAAGCTAAGATTAAAACCGTCGGGCCCGGGTGCCTTGTTCCCATCACAAGATTTCAGAGTCTCCCATATTTTCGCTTCAGAAAAATTAACTTCAAAAGCTGCTTTCTCCTCTTCTTTAAGCTTGTACAAATTTCTGCATTTGATCTTGGGTCTCCATCTATCTTCCCGCGTAAAGAAAGCTTTGAAGTGTTGGAAAATGGCCTCTTTGATTAAGGCAGGATCTTCTGTAGGTTCACCATCCACCACTAGCTTTTGAATTTTCCTAGTTGATCTCCTCACCTTGCAAGTGGTGTGGAAAAAAGAGGTGTTTCTGTCCCTGGATTTGAGCCAGGAGATTCGAGACTTCTGTCTCCACCTTGTCTCCTCAACCCGATATTCATGCCATAGACTATCGAGTAGGGACATTCTCCTACTCCTTAGCTTACTCAGCGGTTCTCCCAATTCTAAACGGTTCATCACGTCTTGCAGCCCAGTTTCAAGAGATAGGATTCTTTCATTTGTTCCCTTCCATGAGTAACCTTTCTAGCCTTTTATATGTTCTTTCAAAGTTTTCAATTTCTGCTGTAAGATGTACCCAGACCAGCCCACAACAGTGTTTGAACACCACCAGTCGTTAACAAGTTTCTCAAATTCTTTGTCCAGTAACCAACTATTGTAGAAAAGAAAAGGTTTAGGGCCATAGTTAATGGCACCCATAGACACAATCACAGGTCGATGATCGGACAATTCTCTGCAACTTGACTGATTCCTTCAAAATAATTCACCGAATCCTCATTTACCAGCCATCTATCAAATCGGCTCCAAATACCATTATCTCTAGAGTTGTACCAGGTAAACATATAATTTTGCAAGGGCAAGTCAATCAGATTTTGGCCCCCCACAAAGTTGCAGAAGGAAGTATCAACTCCCTCCAGGTTTCCGCTTCTTTCTCCATGATTTAGTATCGCATTGAAATCACCTGCCAGCATACACAATCCATCCCCAATGTTGTCCATTAATTCCGCCAGAGTCAGGAAGAAAGGGATTCTTTCCTCCTCTGAATTTGGGTCGTATACATTTCCTATCATGCCAGAACAATTCCGTGTGCTAAATCTGACCCGTAGACCCATAAATCTTTCCTCTTTAATCACATTTTCCACAGTAAAAGCAGAGGGTTTCCACAGAGAGAGCAAGCCACCAGCAGACCCAGTTGCTGGGATGACATCAAAATTCATATTTAAGTTTTGGGCAAAAGTTTCAATTACCTTTAATCTATGAGGTCCCAGTTTCGTTTCCTGCAGCAAAACAACATCAGGATTGATTTTCCGGATTGCATCTCTGACTTCACGCCTTTTCTCAGCCCCACCGAGCCCCCTAACATTCTAGCAAACCCACTTCTTCTAAGCCATTTTACCGGTTATGGATGATTCTGTCTATTTCTTCTTCAAGACCCTGAACTGCTAGATCATCAGAGCTAGGAAATTCGAGACCCAAAGTTTTTTCCAGCGCCCAGGAATCTCTTGCTCTATTGAAACGAGGCCCAGTACCTCTAATACGCATGAGATGCTGATGAGCTGCCACCCAATCCTCTTCCTCTATCTGAAGTAAGTCGATGTGGGGAGAAGTGGGAGCTGCCACCGATCCACCGTTACCATTAGAAGAGGCAGAGGAGACATTGCGAGAAGGCTTCGGGTTGTGGGGAGAGCCATTGCTTTTTGACCCCCTCAAAGTATGTTTGGCTTTTTTGGGGGGGGCGTCCCCGGCCTCTCTTTTGTAGAGTAGCCACAGCTTGGGGGACACGAGGAGGAATAGGGCCCAAAGCCAAGGTTCTGTTTGGGCCAACAATAGACGACCCAATATTTTGATGGTTCATTATTAGGTTTGGGAAGTGGTTTCGTAGACAAATACGAACGTTGAGGTTAAATTGTTGCCGCCATTTAGAACTTTGAGAGGCTAGGTCCCCCATAGTTGACCAAAGATTTCCCTCAATTAAAAAGGGTATCTCGAAGAGGGTTGGGGACCAGAAAGGCGCTAGTTTCGTGAGGTCAAGTGATAAGTTTGCAAATTTTCCTTCCCCAAAGATGATGGAGATTGGATTTTTATCCCCTCGTGTGATGATCACTTTTCTGCCATTGGAAAGTGCCTGATCACCAAACCTTAAATTGTTATGTTTTGTTCGATTGTCCCAAAGCTGGGTCCCTGGGTCCTCTAACAGCGTCAACCGCTTTCCTTCTGGTCCTTGCAGGATGGTGAGTGCGACATGTGAAACAGAGGTTGTCGTAGAACCACCCCTAACGCCACCGCACACCTCTGAATCCCCAGACTCTTCACCAATAGGTCGGATTCCGCCACCACCGTCCCATCAGAAACTGCAAGGTCTGAAGAGAGAATTTGGTTCGACGAATCCCCATCGAAGGGGTCATGTTCTGCTGGTGGGGAGATGGTAAAATCTATACAAGCATCAACCTCTACTGAGATGGTCGCTGAGATATTGTGGCATGGAACCTCTAAAAATTTTGAAGGGAAAAAAACTTGGGGGGATTTGATTAGAACCCTTGCCATATCCATTCTGTCTTTGTTTCTTGTAGGTTCATCTAGGCAAACAAAAGCGCCCAGCGAGATGGCAACTTTCCTAAAGAAATCTTTGTTCCAAGACCCTATTGGGACGTTCTGCATTTTGACCCATAAGTAGTGTGAAGGAGGAATAGAGTCTGGTAAAGGTGTTCTCAGCAATTCGAAAATCTGACCAGTCTCGTTCCCTTCTTTTGCCAGAAAAGATGTTTTTTCACTGTTAGATTCGAATTCCAGAATCACCTCTGTGGCACCCCATCTCTTTACTCTTACTTTTGAGATACATAATGAGTCCATGAAAGCTTGAATCGTTGCAATATTTACCGGTGCAATGTTGTATCTTCCTCTCAGAGATCCTATAAGGACCCTATTCATCCATTCCTCCGTTTCTATAGGAAAATCAGGGGAAGCTTCTGTGACGTTTTCCGTCGGAGGTCTAAAATTCCTCTGTTTGGGGATCCATTTCTTCTCATTGTTGTGTGCATATCTCGACTCGGTATGTCTTCTCACTGGTTTCCACTCTTCTTTCTTTGGCATTGTACGTCTTCTGTCCCCAGGGAAATTGAAAGGGAATCTAGCGATATTGACTGTCAGATATGAGCCAAAAGCCTTTTTGCCGTTTAGGTTCTTGATGGCCAAGGATGTGTCCGCTTTTGATGCAAACCTGATGAACCCAAACTTGTAATCACGATGTTTCTTCTTTGTACGTTGCACGAAAGCACCCAATCCATCAATGAAAAGCGTTTGTTTTCTTTCCGGTCTTGCTGTGGATGGTACCTCCCTGCGTCTCCATGCCTGAGTAGACGAGGAACCACCATTGTCCTTTCTATTTTCCGACCACCGGAAATCTCCGCCGCCCCCCATCCTGTCAAGTTTTTTTTTTCAAAAAAGATTGACATTTAATTCAAGTCTTTTCTAATCCTTTTCACTCTGCTCACACTTATAAGTGTGATGTGTAGCTGATTCTCATAGATGGTGGTGGCAATGATAATAGCTAGCAACTTATTATTTTTTTTCTTTCTATTTTGATAATATTTTAGAAAGTATTCTTGGAAAAAAAACATAGTTTTCATTTTTTTTTTATAATGAAAAGACAAACCAAACAAACTTAAGATCTCACGTGATACTTGGCCGTTGGCGCAACAACCATACTAAAATCAAAGTTGAAATTAATATTAAGTTAAAATAAGAGAATTTTGATTCATTTATATCTCTATTTCTCTTTTACAGTGACATAACTAAACAATTGCACGTAGGATAACCAACTAACTATAGTTCTAACAACATAAGCAAATCATATTTGCTCATGATAACCAACTAACTAGTAAGAGGATCTTTGTTGCTATCTTGTAAAAGTTACTACTTTTAGTTTTTATTTCTCCTCTTTTCATACTTGTATTGGATTGAAGTACCCCCTTATACTTCACTTTAATATATTTCATTTGACTTATAAAAAAAAGCAAATCATATTAATTTAGCCTTGATCTTCTTTTCGTTTGGTCAGAGTCTAACCCATATGTTTATGCCTTTGAGTCATTACTCATTAGGACTAACTCACACTCACTTTAATTTATGGGCCCTTTTGACAGAAAAATATGTCTGGACCCTTTAATTAAATCTCAACGAGAGTAATTTATATTGCATTTTTTCTTCCATTTCTTTTTTACATATATCTTTTTATTATCACATCACTCATTATATAAAACAATTCTCGAATTTTCATTTCAAATCTCTTCCGTGCATGCATGATGAATTTGGGATGTCTGACCAATTATTATCCTTCAACCCCCCGAGTGATACTCCATGTGTGAATCTGAATATAACAGAAACCGGATTTAAGTCAACACGGTCTTTGATTGCTTCATGACCCCTTCATTACTGATAGACATGAAAAGGAAACCAACAGAAAACACCAAAACAAGATAATCATAATAGAGAACTTACGTGGTGTTACTTTACTTCTATATATACTCAAGTAGTGTTTAGACCTCTTTTAATAAATAATTGCAAATCGCATTCTCATACTGTGTAGTACAATAAAATACTCTTTCATCGGGTCACTAGTGAAGCTTTCGTAGTAGATTCGTGGCTAACCCATTGAGCAAGTTACATACGGAAAGCCTTTGAAGTTTTCAATTAAAATTAATTCGTCATTATCTAAGTTTAGATTCAATTATTATGGGACCGACAAAAGTATTTTAAAGCCAGAAAACCACAGGTTTTCACACTACGCTGACGAGGCTAATGGAACTTTTTTTTTTATAATAATTAATGTGAAAATGATGTATAGTATTAGAAAACTCCTAACAAGTATTTTGACGGTTTTAACTATGAAATTTAAAAACTACTATTGAAAATAACATTTAGTATTGGATGGCAGGGGCTTCACGTCCTAATGCTGGCGCCACAATCTCATTATGAGGAACTTAATTTAGGCTGTAAGCTAAGTCCTCATTAAAGATCGGACATGAGACGTTGAGGTCTGGTCGGACACCCATTAAGCTGATGTGAGACTAATGATGTAAATTTAGTGTTTAGCCTCACTATAAGATCTTAGACATTTCATTCAATAAGACATATTATTTCTTCAAATAAACAAGGGCTGCATAAACCCTAAATTTAGAATCTGTAAGTCGCGACGAGAACCATATATTCATAACTTAAAAGTTAAAAGGCTACGATTTTCATTAAATATACATTATAAATATACATTATTCTCTCATAATTACACTATTAATCATTAATAATATTAACTTTTTTTGGTATCTAGATACCAGTAAGATTTGAACCCAGGACTCGAGAAATTTTAATCCATCAAGTGTCATTTGAGCTACCCAATAACTAGCACTGACTGCACCGAATGTTTTTGAAATATAAATTAAAATTAAAATATTTAATTTGAAAAATTCAAAAAAAAATCCTATTTTATAGTTTTTTATATATTCACCAAGGTCCCAACAACAGTGACCGAAAGGTTAATTCCTGATCTTACCATTTGTGCACTAAGCTTAAGAGATAAAATGTAAAACCACTTTTTTTTGGTGAATTCTGTGGTACCCAAAAATTATTTTGGGTATGATACCCTCATTAAGTGATTTAGTAGATTATTGTCATGTGAAATAGGGTTTTAGCCGTCAAGGTTTATTGATGATAGAGAGGGCGACATCTAGAGATCATGACCATCGAACGATGAAAATGATAGTGTCTGACACCTTTATTTTGAAACAATTTTTTGGCAATGGAGGGGAGAAGAAGGGTTGGGAACTGTCTGGAGGATTACTTTGTAAATAATAATAATAATAATATTAACATTTAAAATTTAGAATATGTTTCTTATTGGTACACATCATTTAGAGCATGTATGACTTCATCAGAACATGTATATTTATTGATACACATCATTTTAGGTATCATACCTTGATATGACTTAAGGTACCACGACAAGCACCATTTTTTATGTTTCGTTAGTAGGGGTGAGAATAAGCCAAGTCAAACTTTGCGTGGCCCAAGCCTGGCCTGCATTCTCTTTTTGTGGCCCAAGCCTAGCCTGCGACCTTTCACAAGCCGAGTTTTAAGGCCTGGCCTGGCCTATTAAAAGGTCTGGCTTGACCTAGCTACAAGCCTGCTTAAAAGCTTATTTAACAACTAATTACATCTAAAGAATATCAATGTCACTACTACCGTCGCTACCTTCACCACTGCCACTACCGCTATCGCCGCCTGCACCACTGCCCTCGTCTCCATCGTCATCACTATCATCATTGCTACCACCACCATCGTTATCACTACCGCCACCACCACCATTAGCGCTGATGCCGCCATCACTATCGTCACTATCATCATCGCCACCATCCACCACCACTGCCACCGTCATCACCATCATCTTCCACTACCCTCTACAGCCCTCCACTACCATCGTCATCGCCGCTACCACTAAATATTGTCATGACCCACCACCACCACAACCACCTCCCTCAACTGTCACCGTCACCACCATCATCACCACCACCCTACAATACGGCCACCACCACAATACTTTCCATCAACACCATCAACCACCACCCTTCACCGCGACCACGGCCACCGCTTCCACCACCTTTCACGGCCATCGCCACCACCACTACCTTCCGCCACAACCCACCTCTGCCACAACCACTCCCTCCACTGTTGCCACCACTCAGCATCACCACTGCCACCACCCTCCATTACCGCCATTACCGCCATCATTTCCCTAGCCACCTCGGCCGCAACCGTCATTTTTATCACTCACTAACACCATCCTTATTTTTATTTCTTTTATTATTCAATATTTTACGAAATAGTATAAATTTATATTAATTTAAACGAAATGATAAGTTATACGGTGTATGACTAAACATTGTATAATATTAAATTTTTATCAGACCTTATATTATCAAGTCTTTTATTATACATCATATCAAACAAGCCGTGAGAGTTAAATTTGGAACCTATGCTGAGTTGTACAAAGCTAAGTCGTCGACTATTATTTTTCTTTTGTACATCCCCCTTCAAGCTGAAATTTAGGAGCAACGATATTCCACCCAAAAATCAAAGCATTCATGCACGTTGATTTCCAAATAGTAGGTAGCAAAATTTAATGTCAGTTTATTTCTTTCGTCACAGAAATTAAGAAACCATTACATATTCAACGCTCCGTATATTCAACGCTCAGTATTTTTTTCTATTATTGTCTTTGAATATTTTTTTTTAAATAACTTTGAATATTAATTCAAGTGCTAAAAGTTTGTTGACATATGGGTTGATGAGGTGAAAGTTCATGAATCAACTATGAAAAACTGTAATTTATCTTTTCAATTAAACAAAAAATTCAACGCCCAATACAAATATATAGTACTCCCTCCGTCCCCATATATAAGTCATTTTTTAAGAGTTTTTTTAGTCCTAAATTATAAGTCACTTTATAATACCAATGAAGCATTTAATGTATTTTTTCCATACTTACCCTCATATTTAATATGAAAGAGACAATATAAATTTGTAAAGAAATTAATTTGGAGAGAGAAGTTGATGGGTAATCTAGGAAACTCAATAGAACTTTTTACAAATTTAATACTAGCAACTTCTTTTCTTAATCCGAGAGAATTAGGTAAAAGCGACTTATAAATGGGGACGGAGGGAGTACTACTTAGTGAAGATGCACACATATTAAGAATCCAATAATTTTTATTAATTTTGCTAAACATTATATGTAATTTCCTATTTTACCCTTAAGAGGGAGTAATAGTTATGACTAACTTGTTCTACTCCTTTAAGTTCTTAGATGTTGTTCTACTCCATTAAGAGGGAGTAATAGTTATGACTAACTTTGTTAACTTTGCGAACATAATAGCATGTACATTAGTTAATAGTTAATACTTCTCCATTTCTATATAAATGTCACTGTTTTGATTTTTTTTTTTTAATATTTTTTTTGTCACTTTTACAATTTTGAGAGAACATTAATTAATTATGTTTTACTTATTTTACTCTTAACTTAATGGTGGTAGAAAATTGAAAAGTCAGAACTAAACAGAGAGGCATTTTCTCCTAAACATTCATCACATAGTTGAACTTCTATTATAAGATTTACTGAGATAGTTTCTAGTAATGAACTGACTAATGGTAATGAAGACAAGCTTGTTATTGAGGCATATATCGATCATCAAACAGAAAGAATATTGTTGATATTTTGGTTTGAAATATTTGTGGCATTACTCTTGGAAAAAAAGATATCATATGAAGGATATGTAAGTTATGTTGGAAGTAGCAGTCCTAAAGCAGATTATAGAGACCGCAAATGATTGAGAAGTAGACTAGGCGGGACATAAAGAAGATTATGCCCGCCCAAAATGAACAATAAACGATTGAAGACAGCCATGGCGGGAAGTACGACACAACGAGCTTCTTTGCCCTTCCTTAGATGATGGACCCACAAGCCAGCTGGAAGATTCCTTTGGATTTGTCTTATATGTACAGGGATTTGGGCCCTGATTGTCAGGCCCAAATTTAGGAAAAGTCCATGTCATTCCTTTTATGATATTCTTGCTATTTTGAGTGCTCTGCTAGGGTTTACTTTCTGCCATTATTTTACGTAAGCTTTCCCTAGTACAGAACATTGGCGCCGTCTGTGGCTCTGACCTAGATCTTCCGGTGACAGAAGGCAGGAGTTACGAGCCATGGAGACTCGTTCATGCGGCGTGGGTCGACGTGATCATCGCCGGCGCGGTGGTGGTCGACACGGCGGCCGCGGAGGCGGACGGAACAACAACCGTCCCATACTGGACGAGCAAGAGCAAGAAGCTTCCTCGGAGGGGGTCACTCAGTGGCGCCGTCGCCAGCGTCGCTGGTGAATGCAGCTCCGGGAAGACCTTCAGATCTGATCGCTAAATCAGATCCAGGCGTTAAAACTACTGCTCCACAGAGAGCGCAGGAGGCAGTGACTAGTATCACGCCTGCGGCTTTGCAACAAATGTTAGATACCTTGCAGAAGGTGCAGTCCCAAAACGAGCAGTTGCAAGCCCAAGTTGAGTATCTTACTCAGAGGCAAGATTTCAAGCAAGGACAACGTCTGGAGGCGGAGGACGTAGTTGAATTTCAACCTTTTGTTCCAGCCATCACCAAGCTGGACATACCAAAGCACCTGCAAACCATGGCATTAGACGCCTTTTCGGGCGACTCTGATCCTATGGAGCACCTGAGGTATTTCAACACTAAAATGGTGATCGGCGGGGCAACGGATGCGGT
Organism: Lotus japonicus; assembly: GCF_012489685.1. Classification (NCBI taxonomy): domain Eukaryota; kingdom Viridiplantae; phylum Streptophyta; class Magnoliopsida; order Fabales; family Fabaceae; genus Lotus; species Lotus japonicus. The sequence continues at coordinate 35,905,505 of NC_080043.1, read as the reverse complement.
AAAATGCCGATTATTGCCTTCCACGTTCAAGGGCATGGCGATGTAGTGGTTCATCCGACAACCGCCCTTTTCCATCGATAATTTCACTGATCTGTCTACTAAGTTTCTGACTCAATTCTCAGCCAATAAAACCACAAAAGCAACAATGTTTGATCTTATCAGCATACATCAGCAACCAGGCGAGAAATTAAAAACCTACATGGCACGCTTCAGCAAGATGGCGGTACAGTTGGAGGAGGATAACCCGGATGTATGCTTGGCATCGTTCAAAAATGGCCTACGGGCGGGAGATTTGAATCTAGACCTAACAAGGCGGCCGGCGAAAGATATGATGGATCTTCGTGCTCGCGTTCAGGAATTCATATTGATTGAACAAGATGATCTGAAGAAACAAGAAAGAGAGGAAGCACGCAAGCAGTCTCAATCTGGCGGTGTTTCACAGGAGAAACCCAAGGCGGGGAAGGAAACCAGGGTAGCGCAAACCCCCCGTGTACCAAGACCGGGACCATATCAAAACTCCAAACCTGGCTTTCAAAATACATGGCACAGAAATTCCCAAGGTCCCACTGCAGCCACAACTGGTCAGCATGGTGCTTCGCCAGCGCCAGTCCCACTTACTAAGTTGAATGCACCCTTAAGTACCATTTTAAGGGCTGTTGGGCAGACAAACGTTGTGCAGTATCCGCCACCACCACGACGGCCGCCAGCTAATGTGGATACCAATAGGTGGTGCGAATACCACAAAGCGTTGGGGCATACGACAGATAATTGTTGGAACTTGAGGCGGGAAATTGATCGCTTGATTAAGGCTGGCCATTTGGCAAATTTTGTTAAAGACACAACAACGCCGGAGGCCGCTAAGATAACCCAAGGGGACAAAGGCAAAGGGAAGGAGATAGTTGAAGAGTTGGGCGATCCTGTTGGAGAATGCTCATCTATTGCAGGAGGATTCGGCGGGGGTACAATTTCAAGTAAGGCTAGAAAACGCTATGTGGCGGCAGTACACTCAGTACATGAGGCGAACGAAGGCGAGTGTTGGGTGAATCATTCCCCTATTATATTTACCCCTCAGGATTTCGCGCATGTGATCCCCCATGACAACGATCCAATTGTGGTAACAATCAGGGTTAACAATTATGTGACGAAGAAAGTGTTTTTAGACCAGGGATCTTCGGCGGATATCATTTATGGAGATGCATTTGACCGCCTGGGGTTAAAGGAATCCGATTTGAGGCCATATAAAGGAACCTTGGTAGGATTTACAGGGGACCGTGTCAATGTACGGGGATACGTGGAAATACCAACTGCTTTTGGAGAAGGGGAGTTTGTCAAGAAATTTCAAGTAAAGTACTTAGTCTTTGCGTGCAGAGCCAACTACAATGTACTCTTGGGGCGAGACACCCTCAACAAGGTCTGCGCGGTCATCTCAACTGCTCACCTAACTTTCAAATATCCAGCCTGTAATGGGAAGGTCGGGATACTGCGCGTAGACCAAAATGCAGCAAGAGAGTGCTATTTAAGAAGCGTGGCGCTTTATGGACGAAAGGCTGCCAAGGAAAGTCATCGAATTACAGAAATCTTCCCACAAGAAGGATTTAGTTTAGACCCAAGAGATGATGCTGATGATTTTCGCCCACAACCTCTGGAAGAAACCAAGCAGGTGCAAGTCAAGGACAAATTTCTAAAGATTGGTAGCAGTTTAACAAAAGAGCAAGAGGAAAGACTAATCACCCTTCTAGGTGATAATTTGGATCTCTTTGCGTGGACCATCAATGATGTACCAGGGATCGACCCCAATGTGATCACTCACAAACTGGCCATACGACCAGGGGCGACCCCAGTCATCCAACCAAGGCGAAGAATGAGTGATGAAAAGAACAAGGCCGTACAATTAGAGACTGAGAAACTAATCAAGGCTCGCTTCATCCGTGAGGTACAGTACCCAACATGGCTCGCCAATATTGTGATGGTCAAAAAAGCCAATGGGAAGTGGCGAATGTGCACGGACTACACAAGCTTGAACAAAATGTGCCCCAAAGATTCGTATCCACTTCCCATTGTTGATAAACTTGTGGATGGAGCTTCCGGGAATGAACTTTTAAGTCTCATGGATGCTTACTCGGGCTATAATCAAATTATGATGCATCCCTCGGACGAGGAAAGTACAGAATTTATGACCAATCAGGCGAACTATTGTTACAAGACAATGCCTTTTGGTTTAAAGAACGCAGGAGCTACGTACCAACGGCTCATGGACAAAATTTTTTCAAGACAAGTAGGCAGGAATATGGAGGTATATGTAGATGACATGATTGTAAAGTCCGCCAAGGCTGGTGATCATGGCGGTGATCTTATGGAAGCATTTACTCAATTAAGAACATATCAAATGAAGTTAAATCCTGAGAAGTGTTCTTTTGGGATCAAGGGTGGAAAGTTCTTGGGGTTTATGTTAACATCAAGAGGAATAGAAGTGAACCCTGACAAGGGAAGGGCGATCTTGGAGATGAAAAGCCCAACAAGTGTAAAGGAGGTTCAACGTTTGACAGGACGAATGGTCGCCTTATCACGTTTTTTGCCAATGGCGGGTGACAAAGCGGCCCCTTTCTTCACCTGTCTAAAAAAGAATGCAAAGTTTCAGTGGACAGAAGAATGTGAACAAGCTTTTACCAAGTTAAAAGAAACATTGGCAACGCTGCCAGTATTGTCCAAGCCAACATCCGGCGTTCCCTTAATACTCTATTTAGCAATCACTAACAAGGCGGTGAGTACGGTGTTGATTCAGGAAGAAGGAAATAAGCAGAAAGTTATATATTTCGTGAGCCATACTTTACAAGGGGCAGAGTTGCGGTACCAAAAAATTGAAAAGGCAGCTTTGGCAATTCTGAAAACAGCAAGGCGCCTCAAGCCTTATTTCCAAAGTTTCCAAGTCAAAGTTAAAACTGATGTTCCCCTAAGGCAGGTACTTCAGAAGCCTGATTTATCAGGGCGATTGGTTAGCTGGTCAGTTGAATTATCGGAATATGATATACAATATGAGCCAAGGGGCCAAGTCACAATCCAAAGTTTAATCGACTTCGTGGCGGAATTAACACCCACGGAAGGCGAGAAGACTCAAGGAGAATGGGTCCTATCTGTAGATGGATCCTCCAACAACACCGGAAGTGGGGCTGGGATAACCATTGAAAGTCCAGATAAAATGATCATTGAACAATCTCTAAAATTCGAGTTCAAGGCGAGCAACAATCAATCCGAATATGAGGCTCTGATCGCCGGCTTAAGACTAGCCATTGAGTTGGGGGTCCAGAAGTTATTTATCAAGGGAGATTCGCAGTTACTGGTTAAACAGGTGACAGGCGAGTATCAGGTGAAGGATCCGCAACTTTCCAAATACTTGGAAGTGATGCGCAGATTGATGATGAAGGTCAAAGATATTAAAATAGAACATGTCCCGAGGGGACAAAATGAGAGGGCTAATGTGTTAGCAAAATTGGCAAGCACGGGGAGATTGGGAAATTACCAAACAATCATTCAGGAAACCCTGCCTCGCCCAAGCATTGATTTGGTAGAATTAAAGTTGAAAGCGGTAAAGTCAGTAGGTGAGGGCGAGCCTTCTTGGATGGAGTCAATCAAGATCTTCCTAGAGAACCCTCCAAAGGATGATGATTTGAACACGAGAGCAAAACGCAGGGAAGCCAGTTTTTACACACTGGTGGATGGTGAGTTGTATCGGCGGGGAATTATGTCTCCTATGCTCAAATGTGTTGATACCAAGGACGCCCCTGGAATAATGGCGGAAGTCCATGAAGGTGTGTGTTCCAGTCATATCGGCGGGCGATCCTTGGCTGTAAAAGTTTTGAGAGCAGGATTTTATTGGCCAACAATGAAGAAGGACTGTCTGGAGTATGTTAAGAAATGTGAAAAATGTCAAGTCTTTTCTGACTTGCACAAGGCTCCACCGGAAGAATTAACAACCGTGATGGCGCCTTGGCCATTCGCCATGTGGGGGACTGATATTTTAGGACCATTCCCTGTAGCGAAGGCACAAATGAAATATATCATCGTGGCGGTTGATTACTTCACCAAATGGATAGAAGCTGAGGCAGTGGCTACTATCACAGCCGCCAAGGTCAGAAATTTTTTATGGCGAAGTATTGTGTGCAGATTCGGGGTCCCTATGGCATTGGTGATGGACAATGGAACCCAATTTACAAGTAATGTTACCCGGGAATTTTGCACGGAAATGGGAATTGAAATGCGATTTGCCTCTGTAGAACACCCACAAACCAATGGACAGGCCGAGTCAGCAAACAAGGTTATTTTAAAAGGCTTAAAGAAAAAGCTGGATGAAGCGAAAGGACTTTGGGCGAAAGAATTACCAGGCGTCCTATGGGCATATAACACCACGGAGCAGTCAAGCACCAGGGAAACCCTATATCGTTTGACTTATGGAACGGATGCCATGCTCCCTGTGGAGATTGCCAACCAAAATTGGCGGGTGGCCCGGTTTAATGAGAATGACAATGGAGAAAATTTGATAGCAAGCCTAGTTATGCTGCCTGAAGAACAACGGGAGGCGCATATAAGAAATGAGGCGGGAAAGGTGAAGGTTGCTAGAAAATTTTCAACAAAAGTGGTGCCAAGAAAGATGAGGGTGGGAGACTTAGTGCTCCGAAAAAATACCATACCTGACAAACACAACAAACTGTCGCCCAACTGGGGCGGGCCTTACAGGATTATAGGCGACATAGGAGGAGGAGCATATAAATTGGAACAACTTAATGGTCAAAAGGTTCCATGCACATGGAACGCCTCCCACCTGAAACAGTATTTTAGTTAAAAGAAACAACAAAGGTGAATGAAGCCGCACTCTTTTTCCCTTTCTTCGGAAAGGTTTTTAATGAGGCGGTATATGTAAGAACGAAGGAACAATTGTTTCCATATATGAAAAGTAATGAAAAGATCATTTCAACAATATTGCTTATCTTTTGATTTATATTACGAGTTTTATGCAGTGCAAATCGTATCAAGGTATACAATACCGCGAGGAAACCTTTCGGAATAAGAAAGTATCGCCATCAAATGTTAAAAGCCTTGGCAATTCTAGTGGCCACTAAAAACCAAGCCACGTTGAAAAATTGGCTAAAGTATATGAAGCCAAATGAAAAGAACAATTTAGTAAACAACAACTTAAAAGTAACAACGATTGAAATTAAACAAGTCATATTGAAAAAAGATAAAGGGGCGAAGCCCATACATGATTTAAAACAACAAGGAACAAAAAGGGCAAGGCCCAAAGCCAAAATTTAGACTTAACAAAATAAAAACAACATAATAAATTCAAGCTACGTTCTCGTTGTTGGCGCTGTTTTCCTGGCCTGTAACAGCTTGAGGGTCTTCCTTTCCTTGATCCTCGCCCTTGTTCTGGCCATCTCCATTTTCGCCATCTTCTTCTTCTTCAGGCTCACTTTCATCATCGAATTGAGGAATGAGATCGAGGCTAACGTCATCCTCGCCAACCACTTGGCCATCCTTAATATCCTTCATATACCCAATGCGGGAAAGATCAAAGCCTGGCTCAACCACACTTATTTGCTCTTTGGCCGCCAGAAAGCCTTGAGCAAATTGGAGGGAGGCGCGCCCTAAAATAGAAGCATTCAGACGATCATACTTCTTTTCCAGCTTTTGACACTTGGCCTGAACAGCAGTATGTTTGTTGTTGATGGCCTCTTTCAGAGACTTGGTCTTTTGAAGAAGCAGGTCCGAAGCCGCCAAGTCATCAGTTAACTTAGCGCACTTCTCCTCAGCAGATTTCAGCTTTTTATTGGCAGCCTCAGCGTCAGCCTTAGCTCGCTCATATGCAGTCTTGTAATCGGCTGCCTTCTTCTCAGAGCGGTTCTTGGCTGAAATCAACTCCTTCACACACTGAGCCATCCCCGCCACAGTGCTGGCGGCAGAAAGGGCGTGATGGATCGCCACAGAAGCAATGTTGGGGGGGCCCTGACCGGAAACATCCTTATGGATCCGGTTGTCAAAAGTACGGGTCATAAAGTCCAACCCGTTGAAGTGAGGATCAGATAAGCTCAGCAAAGGGGGCGAAGCCTCGCCACCAATGGCTGAGCTAGGGCCAGCTTGGTTGTACGGAGTTTGCGGGCGGTTGATAATGCTTGAGTCTTGGTGGGGCGGCGGGATGTTGTCATTTCCCTTCTTTTTCTCCGTCGGATGACTTTTGGAAGCTAAACCGGCTAGATCGAGTGTGGACTGATGAAGAGGTTTGCCGCCAGTAGCGCCTGAAGTCCTTTGGCGCTTTGGGTCCCTGTCGTTGTAAGAACCCGAAGCACCGTCATGATTGGGTTCGCTGTCGCAGCAGACTGGGCGAGGTATTCCTTCATCTTGATTGGGTTCGCGTCAACCTTGCTTTTTCCCATCGTAGTTGCATGGAAAGCACCAATTAGACGAGATACATGAACAAAAAGAAAAACAAGTTATATGCAAAGATTATAAACTTACTAAAAAATTGATTTAAAGTACTAGATTTCGACGCCTCAATCAAGTCATGACCAGAGATTACTGGTAGTGTGCGAAGGTAATCGGCGATGCCTTGCTCAGATTCATCCAAGGCGTCGTATGAAACGGATATTTTTCGGCGAGGGTTTTTTGTCCAGTAAAAAGGGAAGAGAGGGTTATTGTCGGAATCTCAGAACAAGTTCTTTATTTCAGGCGACTCCATAACTTTGAAATATTTTTTCTGCCATACTTTGTAATGGCTTTTAAGGGCGGTGAACCGACTCATGTTCTTAGGGCTAAAAGGGGAACCCATTTCACAGAAGTAGGTTTAGTGGTGACTGACTTATAGAAAAGGAAGAACAAAGGATAGGTCGGAGTGAAACTCAAGTGTTCACAAAGAATTTCAAAACAGCGGATAAAACCCCAAGCGTTGGGTTGGAGTTGACAAGGCGCCACATTCAGAAAAGAAAGAACGTGACATATAAAAGGCGAGAAGGGAAGTTTGATATTCAAGTCTAAGAAGAAATAACCATAAACAAAAAAGAAATCAGGCGATTCATCGGCTGGTTCTTTGCGCAAAAGAACACAGTCATCCTCGCCACATGGAAGAACATTCAACTGAAGGTCTTCATTATTGGAGGTGGCGGGGTTTATCTTCGTAAACCCTTGGGCAGATATTCGAAGCGAATTAATGCTCCCAACGCTGCTCCAGATAGAACGCAAGAGACACTTATCTTCAACTAAATGCGCGTTTGAGCGCCATTCAGGTGAAGACAACTCTCCATTAGAGGAGAGAATTGAATCTACAGAGCCGGCGGGACCGGAATCGTCGTGGGTAGAAGGCGAGGAGTGAATTTCAATTATGGTGTGAGCAACAACTTCCTCCTCCGTAGAGGGCGAAGAAAGTTCTAGGGAAGAAAAGCTGGCGTTTGGCAACGACATGCGAGGCAGTTTCATAAAAAGAAGAAAGAAGATGAACAGAGTAAAAAGAAGAAAGAAGATGAACAGAGTCAAAGAAAAAAGAAGTAAACGAAGAGTCTCAAGAAAGAGGAAGAACTAACCAGAGGAAGAACTGTGGATTTGAGAAAGGAGAACGTCGGCAATGGGGGAGCACCGCGCAATGACGACGGCCGGAGTAAGGAAGGTTCACCGGAGTTCAAAGAAGAGAAAGTGAGAGCTGCGGTGAAAAGTTTTCAGAACAAAAGTTTCAAGAAAGTGAAAAATGAAAAGTGAAAAGGGGTTTTTATAGAGGGAAAAGGAGGAGAGAGAATGAGTGGGGGAAGATCTTGAAAGGACGTGGGATTTGAAATTTGAAAAGGCATGAACTGAAAAGGTGTAACTCCTCGAGACGCACAACCGCATTCATGGCAAATGATGACGAAATCCCGGAAAACAAGGATTACGTGCGTCAGTTGAAAAGACGTGATTGACGGTTATGACAAATGGCGACCTATCTACAAAACGGCAACAAAGGTGGCGAAGCATGAAGGTGGCGCCGTATCAATGAACACTGAAATGGCGGTGAACGAATAAACAGTAGAGGCGGACTACTAAGTAACATGATAAAGACATTTCGACTCGTTACTCGAGTCTCATGTCTTGGGGGCATGTGGACTGGGCGGGACATAAAGAAGATTACTTTCTGCCATTATTTTACGTAAGCTTTCCCTAGTACAGAACAAGAAGATAGTAGTAGATTTAGGGATGTGCTATTGAGAGAAATATTATAGAATTTACTCTACTATTCTACTAGTATGTAACACATAAAATACCAAATATGACTATATGAAAAAAATGTGAAAGGAAATCAAACATTTTTTTTTCTGAGATTCATTTAGAGAGGTAATTTAGGGGGAAAAATATCACGTGCAATCAATGTGATTAACTCTATTAAAATTAATATATATAAGTGTTTTATTTTGAAATGAATAGAAATGTTAACAAAAAGTTAATTATGCACACTTATAAAAGCCTAGGGTTATAAAAACACATTTTAAAAGGTGGGAAATAAGTTGCACATAAGCTAAACTTCAGGGTAGGAAATTGCATTTCTCCTTTCTTAAATGTTATACTTTGCGAACATAATAGCATGTGCATTAGTTAATAGTTAATACTTCCTCCCTTTTTTATATAAATGTCACTTGAATCCTTTTTTTATCTATTTATTTGTCACTTTTATAATTTTAAGAGAGCATTAATTAATTATGTTTTACCTATTGTACTCTTACAACATATACATCCATCATACTCGATCACTAAAATATCTACACATCATTTTTTCAATTTCCTATAATGCCACATCATCTACCCCATTTTACTACTCCCTCCGTTCCGGATCTTTTGTTGTTTTAACTTTTGGCCTAAATTCCAAAACTTTTGTTGTTTTACACACTCAATGCATTTTTTCTCAATTTATTCCATATATACCCTCATTTAATATTACACCTCTCACATACCACCTCTTATCTTCACCAATCAAAATCATAGCAAATTTCTTAACCAATAACTATTAGTCTCTCTCTTCACTTTTTTTCAACATTAAATAGGGGTGTTTATGTCAACAAATATATTGATGATTGCACTCTTAAACAATGTGCATAACCTTAAACAACAAAAGATTAGGAACGGATGGAGTAACTTTTTACTCCAACCCAACAACTCTTAAAAGTTTCTATAGTGGATATCATCATCAACATCACATTTATATATTTTATTATTTATCTCCATTTTAATTAATTGTAAGTGCTTGTAATAAATACAAGCTCACCTTTCAAGTCTAATGTAGAGTATCTAGTATGTATTTAACATTAGATACTATCGTTAAAGATGCTCTTAACTTAGTGGTGGTAAAAAATTGAAAAATCAAAATTAATAAGAGTGATAAAAATTATATTAAAAGTTAATAAAATAAAATATTAAATATTACTTCTTAATTCGTGTGTAAAAACCTTAAAATAACATTATATAAAATATAAAAACATAGGGAGTAGTAATTCACCAAAAACAGAACCGACATTATTTAATCAACTTGACGCGTATAACTTCAGTACTTCACGGTCATTAATGTGTACATAATCTCATCATTCCACAATATTTACAAATAAAAAATAAAAAATCATACTCATTTTCAATCTCCATTTCTCTACGCAACTCAATAAAAAATAATCCGAGGAAAAGAACACCCGGATAGAATTTTCAAGTTTTCATGACAGAGGCATATATAGACTTAGGTGTACAAGAAACAACTGTACTCTATGTAAGATCCTCACAATCAAAAGATCAATCATGCATAGCTTCTTAATATCTTCAATTAATTAACTAATTAATCAATAAACAATTAATTAATTAATCAATCATCCATCCTTATCGGTATATTAATTGGCCAGTGCATGAAACCCCACTTTCAAAACGCGTCCTCTTGAGGAGTTCTCGGAACATTCCATCCTTTGAAACATCAAGATTCTCACCAAACCCTATAAATACAACCACTAACACAGTCAAACCTTATCTTACAACTATATCAAATCACAAGAAATAAGTCACACATACCACCAAAGACGAGAAAAAAATTGTCAAGTTCATAACTGACGGAGAAAATTTGGTTCTTATAATAAAAAACGGAGTAGACAGTTATGTGGCAGTGATCAGCATGTCACGGCGTCACAAGACACCGCCGGCACAAACCCTCGGCATCCTCGCCTTCGAGGCCGGCAAGACCATGTGCCGCCTTGTTTCCCTCTACAACTCCCTCTCCGACGAACAGACCACCAATCTCCGCCGTGAGGTAATCAAGTCCAAGGGCGTATCTTACCTGAACTCCGACCAAGAATGCTTCCTCCTCAACCTTGCCTCCGCCGAGCGCCTCCAGGACCTCGATGCTGCCGCCTCCACCGTCTCCCGCTTAGGCCGAAAATGCTCAGACATAAGCCTCTCTCAATTTGACCGTGTGTATGCCGACCTCAAGCTCGGCCACATCAACCTCTGCAAGCTGCAGTATGGCTCCCGGACCGCCGGCAAACTCGTCAACAAAACAAAGAAGCTAGTCTTCGCTACCGCGGCCCTTCACTCCGCCATGTCATCCATGGCGGAGATGGAGGCCGCGGATAAGAAGATTCAGCAACGCTGCAAGACCGCCACCAACGAATATCTCAGCGAGAAGATAGCGTTTCAGAGGAAGGAAGTGCAGCATTACAAGGAAACATCATTGTGGGAGCAAACATTTGACAAAACGGTTGGAATCATGGCTAGGCTCGTCTGCATTGTATATTCCAGAATATGCTCTGTTTTCGGATCCTACAACGATGGTTTTTGCCTCCTTGAACACCGCGAGCTGTATAAAATGATGCAGGAATCAGTTCACAAGCGCGTGACAAAATTTGCAGCTGTGACTGGCAATGGTGGTGATAAGGTTTTGGGGCTGGCGCCACCGTCTACAGTAGGCGGGGCGGGGCTTTCAGTAAGGTACGCGGAGGTGATACTGTTTGCGGAGCGGTGGCTGCACGCGCCGGAGACGGTGGGAGAGGGGGCGCGGGAGGTGTTGTATGAGATGCTGCCGGAGAGGTTGAGGGGGAAGGTGAGGGCGAAGCTAAGGGGGAGATTGGTGGAGGAGGAGGGGGTATTGCTGGCGGATGGATGGCGGGAGGCGGTGGAGGAGCTGATGGAGTGGCTGTCGCCGGTTGCGCAGGACACCGTGCAGTGGCAGGCTGAGAGGCATTTGGAGACGGCGCAGTTCGAGACGAGGCCGACGGTGCTGCGGATGCAGACGCTGCATTACTCGGACTTGGAGAAGGCGGAGGCGGCGATTGTGGAGGTGTTGGTGGGGTTGAGTTGTATATATTGGTGTGAGAGACGGTGATCTAGTACTAGTAGTGTAGCTAGTAAGATAGAAGATTAGAAAGGTTTAGCTGTTTGGTAGTGAGAGTGGGAAATTCAAATTAGAAATTTAGAATAGAAGAAGGAAAAAAAGTACAATGCGTATAAGATATGATTAGAAAAATAACAGGAAAAAAATCCGAGATGGAGAATATGGACAAGAGAAAGAGGATGTGGAAATTTTAGACTTCACCAAAAAAATTGAGAGGAAAAAACATTGATGGAGAGGGAAAATATGGGGATTTTTTACGATTACAATTTTAGTGTGAAAGATTTCATACAAAATCTCTAAAGTTATGAAACAAGTATTAAGGGGCACCTCATTCAGATGATTAAGGGGTATGATTAAGAGTGAAAATTACCTTTTCAATTATTCTTTTGATATATTTACAAGTGTTTTTTTTTTTGTTCCCATATGATGTTTTGACTTCCCTTCTATATACAGTAATAATATATACACACCTCATTTTTTAAATACTTTATTTCTACCTCTTTTTATTTTTTTCTTTCTCATCTAATCATCTATCACATTTTATACTTTCTCTCTCTTACTTTTTCTTTTCTTCCTATCTCTCTCTTCCTTCCACCTCTTTCCACCTCTCAAAGAGGTGTGTACATAACATTATTCCTTCTATATATATCGAGTGTGTTACTTCTGTTTGAGTGTTATAAATGATGCTCCCTTATTGCACGTATTTCATCATCAGAAAACATGGGTGAACTGGTTGCAAGTAATTTCAAGAACAGATAACAGGGAATAGAAGTCGATTTGGGGAAGCTTTTGCTTCATTTCATTCAACTAATTAAAACTCATGACAGTTACAGGATGTATTCATATAAGAACACTGATCAGGGGAAAACTTGTACAATTGCAAAAGGATTTCTCCTTTATTGATTGTATAAAATAGGCTAAAAAGCATTTTTGGCCCCTGGTGTTTCAAGTTTGTGCAAATTCTGCCCCTATCTATTTTTGTCGATGTTTCTACCCCTCATGTTTTCAAACAGTGCACTGTCTACCCCTCCGTCAGGGGTAGACGATGCACTGTTTGAAAACATAAGAGGTAGACGATGCACTGTTTGAAAACATGAGGGGTAGAAACATCGACAAAAATAGAGTAGGGGCAGAATTTGCACAAACTTGAAACATCAGGGGTCAAAAGTGCTTTTTAGCCTATAAAATATAAAGCCCCTTGTTACGTTTTCTATTTAGAAAAACAACACAGGTGTCCTTTTGTAAGTAGCACTTCTCATTCCACTAATGGTAGCCTGTTTACTCGGTGATGTTTTATTGTCACTTTTTGTGAATGTATTTTCTTAAGGGCCAGTTGTTATCTCAATATATAGTATATATTGATATTAATTAATATATATATATATTATATAAAATTAAAAAATTATAAGTTAGTTACAACCGGTTGGACCACGGTTTGACCAATAAACCTTAAACCGGTGGCATGCCCGGTTCAATGATTGGTCCGGTTCTGCAATCATTGATATATACAGAAGCCTCCAAGTCCTTGAACATGTATGCTTAGTGGATTTGTTTTATATTCAAGTGTCTATAAGATTTTGAATGTCACGGTTTCAAGGGCGATTTTTAGTTCACTTTATTTTTTTAGCACCAATATTTCTTCTTATTAGTGGTTTCCTTCACATAATTTGTAGAAAAAGCGTGTTGAATCCACTTCAAATGTGGAATGAAACTTTTGACTTGCTGTGGGATATGGTTTTGAAATCCTTAACACCCCCAAGATCCCATTCGTGTGTCCACGCAAACATTCTTCAGGGAGAACTCTTTCTTATCCATTTCGACGTTTTCATCGTTTCTTTAGTTTTCTCTTTCCTTGGCGTCATCTCCACTTCTTGGCATCCCTTAGAGCATCTCCAATGCTAGATTCTTAATTCTTAGTTCTTAACACTATTTATGTGGGCCCGTACTGCCACATGTGCTGAAGCAACTCTTTTCAGATTTTGCTCCAACTATGAGTTATTAGTTCTTAGCACTACTCATCTGGTCTCACAATACATTATATTAGTAATTTTTTTATTTTCATATCATTTTGATTTAAATTTAAATGATAATTCAATACTTAAAAGCATCCTACCCTATCCATGAGTTCTTAATTTAAATGATATTTTTAGGAAAGACTCGATTCCTTGCATCCTACCCTGTTTTGAGGTGAACCAAATTTTTCTTTTGTGGATTCCCGAACTTCAAAGCATTTTGGAACACTCTGGACCATACATTCTGATCATTTTCCTTTATTCTTCCCGGAGACATAAGAAAACTTGTGAGAACCATCTAAACTTCCAACAGAAAGCTCTAGAATGGCCCAGAACCAACTCATGGCATTCCTTTTTAGTGTGGACAAAAAGCTCTACACACAATTGTATCTGCACCATTTGAGCCCATGTTTCCCCAGGTTTCCACTCGTTCAAAGAAGGTATTCACATGTTTTCTCGAACTCACTTTTCCAGGGAAAGAATCCATATCTAATTATTCTAGTAATGCTTACGACATTTTCAAGACCCGAATATCTTCAATAAAAGGAGCACAAACATATCTTATCTAGTTTCCCCAATGAGAAGGGCGAGTGCTTGCCCTGAAATCCCTCGTCTCTCTAAGAACGGGGTGTGGATTTCTCCACACGTAAGGAAATGAACTCATTTTTGAAAGAAATATTTGAAACGATAAAAAAAAAAGAATAATTATAATATATATATAAAAGAAAAAAAATTGCTTTAAAGAAAAACCACGGAACCCACCCCCACCACCATTCCTATTTCCTAATTCTAGAATTTAGAAACCTATTAGAAATTAAACTAACTTGGTTTTTTTAAAACCCACGTAGCTCCACACCCCAATTACCTTTTCCCAATTCAGAAAAAAACAAAATTGTATCCCTTCTCTTCCACTCTCGTTCAACTTCTTCATTCCCGGTGGTACAGAAAAGCCTCCCTTCATTCCCTTCAATTTTCATTCTTCATCAGAGCCACACAAAATCCTACCATTAAATACATGCTGTTGAAGGACATTTGGGTTTTCACGTGGGAGAGTTTTGGGACAATTATTGAGAGTTAGGGTTTGTGATTTGATGAAGGAGAAGAGTATCCAGCACTTCAAAATTGTCGATTTGATTTCTTGGAGGTATAGCCACACTCTATAAATTTACAGAAAATTATTATGGCATATGTTAGACTTGAGTAGAATTATTTTAGGGGTTTGGGTACATAATTGGGGATTTCATAGTTGCTCACGGGTAGTACGACATAAGATAATTGTTGCAGAAGTTTTGAAGTTGATTTTTGGTGTTCAGATCCGTCGGTTAGTGGTTTGTTTGGCTGTCGCGCAGTTGTGGAGAGCAATCGTGATTGGTTCTTCGTAACTGTGAGTGGTTTTCAACTGCTATGACATATTTTTAACAGTCTTATAATTGATTTAATTACTTTATCATATTGCATATTTATCTAAATTGGGGAAACATGTTTTTATATGTTTGATTATCATTCTTGAACTCTGAAAGCTGATTTTATGAAGCTGGTTTTGAGCATGTTTTATGAATTGGTATGAGAAGAGAATGACATTGGGTTAATTTTGAAATTATGTGAAATTGAGATTGTGAACTTGAAAAGCTTTGATGAGCATTGAAAAGTTGATGTTGAGAATATTATTTTGAAAAACTTTGATGAACATTTGAAAGCTGATTTTGAGACTGTTGATGAGACTTGAATTGGTTTGAGAAAATGGTTTTGGGGATCCTTGATAGAACCCCGTAGCCGTTAACGGAGGTAACGACCTAGGTGCACCTAGCTAGTTTGATTCCGGGAGGACAGGGCTATCCGTTAGATGGAGCCGCCAGTGCACGGAAAGGGCTATCAACGAGATGTAGCTTCCCCCGATGAGATTGATGAGATATGACATGATTCCGGGTGGAGAGGGCTATCCGTTAGATGGAGCCGCCTCTTGGGTAAGATTATCCTTAAGAGGAAAGGGCTATCAACGAGATGTAGCTTCCCCCGATGACACGATGTGACTTGAAAAAGGAAAGGGCTATCCACTAGATGGAGCCACCCCTATCCGAGAGGCCATCCCTTAGGAGGAGAGGGCTATCAACGAGATGGAGCCGCCTCATGGTTCTACATGTGTGACCCTATTAATTATATTTCTGGTTTTATGTTTTTCATATCTGGACATGATTTTAACTGTATTTATTTGAAATGGTTATTTATGAACTTTATGATTTTTGTCAAGTTCATTGTTGAAATGATTTAAATTGGTATTATGGATGATATAGATTGTTTATACTGAGTTGAGAGCGAAAAACTCGTGCCTATTCTGTTTCCCCTTCCTGTTCATGGTGGTTGTTGACTGCTCACTAAGTCTTTGTGACTTACCCCATTCCTTATTTCCCTCCACAGATTTTCAGGCAACTGAGTAGCAGACCATTGTTAGATTCAGATCATTCGACTTATTTCCTTTGACAGGTTGTCATATTGATGTCTTTTATTTAGTCATGGTTATCTGCAGCTATAGGGAGTCCTAGGTGGATTTAGATTTGAGATTTTGATTTATTATTTTATTTTAAGAGTTGACACTGGAGTACTCGAGTTAATTTGATATTTTACTTGAAATACTGGTTATGGAAGAGCTTATTGACATATGTTGTTATTTTTGTAACTATTGAAAATCAAAAGAGATTTTGCTGAAATTTTATAAATTATGTCTACATGGCTGTTTTGAATAAATTGCTTGGAAAATGATTCTATGGGTATGAGGCTTGCCAGGCTAAGGTGGTAGTCTGTGCGCCGGTCACGATTTAGGATTTTGGGTCGTGACAATATTTTTGTAGGATTCCCCATAGACGACGCAAATTATTCGGTCGTGAGAATTATGAATGGCGACACTTTAAACAATGATGGTGGTTCACAGTGGAATGATGCTATTGTTGTTTTTGAGTTCAAGATAGAGCTCCAGGTTCCATTTTGAATGGGGGTACCTGCATAAGACACTGTAATGCTCAAGTTAGTGCAAGTGTTAGAGACTTAGTAAGAACTTAAGTGTGTAAATGCTAAAAATGAATAATGTAACACCCCATTTTCCGACTAGTAGAATATTTATTAATTTATTTTAATTATTATTAGGTTATAAAGTGATTTGAATAAATAGGTGATTTTACTATATAATAAAGTGATTAAGTGATTTTATTAGATAATTAAGTGAGTAGTTGGGAGTGGGGCCCATTATAAGACTATTTTAGGGTTAGGCGTGAAATAGAAAGAGAGAAATCAGAATTTGAGAATTGGAGGAGTTAGCAGAGCAGAAGAAAAGAAGCGTGAAAGAGAGAAGGGGAGAAAAGAGATGAAAACCTAGAATTTGATCTTCAAGAGGTAAGGGTTTGAATTCATGTTCTTTGGATTGGTATGATAGTGGATAATGATAGAAAGCCTGATTTAGGAACCCTAGGATGCAGTTGTTTTTCTAAACCGAAGGTGGATAGTTGAATTTAGGGTTATGAATTATGGGTGGAAGAGAGGGGGGTAGCGTGCCGCGCATGGGGGGATGGTGCAAGGAGATGACGAGTTTTTGGGGAAAATTAGGAAGAATCCCGTTTTTGTTGCAGAACCTGTTATATATGAATTATATTTAATTTATATATGTTTAATAGTTCATTATATGATGTTGTTTCTGAATTGATGTTAAATGTTAAGTTGCTAAGTTACTGTGATTGCAAGTTGTGTGACTGATAACATGTAAGTGTGTGTTTTGAGAAATTGAAGATGATGTGAATTGTTGAGCTGGTGATGAATATGCTAAAATAATTAAGACTTGGAGATGGTCTGAATATGCATATGTTAGTTGAGTTTTGCACAATCCATTGCATAGTTGTCAAGAGGCATGTTTGCTAGTTCTCGTGGAGGCTAGTGACTTGTCCCAAAACTGGAGTGGTTTTGAAAGCCTAGAGCGAGGGCTTTATTGGTGGTTACCTTTCTGAAGTGGACGCGGTGATACCGCTAAGGATAACAATTTTGGTACCAAAGACATTTGCACGGGTCTCACTTGAGTCATATTTGTTATTGTAAAATTGCTATGTTAGGCCTTAGAGAGCTGTTGATGCTAATTAATGATAATTGTTATATTTTTTGAGATTCGATGTTGTGGTAATTGGAGACAATAATATTTTCTTACTTGATGCTATGAATTATGGAGTATTGTCATAAATGTGAGATTGATTGATTATATTAAATTACATAATTTATTATTTGTTAGGAAGAATTTATGTGGAACATATATACGTTTTTACATTATTTATTATTATGCTTATCCATATGATATGAGTTCTCACCCTTATGTTGGAGTGATGTTCTAAGCGACATCGCTAAGGTCCCGAGGATAGTGGAGCTTCTCGCAAGGGTTAGTCGGAAGAGCTAGTCTTTAGATATGTTATTAGTTAGGGGAGTCATGCTCTGTTATGTAACACGGGGAAACGTTTAGTATTGTACGTAGATGTTAAGAAATATTTCATGTATTCACTTTATTTTATTTTTGGATTATGTTAAACTTTTGGAGTTAAAATAAATCTGTTGTGCTATGCATATGATGTTGAAAATTTATATCTAAATTATGAGCATGACATGTGTTTTTGATTTAGGTTTCTGGAGAATAAATGTGATACCCTATGTGTTATGCATTTTACTCTGATTTATGCTATAATATTTACGGGGGGTTTAGAGAGTGTTACAAATAACATGTTTTGTAAATGAACGATAGAACCTGTATTTTTATTCACATTAATTTTTTTTGGTTATTCTCTTATTACCAAAGTTTTCGTCGACTCCCTAAAAGGTCTCCTCCATTGCAGCTGTCACAATACACGTATGCAGAGTAGAGAGTATCAATAACTTGCTAAAGTTTTTTCCCAGGATTCTCCCATCAATCCAGCTCTCTTTCCAAAAGCTTAGAGTATTCTCAACACTTAATTCTCTTTCCGGGACATACCTTGAACCAACTTCTAGATTCAAGAATATTTTCATCACAGCGAAGCGCATGAGGGTTCATTGTTACTATACTTTGCCATTAGGATTCTACACCAAAGGCTAACTCCCGCGGTCATTATTGTCCATCTTCACTTGCTTAGGAGAGTTTGATTACCAATCCACCTTCACCCTTGGACCTACATACTTTACCGCATTTCACACCCTTGCAATTTTATTTACATTTTCCAGAGCGCCACTCTCTAGAAAGTTCTTCATGGTTCTATTACAAAGCTTGGTGATTCATGCAGGTATTTTAAAAAGGATGGATAATATAGAGGAATTGCGGTTATGATACTTTTCATTAGACAAACTCTTCCCCAAAGGATAATGACTTTTGCCTCTGTTGAGTATTAGGATTCGCCTATATTCGTGAAAAATATGTATGTACATAGGTCTAACTGTAATTAGTTTTATTTTCGTGATTATAGAGCAAAAAATAATTATTCGTAATATTTTGGGTTTTAGTGATTAAAAATATGTTTTTTTATCATTTTATATAGAGAGGAAATAGGATAAAAATTGTTTTTGTTAAAATAATTTAAGAATCCGAAAATTTGTTGTCATTCAGAGATTATTTTTGAACTTTAGGAATTAACTTTGGATTTATTATAAATTTTTATGAGGTGTCATTTTTAAATTTAATTTATATGCAGATAAGGTTATTTCATTGAAAAAATAGGAGATAAATGTGTAAAGTTAGAGGAGATGTAAATTTTAGATTATATTCAGAGGTATTAGCTATGGATATTATCTAAAAGATTATTTATTTTAATAATTATTTTTAGGAGATTATCTATTAGAGCATCTTTTTTTCCTATGTACCAAAAAAATCTATAAGAGCATCTTTTTAAATTAAAAAATAGAAATATCTCCTTTTTAATTTAAAAATTAATCCGAAAATTATAAGATAATTATTTTAGGAGTTCATAAAAATATTATTTTTGAAAAAATCTAGTTCCCCTCTTTTCCTTTTGATTTTCAAAATATATGCAGGAAAATTAGAAGATAAATTGTTTTATTTTGACTTAGCCTTTAGATGGGTATACTTGATGGTGAAGAAACCTTAGAGGGAAGAGAGTTGTCTAATTCCATTGATTTCATGTATAGAATTAAGACTATAACTTGTTAATTGAAGAGCTAAAAGACGAGTTCAAAAAAAGAAGAGCTAAAAGATAGAATTATATCTTATAAAATAAAGTTCATGTCATCTTTTGCAAAAGATAAAGGTTTTACTCAAAGGTAAATTGTTAGAAAAAACAAAATAACCACTCTATCTTAGTGAGGCTATGTGCATAGAAACTTAGGGAAGGGGTAGATAGTTTGCTATAAATAGAGGCCTTTGATTTCCGGAAATCTCATTTACTTGGAACTGCTTTTACCCTCACCTAAAATAAACTTAAGGAATCATCAACTCTCAAGAACCTTTTCTTCCCTCTTGGTCGACACCCCGACTCATCATATTCTTAAAGCATGTTAGCTTTTGTTTCTTCTTTTTCAAGCAACAAGGTTATGATAAAATCCTTCTTGCTCTGTGTTTGCTCAAAGCTCTCTTTTATTTATGTTGGGAAATTCTCTTCTTCAAATTTCGTTTTGAAAATTTTTGTATGAGGATTACAAAAACTACCTTGCTTTATTTTTGAAAAATTGGTGGAAGCAACATGTTGTTGTCATGTTAAATTTTTTTGGAAGAAAGCCCTTCTCGTTATTCTTATGGGGGCCGCGGGATACACTTGATTATGTGGTATGGGAAAAACGTTTTTGACCCTCTTCTTTTTCTCTCCATAGCTGTGGGTATACCTAGGGTGTTTGGGTTCAATTTTCCTTTAATGTATTGATTAAATTGCATTGTTTTGTCTAGGTTGACAGGTGTATGGATTACTACCTAAGGAGGTAAGGGTAACTCGGTCTTAAAGTGTCTATATAGAATCTTGTGTACATATCTATCTAGGGCCGTGGAGAGCCTTAGGCCAAATAGGCAATGGCCTAAGGCCCCCACCCAAAAAAAATACTTACTTAGGCCCCTAATTTTTTTTACTTAGACCTAAAAAAATAGCTACTACTTATTAACAAACTTTAGCCAACTAAAATATAAAAAATGTGTGAAAACATGATAGTATAATTACCTGTAGATAATATTGAAAATTGTGAAAACGTGATGGAACAATTACCTATAGATAATATTGACAACTGTGAAAATGTGATACAATCACCTAAATTGAAATTGTTTGATTATTAAAACTCTTGATAAATGATTTTGCAACTAAAAAATTCTCACAAAAAAAAACTCACTTTAGCAATTTTTGCCTTAGGCCCTAAAATTTCAGTACACTGCCCTGTATCTATCTTTTGCATGTGTATGAGATGAAGGTATTTTAGTTTGATGTTGTTGGATGATGTTTTGACATGTTTTGATCACTTTTCTTGTGATCATAAAATTATGAATATGAGCGTTAAAATTTGTTGGCTGATTTTAATTTCTATGAGATTATTCCGAAGTTGATGTTATTTTGGGCATGATTTAAGCATGATATTTTTGTTGGAAAACTGAAGTATATATGTTAGTTTTTATAACATGAGTTTTGACTTGAAACTTGTTGGAGATGTGTTATGAGTCACAAAATTGTTCGATGACTAACTTGAGCATGTCGGGTTTGATAATAATATTATATATAGTTTCTTATCTTGTTATTATTAACTATCGTATCTTATATCATCATCTATTGAATTTGAATTTAATAAGCATACTTTATCTCTTTAGTGATTTGAATTGCTGAGTTATCTCCTTGCTTGTTTGGTAATTTTTGCTTGGGCACTTAACGCCACTAGCTAGACGAAGAAGTTGGATCACCAAGTGATCTATGATTTGTTTCATGGCGGAGGATATGGAGACAGTACCGGTGGTGATTGATCATAGGATCGACACAGAGCTTGAGGTGGTGAAGACGTAGATCTATGACTTCTTTGACGCAAAGGCTAGCTACAAACAACTCTAGTTTTATCTTCTCATCATTTGAATATTTGGTTCTTAACAGATATAATATTTTTAATTTCTAATTATATTATCTATTGGGGTTATATATATATATATATATATATATATATATATATATATATTCATTAATAATTTTAAGACGTGTTTTTGAAAACTTTTTTTTTTTGAAAACTGAATTATATAACAACAATAAAAAGAAGGTACAGGCAAGCAAAAGGTTAAAAGAGTCCAGGAACCCCTTGCGGAAAAAACAGAAATACAATGCAGAAGAGAAAAAAAAAAAGAAGAACAGAACAGCTGCAACAGCACGCAGCAGCAAAGCAGGTCAAGCAGCACACTACTCCAAGCGAACCTCCACTGATTGAAACAGCAACAGGAAGGGCCAGGGAGAAGTAACAGAAACAGAGCAGAACCAGAGGTAACCCAATCACATCAGTCTAAGACCAAGACCCGTGGAGGGGAAGTAATTTCAGACAAAGGAGTAGCACGATCGCAGCCTTGTTTCGCAAGGTTGTCGGCAATTGTATTTGCTTCCCTGAAAATATGTTGGACTCCTAGACAGTCCACTTCAGTCATAAGGCGATCAATTAAATTAAGGTCATTAAGGAGCTTCCAAGGACGATATGATTTGTGCACCACCCAACCAACTGCAAGGGTTGAGTCACTCTCCACAATCACCTTTTTAAAACCATTATCTTTGCAAAATAGGAGAGCAATCAAAATGGCTTTAATCTCTGCAACATAGGCCCAAGTATTGCCAACAGCCAAGGAAAACCGACCAAGAGTGGTTCCATTAGAATCTCTCAGGACACCACCAGCTCCACTAACCCCTGGGTTACCTCTTGACGAGCCATCTACATTAAATTTGTAAATACCAGCTGGCGGAGGAGACCAATCCACAATACGCACCTAAGAACCCATTGATTTTATCCTCACCTTTTCAAAGTGTTGTGAGAAATCGAAGGAAGAAAAGGACATTCCTTCCACCAAGCTTTAATCCACCACATAATTCGCAATATGTGCATATCCCACACATTTTCAAGAGAGAACTCCTTCTGGTTAAACACAGTATCATTCCGAGCTCGCCATATGGGCCAACATAAAGAGTATGGGATAATTTCCCACAAAATAGGGTCAGTTTTGAACCGGAGGGAAGGCCATTCCAATACCAAGTCATGAAAGGAGGAGGGAATGCAGAGTACTACCTCTTCTCGAGCCAAGATGGCATTCCACAAACGCCAAACTTTAGGGCATCTTAGCATTAGGTGAGCTTCAGATTCACCTTCCAGCCCACAAATGTCACAAAGGCCCCATTCTCAATGGTTATTCCACGTCGTAGCAAACTCTCTTTGACAGCTATATTGCATTCCATCAGCTGCCAAATAAAAAGAACCACTTTTGGAGGGACCATCTTACGAGTTCTTTTGGGCACCATCCAAGAATTGTCTCCAAAGATGCTCAATTCTACCGCAGCACAAAAAGATTTAATAGTAAAGATACCACTCGGATCACCTGACCAAAGGATTGAATCAGGCCCAATGCAGGGAACTATCGAGCTAAGCAAACTCATCAATTGTCTTTGCTGGTCAAGCTCCCAGTCAAACAGCCTGCGGCGTAAGTTTAGATCTCATGTCCAGCCACCATTAGCATAAGAGCCTACAGAACTTAAGAATGCATTCTTATCCAATGTTAGAGCAAAAAGACGAGGAAACCGTCAACAGATAGGTGCCAATTCCAGCCAAGGATCAAGCCAAAAGCGGATATTATCCCCCTCACCCACACAGCAAAAGCATCCCTCTTTGAAGACCTTTGCAATGATGGTATCCTCCTTGAGGACTTTGAAAATATCTTGCGTGTAAATAGAGAGATGAGATGGGGAAATTTGCATCTCAAAGAGGAGAAGAAGTCTTGGGTTACAATTGTATTTTGCGCACAAGGCCCTTCTCCAAAGTGAGTTTCGTTCATTTCCAAATCTCTAAAACCATTGGATTAGCATGGCTTTATTTTTCCAGCCAAGAAATCCAAGGCCGAGGCCGCCGAGTTGTTGATTCTTACAAATTTGAGACCACGCTATCCACGATATCCTATGGCTTCCTTCCCTTCTACCCCACAAAAAAGATCTCATCAATTTTTCCATTTCCCCGATCACTCCCACCGGGGCCAAGAACACCGCCATATGATAAATGGGTACCGCACTCATCACAGATTTAAGCATGACCAGTCTACCACTCAAGGACAGCCATTTAGAGCTCCAAAGGCCTAGTTTGCTTCTCATTTTGTCAATAACGGGTTCCCAAAATCTCTTTCTCCTTGGGTTATCCCCTAGAGCAGCCCCAAGATAGTTTATAGGAAGTGAACCAACACTCACATCCAATAATTGAGCCAAAGGAAAGAGTGAATCAGATTGGACGTTGCAACCCATAAGAAGTGATTTGGAATAATTCACTTTGAGGCCTGAAATTGCAAGGAACATCTCCAAGATAGCCCGAATATTCTTGATGTGGTTCGCATCATTTTTGCAAAAGATGAGCGTATCATCCGCAAATTGTAGATGATTTATGAGCAAAGAACCCCCCAATGCATAACCACACAGATTTTCCAAGGATAAGAGATTATTCATCATACATGAGAAGCCGTTGACACATATGTTAAAAAGGAGAGGGGAGAGGGGATCCCCTTGGCGCAACCCTTTCTCAATCTTAAAGAAATCCGTTGGGGAGCCATTAACAACTATAGCTAAGGAAGCCGTCGAGACACATTCTTCCATCCACCTAATCCATCTTGCTCCAAAGCCCATTTGTTCTAGTAGATTCATCAAGAAAACCCAATCCACATTGTCATAGGCTTTGGCAAAATCCAATTTCAAGAGAATGCCACCATCACGGTGCTTCTTCATAGCATCAACAATCTCGTTTGTCAATTAAAATTGAAATTGTTTTATCAATCGAGGTAATGGATAGAACTTGTAAGGAACTCTCATGTTGTTCTGTCTAAGGAAAGTTTTGGTACTTAAGTTGTCCATTATGACGCACCTTGCTTTCCTGTGAACTTTTCGGATGCACTTGCCTTTTGTGATGATGAGTGTTTCTCGAAAAAAATATCTCATGTTTTTGGAAATTCAAAACTAATCCTTAATCTTTGTTGGATTACTAATATAACTCTTGATTTAGAAATTGAGGCGTTACACAACCATTGGAATACAAACAACTAAATGCAAATATATAGTCGAATAGTGGGGTACAACCAAATTAAAAATGTATACTTTTTTTTTTGAAAAGAACCTGCTATCAATTAAACAGGGGGCATGGAAACCAAAAGGTCTGCGGTTACAAAAACATCGACTTCAGGTTGTACCTCCTCAATCCACACCAAACCGGCGTACGAGGAGGGAAAAAAATGTATTACTATACTACTTGTAACTTGTCGAGTTTGATATCTAATATAACTGTGTAATAAGGTATGTAGATGTCATTGGAAATTTTATAAGACAAGTTACAAGTTGTACACATGTAGTATATTTTCACTTAAAGCATGACACTTAACTTTTATGGTAAATTATTTTTAATCTTAATTGTTTTTGTGAAATTAAGAACAAAAGCATCACAACCACATTGATGTGAGGGAGGGATGTACTGAGTCTTCAATACTACATCAGTATTGCAAATTTTCTCCAAATATAGGTAGGTACAAAAGACTTTAAAATTCCATTTACCCACATTTAAGAAATCAAACAATTTTTTTTCTTAAAAATCAAACAAACTAGGGACTATTAATAATGTAATGTAAATTATTCAAGATGAAAAACATTTAATTATCCCCCTTATTCCTAACACTCTTAAGCATATATGCAAGGAGAGGCGGCGAAGTACGACGACAAGGCGGGTTTTGGCCAAGTCCACCTTTGGTCCGCCAAAAAATGGACTGAATTGAATTGGTCCATTTTGGAATTTAGGTTGGAAGTCTAAGCCCAACCCTTATTGGTTGTCCCACCAAAAATAATAAGATATAATTGAAATTAAGATTAGAAAAATGAGTTTGAAGTTCAAAACCCATTAATATGATATTAAAATATAAAAAAAAAAATCAATAGTAAACAATCATCCCAAATTGCCAAATTCAGAATGAACATATCATAGAGTAAACTCACAACTTAAACATAATCATTCAACAATCTATCTATCTATTATAATATAGGAATTGTGAAGCGCAGAGTATAAAGTTGACACCTAAGCGATACATAATACAAATTTCGCCACGTCAATAAAAATCCAAGGTGGACACCTCCAAAATCTTCCAATCCCTTCTACGCTTCTCCTTTGTGCATTCCTTTGGTTTCTTCTTCTTCGTTCCAAAAGCCACCATATTGTCACAATTTGACCTAAGAAGAAGATATGACCGTTCCCTACGAAGTCTCCTTCTCAAACCCGTTGCCGAGGAACAACGAAACCACGACGATGTCGGCAAGAGAAAAATTAGGAAGTCCATCAAGGAGTTTGGTGAGATGTTTGTCTCTGGTAGCTCACGATGCAAGGTCAAGACACCTTCAATTTGGAAAGTAGCTAAAACGTTGTGCAGTGTTCAATTTTTTATTCGCGGCCACACGAGAAGAACGAATATAGAATGAAATATCTTGTCCTCCGCCAATCGTTTACCTCAACCATTCTACTCCCCCCAGGTCAGTTTTCTTCATCTTCCTTCCAATTATTGTTTTTTTCTTCTTCCAATGCCAGATATCTGTTCATTACGCAGTCGCATGCTTCCAGTTCATGCTCTTGCCTAGGGTTTGGATAATCCGTTTTTCCTTTCACAGTTTGTAATATTTGGAGTGGGGCCTTTTACATTTTCTAATATGTACTCTTTAGATTTGCCTTTGAGGTACTGATCTTGCATTTTCCAAGTGCTACCTACATGTTGTTTGATAACCTCTAATTGACATTTGATAATACTTTACAAGGAAAAGAGAAATATTGGTGTGGTTGCTTTCATGACACATAGCCCAAATGAAACAATAGCTTTTCATTTTTCTTCAAGCTGTCTAACATGATTTAGTTAGCAGCTGGTACAAAATCAAGTATGAAATTATGAGGGAGTATGGACACCATTTCAGTCTACACTCTTTCAAGAAACTGTTTTGCTTGGTGATTTTTGATATGAAGCTAAAAATCATGGCTGAGACAGTTAAGGAACTAAACTGAATAAGAAAACTGGGACAATTTCTGTGGAGTGATGAGGAGTTGAGTACAAAATATTTTTCGAGTGGGACTTTCTTATATTTATTTACTTTTTAGATTTTCCAATTACGCAGTGTTCCTTGCACTTTCTGTCATTCAAGGGCTCCCTATATATATGTTGGTAGATAACCTCCAAGTGACATTTGGTATAATTGGGAAAGAGAAAGATTGGTGTGGTGTGGTGACTTACATGATAGATAGCCCAAATCGTAACCTTAACTTCTCATTTTTCTTGCAGCTGTATATCATGAATTAGCAAGCACGTGGAACTGGTTAAACATCCAGTTTGCAAGTATGAGAGACACCATTTTATATTTAGACTCTTTCAAAATTCTGTTTATATTGGTGATGAACTGATGATTGAGAAGGAGGTAGAAACGTAATCGGTGTCAAGGTTATCAGTGCATCTAACTTGTCACCACCAACCCCTTCACAGAACTTTCTTATGCAATCCATGTTAAATGTACTACCAAGGATCCCTCAGACTAGATCTGTGATTCTATGAATAAATGCTTGTGATTAAGGGTCCTCAAGGAAGATTAAATAAAGCTTATTTGGGAACCACTCAACAACACCATTATCGGTGCGAGAAGATGTTATTCGTGTTTGGGATTCGGATACGGGGAAAACTTCCAAGAGTATTTTTTTATCAGCCAAAGTTCAGTATATAAAAAGGGAAGTACCAGGGGTACTTCAACCCAAGGGAAACAAAGAGCTAGGAACAAACAACAAACAACAAACCAGAAAAAAGAAAGGAAAACAGAACAAGAAGCAGACGCAGCTGCTAGGAACATGGGAGAAAAGAGAAGTTGATAGTTTACATTTTGTTACTAGCTCCTTGATAAGTAATGAACATTTTGTTTTTAATTCTTTACTTTATATTTCCATCTTCTCCATAGTATGACATGATTTGATTTTCAAATATCCAGTTTTTTTAATGTCAGTGAATATCTTGTGGATTTTAACTAGCTTTGGGATACCAGAATGTTGTCTCTTACGAGGAGATTTGTGACAGAACTTAATGCAATTACAATGTCACCTCATTTTGATCATTTATGAGTATGCGCATTGTGCATTTGTTAAGCTCGAGTTTATTCTATTCATCGTTATACTGTTTTGCGAATCATTGGCGGTCGAAGAATTTGGTTCTACTTTATTTGGTTTATGTCTTCATACTACATGAATGTGTGCTTTAATTCTAGGAGGCCGGTTAAAAACTTATCCAATGCTAGATCCTATTCTTCTATGGTTCAAATTTATTTCCCTGAAGCTACTAACTCTACTTTTGCAATTTTGCATGTAGCAGTTGGTCACTGATGAAATAAAATGAATTCCAAATCGTTTATTCTTTTTTTTAGAGCACCAAATAGTTCATCCTTGACTGTGCAGATGATAATCTTCTATCTATTTCAATTTCCTTTAATTTTACTTTGACAACGTACATAATTAATATAATTGTATCATATTAATATTCAAAAGTAAAAAAAAAAAACACCGCGCGTTATAGTCTAGTAAATATTAACTGTACTAAACCTCAAGAAAAATATTAACTTTACCAGTTGTCAATCATGTCTAAACTCCACAAAACAATTTTACAAACAACACAAGTAACATGCACAACCACAATTTGACTTAAATATCTTCCAAAAGAACACAATCAAATTTTGTTTAAATCTTTTGAACCAAAAGAAAAATTAGACAAGTGCAAACATCATAGTACACCATTAAGTTGCATCTGTCTCATTTGAGATTGGTTGATTTTGGTTTTGTTGCTAGAGATGAGCATGGTGAGGTCTTGGCGACGGCGACGACATCCCTGGCGGATTTTTGTCTCTTGTCAGAGACCTGTAGCTTTAGGTGAGCTATTTTTATGATTGTAGACTTTTTCCTTAGGAGGTTATGCCTTGAAACTAATTGTCTTCAGTTGTTTATGTTTTGGAAGCGCCCTTTAAAGTATAGTTCTTATTTTTCTTTTATTGTTCATGATTGTAAGGATTTGATTTTTTATTTTGATGTTTTTCACTTATTGTTTGTTCTTCGTTCTGAAAATTATGTTGTTGATTATTTAGCTAGACTTTCTTTTCGTTTGAACAATGTTGTTTGAGTTGAGGCTGTCTCTTTAGGTCTCTCTTCTCTGGTACAACTTGATGTATTGACCTTTTTTTTGGTACATCAGAAAGATAAATTGCACCCCAGGAATCGATCCCGAGCCCCCCTGACCTAAACCATATGTCCCTCAGCTCCTACCACTTGAGCTATCGTACGGGGACTGATGTATTGACCTTGGTTACTCATAATTAATGAAGCTCTTTAAAAAAAAAACTCTGGTCCGACTCTGACCCAACCCGCTTTGGTCCATCTATTTTATGAGTTGGAAAAATAGGTTAAACTTGAGGTTATTGAATTAAAAATATCCAACTCAACCCAAAAAAATTGTAGGGGCCAAGCGTACGGCCAAGCCCGTTTGCCACCTCTCTATGCAACTAATGCAAGGATATAAAAAACGAAGAGGGGTACAGATGTTCAAAATATGCTAAGTAAGTGAGCTCGTGATCAATGGCTTGCCCGGTTGCCCCCATGCAAAACATATATACTCTCATACCTTATTAGTTGTCATAACAATTATAAAGAATAAAATCCAAGACAATCCCAACCTCCAATGCCCTGGAATTTCTGTTCCAAAATTCTGATTCTCCAAAACATTTATTTGTTAACTAACAACAACACATTGTTCAACAGGAGAATTATCCTCTCGTTCCTCCTTCACTCTAATCTATAGTCCTATTCTAAAAATTGAACAGAGAAACGACATTTTCTTCCCATGTGCATCTCTGCCACTGCATCCAAAAACTTCATTGATTCCTCTCTGTTTATTTCAGACCTACCCATTTCATAACCCCAAAACAAGACAAAACTCCACCAACTGCTTTTAAAACACACATAGGACCTCGTTTCCCTTATGTATCTACATTAATTATTACACAGCCTTCTTTTCTCTTTCCTTCTCAATCACATGCAAAATTAAGCAAAAGCAAATTACCTGCGGTTCATGGAAATTAACTTTCATTCACTCATTCAAGCCTTTTTAGCCGTTTGATTATGATAAAATGACTCACATTCCAAGCCACTAAAATGTGAATCATGCAATTAAAATCAGACAGGTAAAAATGTTTGATTGTGTAGGGAATTCAAAACTCAAAGAGTGATGATACATATATAGAGATTCACTTTTGTCACATCCTTTAGACATACCTCTTTGTTTTGGTTTTTAACAGCCACAAGAGTTAAAAACCACGACTAAGTGATATATCTCTAGAGAATGTCCCAATAAAATGGATGTCTATCAATTCTATACTTTATGAATCCCAAAAGGCCTACCCCTCAAATCATTAAAGTAATCTTCATTCTCTAGCCTACAAGAGAATTTAAATGTTGGGTGTGGCTTAAGTTCCATTCATATATATAAATATATCATGAAAGCTACGTTTGAATGGCCATGCTAGGTACAAAAGCTCATTTAAGTCAAAGGGTGGTTCCATCAAATTCCTATTAAAGGTTTAAATCAGAAAGAAGTTCCCAGAATGCTCGCCTTGTGTTCTGCAGTGATTTATGCACTGAACTTGACTACCTAGCTATTGGGTTATATAGATCAGGTTTATAGGGGAATTATATTGGAGTTTCACTTTTCATTCTTTATAATTCAGGAACTTGGCATTAAATGTGTACCAAATCCTTCCCATACAGAAGAAGAAACAAACTTTTTTTTGCTTAGTTAGCTCCTGTGAGTACTTGGTGGAATAATAATATTCTCTTTGTTATTATTAAAATGAAAGAGCACAAGTAGTGAGTTTTTTTTTAATGGGTTGATTCCAGAGTAGGTGGCAAGTTTTGGAGGGATTTAGAGAAGAAAAAAAACGGGTGTGGATTTTTGTGTGAGGATTTTTGTGTAAAGGGATGATGATGATACTACAGACTGCAACAGATCTGGGGTGTTAAGAATAATACAAAGGAAAAGGGAATCAATGTTGGGATGTATCTAACTTTATGCGGCTGTGAAAAGCTCAATCAGTGTGTTTTATGGGTTAGTTTAGTTGTTCTGTCTGATAGAATATGTCAGTGAATGGGAAAAAGAGCTCAGCACATTATTCCATGCAGCTAGCTCTTAACAACAGTTTCTTGACCCCCTTAAACCCCACACAAATGCCCTAATCTCATTATTTATTACATGCCGGAAAATCACAGTGAGACAAAATCACTGTGGGCAGGGCCGAACCAACTCTTTCTAGTTTTTGTGATTGTTCACCGTAATTATAACTTAACATTAGTTTTTTATTGTGTATCAAAATATGCAATTAACCAACTTTACTAAGTTTTCTCTACCATATAAGAAAAATCTAGGAGCTTCCTTGTAAATTGATTTTTACAAATATAGAGCATATTATAGCATTTTAAATATTACATGAAACACCATGTTCATAAGTGGATCAGTTATTAGCATAGTGCACCCGCACAATGACTATTTTACCCACAGTACATTCTCTCACTATTTCAAATTCTGAAACAGTAATTCCGCACCTACCTACATATCTTTTGCCTGTATATTGGATATTATGTGAAATTGAAATTCAATCTTCAAGTACTGTTGCCCACATGCAGAATAATGAACTACACTACAACACATTTATTATAGAACGCCTGCTAGCACTAGTTTTCTTCCTTAACAATGGAAATAGATTACCAGCTTCTGGTTCAAGAAAGATGTTTCTATTAGGCATGGAAATAAAGATAAGAAACTTGCATGGGAAATCCTATATAACTTTTTTGTTTAAAACTCCACATATATCCTCCAATGAAGCGATCTGTTTCGAGCTGGGTAATACCTCTATGGACCGCGAAATTCTCTATAATAAGTATTAGCAGTGCAAGAAAATTGAAATGTATCTTTCGGATGAAACTAGGATATAGGTGATGTTCTATACAAAATAAAATTCAAGCCAGCAAACATATATATTGTCCTTATAATAAAATTTCACATGATCTTCAATGGAAGCATAAGTTACAATTTCATGTATTTTGCAGTTATTCAAACACTATCTATGAAAAGAGGAAGTTTACAAGCCTGTCTATGTAATTCCAGTATTCTTTGCAGATATCTGAGGCTAGCTGAGACTCTCAGAAGATCCAATCAAACATGATGAAAGCCTCCTTGTAAGGTAAAGAAAAAAAAAAAGCAAACAAACAACAAAGGATATATGAACATAAAGAAGAAAGTTGTGTATTCATTAACATTGGGAGAGAAAGAGACTGAGAGTTCTTTATACCTTGACCCTGTTATTAATTACCAAGCCTTAACTCCAGATCTAGCTCTTCAATGTTGATAGGGCTAAATTCAAACACCTTTGGTTGCATATGATGTACATGTCTATCATCAACAGATCTTGACTTTTGGAAAAATTGATCATTTGAAGAAGAAGCATCTATTCTTTTCCTCTTCTTGCAATTTCTATCTTCTGCCTCTTGGATACTCTCAAACTGCACAGGTGTTAATTGAGCTCTGCACACAACCAAATTTAAGCTCATAGCCACATCAATATCATCTTCATTGGAAACTTCATTCATACACCTTGCATCCATCCCCTTGGAGACTTCTTCAATATCAAACTTTTGTGAATATAATCTATCTCCAGAAGAATTGAGAGGGGAAATCTTGTGGAGAATAGATGAAGAATTATTAATTGATGGAGATAACAAAGGCTTGGAATTAGGTGAGGGTGATGAAGTTGAAGCAAGAAAGTTATGATCAGGATTAGGGTTAGTCTTGTAAGCCAAATCATAAACAGGAGGAGGGTATGGTGCTAGGTAATTACCCAAAGATGGAGCACTAAAAGGGGTTTGATGAGTTTCAAGGTCATGAGGAAATAGAATTTCATTATTTTGGGGGCTAGAGGGTTGCTTTAGTCTTGCTCTATCTTTTCTATGAACATTCATGTGGCCACCTAGAGCCTGTGCTGACCTGAACTCTCTCCTGCAGAAGCTGCAAGAGTATGATCTTGGTGGCCATGTGCAGCCACCAACAAGAGACCCTGCAGCATCTTCTGCAAAAGCTTGTTCTTCCCATGATAGTGACGATGAAGCAAGACTATTGGAGCTCAAAGAGTATTTCCTCTTTGTGTGCATCCAATAACATTGACCCTGTTCCATTGAGATGATGATGAAGGACTAATGATATAGAGAAAGAGATGAAGGAGGTTCAACTGCAAGTAATTACAAGAAGTCTATCATAGAGGGAGAGTTTTTGTATAGAAGATGAAGTGGTGGGTACTCTACCACACTTTTGGTGATGTGCTTTGGCTTCCAACACATGAGTCAATGAATGAGGGGACACAAGAATGAAAACCACTCTTCTAAGTTGCCGTTTTTCCTGCAGTTTCTTTGTGAGAGAAGCAAATGAAGCTAGCAGCCATGGATAATGATTTGAAAATTAGTGATGTGGGGCCTCTGGTGTCTTACATAACATCAGATGTGAGGTGAGGTGGGGGAGCCTACTCACTGTACTGACTTAACTTGAAAAATCTGACTGCAATCTCCTCAGAGAGATCCAGCTATGTTATTGTATACAGGTCTTATAGGATTCTCAGTCAAGATATATATGTCTGCCTAAATTATTTTATTTTATTAGGAGAGCGTATTTGTTAAAGGATTTTTAAATTAATTAGTGTGAAATGCATTATTTGGGAATCAAAAGAATTAAAAAAAATCAGATATTTTATAAAGGACTGTGGTTGTCAAAGTTTAGTTTGTATTCCGTGCAAATGCATTTGAAACTATTTTGAAGAGTATCTTCTTATTGCTTAAAACTAATTAGTGTCACATTATATTGTGCTGTTAATAATCATATTATTATCAACAACATGCTTACAAGATTAGATTACATGTCATATTCATATAATTTCTATAGAATAACTCCCACTTTTGCATACAATCCATATTTACTCGACATTAAAATATGAGAGCCTTCTATTTCAACATTATGATACAACCTGTTTGGAATACACATCGCTAATCAGTATCGTTGTTCTTTACTTGTCCACATTGTACTTGCAGATCTATCCCTTTTCATATACCTTATGCGGTTCCTTTACATATAGTGCAACACATTTATACAATCATATCATTTGGATCGTGTTGTTGACTAAGGATTACACAATGTTCAAATTATGATATGTTAGCATCAAAAATGAATATGTGTTCTTCCTACGTTCCACTTTGGTAAACCAATTCATAGCTAGACAACAAATTCTAAAAAACTCTTCTTCTAACAAAAGAAAAAGAAGAGAACCTTTCACATAGAAGGTGGCGACATAGACGATGAC
This sequence comes from Lotus japonicus, assembly GCF_012489685.1. Lineage (NCBI taxonomy): Eukaryota > Viridiplantae > Streptophyta > Magnoliopsida > Fabales > Fabaceae > Lotus > Lotus japonicus. The sequence goes on along the minus strand of NC_080043.1, from coordinate 35,871,498 downwards.
AGCAGCAAGACGACAATGAAAGGCCCCGGAGGCTAAGGATTCGATAGACGACAACAGTGGAAAACGCAACAACAAGAAATGTGAATATGTGAAGGTGAGGGTGGCGTCAGAACCATAGCGTAGGTGAGGGTGTTAGAGAGAGAGACCTGATAGTTGAGTTGTCGTCGAAGGGGTGGATGGGGCTGTAAGACCCTAAAAATTATTAAATAAGTTATTACGAAATAAGTATATTATTACAATAATATATGAATTAGTTGATCTTGGTCTGTTGTTTGTTTTTCCCTAAATGAATTTCTGTTGATTGATTTACTGTTGTTGGAATTATGAGAATGTTTGAATTGCATGGTGTGCTTGAGAATGTGAGAAATTTCCCACGAGGATATTATTATTATTATTATTATTATTATTATTATTATTATTATTTTTTTTTTTTTTTTTTTGACAACATAAATGGATATTATTGATAATAAGTGATTCATGAGAACAGCCCTCTCATGTATAAGACAATTCCAAATACTCACCTAAAAAACGAAACCACAATCAGCGATGAGCCTCATTAAAACCTCTTTAGGAAAAACCCAAGTGGGATAAAAACCTAGAGTAGGAAAAAGAGTACCCAAACGCTAAAAGTGCTATACCCAACACACCTAAGACAGTAAACACCTCAAAAAGTTAGAAACCACATGTTGAAACTAAGACAGCCCTGTACCAAAAAACATATCCCAAATAGAAAATACCATTCCATAGCACCACACCAAGATACTATCAATTATTTCACTAAACCAAGGCCAAAAACTTTGCATACTACCAGACTTGAGACCACGAGCCACCTACTGTCAGTTTCAAAGTGATGCATATTTCACATTTTTGCATACTACCAGACTTAATACAGCTCCAGAACATTGAAGCAAAATTCTCTCTCCTGTATGCCACTCCATATTGGAACAGAAGCCTACTGCCAGCAATACCCTGCAACTACATTCCCCTTCACCAGGACTTAAAATATCAGACACAAATTGCCGGAAAGCAATGTCACCCAAGGAAAGGCTCCCCCCTCCTCCTCTATCTTCCGCTTTCAGAACTGCATTAAAATCTCCACCCAAGATAACCTCCCCTCTATGCCCAACCACCAAAGCTTCCAATTGCGCCAAAAATTCATACCTCTCTGCATTTGTGTGAGGCCCGTAAACATTAATCAAAAGCAACTTCACCTCTGTGTGAGGAATTGACGCCCACATAGCGATGAATCGCTGATTCGAGGTGACCTGATCGACTTGCAACTCGCTATCACGCCATAGAGAAATCAGTCCACCTGCACTTCCAGTCGCCAATGACAAACAATACCGCATACCCAGAGCTTGAGCCCAGGAATCCAAACATTTTTCTCTGCCTGCCCCTATTTTTGTCTCCTGGATAAGAGGTACCCTAGGTTTCAGATGAGAAAGATGCTTCTTAAAAACCCTTCGCTTGGAAGCCCGCCCCATACCTCTTACATTCCATATTAACCACGGATTCCCCATCTCACCACAGCCCACCCAAAAATTAAAGCAATCTAGAGGAGATTGGGATGATTTTGCCTGACCTGTGCCACCAGCTTGTTTACTATGACACCATCATCCCCTTCAAATTGCAGTCCTATATTTTTGCTCAAATTCCATGCCTGTTTCGCCCAATCCACTGCTGTTACGATCCCTGCGTCTTCTTGATTGCGTGAAGGCAAGAGCACCTCCGATTTTGGCTTGTTGCGGCTTCCCTTGGGTCGCCCTCTCCTCCTTTGATTGTTCTCTCCTTTTGCTAGCTTACGTTGTGATACTGATTGCAGCACTTTTTTACGCCCTCTTCTACGATTAACACGTTTCAGGATTTGATCCTCTATGTTTAATTCATCATCACCCACCCACTCGGTACCCGACCCGTCATACCCGATCCCCTTGTCCTTCCAAGCTTTCCTGGACTTTTCCTCCTTTGGCAATATGGCCCCATTTAGGTCATTAAACACCAGACCCGTTTTTTGAAACCCTGTTGAACGTGCTAACATTTTAACTTTTCTAAGAGAGCTAGGTAAATTTTCCTTTTCCTCCATATGCTTCTCACATGTGCCCACGTTCCCATTTTGTTTATCATTGGGCCAGTCCATCCCTTCTAAGAGTCCATTTTCGGCATTACTCCCCCCATTTAAATTGTCCATTTTTGAAAATAAGGAATCTCTTGTAATTGAGCCAGTAACGTGTTCTGTATTATTCCACTCTGCTGAAATATCTCCCAAATTGTTGGGATGTTCCCCTTCTTCCTCAATACGTTTCCCTTCCTTTTGAATTTTAAAATCTGTAGCTAAGCCATCAACACCATTAATGGCCATATTCTGTAACCACTGCAGTAATTCCATTCCCGTATACCCCGCCTCAATTAAATCTTTGTAACTGTCTGTTGCCAGACCTGCTAGCGGTGCCGCCGTCGTCGTCGCCGTTCCGGCATCCTCAGCAATACCTTTCTCCTCCTCTATGTCTCTGTTGTCCACTGGATTTACGGTATCATCATCCTCATCCTCGTCAGTATCAAATGCCCTTTGTGTCTCATGATCCTTCTTTAAGCCTGTCCAATCTGGGTAGACTGATAGCTCTTTTTCTATCAAGATACGAACTACAGTTCCTTCAAAATTGACATCCAGATACTGCTGTTCTACCAAAGGGCTCGTAGACTCCACCAGCACCCGTGCAAAGTCCAGACGATCCTTTCTTGACGTAATTCCATCAACACACACGTACTTTCCCATTGAATTTCCAATGTTGGTGAAGAACTGAAAATTCCATATACCCAGAGGCACCTTCATTATTCGAATCCAAGTCAGATAAGATGTCCCAACCGTCAACGCCTCGCAAGGTTTAAACCACTCAAAAAATTCTTCGTTATTCGAATCATAATCATTCTTAGATATTCAACCAATTTTATTTAAGGTTATTGTTATTATTATTTTTAGGCTAAATTATTGTTGTGTAGCATGGAAATTATTTTGAAGTTAAACTACTGTCAATAAGTAGCAGAAATGGATATCAAATAGAAATAAACTTAAGAAAATTATTAAATTAAAAATATAAGTTATAAAATAAAAATAATTTCATAAATGCTTGAATTTTTGTGAATAGTGACGAGGAGAGAGAAAGAGTGTGATAGTAGATTTAGTTTGGATTTATAAAAGAGATTTTGCACAAATCTTAACCAAATCTTTTGAAAATTAAGGAAAAGATAATAACCTTAAATAAAATTGGTTGAATATCTAAGAATGATTATTTTTAATAAAAATAAATAAATCCTTGACTGATTTGTATTTATTTTTAACTAATGGTTAAAATAAGTAATTTAGAAACTATATCTTAGAGTTTTTTTTTAAATATTAAAAGATGGGTTGTAAAAAATATTAGAAAATCATCTGAGGATGATTATAAATATTTTAGAAGTAATAAAATATGTAATTTCGGAATTTTTGGTAATTTTTATCTTAATTAATTAATTAAACTTGGAATTGCTTGTTAAGGAAGAAAATTAAGCTATTTTGGTTTCAAATTTTTAGAGGAGCTTCTAAATTAGGAGAAATATCATAAAATTGATTGTTGATCAGTTTTTATATGATGAAGATTTAAAAAATTTAATTTAGGAATTTTCAGAAAGAAAATCTGTTCAGATTTTATCTAAAAATTAAAATAAGGGAAACTGTTGAACCATAACTTGGGGAAGAAGCAAAAGGGGTTGAATTCAGAATATTTTCTCCCCGTTTTAGAGTGTGTGGCCGAAATCTTGGTGGCCTAGGGTTAGGTTAATAATATTTCTTATAAAAGGTGGAGATAAAACTTTTCTTTTCTTATTCTTATTTAGAGATCAAAAAAAAAAGAATAAGAACCTTTTAACAAATTTTTTAGAAAGAAAGTGTGCACAAAGAAAACTACCCAAAAGAAAGGTTTTAGTACAAAGATCTAACCTTGAAAAGTTGGAGAATGGAAGAAGTGCTATCAACTACGAAGGGAAGGAAGAGGTTCGGCCAAAAGAGAGCAAAAGCACTTGAGTTTGATGCTCTCAAGTGTGTTTTTCAAGTGAGGGTGTCAGCTTCAGGGTTTGTGACTTTTCCACATACTAAAGGCCCTATTTATAAGAAAGACTATTAACCTAACTCTAGCCCACCAAGATTTCGGCCACACACTCTAAAACGGGGAGAAAATATTCTGAATTCAACCCCTTTTGTTTCTTCCCCAAGTCAGGGGCGGACCCACAGCCAAGTCAGGGGGTTCAGATGAACCCCCTGAGAAAAAGAAAAATTCTACTTACCCCCTTGTAATGTTTTTTTTTGAACCCCCTGAGATTTTATATTTGCACCCAGACCCTCACTTACCCCTCTCTCTCACAGACTCACGCTCTCACCCTCTCACTCACGATTCACGCTCGCTCACCAGTCACCACACCCTCACACTCTCGCACGGCGCACCACCACCACCGGCCACCACCACGCCACCACCGTCCACCGACCACCGGTCCAGCCGGCCCTCTGTTGCGGCTTTACCCTAGGTATGGCTGATTTCCCTAACCCTAAATTGATTTCCTTTCTCTTCTCAAGCTGGATTTTTATGACATGTTTTGTGATTTGGTCATAATCGCAGCCTTAGAATACTCAAATCCCTTCTACCCATCACCTTAGCTTGATTCTCACTTTGTATTTTGTAGTATATATTTGTGTATTTTTGCTATAATCATAGTTTTTAGATGTGCTCAGTTTATGAGGCAAATGGGGTTTTAGTAAAGTTATGTTCTTTGCAAAGAAATTTTGAAATTCTACTCTGGGAAACCAAAATTTGGGCTTGGGAGTGTAAGGTAGCAGATGATCGTTGCCCACTCTACGGGATATCTGAGGAATCAGTTCTGCATATATTTTTCACTTGTCAGTGCGCATGGCAATTATGGTCCTTGGTCTTTCAATGGATTGGCTTCTGTTTTGTAATTCTGGGTTCTGTTAGAGAACATTTTACTCTCTTTTTTGGATCATTTACAGGTCCAGGAAGGTTGGAGTATCGACTATTTGGTTATGTGTAATCTGGCACATTTGGACAGTAAGGAATGATATGATTTTTAGGGGAGGAGGATTTGACTCAGAGGAAATCTTTGAGAAGTGTCGTTTGAAGGTGTGGGAATGGTTGAGGGCCAAATGTAGCTCTTTCCTTTATTTTGTTTTTGAATGGATCAATGAACCTTTAATTTGTCTTGACTCTCTGTGAGGGAATTGAAGCTGGTTGCAGTTGCAGATGTGGAATTCTTGGTATATTTGTGGGTTATGTACTGAAAGAAATCTTTGGAGGAGGTGATTTTGGTCTGCAACAGGACATTGATATCAATTCAAACTAAGCAGGCAATGATTTGAATATTTGATATTGGCCCTTTAAGGGACCCTTGTTCGTGATTCATATTTGTTGGTTTTGTATCTGTTGGCCGTGTAAGAGTTTGGGGCTTTAGTGGATGGTTTTATTAATCTTATAATGTTCAATTGGTCTCTTTGAAGGTCCTCTTGAGTGTTAGAAAATTTGTACTCTGCTACAATTTATTTCAATACATTCTTGTTTTGCATAAATGATTGTTATTGTGTTAGATTTGAAGTTAAGCTTCCACTTTGTAATCTGATTGAGTTGTATAATTTTTGTTTTTCTTACTCATATCCTTCATATCCTTCAGTATTTTGAACTTTTAGTCTTTTACTTTCATGTAAAAGATTCCATAAAACTTCATCATTATATTTTTATCGATGTGCTTATTTGAAAAATTTGAACCCCCTGACCCCGGGGTCCTGGATCCGCCACTGCCCCAAGTCATGGTTCAATAGTTTCCCTTATTTTAATTTTTAGATAAAATCTCAACAGGTTTTCTTTCTGAAAATTCCTAAATTAATAATTTTAAATCTTCATCATATAAAAATTGATCGTCTCTTGATTTAGATGCTCCTCTAAAAATTTGAAACCAAAATAGCTTAATTTTCTTCCTTAACAAGCAATTCCAAGTTTAATTAATTAAGATAAAAATTACCAAAAATTCCGAAATTAAATATTATATTACTTCTAAAATATTTATAATCATCTTCAGATGATTTTCTAATATTTTTACAACCCATCTTTTAAGATTTAAAAAAAAAACTCCAAGATAGAGTTTCTAAATTACCTATTTTAACCATTAGTTAAAAATAAATACAAATCAGTCAATGATTTATTTATTTTTATTAAAAATAATTATTCTTAATTATATTCAGATATTCAACCAATTTTATTTAAGGTTATCATCTTTTCCTTAATTTCCATAAGATTTGTGCAAAATCTCTTTTGTAAATCCAAACTAAATCTACTATCACACCTATTCTCTCTCCTTGTCACTATTCACAAAAATTCAAGGATTTATGGAATTATTTTTATTTATTTTTATTTTTATAACTTACATTTTTAATTTAATAATTTTTCTAAGTCTATTTCTATTTAATATCCATTTCTGCTACTTATTGACAGTAGTTTAACTTCAAAATAATTTCCATGCTACACAACAATAATTTAGCCTAAAAACAATAATAACAATAATAATAATAATAATAATAATAATAATAATAATAATAATAATAATAATAATAATATCCTCGTGGGAAATTTCTCACATTCCCAAGCACACCATGCAATTCAAACATTCTCATAATTCCAACAACAGTAAATCAATCAACAGAAATCCATTTACGGAAAAACAAACAACAGACTAAGATCAACTAATTCATATATTATCAAATAATATACTTATTTCGTAATAACTTATTTAATAATTGTTAGGGTCTTACAATTCTACACCCCTTACAAAAGTTTCGACCTCGAAAGTTAAGAGTTAGGAACACAGTTCGAGATACTGTTCCTTCATCTTATCCTCTAGCTTCCAAGTCGTGTCACCCGTGAATTGATTCCAAATTACTTTCACTAAAGGAACTTGCTTGTTTCTTAACTGCTAAATCCTACGTTCCTCGATCTTCATTGGCGTCACCTCAAAGGACAAGTTATCCCTAAGTTGCATGTCATCCTCCTTGATAACATACGAGGGGTCAGGTACATACTTCCTTAGTTGTGACACATGCAACACGTCATGAATCTTCGATAGGAAAGGAGGTAGAGCTATTCGATATGCTACAGCTCCAACTCGCTCCGTGATTTGATACGGTCCAATGAAATTAGGTGTGAATTTCCTTGACTTTATTGCTCGTCCGACTCTAGTAGTTGGCGTTACACGGAGAAACACGTGGTCTCCCGCCTCGAACTCCAATTCCCTTCGTCGATTATCCGCATAACTCTTCTGTCTGCTTTGCAAGGTTCTCATCTTTGCTTGAATTTGCGTCACCTTCTCGGTCGTCTGTTGCACCATTTCCGGTCCAACAAGGAGATGTTCCCCGTCTTGGAACCAACAAAAAGGAGTTCTAAATCGACGCTCATACAAAGCCTCATAAGGTTCCATTCCAATGCTAGCATGAAAACTGTTGTTGTATGTGAACTCAATCAATGACAATAATTCATCCCAATTCTCCTGGTTGTCCAACACACAAGCTCGCAACAAATGTTCCAACGACTGAATTTTTCTTTCCGTATGCCCATCCGTCTGAGGGTGATAAGCACAACTCAACCTCAACTTCGTGCCAAGGGCTTCATGCAATGCCTTCCAAAAACGCGAAGTAAATTTTGGGTCTCTGTCGGACACAATGCTTCAAGGCACTCCATGAAGTCGTACGATCTCCACAACGTATACCTTTGCAAGTTGTTCCACATTGTAAGTAGTGTTTACTGGCAAGAAATGTGCTGACTTAGTCAATCGATCCACGATCACCCATATAGAATCCAATCTCTTCCATGTAGGTGGTAGGGCTACCACGAAATCCATAGAGATACTATCCCATTTCCATTCCAGCACATCTAGTTACTGCAACATTCCCACAGGCTTTTGGTGTTCTACTTTTGCTTTCTAACAAGTCAGGCATGCCGCCACAAACTCCGCCACATGCTTCTTCATTCCTGGAAACCAGAAGTTCAGCTTAAGATCCTGGTACATCTTCGTTGCTCTGGGGTGAATGCTTAAACGACACTTGTGACCCTCGTTGAGAATCAACTTCTTCAACTCCTCGTCATGTGGCACGCATACTCTCCCTTTGCAGCGCAAAATGTCGTCAGCTCCAACTTCGAAGTCTAGTGCTTTCCCCAAAACAATCATGCTTCGTTTCTCAACTAACTCCTCATCCAACAGTTGCTTTTGCATGATCTCTCCGAGAAAATCACTTGTTATTGTCACCATGCCAAAACTTATCTTTCCAGGCGCCACTTTTACGCCTAGGCTAAAATCACGAAAGGTCTCAATCATTTCCAACTCCTTAATCATTAGGGACGACACATGAATCGTCTGGCGTCTCAAAGCATGCGCCACCACATTCGCTTTTCCTGGATGATACATCAGCGTAAAATCATAATCCTTGATGAAATCCATCCAACTTCTTTATTTCATATTCAGGTCTTTATGGTCAAACATGTACTTCAAACTCTTATGGTCACTGAAAACGGTGAAAGTACATCCGTACAGATAATGTCTCCAAATATTAAGTGCAAACACTATGATAGCCAACTCCAAGTCATGCGTAGGGTAATTACGCTCATGCGTCTTCAATTGTCTTAATGCATACGCCACAGTGTTCCGATGTTGCATCAACACGCAGCCCAAACCTTGATATGATGCATCGCAATACACTTCGTAACGTTCTTCTTCAAGCGGTAAGGTTAAAATCGGTGTTGTCGTCAAACGCTTCTTCATTTATTGGAAAATCTCTTCACACTCCTCTGTTCATGCGAAAGGTTGGTTCTTACGAGTGAGCTTCGTCAATGGCCCCACAATGTTAGCAAAGCCTTCGATGAACCGTCGATAGTAACCAGTCAATCCCACAAAACTCCTTATGTCAGTCGTAGTTTTCGGACGCTCCCAAGAAGTGACAACTTCCACCTTACTGGGATCCACAACTATACCTTCTTTTGAGATAACATGCCCAAGAAACTTCACTTCCTCCAACCAAAACTCACACTTTGCTGCATTCGCATACAAGGCCTTCTCACGGAGAACCTTAAGAACTTGTCGTAAATGCTCCTCGTGCTCCTTGTGGTCCTTCGAATAGATTAGAATATCATCAATGAAAACCACCACGAAAGAATCCAAGAACGGATGAAAGGTTCTATTTATATAGTCCATGAATACGACATGCGCATTTGTAACTCCAAAAGGCATCACCAAGTACTCATAGGTAGCGTTTGGTTGACAGGTGGGAAGGGAACGGAACAGGACATATGTGTTCTGTTCTGTGTTTGTCACGTTTTTATGATGGAACAGAACATGACATAAGGCTCCTGGAACGGAACACTTTGGTTCTGTAAAAAAGGGTGGAACGAAAGGGTACAGAACAGGACAATCTATTAAAATACAAAATTAGCCCTAAGTTAATTCTCACATTTTTCTAATCACAATTCACGTTTCTTGTGGAGCCATCTCTCCATCTGCCTCTTCTATACCTGCAATATATTTTACAAATCACTCCATTGGATCATCATATTGCTCTCCTGCAATTCAATTTATTTTCTCTCGAAATTAAAATTGATACCATTCTCTAACCGTAACATCTAGATCAAATCTATCAACTCTGACAACGATATAGAAAATAAATTCTATCAATTCAGTTCTCCAATTTTTTGATATACAGATGACCTCCTTTTCATACATGAAAATCTCATTAAATAAAAAATCAATGCATTTAAATTTGTTTGACTTTTACGTTACAATAACCAAATAGATTTATTTAAAATTGATTGGATAATGAATTTATTAATAAAAAGGGGTATATATGTAATCAATCTTATGTTTTTGTTGTTCCGTTCTGTATTTACCAAACGCAATGTACAGAACATTATTTTCCTCTTCCATCCTATTACGTTTTGTTCCCTTCCATTCCGTTTCATTCTGTTCTGTTACCAAACGCCACCATAGTGTCCATAACGTGTCCTAAACGCGGTCTTTTGAATGTCCTCATCTTTGACTCTTATTTGATGGTATCCATACCTCAAGTCGATCTTCGAGAAAACAACAGCACCTCTCAATTGATCCATCAAGTCATCGATCCTTGGCAAGGGATATCGATTCTTAATCGTGACCTTGTTCAATTGTCGGTAGTCAACATACAGTCGTGATCGTCCATCCTTCTTTTCCACAAGCACCACTAGCGGACCCCAAGGAGAAACACTAGGTCGTATGAACCCTTTCTTGGTTAAGTCCTCGAGTTGACTCTTTAGCTCGGTTAATTCCATCTGTGTCATTCGATAAGGTGCAATTGATATAGGTCCGGTGCCTGGGACCACATCGATAGTAAATTCTATGTCTCTGACTGGGGGTATTCCATGAACATCCTCGGGAAAAACATCTTCGAAGTCTTGCACGACTTCTACTCCTTGCACTCCATTTGCCTTAGCATCCACAACAGTAGTCGCCAAAAGAGATCTCAAAGCTCCTTCTTTTAAAGAGAGCTTCGAAAAGTAAGTATTCAAGAACTCTGCGAGTCCGACGTCAGGGAGAATTACCACCTTATTGGCGCAATCAAGCAACACATGGTTGTGGGACAACCAATCCATGCCTATGATTACATCCAATCCCTTGAGGGGTAAGCAGATTAAGTTAGCTACGAACGTCTTATCGAGGTATGTCTAAGGGCACTCCAAGCATGCAATATTTGTTATAAGGCTCTTAGAAGCATGGATTGATACTATTAGGTCGAATGGTAACTTCGACATTGTTGGCTTTAACTTCGTTGCACAAGCTATGTCAATAAACGAGTGAGTTGCACCCGAATCAAAAAGCACGATAAGAGAATTACCCGCAATTTCACAAGAACTGCAGATCAAGCCATCAGCTGCCTCAGTCTCAGCTCCATCGGTCGTATAGACTCTTTCCCTAGCTGTAGGCTGTTGAGCTCTGCCAGCATTCACAGCAGCTTCGACTTTAGGAGCCCTGCAATCTCTGGCAGTATGACCTGGCTTATTGCAATTCCAGCATGTCGGGGGACTGTCAGGACATTGATTAGCGGTATGTCCTTTCTTGTTGCACTTAAAACAGGTCATATTCTCGCGGTCGATTGCAGGTGTATTAGCATTTCCCCCAGAGGGTCGAGTGGACCCAAAAGTCTTTCCCTTTCCTTGAGGACGTTGGTACAGCTTCTTTTGGTAGTTCTTGCCCTTGTCATTTCTGCCTTGATTAGTCCTAGCCGGACCTCCACTTCCTTGATTCGACTTGTTCTGACCCTAGTACTTGTTCCTTTGATAATCAATTGCCTTAATTCCCTTAGTCTTTTCCACCAGCACTTGATAACGATTCAACCCAAGCAGTTGCATCGCTCTCTGCAGTTTATAGCTCAAACCATCAATAAAGCGTTCACACATGTACCCTTCATCAACCTATCCCCTGAAGTAGCGAAAATGTTTCGCCAGGTACTCCAACTTAGCAGCATACTCTGCGACAGTCATCCCTCCTTAGCGAAGTTTCTGAAATTGTGCCTCCTTGGAAGCCCTAGCACTAGCCGAGAAGTACTTCTCTAGGAAAGCCTCACGAAAAGACTCCCAAGTGAAAACTTGTTGGTTAACTTCCATCATGGCTCGGGCCCCACGCCACCAATACTCAGCATCTCCGATCAGCAGATAAGTCGCATAATCCACCCTAGTTGTTGTTGGCGTTCGCAGGAAGGTGAAAATCTTCTCTAGTTCTTGGAGCCATTGATCAGCTTGCTCCAGATCAAAACCTCTCGAGAACTTCGGCGGATCTTGACGCTTGAAATCATTTAGACCCCTGGTCTGAGCAGCAGCTTGTTCTCGTTCCTCTTGTTGCGCTCGACGAGCAGCCTCTACAACTTGGCGTCGAGCCGCCAACGCAACAGCAGCAGCAGCACGCTGAGTTTCAGCTTCATCCCTAGTAGCAGCTTGGTTTACTTGTTGTGCCATAAGGGCAGTCAAGTTAGCTATCGCGTTCTCTACTTGGTTCATGTTGTTCTGGCCTTGCATCTCGTCGGGTTGTGGATATCTCTTTTCCCTGTTTTTATGAACAGTTCAAACCACAGGAGATAACTTGGTCAGAACAAGAGGGATTCGACCACCTAGGTTTAAATATCAGGTTCTTGACTAACGAAAAACCTTCAAACACAAGCACAATACAACAAGCAGTCAACTCACTCTTCCTTCGATTGACACCCCATTAATCGATCTCAGAGTTCAAACATCTTAAGAAAGTAAGTCTACCCAAAAGCTCTGGCTATCTCAACCAAAGCTCTGATACCACAAATGTAACGCCCCAATTTCTAAATTAGGAATCACATTTGTCGAGTTACTAATGTGATCCCTAATTTAGAAATTGGGGCGTTACAGGGGCGGTCGAGGGAGTGCGGGAGAGAGGTGAGGATTAGGGAGTGTGAGTAGGAGGAGGATCTGGTGGAGCGAGCGACAAAGGGAGAAGGGAGAAGGATCTGGTGGCGGAGGGGGAGAGGACAACAGAGAAGAGGCGGGGGTGAGGGTTTGGGCGTATGAGGGGGAAGAAGATTGCAGCGGGGGAAATGAGGGGCATAGGGCGGCGAGGCGGTAGCGAAAGTACAAAAATTGAGGGTGAGAATGAACTAGAGAAGTGTGATTGTTTTATGGTGGAGGGATAAGGCCATTGAGGCGAAGAAACCAACAAAACTTAGCGTCAGCGTGACAGATGCTACATTTGGTCGAATAAAGTTCAACTTAATGTCGGTTACTATGAAATTAGTGTCAGCAGTTAACCATCGCTAATTGACGATGGGCAGCCACTAAGTTGGTTGGTGGTTTTAGCATCCGTCGTAGCGACGCCCAGCTCGATGCTGAGCTTAAGTGTATTTACGTTTCTATTTGATTGGTTGTAGAGGCTTGGCTGATGCTAAATGTGAAAATTAGTATCAGTGTCGGGATCGACACTAAGTTTTGATGCTAAACAAGTTTTACTTATAATGTTAAAATTTCAGAGGAATTTTCCTATACACTCTATTTGTTTGGGTGTATTTTATGAGAGTGGAAATCAGTAGGATGGATAATGACTGGGAAATAATATTGTTATGTGTCTACAACATCACTGAAAATAGATGGCGTTTAAAGTCGTACAATATTTAGAGTGTACAAAAATGTGTATCCATCCACTATGGTGAAAAAGCCAGCAAAAGGCATTGAAACTGCCTCAATATTTGTGAATGTTGATATTTTTTTCTAAAAGAAGTGAATGTTGATATTACTCATACTTAAGGGTGAAATAGGCCAGGTCAAGTCATGCCATGTCAGGCTCTGCGCAGCCTAAGATTGTCCTTCATTCTGATTTTACGGTCCAAGCGTGACTTGTGTTCTATTATTGGCCAAATTGTAAGGTTTGACCTAGCCTTTTAGATGATCTGACCTAGCCTACTTAAAAATAATACTTTTATTATAATTTGAATCCAAACAACTTAAAAATTATTTCAATTTTGATTTGTAACTATATATTTAATTTCATGTGTTTTTCTCTTGTTTTCACTTATAGGAACCCACAATTATGAACCGGAATCCATTATCATCATGAGGGTCGCGAATAATTTATACATGGTTAAATAGGTTTTTCGTTCCTGAGTTACACTCGAATCTAAAATAGTGTCTGTTATATTTTTTTATAGTTTTTCATCCCTCACCGAAAAAAAATTGTTTGAAAAAAATCCTTATGATGTCTCAATGCTTATGTATCACTTATTTTCTTAAATATTATATGATGAGTAGGATTAAAAAAATGACTAGGAGTGAGAAATGTACACATGGAAATTAATATTTGAGGAAATAAGTATGCATTGTAATATTATAAGGAGTTTAAAAAAAATTGTTAGAGATGAAAAGATAAAAATAAAAGAGTTTAATAGTTGTGCACTGTCGGTGTAAAAATATTTTACACAAACATTCAATAATTGAGTGCCAAGTATTAAAAAATATTTATGTTCTTTTTTATTTTAATTAAATTAAAAGCTTATTTTTTGATTTGGCAACTCATCATTTGATGTCTGTGTAAAAATTAAAATGTTTACAGTGACGGTATATTTCCATTAAATTCGAGTGCAATGACCATTTTAGATTCGAGTATCTACGTCAGAGACTAAAATCATATTCAACCCTTTATAAATTAAGCTCAACTCTAGGTCTTGACTTGCAAAAAACGCGCACCCAAAATAGAATTAAATCTAAATCTATTTTAAGTGCAGGCCTTCCTGATATCTTTAAGGAAAAATTGAGTTAAATCTAATTCAAACAGAGTGATATAAGAAAATGCATGTGCCTATTTCATAGTTCATACATATCATTTGTACTGTAAAATTAATCCTTTATTTTTTTAAAAATAGTAAGTTGTATATTCAGTTAGAGTCTGTTTGATAACAGTTATAAAAATTGAAAATTGCAGTTTCTGAAAAGAGTATTTAAAAACTGTTTTTCAAGAAAACAATGTTTGAATTAATATTTTTTCAACATTAAAAAATTGTAATCTGAAAACTAAAAACAGAAAAAGAAAACATTTTTCAGTTGTTCTGGTATTTTAGTTTTAAAAACTGAAATTGAAAACTGTTTGAATAAGTTTTCAATTTTTTTTTTGTTTTTAAAAATAGAAAAAGTTTTTGAAAACTGTAATCAAACAACCCCTAAGGTCTATTTATTTTTTAAAACTATTTTCGAAAAAAGTTCTCAACTTTAGTTTGTAAAACCAAAATGCTAGAACAGAACAACTAAAAGATATTTTCTGTTACAATTTTTAGTTCTCATATTTCAATTGTTTTAATGTCGGAAAACTTCTAATTCGAACAGTTTTTTCTTGAAAAACAATTTTCAAAAGCAGTTTCTAAAAATAATTTTGAAATATAGTTTTCAAAGACTGCAATCAAACAAACACCTAGTCTTGACTCTGGACTTCGACCGGGGAAATAATGGTGTACCACCATAAAATGCGTATATCTGGGATATTCTTTTTTCTCATCATTTTTTTTTTCCGATTACATTACATCACGTTTCATATCACTTATCATTTATTTTTTCTCTTTTTCTATCTCTCTAGTGGTATATATACACTTATTATATGTACATCTATCTTTATTGGCCAGGATATTTCTTAAATTCTACGTCTTGCTCTCGCTCGGTATGTTTTCATCTGCTCCTTTTTTTGTTACATTGAAAAGATAAATTGCACCCGCCAAGAATTGATCCCTCTACCCCTATCGAACTCATATATCTCTCAGCTCCTACCACTTGAGCTATCCCGTTTCTATCAACTGTTCAAGAATGTTGAAATTTAAAAAAGACCGCATTATTGGATAGTTGGAAGGACAAATAAGATTATATACAGTATAATTTTTTATGTTCTAGGTTCAATTGTTTATGTTTTTTGGATCCCACACTACACCGAGATTTAACTCATACACCCACCAAAATTATAGGAGAATTTTAGGCATGCGCGCGTTTCCAAGTTCAACAAATAGTATTTGAGGACTGAAAGGCCTATACTGTTCATGGTACCTAAAAAATAGTTACTAGAAAAGGAAAAAATGGTTTCAATGATGAAACTATCAACTACTATATTCATCAACTAAAAAAAAAGTAATGGGTGCAAAAGTAAGTCTAGCAAGACCAGTTCACAGCACTTGAGTAACGAGGCACGTGTCATAGGTGCGATCTTTAGGGTAGTTTTGTTTGATTGAATTTGTTGATTTGTCATATTTGTGAGAGAGTTATTCTTATGAAATCTTATTCAATATATATATATATATATATATATAAGAGAGGATGTATCATGTGAGAAAGGTGTTCTTATGTGAGAACATGAGAATAAATCATGACTGTTAGATCTAATCATGAACGGTCCATATTAAAACATTAAGTCATGTGAGTTTTTAAGAAAGTCACATGACTTTTTTAAGTGATCATGTGAGCATTAAATTGTTTTAATCTGGACCATTCATGACATGATCTAACGGTCATGATTTATATATATATATATATATATATATATATATATATATATATATATATATATATATATATATATATATATATATATATATATATATATATATATATATATACCTTTTGCTGTTAAAAAAAATAGTCTCGCATTAAGATATATTTTAAAGGGGAATGATAATATAACATGGGCGGCGAGTTAGGTCTAATTTTGTTGGGGTTTTTATAATTTCACTACTAGAAAAAGTATATTTCACATCGAGGTTTTCACATCGGTTGATGTCATAACCGATGTGAAAGGCAACGCGGTGGCAGTTTTGAAATTATGGTGAACTTTCTGAGACTTTTCACATCGGTTGGGATTAGGCCCGATGGGAAAAGTCATTTATTACATCGGTTTCTATATGACCCGATGTAAAAGGTCTAGGCGGTGGCAATTTTGAAATTTTAGTGAAGTACCTTTTCACATCGGTTGGGATTATGCCCGATGTGAAAAGTCTCTCACACAACAAAACCCCAACACGCACAAATCTCAGTTCACCAAAACCCCAACACGCACAAGTCTCTCGCCGCCGCAAGCAACTCAGTCTCTCGCCGCCGCTCTGGTCGTTGCTCGCCGCCGCTCTACTCGTGACTGGCCGCCGCTCCTGCTCGTGGCTCTTGATTCGCCGCCACTCCTGCTTCGTGGGTTTTGCCGATTAAGGAAGAAGATGGAAACCTAGCTTGTGGGTTTTGCCGATTCAGGAAGAAGATGGAAAACTAAGTTTGCTACAAGGTAAGTTTGCTGGAATTTGGGCTTCTCTGTAATCAGTTAACTACGTCCCTGCTTTAAGCTAATTTTCGTGTTCGTTGGTTGCTGACATTTTGCTGTAATTTTTCCCTAAACAACAGAAACGAGCAAGAAAAAGGGAAAAAATTGATTAAAATTCCAAAACTTAGGGTTTCGATTTTTGTTTGTTGGCGTGGAATCAATCTCAAATTCTGAATCCATTTCACGTTTTTGTGAAGTAGAAGCAACACGCACGCACGCCATTGCCCTGCGAGTTTCAACTATTAAGCATCGCGTTCTGCGTTTCCCTTTTCCTTCACCACTTTTGTTTGGCTCATCGGTGTTGCTGGTAAATTTTGCTTTCTATTGTTCTTTGGATTCGGTTAATTGCTTCATTTTAAAATCGTGTTTGGTTCTCTGTTTTGTATTCTGTTGTGTTTGGTTGAATTGGGGGTTACAGAAAGAAGACTCTGTTTTGGTAACGCATGATTGAGAATATAATCAATTATTATTGTTGTTGATAGTGCTTTCCTGAACTACTTTTGCTTCTTTTGTTTCCTGGCTTCCGAATCCTACTTTGTACACTGCCAATTTTATCTACACTGAATTGGGTTTTGTAAATTCAACATCGGAGTTATTATTGAATGAAATTGAGCATTTTCAGAATTCAGAGTGTTTGGAATCAACTACTTTTGCTTCTTCAATTAACTAGTTTTTTGTGTACACTGAACTACTTTTGCTTCTTCAATTAACTAGTTTTTTGTGATTTTCAGAGCAAGAACCCTCGTCTGCGAACTCTTCCAGCCACTCCAGCTCCGGCAAACTCTACCAGCCATTGCAAAACTCTTCCATCTTGCTGTAAGTTTGTTTTCACTTTAAAACTATTTTCTAAAACTAGCTCTGAATTCGTGAATCGTTTTTAAACTTATTTAATTTGAATGCTTGTTCATGTTCGATTTTCTTCAATTAATTTTTAGGTTGTCTTTAGTTTATGATTTGGAAAATGTTGATGAGTTTGGTTCTAGTGTCAATAATGTTAAGTTTGTATCTAGTTTATCACAATTCTCTAATTTAGTATGTGTTAATTTTCAGAACGTAGTTATGGATCGTAGTTGGATGAGAGCTAATCGATTAAGTGATGAGTTTGATAAAGGAGTGGTTGAATTTCTAGAATTTGCTGAAAAGAATCTTCCAAACAAAAAGGGGCTTTTTCCATGTCCTTGTGTTTCTTGTGGGAACCGGGACCCAAAACTTACTAAGGCTTAAATAAGGGACCATCTAGCTTGGAAAGGGATTTGTCAAAATTATACACGATGGATATGGCATGGTGAAGTAGTAACTCCAAGTGTATCACAAAGAGAGAAAGTATGTGTAGATACGGATGATCGGCTGGAAGACATGATACATGATATTGGAGAAGAATCATTCAAGAGAGCGCATGTGTATGATACTTTATGTAAAGACAAGGAAGAACCTTTGTACCCGGGATGCACAAACTTTACACGGTTGTCAGCTGTGTTAAGATTGTTTAATTTGAAGGCGAAAAATGGATGGAGTGATAAAAGTTTCACTGATTTGCTTGGATTGTTGAAAGAAATGCTTCCAGAAGGTAACACAATGCCGAATCGTCATTATGAAGCCAAGAAAGTATTGTGTCCGATGGGCATGGAGTATGAAAAAATACATGCATGCCCTAATGATTGCATCTTATACAGAAAAGAGTTTGAAAACTATGATCATTGTCTGAAGTGCAAGGCCTCACGCTACAAAAAGAAAGATGGTGATTCCAATGATGATGTGAGCACAAAGGGTCCTCCTGCAAAAGTGTTATGGTACCTACCAATAATTTCAAGGTTCAAGAGATTGTTCTCTAATGCAAATGACGCAAAGAACCTTAGATGGCATGCAGAAGAGAGAATTGATGATGGAAAAATTCGCCATGTAGCTGATTCTTTGCAATGGAAGAATATTGATGGGAATTTTGCCAAAGAGTCGAGAAACCTTAGACTTGGACTTGCTACCGATGGAATGAATCCATATGGTAATCTAAGTTGTAACCATAGTTCATGGCCTGTTCTCTTGATAATTTACAACCTATCTCCTTCGTTGTGCATGAAGCGTAAATATATGATGTTATCTATGATGATTCCGGGCCCAAAACAACCAGGAAACGACATAGATGTTTATCTAAGTCCACTGATTGATGATTTAAGATTGTTGTGGGAGCAAGGAGTTGATTTTCTTGATGCGTATTCCGGTGAACATTTCAATATGCGTGCCATGTTGTTTTGCACCATCAACGACTTTCCGGCATATGGTAATTTGTCTGGTTACAGTGTTAAAGGGCATAAAGCGTGTCCTATTTGTGAGAAAGATACAAGTTACCATCAACTTAATAATGGAAGGAAGACTGTTTATCTTGGGCATCGAAAATTCTTAGACCGTTATCATCCATATCGTAAAATGAAGAAAGCTTTCAACGGAAAAGCAGAGCATGGTCTTGCTCCAAAACCCTTGACTGGAGAGGAAGTTTATCAACGACAACAACATGTGAATGTTGTCTTTGGAAAGAAACAAAAGAAGCCTGCTGAAAAAAATATATGGAAAAAGAGGTCGGTGTTCTTTGATCTTCCATATTGGTCAAGTCTTGATGTAAGACATTGTATTGATTTGATGCATGTAGAGAAAAATGTTTGTGATAGTCTCATTGGAACACTTCTTCACATTAAAGGAAAGACAAAAGATGGGTTAAGTGCTCATTTGGATTTGGCTGATATGGGTATACGACAGCAATTAACTCCACAACAGATAGGTAACAAGACATATTTGCCTCCAGCATGTCACACTTTGTCTAAAAAAGAGAAAATAAGTTTTTGTGAGTGTTTAGAGGGTATCAAAGTACCGCAAGGTTACTCATCAAATATCAAGAGACTTGTATCAATGAAAGATCTCAAGTTAAATGGCTTAAAATCCCATGACTTTCATGTTCTGATGCAGCAACTACTACCAGTTGCTATTCGTGGAATACTGCCTATTAAAGTTAGGAAAACTATAACTAGGCTGTGCTTATTCTTCAATGCAATATGTAGTAAAGTCATTGATCCATCGAAGTTAGACGAGTTGGAAAATGAGGCTGCAGTCATCTTGTGTCAGTTGGAGATGCATTTTCCTCCTTCATTTTTTGACATTATGGAACACTTGATTGTTCATTTGGTAAGGGAGATTAGATTGTGTGGTCCAGTTTGTTTAAGGTGGATGTATCCAGTAGAGCGGTACATGAAGATCCTAAAAGGATATACTATGAATCCCTACCGTCCTGAAGCTTCGATTGTTGAAAGGTACATTGCAGAAGAAGCTATTGAGTTTTGTTCAAACTATTTGTCAGAAGTGGATGCTATAGGGGTTCCAAAGTCTCGTCATGATGGAAGATGTGAAGGTATGGGTACGCAAGGTTTAAATGTCAAGTGCATGACTTGGAAGGTACTTCATCCAGCGCATTTGTATATATTGAATAACACCGATGAAGTTCAACCTTACTTAGCTGCCCACTAAAGCTTTCTAAAGGAAAGCTACCCCAAGATGAATGAAAAAGTGTTGTTAAAAGAGCATAATAAGAGTCTAAAAGGAGAGTTCAAACACACATATTATCTAAGTTACGTGATTTCAACAAAGTGTGTTACTTAGCACCATATCTTGCTGAGTAAGTATATGTAAATTTGTCATTTCTTTTATTTTTTTAATCCAAATATATCTTACTTGACACACTTATTGTTCTTCAACGCTTACAGTGGGCATTGGCAATTAATTATCATTTGTCCTAAACACAATACCTTAGTACTCCTTTGTTCATTACACAAGGATCTTCATTCACCAATGAAGGATATTGTTATGAGGTAAGTGTATATTTTATGTCGCTTTTGTTATATATTTAAGTCCTATTACCCTGAAATGTTTAATTTTCTTTGTTGATTGTTTTCAATTTTTTTGATATAGAGCTATGGAAATTTATCAATTGGCTGAGGGTAGTAAAAAAAGGGCTGAATTGGTTCGTCCCAAAGTAAGTGTAGGGTAGATTATGGTTGCGTCTTGTTGTTGTTGTTTTGATATATATTAAGTGTATAAACATCGAATTCATTTGTAGGCAAGGTTGCAACCTAATGGGAATGATTGTGGATATTATGTGATGAAGAATATGCTTGACATTGTCTCTGCTAATATTACTAAGTCTTGGAATGAGGTATTTTAATTTTATGATAAGTTAAATGTTTGTCTCTTAATTAGTTTGTCTCACTGTTTGAGTTCTTCATCAAAATGTCACAAACCTTGTATTTTAACCCATTGTACAAATTGTAGGTATTCAATGATCCAACGACATTAACAGAAGAAGAGTTGTATGATTTGCGAAACAGTTGGGCAACTTGTTTTCTAGAGTTGATTAAACCTTAGAATTTATCAGGTTTATGCCTAAACTGTCTGAAAAACCTTAGCTCTCTTTGTATTGTGCTTTTTTCTGCACCTACATTTGTCTTTGCTGCACTTGATGCGTGCGTACGTACCTTGTTATACTCTAGTTTTTTATTCTCTTTTGTCTTTGTTTTGGCTATATGTTGCTTGTTGAGTTTGTTTAGCTGATATACTGATCATATCATTAGTTTGTTTATGCTAGATTGATTGAATTGCTGGGAATTTTGCTGATATGGACAGTAGATTGGTGGAGAGATGATTGAATGGATTCATATGAGGCACTTTTTCTGCTGAATTGTGTGGCTCAGAATTTCAAGTGGTAGTGAATCTCTTTTTGTTGTATTGGTGGTCTTGGAGGCTTGGTAAAATTTGGGATAGGCAGTAACATTTGGGCAGTTTGTTGCCTTTGGATTAGTAGCTTTAGAGTTCTTACTATCTTATTGCTTTAGTAGTTCGAGACTTTACTACCTTAGTCTTTTCTTTAGCTTAGCTAGTTTATCTTTAGCTTAGCTAGTTTTGGTTACTTTGTATTTTGGCTTTGGACCGTTTCCTTGGTTTTTTCCAAAAAATATTTGGCAATGCATGATCAATTATTAATGATCAATGAATATTCAGCTCAAATTACTGTAAAAAAACTGAAAAAAAAAAAAAGGAAAAAAAAAGGACATTTCACCTCGGTTAGAAAATCAGCTGATGTAAAATATGTATATATAAAAAAAAAAAGAGTATTCACATCGGTTGCGAAAAGAACCGATGTGAAATGTCTAACTTTCCACATCGGTTATTTCCTACCAACCGATGTGAAATGTATACTTTTCACATCGGTTATTTGATTCGCCCGATGTGAAAAATTACTTTTCACATCGGTTGTACAACCGATGTGAAAAGGTGGTGACATACTACATCACCCTTACTTACATCGGTTATGAACCGATGTAAAAAGTGATTTTGGCCCGATGTTAAAAGTAGTTTTTCTAGTAGTGTTTACACCACACTCATATACTCGCACCTTAATCTACAAATACATTTTGGCAAGTCTTTTTTTTTTTTAATTTGGCAAGCCATCAAGTCGAGCAAGTGGTGGTATAACAACATAAAAATACCGTGATAAAAAAATTGAAAAAAAAAAATGATTACGAAAAAAGAATAGTCTCAATAAAAAAATATCAACTAAAATAGAAACTCATGTGCAAATAGAAGGAGTACGTATAAATCCCAACACATGCTTTTTGAGGTTTCATTTGGGTATAAGCATATACAAAAGTAAATCCAACAATATATTATCCGGTCGGAGTTGAGGAAAAGTGTTGAAAAAAAGTTTCACAAAATAGTTTGATGGGACAATGATAGTCTATATAACATTGGGTTTCTAAGGCCAAATTACCCTAATATTTTTAACCAAACACAATACGCACGTCTAGCCTAGACACTCAGCCCAACCTAGATACATTATTGACTGTATGTTGATTGTTGAACATTTAAATAATAATCTATTAAAAAAATTAATTAGAGGACCGTTTAACGAGAAAAACAAATTGATGTATATTATAGGGGTATGTGATATGACACCGGATAACCAAATAGTAAGATTACTTGCTTTTATAAGTTTTGTGTATTTGGATTTATTGATAAATGCAATTCTTAGTTTCAGTGATTTTTTTACACAAAGATAATGCCCTCTTGCAAGAACAACTTTTTCTTCAATTGTTGTCTTAAAATATATTTTTTTTCTTAATCGAGTTATATATCTTAATGACAGTCGTGAGATTAATTTATTATCTCACGGTTGACATATAAAATGGTAGTGACTGATTAATAAGTTTTTATCATTCATAAGAGTTAAGATTCGAACTCGAGTTAAGATTCAAACTCTTAACCACTTACTTAAAGATAAAGTGTTGAATCACTATGTCACATCACTTATTTTTAGACATAAAATATCAGCAACTGTATTTCACGTGCTATCTTAGCGTCTAAAAATGGATGAAACTTATATAGGTTGAAGAAATGATGTGGGTAGGGACATTATCTTAACTAATTAGAACTTATATGTACTAATGATTTAATAAAATAATACAGAGACAAATTTAGGTGCAACTAAAACTACTATATTATAAATTTATAATGCAACTTTGATGCCCGTGCACCTTTGATAGTGTTGCTGTTAAGTGTTAATAATCGTTATCAGCTACTCTCTCCGTTCCATAAAGTTTGTAGTTTAAGGTTGTGACACAAAGGGTAAGAAAACAATTATTGATAGTATAATTTGACTAGATTGTCCTTATTTAATTTTACTAGTATGATGTGCAACTATTAAACAATACTTAGATAGAGAAGAATGTAATTAATAGAGAAGAGTTGTGGTTGATTAATATGAAAGGTTATAAGTGAGAGAAAATGTATTAAATGAGGGTATAGGTGAAAAAAATTAGCAAAAAATGCATTGGTTTTCTAAAACAACAAACATTTTGGGATATTGAAAAATTGTGCAAAACAACAAACTTTCTGGAACGGAGGAAGTAATATATAACATGCCATGCCATGGAAATCACCACATGAATTTGAAAGTCCGGAAAATGAATAATTTTCTCCGTATTCTTACGTCGACCTAGTTAATATCCCCCTGTGATTCATAGCTTTAATTATAATCCATTTGAGGCTATAATTAGAGTCTTAATCTTGGAACTTAATTTGTTCAACTTCACATAATTTTCAAATAATGGTGATCACTAATCACAATCTCAGTTCTAAAGCATGGAGTGTTTGCATAAAATTAAAAAAATAGTAAAAGTACATGTTTTCAATTCATCTTCTTGAGTTCATGTTCTCATGCCTTGAAATTAGCGCTAACGTATATTGAAAACATACATTGTGTTTAAATTTTTGGTTAAGCATCGATTATTGTCTGATTCACAATAACTGTACATTATTTATACTTTGTATAATGATTGAAAAAGTCATTAAATATCTAATTTTTTAAAAATAAATTAAGCAAAAACTTAAATATTATTAGATGGCTCTGTAGGTCTATGCTTCACCAATCACCACCAAGAAAATTGTGGCCATGTACACCGCTACTATTGACCATTGTGGGATTTGTATATGTAGTCTTGGGCATGAGGGAGTGTTGCATCAAGGTCTTCCATTAATTAACTGGGATAGAATAAAACAATCAATATCTTGAACAAACTACTATTTTGCAACTTGTGTTTTAGAAGTGTTTTAATTTGTATATCTTCAAATGAATTAGTCTATGTCTGTGATTTGGCGGATTCCATGCAAACAAGAAGTCAAGAAGTAAGAAAACTACAGCATATATGTCCATACTGGTTGTGGCCTTTTTCGTACGTGCACGCGGTCACAATCAACCGTAACACACCTAACAAGTGGTAACAACTAACAAGAGACAAATCTTCTATTCAAGCAAAAGATTTTAATTTGATACCCATAAACTTACCATGCAACTTAATTTAACATTAAACATGTAATTAGTCCAATCCGCGGTAGCTCATTATATTCGTCACAACGGGAGTCCGTCTTCAGGCATAGCCCAATTTAACAATATATATATCTATATATAAGACATCTCTCTCCGTCGACCAAAACTTACCTTCTTGCATAAATCATTGTTAGGAAATAACACAGTTGAAGAAGTAAAATAAAGCAAGAGCGCAATCAACAGCATTATAACGTGAAAACTCCAGAATAAACATTATGTGAAAATTGGTACAACACATAGACTTCACTCTCAACCACCTCACTTACACTCTCCTAAGTGAATATTTGAACTACATCTCACAATATTCAAAAGAAAACAAAAATATAAACTTAAAGTGTTTTCAGGTGTTAATGCTTTGGTGTTTTAGTGTGTTTGAAACAAGGAGTTTGAGATCCCTATATATAGTATTGGACTCTCCCACCCCTCACTAATCTAAGCAATGTGGGACTTCTCCAATAGCTTTCCTTGATCTTTTTTCTCCTTAATTAGCAATGTGGGACTTGCATTGCAATCAACCCCAACAATCATAGCTAGAATTATGAATGGATGACCCTAATCTTTTATATAGATATTCCTTCCTCCTTCAGGAATATATAATAGGTTTTCCACTCGCTCGGTACGGGCTCTCGTTGCTTCCATTGAAAATTCTCAAATCGAGATGGAATTTATGCTTTCATTGTCGATGTAGAGAGATGGCATTCTCATACTCCATCCGTCGGGCTCAAATTCAATCCGTTTAATTGGTGGTGTCCTTATTAAGGATGCATGGAATGAAGTCCTCAGTAAAATGGTGTTAGTGACAAGGATTTCCTTCGTTTGTAAGCCTAGCAGCACGCCAACTTCTTAATACCTGGTCTTGTTTCTTTCTTTTTTCTTTTCCATGTACAAGGGTTGGGGTACCCCTAGTGCCCCTTTATATATTTATACCTATACATTTTGCTGATAAAAAAAAATATGGAAAGGCGGAAAAAAATCGCTTAGACGCTCATCTATTATTTACCTTACACTTCAATCAATACGCCACTTCCTAGACATTCGTTCGGGCTTACTCTTCTAGGAAACAAAATCTTGTCCAACTGCTTGAGTAATCCTAGAGGCATTTCCGAGCTCAAATTTCTCCATTGAAAGGAACATAGATGGCCTATGTTAGGTTCGTTGAGCATAACGGACTTTCTCTTAACTTGAAGTCGTTTGGCTCAAGTTGAGCACGTTGCGAATTCTTCAACACAAAGGAAATCAGGTTCATGTTAATTCCAACTTACGATGCTAGATATTCTTCTGAGAATGAGATTATTGTGTTCTCATCTACAATGGTGGCACGTGGCCTAGTTTGGCATTGTAGGTGTGATAGAGTTGTGTACCACGGTAGAGGACATACCCACAAAAGACATTCTGATGCTCAAGTTGGGGAGAGAACCTCATAGTCTAAGAAGAATTGAGAGTTTAGTAAGAATGAATATTGTGTTTCATAAATAAGTGATCATTGTTCCATTAAAATAACACAGTAAAATAGCAAGTGCATTATATTGCTCAAGTAATATAGGATTTGCAAGTCCTAGATATCGTACCCAAGGGACTAAGTAAATACTTGGTTTCAAAAGATGGACTCGATGTCTAGACAAGCAAGAGGTTGATGTGTTTGTGATCATGCAAGAAGAAAAGAAAGCAATTAAGATAAGGAAGAAAGTTTAGAGATGGAGATACCTCAAAGTTACAATAGTAATTGAATTAGATCTCTCTCCCCATTTATATATTCTATCTATGATTCCTAGGAAATCCAACTATACCCTCTTAATTAAGGAATTAACTCACCACTAAGTTGTTAATTTTTCTTGAATGCACTCTCACGAGCAACCGTCATTGCAAGCGTGATCAATCAAAATAGGCATGAAGTGCATAGAAGTTACCTAAGAGATTTCAATATTATCGAATCATGGGCGGTTGAAAGCATACTAAGCTAATCTAATTACCTACATTTGATTCTTTCTCAGTTCAGTTAAATTAATCATCCCTACCAAAGTGAATTAACCACTAAGATGTATACTATAGTTGATCGATCAAGTCGCTAACGCAGGGACGAAAATGCAAATCATTAATAGAAACTAAGATAATAAAATATATAAGTGAGGTTCACATCATCAATTACATCGCACCCTTGAGAAAAATGTTTAACCAATCATTATAAACATGAAAAACATAAGAATCCTATTTATGGCTAACAATCCCGAATAAAAGACAAGGAAAAGAACCAATAGAAGAGCCATCTCTACCTTCGATTAGCCTCCGAAGTGTTTTTCCTCGCTCCTCTGTCTCCACGACACTCCAAGGTCTTCTTAGCAAGGATTCTAGAAACCCTATATAGTCATCTAAAACATGTTTAGAGCTGTTATGGTCGTTGTTCACGAGTTTTTACCATTATGGACGTTGTTCACGAGCTTTTACCACAGTCACGCCATACCTAACATATCAACCGCTGCTATTGAATATTTTCTGCAGCATGGGTGTCGTCAGAATTTTGCACGACTGTTCCTTATTATTTGGCCTTGTTCCCTCAGCTAAAATATAAACGAAAAAGATAAGTGGACCGTGCGACCAGAACATATTGCAGCGGTTTTTGGCGCCTTAAAATTTTGTAACGGTAAAAATTGCCGCAAAAGTGTGTATTACTATGTTGTGATCTGTCCGCATATAAGAGCTGAATTATTATAAATTGGCTAAAAATTCTTATAAAGAAGGTAGGGTGACGCACAAGGCGTTAGTAGTAGCTACACCACGGGACAAAACTCCATGTATTATCATCCGCTAATGCCGTCTGTTCCTTGCTTGAATGCATTTTAATTTCTCAGTTTCAAACCATTTGACCATTCACTCCACGAGTGATAATAATTTGTTAACGTAACACTATCAATTTGTGTTTTGAAAAAGGGAAGAGGAAAAATCCAAGAATATAATAATATATGGTATTTGGAAATGGATTTAAAATATATTAACATTGAAAGAAACGTCCCATTTAATTCAATTTGGAGGTATCTTAGTCGGATTTAGATTAACGAAGTCCTTAATTAGAGAAACTAGTCCACTATTTATATTATTAGTAATTCCAATTTCAAAGAAACACGGCAATTACAAGAAAATGAAACATTCTTTGCTGTGTACAAAATCTTTGCGGAATGGACTTTGAAAACAACTTCTGACAACTTTGTGTGTAGAAGGATAAAGGATTAATGGGAATTTGTGGAAGAAAAAGTGGGGATTTTAGAATCGGTTTGTAACAGTTAAAGGTAAGGTTTTATATTGAGGTTGAGGTTGTAACAGGATTTAGGATTATTGCCAATGTAAAGGATTAGAGGAAAAAGTTATATAATTCTGGGGTATCTATAACAAATAAAATCCAATTGATATGATTCATAAACGAGTGAAAGTATGTCGGATAAGTTAGTTCTTAGAAAAAATAAACACTCGTAATTTCCCTAACTGTGGGTTAGGTTGTTCCTATTTTTTTGTATAAACTAATTAGATTGAAATTTCATGTGATTGTAAGAACTAACTTGATCGACATTCGACACAATTAAAAATTGCGGTAGGCATTTCTTTATTTTAGGGACTAACTTATTCGACACTTAAAATCAGAGGGACAAAAATGAACATTCTCTTAATTCAAAACAATCTCAACATAAATTATTTTACTTGAACTTATTTTTATTATAATTAATTTAAGGCTTAAATATGTTTTTGGTCCCTCTAAATTTAGGGTTCTTTGGTTTAAGCCCCTCTAATTTGTTTTATTGGAAAACACCTCTGAAGGGAAAGCAAAAAATTTGATAAGCCAAAACTTGTATTAAAATTTAGCACAAGGGTGCTAAACCCAAATACAAAGAGAGAATTCAAGGAAAGAATAATACTAAGGTTTCAGCCACTACCGTCATCTTCTGTCCATTATTTACTAAATCACCTAACGGACGCTGACGTGGCATGATTTTAAGGGGACCTAAACTAAAGAACCATAATTTTAGAGGGACCTTAACCAAAGAATCATCATTTTAGAGGGACCTAAACCCAATTTTTATCATGATCTTAGGTCCCTCTAAAATCATGGTTCTTTCATTTAGGTCCTTCTAATCTTTCTCTCTCTAAAAAGTTGTACCCTCTCTCTTGTTTAGGGTTTAATCCAGACCAACCCTTTCACTCCTTGACTTGCTACTTTTTCGCCCTTTTCCTCTTCTTCTCCACCTTTCCGAGATCTCTAGTGTCCGTGTCTGCGGTGCTTGGCGTCTTGGGTGGCTCTTTTGCTTCCAATAAGATGGAGGCGGCCGCCCTTGCCGCTCCCCCTTCCTGTCACGGCGGTGATGGTTTGGATCGGCCGATCTGGGTTGGGCTCGTCTCTGGTGTTATGTTCGTCCCTTGGGTTCTTGTGACGACGTCGTGCTTCTTGGGTTCGCACCCCTCCGGTGACCGTTGTTCGCCCCTTTCACTCATCACCTCTCTTTGTCGTCGGCGATGGTGGCTCTAGTTCGGATCTGACTCGTCGGAATGCTTTGATGTTTAGATGGAAGCTGGTGCAGGCCATGGGTTTAGTCCGGATCTGAACCAGAGTCCGTTGGCGGTGTCGTTGGTTGGAGGAGTTCCGTGAGAGCGTGGACTTTCTCTCCTTTCTCGCCCCTATTTTCCCCTCTGTTTTTTGCGCATTGTTGTTGGCTGCGTGCTCTTCCCGCCCTTGTCCTTGGTGATGGTTCATGGAAGTCTCCTTGGAGACATGTTTTGGTTACGATTGGGTTTGCAAGCTTCTGTTTGCTGGGTAATATTCTTTCCTGAGGAGTTTTTCTTGCCAAGGGGTCTCGGGTAGCGAATCTGGTTTGGTGGTGTTGTGGTGGGCGAAGGTTGTTCTGGTTTGTCCGTTTTTGGTGGTTGTGATTTTGCTTTGATTTCGTTGTCTGGTATGCTTGTCCGGCCGAATCAACAGCGCGCTAGATTTCTTGGGTAGGACTTTATGATTTCGCTTTATGGTTGGTATCTCGTCCCCTCTAATGGCGGGAGGACTTTGTTTTTGTTGGGTTACAAGGCTCTTGGTCCCCGACAACTGTCCTCTCTCGATTTGTATGTTTAGTGCTTTATCCAAGGTTGAATCCTTGTCGCCGACGTTGCTTGGGGTTTATCCTGCATTTTGTGCAGGTGTTTATTAGGTGTTGTTAATTTAAAAGTGTTTATTAGAGTGTGCACCAAAGCAACTGTTTTTAGGCTTTATCATGTATTTTTAGAGGGGATCCTGCTCACTTTGTTGAATATCGACTGTACTATCGAGCGTTCATCTAATGTATATTTTTTTGGAAAGGGATGAAACCTCAATATTATTTTTCATTTAAGGTGTTTTCCAAAAAAAATTAGAGGGTCTTAAACCAAAGAAGCTTAATTTTAGAGGGACTAAAAACATGTTTAAGTCTTAATTTATCTGGAATTAATTGTGACAATGCTGATACTAAGTGGAACTCAATTTCCTCATGTCAAGGATACAATCATACAAATCTTGCTTGTAACAAGAATTCCAAAATTGTGATAATGCTAAACCAAACAAGCACAAAATATGAAATGAAATCCATTAAATTTTCTTCACGTTGGGGTCAATTGTTGTACAAATAAACCTTTAATAACTCATTTTGTTAAATTTTTCACTTTTAAAAGATATTTTGCATTGCATCAACTCGGGAAATTCTATATGGGCTTTTTCGGTGTATTTCTAAAGCACTAAAAGAAAAAAATTTATTATATGTGAATTAACGTATAGCTAGAGTAAAAGAAACAACAATTAACATTTGAATAAAAAAACTTTATAATTTTCAATTTGACTTAGGGATCAGTGAGTAATTTTGTACGAAAATTTTAATAATGCACATGTTCGCACCTGAGGCAACACCTAAACGTAGGCCTCTCCCATGCCACTATATTTTAGATGACATCAGTGCCATTATTATTGGTATACAAGTTACTGTATTTTAAAACATAAATGTTCCACCTTATTTTCCAGAGGAAGCGTGGGCTCGGATGATGAAGCGGAAGATGACGAAGACCCCAGGAGAGACAGGGACGAGTTAGAGTGGGTAAGTGGAGAAGGCCTTTCATCCCAACCCTCGGTTACCTTGTCATTGATGGTATTCCCGATCTGGTCGACTACGCCCATACTCGGGGCATCTTGGGCCACATTGGAAACCTGCTCAACGTCTTCGTGCAAAGAGAGCGCCGAATTGGGAGAGCGTTCCGATTTGGTTTCGTGAGGTACCCGTCGCTGGCGTTTGCATCACACGCAATCAACCTCTTCAATGGCGCGTTTGTGGGGGGCTCCTTTCAATTCGTAGCGTTGGTGAGATTTCCTAAAACTTGGAGCTCTGGGAAGAGTGTTGTAGAGAGCCCTTCGCCGTCCTCACCGAGGCCTTCGGGTAAGGTGGGGAAGGTTTTCCGGGGTGTAGGTATTTTGTTTGAAGAAGAGTTGTTGGCCACTGGTCCCCCTAGGGCCTCCCCTTGCTCCGGTTGCCCTTCGGAGATCCTTTTCCCCGAGATCCTCATCACTAGTGGTATGGACAATGCGTCTTTTGGGCTTGGAAGAGAGGAGAGTCCTCCCTCAGTGGTTCTTCTACCCGAGTTGGGGTTGGGACCATCGGTCTTGTCGTTACAGGGTCGTTTTGGGGCTTCTTGCCTTCCCCTTACTCTGATTTGTGGCTCTGTGGGCGAAGGTTCTGAGGTTGCTGAGGTGTATGAAATGTTCGAGCGGCGGAGGAGAGGCCGACCTAGGAAAGTTGTTTCTTCAGGTAGGCAAAAGGTTCTTGGAGCTGTGATTGATGAGGTCGCCGAGGTTCCGGGGGTTGAGGCGTCACCGGATATGGTTTCATCCCTAATTCTACCTGAAGCCCGTGGTTCTGTTCGTGTTTTGACGAGAGCTAGAAGGGTGCTTTTAATAGCCAAACAATTAGGAGTTGTCCTCATTGGTTCTAAAGAGGAAGCCATCCAGAGCTTGGCTGGCCATCTTGTGGCTAACCATTCGAGTCTCTACAGCGATCCATAATGGAGCTCTTGGTGTAGGTTGTTCTTTCCTAGGTTTTTGTTTGTTTTTTCTGAGGTTTGAGCTCTGCTCTATTCTTCTGGATTTCCTTTCTTGGGGTTTTGGGCGGGTCTTTTGCTGGTTTCTCTTATGTGGGCGCTTATGTGTGAGGTATTTTGGATGTTCTTTGGCTAGTAATCTTAGACTTTAGGGTCGGCTCCTCTTAGGCTTTGCCATTTTTTGATCTCTTTGAAGAGGGTTGTGAATCTTGTTAATTTCCTCACTTATATTTAATATATTTCTACTTTCTAAAAAAAAACTGCCTCAAATTCTTTGTTGGGTGATTTGCTATTGGTCTAGAGGCAGGGCTAGTGATGTCCAAGGCTGTGTATGGCCTAAGGCAATTGAGGTGATTTCCTTAGGCTTCTCAATTGCCTTAGGCCCCAAAAACAGTTAGTATGTATATTGTGTATACTATTAAGTTTTGAGAAATAATGAAAAATTATGTCATATTAATTACAAAATGAGCAATACAATATGAGAAGTGAGAAGGCCAAAATTTTGACAATTATTAGTAGTAGTGTTTGGTATTACAAGATTTACATTTTCTATAAAACTAATAAATAAATTATCTATTATTTTTATACTCCAAAATTAAAAATTTAATTTGTGTTTACTCATAACTGTTAGGTTGTTTATTAACTTTTATATAGTATTGTAAAAGTTTGTTTTTCACTCATTATATTCATCATTTTTTATTGGCTTAAAATCTCTTTTGGTTCGTCATTGATCACGATTTTGCACTTTTGGCCCCTCTAGAAAAAAATTGCCAAAATTAATCCCTCACATTTACACATTTTTGTCGTTTTAGTCCCAGATAGGGATCATTTTTGCAAAAAATTAAGCAAGTGGATGACCAAAAGTGCTAATTTTTTAATAGGGACCAAAAGTGCAAAATCTTGATAAGTGAAGGAACAAAAGAGCTATTAAGCCTTTTTTATTTATTTTGCAGTACTATTTTATTTGTATTTCTTTATTATTTTTTATTCTTATTCTTTGAAGAGAAAATGACAAATAGAAAGTATAAAACTAGAAGATTAATATAAAATTTAATAATTTATGTGACAAGATTCTTGTAAAAAACATGTCATTTTAGAGTTTTTGCCTTAGGCCTCAAAATGCCTATACACGGCCCTGACAATGTCGGTTGTGTTTTGCTCATCCGGTCCCTTTGTTATTTCTAGTTTTATTGTTTTATGTTTCTATTTCTATTTCTTAATGCTTGGGTCTCAACTTTATAACGTTGGTTGAATTTTGTTGTTGAGTCTTTTGATTTGCATGGCTGAATTGGTCTATGTCTCAATTGTCGTGAGGCTTGATATGATCTCATTCGGTGGAAACTCTCGCTGCTTTCCATTTCAAATGAAGAATTTTCCTAATAATGTAGACGTTAGGGGTTGTTTGCCTTTATGGTTTTTAGAAGGTTTTAGAATATTTTTCTATAGTGGCTGAGTTTTTGTAAATTTATTTTGGGATTAGTTGTTATATGTCTGTACCCATATTAAAAGGAGTTGTTTCTCAATTTTATATTTATATTATATTATATTATATTCGAGATGTATATTATGAGAAAGGAGTTATTATATGAGAATAAACCGTGACTGTTAAATTTAATCATGAATGGTCAAAATTAGAACTATTCATATGACAAGTTAATAATGTCATGTGACTTTTTAAAAAGTCACATGACTTTATGTTTTAATTTATGAATAAATCTAACGGTTACAATTTATTCTCATATAAGAACTCTTTTCTCATAAGATACATCATCAATTCCTCATTCATTCACATGGTTGAGCTAAGGGTCATGGTAGGTGAATGGTCAGGATTCAAACTCTAAGAAAGAATAATTTATATTAGAGTAAAATACACTCACTCCCCTCAAGGTTTGCAAGAATGACACTCCACCCCATTCTTTTTTAAAATCTACACTCCACCCCATTTTTTATAAAGGCAAAATTTAGTGACGAAAACAAATTCATCACTAATAAAAAATAATTACTAATTAGTTAAAATTTAAATAAGTTTAATGCATATACACTATCATACATGAATTTATGAAAATAATTTTACTGAATTAAATTTAAAAAAACAATTCACTCTGTCTGTTAAGTCCACGTCTCATCTATCTCCAAATCATATTTCTCACCACAAACGGTCACCACCAAGTCTTTGCTCCCTTTAACACGACGGTCATCGTCCCAGAATGTGAAAACCTATGGCACCACCATACCTCAAAGTTTTGTTGCGACCTGAACCCCAGAACGTGAATCGCACATTCCCAAAGTCACTTGTTCAACTACTTCTTGTGAACTTCACCCCCTTTAAGTTGCGAGCGCACGCTCTGTTGGTTTAAGATGTTGTTGGATTTTGTTAAAAACGGTGCTCCACCGCATCGTTGGGTTCTAATAACCTCCGATCCACTTCATATTTCTTAATTTTGTTTCTCTATTTTCTTCACCCATTTGTCTTGCTTTTTGGGTCTACAATCCAATTTTGAAAATTGGAGGTATAAAGAGATTATTTTAATTAAAATTGAATTATTACCAAATATGAAAACACAAGCATGTTTCACTATGTTCGAGATATGGTTTGTAAACCGGCCAGGTGTGCTATTGCAGAATTTGCATTGTGAATTTACGGAGAAAGAACGTGATTGAGAGAATGATGAGGACTGTGATGTTTTCATTTTTAAATTTATTGGATTATATTGAAAATATTTTTTGAAATTATTGATTAACAATTTAAATAATAACTAATTATTAATGAAGAATATTTTTCGTCACTAAATTTGCCTCTATATAAAATGGGGTGGGGTGTAAATTTTGGACAAGAATGGGGTGGAGTGTAATTCTAACAAACCTTGAGAGGGGTGAGTGTACTTACATTTGTTATAAAAATAATTACATCCCACATTATATATATATATATTTGATTTTAAATAAACAATATATCTTTTCCTAATTTAGAAAAGAAAAATGTTTCCTCTTTTGTCAGGGTTGACCAATATGTCCTGAAAGTTGAATCAATCAATAACTCAGCTACGGATGTTCCGCTTTGATTCTTTTTTTTTTTTGTCGAAATGTTTCCTCTTTTGTCAGGGTTGACCAATATGTTTCCGCTTTGATTCTTTTTTTTTTTGTCGAAGAAAGCCAATGATCTTTGATTCTGATTGTTTTTCTTTTTGTTTTCTAGTCAATCAGCTAGCAAATTCTGATTGTTCTTTTTTTTTTTTGTCAATAAGTGATTGTTCTTTTGAAAGAACCTTGCTAGATGATTTTATCCGGACATGGCCCAGTTGTTTGGGCTTTCCCTGGTGGGCTAACAAATCACTTTCAGTATAATTATTTCTGTGACGGAAAAATAGTGAAATTACTCCAAACGTTATTTGACCAAAAATATTATGTGATGTCTCCAGAGTTTGAACAAAAAATAGTCCAAAACCTGGCCTTAAACATACATTTTAATATCAGAAAAGTATGTTAATTTTTGACCGAAAAAAAGAAAAGTATGTTAACTCTTTTAACATGCTATACTGTAGTTAATTGTAAACTCTTTTGGGATTTACTTCTCTCTTATGGATATTGTCTAAACTCTTTTCACTCATTAATTTTTCTCTTAAAAAAGAAAGTTTTCATTGTTTCTACCTTACATTGATAACGAAGTGTTGCAAAATCTCTCAATGTTTCATTCCTTGTATTTTAGGTTCTATTCATCATTTTTTATTTATTTTGCAATACTATTTTATTTGTATTTTTTTATTCTTATTCTTTGAAGAGAAAATGACAACTAGAAAATATAAAACTAGAAGATTAATATAAAAATTAACAATTTATATGATAAGATTCGTGTCAAAAACATGTCATTTTGTAAGACCAAGATTTGGTTCTATTGTACATCTCTAGGTTTTGATGTTAACCAGTATTTATTTGTGGATGAACAATTTTGGTACTCAAACGTTTGTCTTTTAAGTGTTTGACAAACAGGTTCTGATTCTGATTTGAAGATGAATTCATCAGAAGTCAAAGACCAAACTTTGACCATTAATCTCCTTCTGCACTCACTACGTTCTGATGAACGGTAGAATATTCCTTCAGAAGTTCTGAAGACGAAGCTTTGATAACGGGTTCTGAAGATCAAGTGCTGAAGACCAGAAGTTCTGAGTGAACGGTCAAAGACCCTGAAGACTTGAAGATTCTGAAGACCCAAAGAAATCTGGTTCTGAAGACCCACGGTTCTGAGTGAACGCTCCAGATGTTGAAGACTTGAAGTTCTGAAGATCCTAGCAATGTCGTGACTCTGATCAGAAGCTTCACTAGTTCCATTGAGAAGCGCCTCTGAAGATCAGAAGTCAATAGCAAAAGGCAAGGGTCACTATCAAAAGTACAAGCGCAGTGTACTACTTTGACCGCCTACCTAACGAGGATCAGCCAGAACAGGTTCTGGAAATTCCAGAATTGCCCTCCAACTGATAGAATCCTTCAACGGAAACATCACGTAAAGCTTGGAGTATATAAAGGCTGAAGAAAGGAAGAAATAACTAAGAACCTGTTGTTCAAAATACACTCAAGCGAATCCTTAGCAATCTATTTCTTCATTGTTTTAAATCTGTTTACACTTGCTTGTTTAGAAGCACTTCATTGTAAACCCAAACTGTTTTTCAAACTTGTTTGTAATTCCTTAAGGGACCAGATTCGGTCAGAATCCTTGAGAAGACTAAGACTTGTGTGTCTAAATGGTTGCTAGTTCATAGGTGTGTTAGTCACTTAACAAGTTGTGCTAGTGCAGATTGTAACAACATTTGATTAGTGGATTACCTTCATTCTAAGAAGAAAGAAATCACCTTAACGGGTGGACTAGAGGTAGCTTGACGTTTTTCAAGTGAACCAGGATAAATCATTTTGTCATCTATCTTTTATCCCTTGCACCTTCTATCCTAAGAAACCGAAAGATATTCTTGAAATCTTAAAAGGAAACACATTATTTGCAAAACCCTATTCAAACCCCACCCCCCTTTCTAGTTTTTCACATATCTTCAATAGGCATCAGAGCCCAAGTTCTGATTACCACACTTAACAGTGTTCAGTAGATCCGAACCGTGTGAAAAACTCTATGGATTCCACCTCTGTTGGAAGTAAAGATCAATACAGTGCAAAACCTCTCATCTTTGATGGTGAGAAGTTTGATTATTGGAAGGACAAAATAAAAAGCTTATTTCTTGACTTTGATGTGGATCTTTGGGATATTGTAGTTGATGGCTACAACCTTCCTGTAGATGAACATGGAGTAAAGATTCTGAGAGACAAGATGACTGGAGATTAGAAAAAGAAGTTCAAGGACCACCACAAAGCAAGACCTATTTTGCTCAATGCTATCTCATATGAGGAATATGAGAAGATCACTGACAGAGAATCTGCAAAGTCTATCTTTGATTCTCTCAGGATGACTCATGAAGGCAACGCTCAAGTCAAGGAGAGACTCTAGCCCTAGTCCAGAAGTATGAAGCCTTCAGAATGGAAGATGATGAATCTGTTGAAGCCATGTTCTCCAGATTCCATATGCTCATTGCTGGACTTAGAGTTTTGGACAAAGGATACTCTACAACTAATCATGCCAAGAAGATCATCAGAAGTCTTCCCAAGAAATGGAGACCTATGGTGACTGCTCTAAAGGTGACTACAAATCTGAACAAGATCATTCTCGAGGAACTGATTAGCTGCTTGAGAAGTCATGAGATTGAGCTTCTTGAAGATGAACCCCAAAGAAGGCAAAAATCTTTGGCTCTGAAGTCCAGACCTAAAAAAGCAAAATCTCTTCAAGTAGAAGAAGAGTCAGAGGAATCTAACGAAGATTCTGATGAGGATAAGCTCTCCTTGATATCCAGAAGAATCAACTGTCTATGGAAACATAGACAAAACAAGTTCAAAGGACCAAGAAAAGTGAAAGGTAGACAAGAGTCTGCATCTGGCTAACGAAAACATTCTGAAAAGGAAGTCACTTGTTACGAGTGTAAGGAGCCAGGACATTACAAGAATGAATGTCCAAAGTTGAAAAGAGACAAAAAACTCAAGAAGGTTTACAAGGCTAAGAAAGTTCTCATGGTGACTTTTGATGACTCAGAATCAGAAGAAGAAGATTCTGATGAGAAACCAGAAGTTGGAGCACTCATGGCCATAACAAATGACAAGGAAGCAGAATCAGATGTTGAGCCAACATCAGAAGTTGAATCAGACTCTGAGGATGAAATGAGGTATTCGCATCTTTTTCACCTTCTGAACTTAAAACTGCTTTATCATAAATAATGGAAAAATATGATTCTCTTCTGAGTAAACACAAAAGTCTGAAAAAGGATTTCTTGGCTGCTTCTAAAGTCTCTGTTGAACATGAGAAAACCATTTATGATTTAAATGAAAAGAATTTCTCTTTAACTAACTCAAACTTTCTTCTCAAAAGAAAATTTTTAAGTTAGAAGAAGAAATTACCTCTAGTTCATCTGTTTCTGATAATGAAACCAAGTATGAAAAAGCTTTTCAAAACTTCCTAGCTAAAGGCATAGATAGAAGCAAGATGGCTTCAATGATCTATGGCGTAAGCAGAAATGGAAAGGATGGTTTGGGGTATTCTGA
Organism: Lotus japonicus; assembly: GCF_012489685.1. NCBI lineage: Eukaryota > Viridiplantae > Streptophyta > Magnoliopsida > Fabales > Fabaceae > Lotus > Lotus japonicus. The sequence continues at coordinate 35,832,968 of NC_080043.1, read as the reverse complement.
ACCCAGTAGAAAGAACAAAACTCTTAATCCTAAATTAAAACCTATATAAGCATTTTGTGCCTTTTGGCACAGAAATAGAAAGTTATGAACAAGAACATTCTGAGGTTGCACAATCTCAATCCCAGAAACAGAAGTTTTCAATGAAAATATATCAAGCTCAAATACCTTTGTATTATCCTGTTGCAACAAAACCCAAAGTTGTTAGAACTTCTGGGATAACTAACAAGAAAGGACCCAGAAAGTGGGTACTTAAGGATAAGACTGTGTATGTTGCAGATATCCTTGATAGATCCATTGAAACATCGATCATGGTATCTGGACAGTGGATGCTCGCGTCACATGACGGGAGAAAGGCGTATGTTCCAAAACCTGAAACTTAAGCCTGGAGGTGAAGTTGGTTTTGGAGGCAATCAGAAAGGAAAAATTATTGGTTCTAGAACCATTGGTAATGGTAATAGAATTTCTATTAATAATGTCCTTCTGGTTGATGGTCTGATGCATAATTTATTGTCGATAAGCCAACTAGCCGACAAAGGTTATGATATCATTTTTAATCAAAAGTCATGTAAGGTTATTAGTCAGAAAAATGGCTCAGTTCTGTTTAACAGCAAGAGCTGGAACAATATCTATAAGATTAGATTATCTAAGCTGGAGACTCAGAATGTAAAGTATTTTCTTTCTGTTAACGAAGAGCAATGAGTGTGGCATAGACGGTTAGGGCATGTTAGCATGAGAAAGATTTATCAGCTTTACAAGCTTGACCTTGTTAGGGGCTTACCAAATCTGAAGTATTCTTCAGATGCTCTTTGTGAAGCATGTCAGAAATGCAAGTTTACAAAAAGACCCTTTAAGGCTAAGAACATTGTTTCCACCTCAATGTCGTAAGAACTTCTGCATATTGACCTATTTGAACTAGTGAAAAATGCGTGTTTAGGTGGCAAGAAATATGAGTTAGTCATTGTTGAGGATTATAGCCGTTGGACATGGGTAAAATTCTTAAGACGCAAGGATGAGTCTCATTATGTGTTCTCTACCTTCTGTGCTCAAGTGCAAAACGAGAAGAGCTGCAAGATTGTCAGTTTCAGAAGTGATCATGGAGGAGAATTTGAGAATAAAGATTTTGATAATCTTTTTTACTCCAATGGTATATCACATGATTTCTCCTGCCCTAGAACTCCTCACTAGAATGGAGTTGTGGAAAGGAAGAATCGGATAGAACCATGATCCAAGAAACTGGCATGGCAAAACACTTTTGGGCCAAGACAGTAAACACAACATGTTACATTCAGAATAGAATCTCTGTAAGACCTATTCTGGGTAAGACTCCTTATGAATTGTGGAAGAATATAAAGCCCAACATTTCATATTTGCATCCTTTTGGTTGTATTTGCTTTATGTTGAATACTAAGGATAAGTTAGATTTGATGATAAGCTTGACTCTGACAAGTCAAAGCTAGTTGAGAAATTTGTAGATATGAGTATAACTGTCTCAGAACATGGAGAAAAGGACAAAGCATCAGAAGTCAAGGAATCAGAAGTTGTTGAACCAGAAGCAACCACTTCAGAAGATGTTGTTACAACTTATGATCCACGTCATCAGAAGAAGAATCGAGTTACAGCTTCTCATCCTAAAGAATTGATTCTAGGAAATAAAGATGCACCGGTCAGAACCAGGTCAGCATTCAAGCCTTCTTTGATATCTCTGATTCAGCCGACATCTATTGATGAAGCTCTTCAGGACAATGATTGGATTCTGGCTATGGAAGAAGAATTGAATCAATTCACCAAGAATGACATTTGGAATCTCATTCGGAAACCAAAAGGTGGCCACGTCATAAGAACCAAGTGGGTGTTCAGAAACAAACTCAATGAGAAGGGAGAAGTTGTCAGAAAAAAGCAAGACTCGTTGCACAAGGTTACAGTCAGCAAGAAGGCATAGACTATACATAAACCTTTGCCCCAGTTGCAAGGTTAGAAGCCATAAGGTTATTGATTTCATTCTCTGTGAATCATAACATTATTCTTCACCAAATGGATGTCAAGAGAGCATTCCTCAATGGATACATTTCTGAGGAAGTGTATGTTCATCAACCCCCTGGGTTTGAAGATGCTAAACATCCTAATCATGTCTTCAAGTTAAAGAAGTCTCTCTATGGTTTAAAGCAAGCTCCCAGAGCATGGTATGAGAGACTTAGTACATTCTCTTGGAAAATGAGTTTGTAAGAGGTAAAGTTGATACAACTCTTTTCTGTAAGTCATTCAAAAATGACATTCTTATTGTTCAAATTTATGTTGATGATATTATATTTGGTTCTACTAATCCCTCTCTTTGCAAGGAATTTTCTAAGTTAATGCAGGCTGAATTTGAAATGAGTTTGATGGGAGAACTCAAGTTCTTTCTAGGCATCCAGATTGATCAACAACCAGAAGTTACTTACATTCATCAGAGTAAGTACACTAAAGAACTTCAGAAGAAGTTCAACATGCTGGATAACACACCAGCTAAGACTCCAATGCATCCCACATTCATTCTAGAAAAGGAAGAGGTAAGCTCAAAGGTTTTTCAGGAGCTCTATCGTGGTATGATAGACTCTCTTCTCTATCTAACTGCATCTAGACCAGATATTCTGTATAGTGTTCATTTATGTGCTTGTTTCCAATCGGATTCAAGGGAAACTCACTTAACTGCTGCTAAGAGAATCCTCAGATATCTGAAAGGAACTACTAACCTAGGCTTGATGTATGGATGAAACATCAGCTGGAGGATTATCAAATATATGAGAGTAACATTCCTATCTTCTGCGATAACACTACTGCTATTTCACTAAGCAAGAACCCTATTATGCATTCTAGGGCAAAACATATAGAAGTGAAGGATCACTTTATCAGATATTAAGTCCAAAAGGGTGTTCTCCTTCTGGAGTTCGTGGATACTGATCACCGGTGGGCAGATATCTTCACAAAACCCTTAGCTCAAGATAGATTCAAGTTTATTTTGAAGAATCTGAAAATGGACTTCTGTCCAGTATGAAGACTTCATCAGAACTTCTTGACTATGATACTTCTGCTCTCGTCAGAAGCTGTCTAGGTCAGAAGGTTACTTAATCAGAAGAAGATTACCTCTTGGTATTCCTTCTGATGCCAGATATTAAAACGCGTGTCTCTTCTCAGACGCCTCGATCCGTGTGCTTCTCGGGAAGGTTTGTTATAATGTTTGTCTCATTTAATTCTCCACCACACGTTTTCGTTTTCTTTACTAATTATTACCATTAATTTCTAACCGTTGATTTTTAACTTTACCTTTTGGTTTTCCAAATTCTCAACGGTTATTTTCAAAATTACCCACTTAACCACGATCGTACATACGTTCACCACTCACTAACACATTTTCAAACTCTCATCTTTCTCAAACTCTCTGTTCTCTCTCTTTTTCTTCACCACCCTCAAGACTTGAACATGAATCCTCAACAAGAATCAACCATACAGTTCTACAACGAATTCACTGCTCAAGAAACTTCTGATAGTGCGGATGGCCCTGTCTTCCCTAAGAAAGCTTCACGTTCTTCTGCCACCGGTTCTTCATCTGTTGCTCCACCCAAATCAAGTTTTGAAAAGGATGAAGTTGCTGCAATCACAGAAAGACCAAGCTCCGTCACTTGTATCCTCAGTTTTCCAGAACTCACTTGCTGAACCAAGAGTGGACTTCAACAACATGCAGGAAAATGGTGTTGATCTCAGAGCAGAGACGATTGCTCAAGGCTGGGAAAACTACTTTGCAAGACTTCAGGGTCCTGTTTACGAAAAGCTTGTAAAGGAATTCTGGAGACAAGCAGACTGTGATGACAACTTTGTTGTCTCACATGATCTAGGGCAGAGGATAACCGTTACTGAGAATTCCATTGCTAAGCTTCTGGGAATGGAATGACGCAAAGGAAAGAGAATTCACAATGTTGACAAAAAATCTACCTTGATTAAGGGAACCGTCAACAAGGCGATCTTCACCAACTATGAAGCAAAGAAGACCGATTACAAGGTCAAGGATCTGCCTTCTGATCTCAGAGTCTGGCATAGGATCATTCTGACTTGCATCAATCTAGGCCAACCGCAAACTCTGCAGACTACATCAATGCTACTCAGAAGTACCTTCTGTACTGTTTGAGGAACCATGATCAGATTTGCCTTCCCTTCATGCTGTTCACATATCTGAAGGAGTCAGTGAGAAAGACCAGAACTACTGACAATGAGATGAAGAAGGTTACCTCCTACATTCGTTTTGAAAGATTGTTTTCATACATCTTCGTTGAGAATGGGCTGGTCCGATTACTGGAAGACGCCAAGTACGCAGATGATCTCACTGTCACTTTTGGTGATGCTCTGAGCGCTAAGAATCTCAGGCACATGAGGATTTTGGAGAAGGTAGTTGTAATTCCAAGTGATGATGCTCCTGAAGATATCATTAGGAACATAAACAAAGTTGAGGGATTTCCCCTCTAGACCAAGCATGACGCTCCATAAGCCCTCTTAGAGTATCTGAAGATGATGGCGGAAGAAAACTTGGAAGTGGCCGGACACAAAATAATTCATCCAGAGACTTCTAGAAGCTCATCCTGCTTTAGAAGCTCCAAAAGGAAGGAAGCATAAGAGATCAGAAACCTCTGATCAAGAGCAGAAAAAGAATAAGAAGCCCAAGGCAGAAAGTAAGGCGGCAGCTTCTCATCTAACAACGCATATTGCTCCCATAACTTCTGCAAGACATGCATGACTTCTCTGATATTTCCTTAGACGCAAGTGTCAAGGCTGCTGAAGACAGGAAGGCAGAATGGGATAGAGAAATGGAAGCTAAGAGAGCTGCTGAAGAAAGAAAAGCTTTTGAAGCTCTGAAGAAAGCTGCTCAGGAAGCTAAGAGAAAAGAAGAAGAGAAAGCAGAAGCTACAAGGGCAGAGGCTGAACACCTAGAAGCATTGAAAGCAGAAGCTGCTAAACTAAAGGCTAAAGCTGCCGAGTTAGAAGCAGCAGCTGGAACCTCTGAGACTGAATTGGTTGGAAGTTCTGCTCCAAGACCTTCTGAGCTGGAAGCTACCTTGGCAAACATTCAGGCATAGCAACAAGAACTCAGTCAGCACATGACTGAACAGAACAAGGTCAACACAGAACTCAAGAACATGCTTGCTTAGATTCTTGCCAAGCTTTCTGGACCTCAACCTTAGTCCTTTAGGATTTATGATTTCTTTATGTTTCTGTTGCTTTTAAAACTTTATTGTTTGTTTCTGCAGTTTCTCTTTGCACTTCATTTCATATATATATGAAGTTTTTGTTCTCTTATGATTTTTTATTCCCTTTTCTGAACCTAACGTTTTATGTTCATATTACCTTAATTAGGGGGAGTACTAGTCTACTTCTTGTGTTTTTCACAAAGTTTTACCCACTTCAAATCTTTTTGATTGTGACAAAAAGGGGGAGTGCTAGTAATATTTTGATAAGTTTTAAAAAATTTAATTTGGAGAATTAAGTGATCAATTGTGTAACATTCATAGACTTTCTCTGAAGCATTTCACGACTTACATATTGCTCTGATACACTAGTTATGCTCTGATATACTTGTGTCAATTATTGCTCTGATCACATATTTCATACATATTGCTATGATCACATATTTCATATATGTTTCTCTAATCACATATTTTATATATAGATTGCTCTGATCACAAATTTTACATATAGCTCAGAATCTAGACTCTTTTAACGTTTTCATTGCGTCTTAGATTCAGGGGAGCTTAGCTCAAAATCAAGTTCAAGTCTTAGATTCATAAGTAGCTGAACAAGCTATACATATCAGGATAAGATATTTCGAAACCTTAAACTCTGATTTGTTTTAGTTTTTGTTCATCGAAATACATAGTTTTGTCATCATCAAAAAGGGGGAGATTGTAAGACCAAGATTTGGTTCTGTTGTACATCTCTAGGTTTTGATAATAACAAGTATTTATTTGTGATGAACAATTTTGGTACTCTAACGATTGTCTTTAAAGTGTTTGACAAACAGGTTCTGATTCTGATTTGAAGATGAATTCATCATAAGTCAAAGACCAAACTTTGACCATTAATCCGCTTATGCACTCACTATGTTTTGATGAACGGTAGACTATTCCTTCAGAAGTTCTGAAGACGAAGCTCTAATAACGGGTTCTGAAGATCAAGTGCTGAAGACTCTGAAGACTAGAAGTTCTGAGTGAAAGGTCAAAGACTCTGAAGACTTGAAGATTCTGAAGACCCAAAGAAAGCTGGTTCTGAAGACCAGAAGTTCTGAGTGAACGGTCCAGATACTGAAGACTTGGAGTTCTGAAGATCCAAGCAACCTCGTGACTCTGATCAGAAGCTTCACTAGTTCCAATGAGAAGCGCCTCTGAAGATCATAAGTCAAAAACAAAAGGCAAGGGTCACTATCAAAAGTACAAGCGCAGTGTACTATTCTGACCGCCTACCTAACGAGGATCAGCCACAACAGGTTCTGGAAATTCCAGAATTTCCCTCCAACGGATAGAATCCTTCAATGGAAACATCACGTAAAGCTTTGAGTATATAAAGGCTAAAGAAAGGAAGAAATAGCTAAGAAACTATTGTTCAAAATACACTCAAGCGAATCCTTAGCAAACTATTTCTTCATTGTTCTAAATCTGTTTACACTTGCTTATTTAGAAGCACTGCATTGTAAACCCAAACTGTTTTCAAACATGTTTGTAATTCCTTAAGGGACCAGATTCGGTCAGAAGCCTTGAGAAGACTAATACTTGTGTGTCTTATTGGTTGCTAGTTCATAGGTGTGTTAGTCACTTATCAAGTTGTGCTAGTGCAGATTGTAACAACATTTGATTAGTGGATTACCTTCATTCTAAGAAGGAAGAAATCACCTTAACGGGTGGACAGGAGGTAGCTTGACGTTTTTCAGTGAATTAGGATAAAATTATTGTGTCATCTATCTTTTATCCCTTGCACCTTCTATCCTAAGAAACCTAAAGATTTTCTTGAAATCTTAAAGGGAAGCACTTTATTTGCAAAACCCTATTCAACCCCACCCCCCCCCCCCTTTCTAGTGTTTTCATACCTTCACATTTTAACGTTTTTTCCTTAGGTCTCAAAATGCCTATACACGGCCCTGACAACGTCGGTTGTGTTTTGCTTATCCGGTCCCTTTGTTATTTCTAGTTTTATTATTTTATGTTTCTATTTCTATTTCTTAATGCTTGGGTCTCAGCTTTATAACGTTGGTTGAATGTTTTTTTGTTGAGTCTTTTGATTTGCACGGCTTAATTGGTCTCTGTCTCATTTGTCGCGATGCTTGGTATGATGCCATTCGGTTGAACCTTTCGCTGCTTTCCATTTCAAATGAAGACTTTTCCTAATAATGTAGACGTTAGGGGTTGTTTGCCTTTATGGTTTTTAGAAGGTTTTAGAATTTTTTGCTGTAGTGGCTTAGTTTTTGTGAATTTATTTTGGGAATAGTTATTGTACGCAGGGGCATATCCAAGATTTCTTTGTTTGGGGGCCGAAATACAAACCCCCATTTCTTGTGCTACTACAGTTGAAGCCTCTTTTAGCATACAATTTCATTTTCATTTAATATCCTACATACATCATCAATCTAAGCTCATGGGAGGTTTCTCCAAGTAATTGCACATATCATGACTTAGCTAACTTAAAGAACAGGTAACAGTTAGCATGTTCAACACAACAAATAGCATATTCTTCACTTAATTAAAAGCAGGAAACACTTAGCATATTTCAACTTTCCTTCACAATCACAAACCCAAAACTTTCCCAAAAAGAACCTAAGAATCATGCATCAATTCTAAGGTTCAAAATATCATTTTAAAACTCAAGGTTTTCTCCTCTCTTTCCAGAAACAATATCTGCACTCAAAATGTCATATTTTGTTAAAACGATCATAGATTGTACAACAACTTTGACAAATTTTTAAATACATCAAATACAATTAGAAAAACTTAATTATTTTTATCATTGTATCTCTTAAAGTATGCTTTTTTTTTTTGAAAATGAAAGAAATATTATTACTAAGAAAGATGAAACCCGATGCCAAGACAAGCATTAGGCAAAGTACATAGGCCAAAAGTTTGAGCAATCAAAACCCACCACCAACCCGCAAAGTGGCATCAACGTCATCCCAAGCAAGAGCCTCATTAAAACCTTACTGGGTAAACCCAGTGGAAAAAACCCCAGTAAGGAAAAAGAGTACCACAAGTTTGGTATAGCCACCCTGCTAAAAAAACAACAATCTATGCTCAAATGAATTACAGGTCCAAAACTGCTACAAGGCCTTTTAAATTCGTGTAAAACAGTAAATTGACAGCAAAACAGCATCAGCATCAGCAACAGCAACAGCAAAACAGCAAAACAGCAACAGCACTTTCAGCAACAGCAAATAGTAAAACAACAACAACAACAGCAAGACAGCAACAGCAAAACTGCATCAGCAAAACAGCAACCTTGTTTAGCCAAAGAAACAAGAAAAATCCAGTGCAAAGCACCCTGTAGGCGTGTGTCTAATGGCCTGAGAACCACCAAACCGGTTCCACACAGAAGCAACCTTGTTTAGCCAAAGCATCCGCCTCCGCGTTCCCCTCCCTCATAATATGGTTCACCCCCTTACAATCCACAAACAACATCAAATAGTCAATCATATTGAACTCATTGGTTAGCTTCCATGGCCTCCTATTTACCCCAATTATCCAACCAACTGCTAGAGTCGAATCACTCTCAATCTCAATATTAGATGCCAAAAATTGCTGACAAAATAGAAGAGCATATAGAATAGCCTGGACCTCCGCTTCATCCGCTCTCTGAACCTCCACTTTTCTGGAAAATTTTCCTAACACATCCCCCGCACTATTCCTCAAGATTCCACCAATACCTCCACAACCGGATTGAAAGGAGTCATCAACATTAAATTTTAAAAGCATACCATGAGGAGGCTTCTAAGGCACAACAGAACGTACACACCGCTTCCCATGAATCCCAATTTTTGTAAAGCAAGTAGAAAATTGTTCTACTCCGTAAGGACATTCCTTCCACCAAGCCTTCACCCATGTATATAGCATAAAAACATGGGACTCCCAAGCTTCTTTTGGCACAAAAGATTGATTATTAAAAATCACATTATTACGGGCTAACCACACTACACAACACATCGCATACAGAATCAATTCCCACAAAACACTTGAGGTGGACCTACGCAATGACCCTCATTCAGCCAAGCACACCGGAATTGATTCCGGCACCACCCACGAAACACCTTCCCTGAATAGCACCGCTGCCCTTAAATGCCAAACCTTAGGACAATGGAAAAAAATATATGCCACTGTCTCTGGTGCTGAACAACAGAACACGCATACCACCCCACCTTCCAAGGCCACACCTCGTCGATGCAAATTCTCCTTTGTAGCAACTCTATTCTTCTGAACCTGCCATAAAAACAAAGCAATTTTGGAAGGTAAAATAGGTCTTAAAAAATTTGGGACTGACCACCCCTCCTTCGTAAACCACCATGCCTCCACAACTGAACAAAGGGACTTAACAGAAAACATCCCTATATTATCATGCTTCCAGACCATGCAGTCAACATCTGCTTTGACCCCCTGTTTTGGCACCAACTGCTGTAGAATAAGCATTAATTCATCATACTGGTGTCGTTCCCAACCCAGCAAATCCCTCACAAAAGCTAGATTCCATACCCACCGAAGCCCATGCACCACACCACATTCCATGATCATAGCCTTCTTGTGTGAAGCTAGTGTAAACAGGCGAGGGAAGATGAGCCTAAAAGGACCCTGCCCTGCCCAATGATCTATCCAAAATAACACCCCAGCCCCCTCCCAACTTGACAAGCTAACCCATCCCTAAACACACTCCCAACCAACCCACTCTCACGCCATACTGCACACACATCAGCCAGGGGCCTAGACAATTTTTTTAGATAATATGTCCAAATTAAAAGATATTAACTCCCTTGGCAACCCATATTTTCCGCAAAGCACCTCCCTCCACAAGGAATTCTTCTCCCTCCCAAAAAGCCATACCCATTTCAGCAACATTCCTTTATTTTTCCACTCAAGAAAACTCACCCCTAAGCCACCATACCGAGACCCTTTACATAAATCCTCCCAAGCCACCCACATAATTTTTTTCTCTCCCAACGAGCCCCCCCCACAAGAAGCGTCGCATGATCCTCTCCATTCTCAAGATAATTCCCTTAGGAGCTCGATAAAGGGTCATATAATACAGAGGGATAGCATTCAAAACAGTCTGTTACCACTGACAAAACCTGAATGCTATTCTCCCTCCATAAGCACATAAGACCACCCGTCGTCCCAACAGACTGGACCTCCACATGACGCATCTGAAATCCACTCGCCCATTTTTCAACTGTACGTTGTCGTTGCTGATTTAATTTTGTTTCCTGGAGTAATAGAAGTTCCGGTTTCAGTTGCTGAATAGCCTTTTTAACCACCTCCCTCTTCGTTGTTCCACCTAGCCCACGAACATTCCTAGTGAGCCAAGGCCCTGACATGTCAATTAAGGTGTGGATGGTTTTCACGGATTTGAGCTTCCAACCCCCGTAGCATCAAAACTTATGAACCCCGTGGTTTAAGGCCTAACTATTGTCCCAGCAACCAAGCTCTCTGCCTGCGTGTTGTCATACCATCTTCTCCTGTCAATAGCTGGGAGAACCCTTCTGGTATAGGTAAGGGTTTGTTCTTACTCCCTTTTGGACGCCCCTTCTTGGAGGAGTTTGTATTTGGAGAATTGAAAGGCGTCGGCGTAACCAGTTCTGATTGCACAAGAGGCGAAGGAAATTGTGGTGTCTCAGCTTCAGGAGATTAACATTCTGGGGGGATTATGGGACTAGGATTCGTTAGCCTCACAATTTGATGGGGAGAGGTGTGAAAAAAAATTCCACGTTGAGCATTCTGGTGTTCACGTTTTGCGTTCTATTGTTCCTGCGAGCCAGAAGTTAGCGAACTTGGAAAAGATGTCGCGAAACTCAATAAGCTATTATTTCTGAGAAGCCAAGTTGCCAAACACGTCCCAGGCAATTGTTGCTGGAGAATATTGTGTGGGTCTCAATAAGTGGATAATAAAGGCCAAGCATATCTCTGATTCAAATCTTTTGGATTTAATGGATAACCTGAAAGAGCAAATTTGTTATTCTCATCAATATTCAGATTTTGAAAATAATTGTAGCAGATTTCTTTTGCATTTATCATGATTCCTTATGAATTTGAATTTTTCCACCAGCCCTCAAGCTCCTTTAAAGTGTAACCAGAATCAAGCAAAACATGTAACTGTTCCTTCATCTCCTTCCTGGATTTAATGGCTGCCATAATACTGTTTGGATTCGAAATCATGGTCCACGCTCCTGCAACTGCCATCTCCGGCCGCCCCTCCATATCGAAAACCGCCGCCGGCAAACCTCCCTGTGCGTCCAAGCCACCACTAGAAAAATTCACATCGGCATCATCATCAGACCTATGCACATCCTCCTCTACCATGGCGTTCAACCCCTCCAATTTATCATCCCTGTATACTTCATCTTCTTCATCAGATTTGACGTCAACAACAGATTCATAATCCTTCTCAAAATAATGAATTGGGGCATGTGTTTCATCAACATCTCTATCATTATTGTTCACCGACTCATTAAAAGATTGATCATCTTTCTCCGAATTATATATCTTCACCGGCGTAGACGGTATGCGTTCAACCTTACCATGATCATAAACAGAATCATCTTTCTCCACAAGAATTATGCAAGAGGTACCTTCCACATTAACTGCCATTGTGAAGCAGTGAAGGAGTGGATGATGCATCTATACCAAAATTCGAGCGAAATCAGCCCGATGTCGCAATTTAGTTGTTGTATCCATATTAACAAAACTCCTCAATCTATTCCCGACTGCAGTAAAGAACGGCTCTGTCCATAGCTCCATCGGGACTTGCCACAGGCGGATCCAAACCAAGTGTGCTAACCCATAGGTAAGCAAAATGCACGGTCTTAGCTCTGTTAATTTATGTTCCAGAAAAAACCTACATTCCGCTAGAGTTGACTCCATCTCTTCCTTATCCACAAACTCTAACAAGACCTCATTTGCACTAAGCGGGATGAAGCGAAAGTTGTACATACTAATATGGGCTAATTCATCTTGAATAACATTTACTGGCTTTGATTCGAGCGTGCATGCCCGAGCACACCGTTGGTACCATAAACTATCCAAATCAGAGGCTGATAGACAAAGCTGACAAGCCACTGTACTGCGTGCATTATCCCGTGGTTGAGTTGAAGCAAGTGTCTCTACCGGCACATCAATTTTGACATTTGGTTGATTGCTTTGCTGGATTTTAGGACGCCAAACTTTGCCTCGCTCTTGTTGTTGTTGGCGTCCCTGAGCTATTCCTTTCTCCTTGTTGAAAGATTGCTTCGTTGTTGCTTTTTTCACCACGAGGTAATTACCCACCAAACAATAACCGCTGAACATTTGAATCGCCGCCATTTCCTCTTCCTCATGTTGATAGCGGACAAAACCATACCGGAATCGCCGCTGAAATTTTTTCCGAAACTGGATGAAAACATCTCTCACCCTTCCAGCCTTCCCAAAAAAACTCCTCAATTTCAACAAGGTGATTCAATCACTCAAGCCATCTACATAAACTGAGTGCAATTCCCCCTGCTTCTTAAATTCTTTGCAATCCCGTGACGAAAGCTGATGTTTCTGTTGTATGCGGCCCTGGACTCGAGAGCTCACTGGCTCTTTCTGCTGAATTTGTTGAAATTTCCCAGCCCCTGGCCGCGAGAAAGTCTGAGAAGAACGATGCTCCTTCTGATGACGAGGGCTGAATCTGCCATTTCCTGGCCGCGCGGATTGCTGGTAATAATGGTTCCCCGACCACTGACGATGATGCTGCCCTGAGTTCCGTTGGGGATCCCCATATCCAAATCGGTGATAAAAACCTTGGCCGTTTCTCACCGTCGCCCGCCGCCACCGTGGCTGGTGCCACCGCCGCTCCCACCCAGTGTTTCTCTCTCTACTCTCTCCCATTTCTCAAATTCCTGAATTACTTGAGGTAGAAAGTTTTAGAAGGACACAAATGAAAACTCCAACAATTTCTCATATCTTTTAACCAAAGTTCAATCGAATTGAAAACCCTTTCATTCAAGGAAAAGAGGAAGTAAGCTAATTTTCTACCATGAAAATCAAGCAGTATTGGATCACTGCCCAAAGCCCTGCCAATCACACCCCAAGCCTACCAACACAAAGCTTTTTGGGCGATTTTTACCTTAAGAACAAGATGAAGATGCCAGAAGAAGAATGATGGAGGTTAAATGGTGGTGGTTAGGGTTCTCCTTCTTTTCTCTCTTTAACCTTCTTTCAAGAGCTCAATAATTCAAAAAGCTCACTCCTCTTCCTTCTATCCTAAAGCTCACGACCTCTAAATGTGCAAACTTCCTAGAATTTGAACACTTGTGGAATTAATTAAAAACCACACACTACAACTGTTCCAGAAATGCAGACAGAAAAACTAAGGGAGACTTAAAAATACAAACTGTATTAAACTAGCAATCCAATAATCATAAAGTTTTTAGAGATTGAAGCCCTTTAAGTTAGGTCTCAAACAAAAGAAGTTTTACCCAAGGTGGAGTTATAAACAGGGAGTTATACACAAAACAGTACTGATTGTCAGAGCTTGCTTGGGCAGAAAATTTTCCCAACTTCCATCTACAATTGCGACTATTCCAGGAACCCAAAACACCTTTCTATTCACACGACGTGTAGTTTTATAAGTTAACCTTCATTTGAAACCATTTTTACTAATGTTGGGTCACCATGGCAAGAGTTATACTAACGAAATCCCAAGTTACTCATCAAAACACTTTGTTCAACAAACTTCAAAACTGTGTAGCCTCTTGTGATTTCGTTAGTATAACCCAAAAAATTTTAAGAATTTTACTACATGTGAAAAAAAAGTTCCCTAAACCTCCGTATATTTTCCACTCCAAATTCTAAGTACATAATTCAAGAAAAATCCAGGAACAGCAGCAGGTCAGGCTGGCTAGCAGCCAGACCGTCGCTCGCCAAAAAGTCCATATCTCAAGCTACTTAACTCAGAATGACCTAAAACCGACAGGAAAATTTCGACAACTAAAAGAGCTACATTATAGCTCAGGCCAAACCAACCCATAATTTATTTTATGCCTCGTCCAAAGCCCAACAAGTCTCGGCCAAGCCAAGAACAACACCAAGATAATGATTTTCTTCAAAACAAAGTTGTACACATCAAAGATAAATCAAAATTTATGGTGAAACCAAAGCCAGAATCTTCAAAAAAATCTTTCCAAAATCAATTCTTAGAAAAGCTATTTCTAAATCCTCAAATTTTCCAAGAACAACTAGATGGTTAGATTGAGAATAAACCTAACAACAACTTTAACAAAAGCACTCATGGCAAAAGCTCATTTCAAAATCGCTTTTCAAAATTAAGACTTGTGATTTTCGAAAACTGATTTTATACAACTCAAATCAAAGGTCATATAAGCAACAAATGTGAAGCACAACTTTGGGTATTTCCACATTTGCATTCATTTTCGTCACAACTTCAAGAATCTAACTATACAAACAAGCATTTGAAGCATAAAAGTATACTCCTAAGCCTACCAACACAAAGCTTGGGGCCAATACTATCATTTTCTCCCAAAAGCTCCCAAAAGCAAGTTGAAGAAAATGATATAAATGGTAGTGAAAAAGAGGATGAGAAGACCCAAGAGCTTCACAAGCTTGTTCTTCACCTCTAGCTCCAAGAAAATCACTCACAAAACAACCAAGATCCAAGAAGAATTTCAATCTTTTCTCATCTACCTCTCTAGCTCTCTCTCTCTCACGGCCAAACACACAAAATGGGTAAGGGAATAGTGTTTTTTTGGCTTTAAATGGAAGAGAAGGAAAGAAAGATGAGCGGGTGCGGGTGTTTTTGTCCACTAATTTAAGCTAAGTACTCCTCCATAAAAGGTCGATATTTGTTCCGGATTCATTTAAGTGAGAAAATATTTTGGAAGCAGCTTGCTCTAAAATCTTACGGAGAACTGATTAAGGAAATATTCTTCGGATGAGAAAACTTCATTCGCGTAAAAGATTCATAACGGTAAAAGGATCAAGAAACTCCAGAAAGGGCCTTGAACACTCTTATTTGTGGCCCGAGAATTCACTAAAGTCTCTGCGGAGGTTAAATAATTCTCCTCCAGGGTTCCCGGAAGAAAACCCTATCGATATTACAGTGGAAAGTTCCGGAATTACACACACATGCACAAAAAATACCCTGACGGGTCTTATTCCCGCTCTGATTTAGAATTGGGGCTTAATTAGTGTTCTAGTCGTGGGGAATCACTTTTCAAATACTCAGAATCGCAATCGGGTATGAATATGACTCAGACTAGCATTCTAAATGGCTATAATTTCATAAATATATATATAGTATTTTATATCATTTCTCTTGTCAGTTTTATCATACACTTCTCACGGCCTCCCCAGGCTAGCACATAACCCTGAGCGTAAGTCAGATTTTAAATAATAATATTAATACTGAAATTTGGGCCTTACAGTACCATTGAGAACCAGAAATTGGGTTCACCATCACCTGAGGAAATAAAGTCTAGTCAAACACAACAGAGTGAGATTAATCTCTCAATGAGTGCCCCCCTGAGATTGATCTCTCTCAGGATTTAGATCCCATCATGTGTATTGAAGTTGATCAAAGTATTCCCCTTTCCCCTCGCTTCACAATCATCACATAAACAACTTGACAATCACCATAACCAACACAGACAAACCCGTTACTATGACACAACATTTCATCAATTGAATATGTTGCATAAAAGTCTCATTGTTCTTCAGCAAAAGTCCCTTCATGATCTTCATCTCTTTAATCAAACACTTATTCTTCTTCAACATAAGTTCCTTCATCAGCACCTTTGAACTTAGGTGTTGTATTCTTTATCACCGCCTTCTTACGCGGGCACCTAAACTTGTTCCATTTTTGAAGAGCATAAGGGTAGGTGCAAAGATGATAAAACTTGTCCCCACCCATCTCCTTGCCAAATTTAGCTCTTTTAATGTGAAAGAATAATTTTGAAAAATGATATATGGAAATTTTGTTTTTCCCATATATTCAACTTATACGCTTTTTTTGAAAGTTTCTATCTGCTGCAAATATTAATGGCAGCCGCTAAGCTGTATGTCTACAAAAAGCTTATGTCTGACCATCATTCTCGAGCAATTTCACATGGAACCATTAATTGAGAAATTAACAGTTGTACTTTTGGCCTTATTTTTACACAAATGTATTAAAACTAGATAGTTACCCGTGCGTTGCACGGTAACGCACGGATACTATTTTTCACGAAATAAAAAATGTATATGATATTATTTAAATAGACACAAAAAATAATTAATTTTATTATATAAAAATGCAATTAATATTAATAAGAAATTTGTTTATAACTTTCAATTACACACCTGCTCCACCGAAAACCAAAATTCAGAAAAGAAATAAGAACAAGTAACAGACTTAATGCATGAAAAATACAATGAAAACTAAAATAAACAAAAAATACATAGAAGAGAATGGTGCAACAGAGGAACTGGAACCTTGGTTATCGAATACCAGGAATCCCTTGTAAGCAAAGGCAGAAAAATTTAGAGAAAAAGAACTGCAAAGCGAAAAAAAGTTTGGGGTGATGAGGGAAATTCATACTATATAAGTATATATATCACAAGGCAGAATGAGAATATTAATGAATACATAACATCTAATATGACACAAAGTACAAGCCCAGCAGCTCCAATAACTCTAACTGGCTCAACAAATAACAAAGCTGCAAGTAAAGCCACTATTGAAGGCTGTGTGAATGAATTATAACCGACAATATATCGATGGAACATAGTCAAAGTAAGCAACATTGCTTACAATCAGAATTGTACTTAGAATTTGAATCAAAACAAAGTTCACTCAAAGAAAATTTCTCTTATTATTCTACACATTGAACTGGAACATGATTATTGAGACAACCAGCGACATGCAAAATTCTTCCAGTGACGAAGTAATCTCAAATCAAAGACTAAATTTAGTATTTAGCACATGTTTTTTTTTTTGGTAAGCCAAAGAATTGTATTAAGGGAGCACAAGGGGTGCCCCAACCCTTAATACATGAGAGAAGAGAGGGATATAATAGAAATAAAATTCAAAGCTATTAGATAGTTCAAATAAAGACACACTAATGAACTAAGGAAGCCATGTCCCCATCACCTATGTTTCATATAGTTTACAAAATAATCCCCTGCATTGTGGTTAAATGGTACTAACGCATAGCAATTTAATAGCTGGAACCATACATAGAGAATCAAAATTGTTTACTTCCTGCAATACTTTCCCCATTCTATTTCTCCAATATAATGTTAGCAACCTTGCACACCTTCACCCCTCAACCAGTATTAGAAAAAATAGAAGCCCAGAATACTGAATGCAATCCCCAATCTGCTATGGTTATCAGAAATTGTGACATTTATATATTGGAAGTCCAAAATCAAAATTACATTATAGATTTTACCTTATGGAACATGGTAACAGTCACAGCAAACTTCAATGCATGTTTATATATGTACAAGACAGGAATACAACCGCAATATATTTCCAACAGTTACTTTTATTCATCATAGGCCACTTGACAACACATACTACTGCACAAAGCACAAAGATCATTGCAGCCTTGATAGGTTGAGAAATCTGAAGAGCAAGGGTACTGCCCCATAAAAACACACATACTTTCAAAAAGAGTGATAACAGTAGCCTGAAACAAATCTGATTTTTCAGTTTCCAGACCAGGGACATCCAGTGCAGCATAGGAGCTCAATCAAGGAGGAATTCAGAGGTTGTCCAAACAACTCCTTGGATTTGAAATCCAATCACACAAGGACGCACTGAAATTCTTGCACTTAGCTTTCATCCAATTCCAGAACTTTGGTCAGTCATAACACAAACTCTAAAATACCTTTGGTTAGTACTTTGGTCGAGTACTTGGAGTGCAACGTCTCCATATCCCAATCCTAAAAATAACCACAACAATGCAAAAACCAAAATTATAAGGAGAAGTAGGAGGGGGGAAAATACAAATCAACGATAACCATGAAATAGAAGCACCACCTACCTGTCCAGCATTAAGAAGCCTTCTGTCATGAACCACCTAGTAGAAAAATTCCCCTCCAATCAATAATAAATCCCACGCACATGGTATGTAAAAGTGGAAACCATGCAGCACATTCAATCCCAAGGTACAAGCCAAAGTTGAACCAGAAACAGTGCAGCATATCATTCAGCATGTATTGATTTAACACCATACCAGAGATGGCACTAACATGAGTTCCACAGACAGACAATACACGCCTACAAAGAAGAGATGCAGACCAAATGATTCATCTTCCATTCAAAGAGGGAGTTACAAAATTTCCCAAAAATAAGGGTAGTTGTCATCTAAAAAACTAAACAATAGTCAGAACTGCATGATGCTGCTAGTGATGAGCTTGGCCTCAGAAAACACAGAATCACACCCTTATATAGCAAAATTTTCAAGCCATATTCAATCACAACACATTTTATGTCACTTTATACCATAAAAAGTTTCCGGAAAAGTAAACTCTGCCATAAAATGATCCATTTACTTTACACTGCACAATTGAAGATAAAAAGTAAAAACCTGAAAAAAGTGCATGAAAAAAGAATAAAACTCAAACAATCATGAAAAAGTTGATCAAAAAGCTGATTCAAAACTAATTAATTACTCCCTTATGGTGCACCTCATCACATTGAATAAAAACCCTTATGTGAATAGTAGCCAAAATGCTATCCCTTTATAGTAGTTATAGATTAGATATTATGATTTTCCAATCAATAGTTTTGAGGTAACTTTTACGCTAGTTTTTTCACTTTAGATCTGTCAAGGGACCTATATTATTAATTTCCAAGCATAATAATTTGCTCTATAATTTGAGTGATTTAAAAGTTACCTATATTATTAATTTGCAAGCATAATAATTTTCTTTAGGCTAAAATGAATTTTTGGCCCCTGATGTTTCAAGTTTGTGCAAATTCTGCCCCTACTCTATTTTTGTCGACGTTTCTACGCCTCATATTTTCAAATAGTGCACCGTCTACCCCTCCGTCAGTCAGGCTTTCTCAGGAGATGTTCCTAAGTGGATTAGAGAGATGAAGAGGAGTATATGAAGTTGATGATGATCAAGGAAATGATATAAATTAAAGGGTTAAAAACTATAATCGTCCCTGAACTTTGAGCGAGATTTGAAAACCGTCCCTCGCCGGAAAATTATCTGAAAACCATCCTTAGACTATTGAAAACTAAATTGACCCGTCCCTCCGGCCACCATCCCTCCGGCGAGGCCCTTATGTGGCATGCCACGTCATTTAATGAGCCTATGTGTAATTTTTTTTATTATTTAAAATTAAAAAAATCCTAATTTTTTTATTTAACCCAATTACCCTAAATTAAGCCCCATAAATCCCCAAATTAACCCTAAACTCCCTTTGATTCCCTAAATCTCTAATTAACTAAAACAAAAATCAACAATCAAACCCACCACCCCCAACCTCACCAACCCAGAAACCCATACGTCAATATCAGAGAGGGCCCAAATTCGAGTGTGGCAGTGGTTATCAGGCAGAGGAAAATGTTTCAATTGTTCAACTTAAGAATGGATGCAACAACCGATCCTCTGCATCAAGGCAGCGGGATAATTGATTTTTGCTTGGACAAGGAGGGCATCGAAATTACTGGTTTTCACATGTAGTGTTTCTGGAAGAGGGCAATAGGTTTCGAAGCTATGTCTTCTACCTGCAGCTTTGTTGGTGGGAACTGGGCTTCGATTTCTTATGAAGGGACCCATTGTTTGTTGGGTTATTGGGTAGTCTTACACTGCTCCTTATTGTGAGACCCTGCTGTTGTTTTTCTCTCCCCTGTTTTTCTTGTTTTGCTGGTTTCTGTTTTTTCCTTGTCCTCGCATTGAGGCATGTACTCTTGTATTTTTCTATGGCACATCTTGTGGCACCGACCACCCTTACTCCCACCACCCTCACCCCCATCGAACAACCCCCACCACCCAGAAACTCAAACCCAACCCCAAAGATCTGTCAAGAAAACCAGAAAAAAAAAGATGAGAAGAAGAAACTAACACAGCAACAACAACATGCAAATGGAAAATCAAAGTTTAATCGTTTAGATCTGGCCGTTTGGGAAGGGATTTAGGGTTCGATTTGTTTGGGAAGGGATTTAATGTTTGATTCAGGAAGATAAAATGGGATTTAGGGTTTTCTTATGGAAGGGAATGAAAAGGAGGTGAGGAGAGCAGCAAGAAGAAGAAGAAGAAGAAGAAGAAGAAGAAGAAGAAGAAGAAGAAGAAGAAGAAGAAGAAGAAGAAGTGGTGTGGTGGTACGGTGGTGGCTGGGAAAAAGAGAGATTAGGATGGTGGTGAGGAAGAAGGAAGAGAGAGAGAGAGAGAGAGAGAGAGCCGAGGAAGAAGATGAAGAAATCATAAAAAAAAAAGATTTAATTTTTAATTGCTAGTTTTAATTTCGAAATTTTATTTTTTTAAATGAATAGGAAATGAGTAGTTTTAAATAGGAATTTTTTAATTAGATTAATTGCTAATTAGGATTTTTATTTTATTTTAAATAATAATAAAAATTACACATAGGATCATTAATTGACGTGCACAGCCACGTAAGCAACTGGCCGGAGCTATGGTGGCCGGAGGGACGGGTCCAATTTGTTTTTAAAAGTCTGAGGATGGTTTTCAGATAATTTTCCGGCGAGGGACGGTTTTTAAATCTCGCTCAAAGTTCAGGGACGGTTATAGTTTTTAACCCTAAATTAAATTTGTTTGATGTATATATCAATTATGTATGTAACGGAACTGGTTAAATGCATGTTTTGCTACTTACATGTCTTGAGTTTGAATCTCTCATGCCCCTTTTTTCTAATTTCACTTGTAATTTCCACGTTGCAGGTCCAAAAAATATAAAAAAAAAGTCAAATCAGCTCATTCCGTTAGTTTTTTAACGTCTAGACTGACACGGAGGGGTAGACGGTGCACTGTTTGAAAACATGAGGGGTAGAAACATCGACAAAAATAGAGTAGGGGCAGAATTTACACAAACTTGAAACATCAGGGGCCAAAAGTGCTTTTTAGCTTTTTTTTTTTTAAATTTGAGTGATTTAAAAGTTAAAAAGTAATATAAAGTTATATTTTTGGGTAAATCCTCTAATTGGTCCCTGTGGTTGTGTGGCCGTCTGAAATTAGTCCCTCCCGTAAAATCTAAGTCCTCGCGTTTGAAAAAGTGTGGAAATTAGTCCCTCCGGCGAGGACCTGCTACACACACTTTTTCAAACGTGAGGACTTAGATTTTACGGGAGGGACTAATTTTAGACGGCCACACAACCACAGGGACCAATTAAAGGATTAACTCTATATTTTTTGTAGAAATTAAAAATAAAATTTAGATGTTAATAGTAGAATTTTTGTTTGCAACACTCTTGGCTACTAGTAATAAGGTTTTTTTTTTTTTTTCTTATAAGCATAGAATTATATTGATATGAATGACAAGGGGTACTTCAATCCAATACAAAAGAGAGAGAAAAAAAAGTGTACTTAGAAAATACATCTAAAAAACTCACGAGACAAACTCCTAGGAAGCAAGACTTTATAAAAAATGTCTCATTTAAACCTTACTAGGAAAACCCGTTTGGGAAAAACCTAGTGAAGGAAAAAGAGTACATAATTAAGACTAAACACCACCTCCAGGAAGGAAAAGTAAGCAGTACATAAATCCTTAGGGTCCGTTTGGTATGCTGTATAGTATAAGGCCTGATAGTATAAGGCCTGATTGTATGAGGTCTGATAGGATAAAGTCTGATAAAATTTTAATAGTATACAACGTTTGGTCATACATTGTATAATTTGGTGGCGACATTTGTGGTGTGGTAGTGGTGGTATTGGAAGGTGATAATGGTGGCAGTGGTGGTGGATGGTGGTGGTGGCGGCGGTGGTAGTAGTAGTGACAGTAGTGGCGATGGTGGCAATGGTGGAGGGTGGTGGTGAAAGTGGTGGTGGAGGGTGGGGGCGACGATAGTGGTGGTATGAAGATATCAACGATGATGGCAGTGGTGGAGCCTGGTGGTGGTGATGACAATACTGGTGGTGGTGATGGCGGAGGGTGGTGGCGGCGGTGGTAGTCGTAGTAGTGGCGATAACGATGACTAGAGCATGGTGGTGGTGGCGACGACGGTGGTGGTGGTGGTGGTAGTGGTGGAGGCAGTGGTGATGGTGGAGAGTGGTTGTGGTGGCGGCGACAGTGATGGTGGTGGCGGCGGCGTCGGTGGAGGTGGTGGCGACGACAGTGGTGGTGATGGAGGGTGGTTATGGTGGCGGTAGTGGTCGAAGCGGTTGTGCTGGCGGCGACGACGGTGGTGGAGGGTGGTTGTGGTGCGGCGACGGTGGTGGCGGACTGGCGGTAGTGGTGGAAGTGGTTGTGCTGGCGACGGCGACGTTGGTGGAGGCGGTGGTGGTGGAGGGTGGTTGTGGTGGCAGCGACAATGGTGGTGGTGGTGGCGGCGACGGTGGTGGCAGTAGTGACGGTGGTGGTGGTGGTGGTAGTGTTTTAGGCGGTGGTGGTGGAGGGTGATTGTGGTGACGGTTGATTAAATATATTCAAGTTGCTTATACATTGCACTTTTATCATGTCTTATCCATCATTAAATAATCTATCATTTTGATGTATAAGAGGAGATTGATGTATAAGCTTATACAATACAATATGATCACCAAATAATTGATAAGTCCATAATGTATTGTATAAGTTTATACTATCATGCCTTATACGGTGTACCAAACGAGCCCTTAGTCAATGCAATAATCACCACCAATGCATAGTAGACAGATCCCATCAAAGGCTAGTTGCAGCACCTTTCAATCCCCAACTCCACAAGCAACAGCATCTATAACTCCATCACCACCAGTAAAAATAAATTGATCCATGCTCCATCAGAACCAGTAGCTAAGCTCTTAGCTTTACATGACAGCAACCAATCAAAAATGCTTCCCCTTCCATAATTAATATTGACAGCAGTCCCATATTCCTAGTTGCAAGGAAAGGCAAAATTCCATTAGCAAATTCCCAACCTCCACCACAATCCAAAAACAAACAGACCAGAATTATAAGCCTCAAGTATGCAGAAATTACACGCACACACCACCCACCAGCACACCTATAGCCTTTGGTTTTTTCTATTCATCTTTATGATCACAACAAATCACGAAATCCGTTTCTTTAGGTAATGAAATTTGAAAATTTCCACTCCAAGCCCAAAAAAATATAATAACATAGAGATCTGTGAGTTTGATTCAAAGTCAAAGACAGATTAGATATATATTTATGAAAAAACGGGATATCGATGGAATAGAGTGAAGAGAATATATATATATATATTTGCAAGTTGCACATGCACCACATATTCTATTGGAGTTTGGAAGCCACCACCACTCTTCCCTCTTCTCATGGTTCTTGAACACTGCATCATGTGTATGTCTTTTGTTCTGCTTCCTAAGCATAAACAAATGTACCGAACCTGTTAAGGATACTGGTAATAAAAGCTACCTTCTCGAGTGAAATGGACGCAGTGAACCAAAAATACATTGAGAGAGCGGTTTCGCAGAGAGCACTGCAAATGGGTTCCTCGTTTTCTTGTCAAATCTGTGTTGTGGGGTTTCTCTCTGGAGTCTGCCTCACCTCTCTGTTCCTGGCTGCTTTGACTTCGACTTCCACCTCTTTGTTTCGTCCCATTTCATTTTCAACCATGTCACTAGGGAATTCAACTTCTGATGATTACAACAATGACAGAGTCTCATTGCTTTACTCAGCTTGGAGTGCTGCTTTAATGCTGAATAAATCTGCAACTGGGAGAAATGGTGATGAGTACTTGCAGCAGTTGCAGCAGCAGAAACATGGTGGAATATATAGTAATTTGCCTAATGCTCCACATTTGGAAAACTGTGAGGCGAAAACACAGCTGTTTGGAAACCTTGATAAGCGTGAAGGAAATGAGAGGTTCCCTCCATGGACAAGTTGGAAGGGATTTCTACACACATTCCCTGTTGATCTTCGGCTGCAGAATCAGGCTGCATCTGAGGGGGCTTATCCACCGTGGGTACGTTCTTAATTATTTTTCAAGTGCTGGATTCATCATAACTTACTTAGTTAACTCACAAACGTGATTTGTTTACCTTTGTTGGTGCTAATATTTGGTTTATGGTTACCTCAAAGTCACCTTTTCATGGCCAATTCTTGTTTTCGTAGTTAGTAATATGTTTCTTAAATCCTTTTTAACTGTTTTGAAGCAGATTTTATTGCAATAGTTGATTGACCTGAGATAATAGATATAGACAAGTAACTCCTTTAAAAGAATAGAACAATCATATCTGAGAAAGCTTTTGCTGGTATCTTAGTCTAGTCTAAGTTCGTTTATTTGGTCATCCATAAATGAGTCACTGGCACTGCATATGTCTGGTTCTCTAAATTTGCAATCTACATATCCAGTGTTGGACGTGAAGAAGTATGCTGGTAAGTCTCGCATTGACTAAAAATATGACAAAGTATGTCCTTATAAAGAGTAGAGTAAAAATTGTTTGAGTGGCGCAGCGGAACATAAGACTCTTCACATATAATGATTCATGAGGGAGTTGGGAGTTCAGCATCGTACATTGAACACAAAACATAAGTGATTTGGACATCATCCACATTTATTAACCCGAATTCTAAAATTTTCTCCACTAGATACTAGATACTGTCAATCTTCAAACAAATCTTTCCTAACAAGATGTTCTGAGAAACAAGTTTACAAAGAATCTTTCTTCAATAAAAAACCCATGACTCTAACATTACTAATAGAAGCACACCATATGAGGCAGATTTATGAACTTCATTAGGACAAATACAATGTTCATTGTTTAGTTAAAAGATGAGGTGGAATTCATGTTGGAATTACTGGCCAGTTTGTTACTTAACATGGAAGCTTTTGCAGATTGCAGGATCTGATGAAGAAAATTATCCATTGACAAGAAAAGTGCAGCGTGACTTGTGGATCCACCAGCACCCTTTAAACTGTAACCACCCGAATGTGAAGTTCCTTGTTGCTGACTGGGAGAGATTTCATGGATATGGTATTGGAGCTCAGATTGCTTCCATGTGTGGACTTCTTGGAATTGCGATCAACGAAGGAAGAGTCCTTATAACAAACTATTATAACAGGGCTGATCATGATGCTTGTGAAGGAACTTCCAGAGTTCCAGGTCTAGTTGGGACTGTTACTTCTTTCCAGAAACATCCTCAGAATGCCGCCAGCGCGCATTCGAGCTCATGAACAATGAAGAGGCACAGAGCAGGGGGATTGTGACCACAAAAGAAAATTATACATCCAAGCATGTATGGGCTGGACCAACTCCTAGGTAATTATAAGGCTTGGCTTAATTCCACTTTGGGCCCCTGATGTTTCACAAATGTGCGGTCTGCATCCCCCCATGTCTAAAATGTGCGTCAAGCTCCTTCATGTTTCTAAAGCGGTCGATTAAAGCCCTTCCGTCCATCTCCGTTAGTTGACTAACGAAAATGCTGACGTGTCACTTTTTTAATCAATAAAATATTTATTTTTTAAAACAAAATAAATAAATACTAAAAATTTTCAAAAACATAAAATTCAGAAATCCAGGTTCAAGCAGCACTCATGTTCAAATGCAACCCAGTTCAAAACCCTAAATCCAGAACTCGTCAGCTTCTACTCTCACAAACCCCAGATCCAAACCCAAACCCATAAATCACAGAGAATCGAAGAAATAGAAGGGAAGACGTTGGGTTTGGTATCTGAAATCCAAACCATAAATGCACAACCCAGTAGTCAGATCCGTTGCAGAAAGGCCTTGACAACACAAATCGAATGGAGAGTTGATGGTGCGGGCTTGGTCGGCGGCAAAAGGCTCTGAAGGTGTCGTCGTCGACAAAGAAGGCTTTGGTGAGAGCAGAATCTTCTGAAGCGATTCCAGATTCGAATTCATCTCTGCCAGATTCGTCATCGCTTTGCATCATCAGTCCCCTTTCCTTTTCTCTTCAGATATGTGAGCATCTGGGCACTAGGGGTGATGAATTGTTGATGGGTTTGGTGAAGAAAACCCAGATCCATACACAATAACAAGCACCCCAACCCGAAAATCCTCACCCATAACAGAACCAAGAAGGAAAAAGGGAGAGAAAGGGGAGGAAGATTGAAGGGTTCAGATTTTTGAAGCTTTTTCACAGTACATCACACATGAAGAAGAAGAAGAAAGTGATTGAGGTTCGGGAACAGTAGTTGCGGTGGCTGAGGCTGCAACTAATCTTTTAAAAATATTTGGGTTTTTTTAAACAGATATTTAGGGTTGGGGTTCTGGGTTTGGATTGGGTTGTATGAATTTGGGAAAGTTGAAAAGATTATTAGTTTTTTTTTCTTAAATTAAAAATTAATGGGTTTTAAGTTCAGGAGTTGAAGATGATATATAAGAGATGAATTTTATGCTTTTGTAAAATTTTAAAATTTATTTATTTATTTTATTTTTAAAAATAATATTTTATTGATTAAATAAGTGATACATTAGTATTTCCGTTAGTCAACTAACGGAGATGGACGGAAGGGCTTTAATCGACCGCTTTAGAAACATGAAGGAGCTTGAGCGCACATTTTAGATATGGGGGATGCAGACCGCACATTTGTGAAACATCAGGGACCCAAAGTAGAATTAAGCCTAATTATAATCATCCAATCTGATGATCTCAGAGTTAACTGCAATTTATGACTATTGAATGTTTTTTATTCTTCCAATTCCAATGCTTCCTTCTTGCAGAAAGTGGGGTCTTCCATGGAATAATATGCAACCTACAACTGATATAAACGGAACTCTGTTGGCTTCTCATAGAAAAATGGATAGACGGTGGTGGAGAGCACAGGTACTTGTTCTCTGGATTAATGAAATCTTCAGTCTTATTTTCTGTTCCACCAATAAAATTTTGACATGCGTAACTACTCCAATCCTATATTTTTTAATTGATATGCTAACATTTCATTAATGGAACATGGAATTGATATGCTAACATTTCATTAATGGAACATGGAATTGAGACACTATTTTAGGTTCAAAAATCTGTATTTGCAAAAAGGGAACTATGTCCTCGTTTTAGCAACACTTCATGATTTAATCTTGTTGCCATAAATGTTGCTTTTAGGCTGTACGCTACTTAATGAGGTTCCCTACTGAATACACATGCAATTTGATGAATGAGGCTCGCCATGATGCCTTTGGAAAATTAGCTGCCAAAATGGTTCTTGAAAGCCTTGGTGAAAACTGGCCGAAGGTGGGTTTGTCTTAATTCTTAAATATACAATGTTTTTCTCAATGGACAAAAGAGACTACTTTAATTTGCATCTAAATGACCATGAGAAGAATGAACCCAAATCCTTAAATACCCAACCTGACGTTGACCTAAACATAAAATCTGACTTGATGTCGATCTAAATTGTAAACCACACCAAAATCCTAACTCGACGTCAATCTAAATCCTAAATCCAACTCGATGTTGACCTAAATCCTAAATATGACCAGATGGCATCATAAACCATAAATCCGACCCAACATGACTCGCTTGACTCCATGTTGGCCTAAATCCTAAATTCGACTTAATCTGACCCGATAACGACCAAAGCCCAGAATCTAAACCGGCGTGACTCGCCTGAATCAATGCCGAACTAAACCCTAAATCCGACCGGACAATGACGTTATCCCTAAATCCGACCAGACGCCGACCTAAACCCTGAGTCCTCCCCAACGCGACTCGCCTATCTCGATAAGCTAATGCCAATTCTTTCCGCCATGTGTGTGTGTGTTGTCAAGCTCTATATTGGGTTTGCGTTGTTAGTTTGATCTCCACAGATGGCCATTGCCATCTACTGAGTTGAATTCACTTTTCACTTGAGATCAGGGTTGTTGTGCTGGCTTAGTGTAGTTTGTTTCTTTATTTCTATTATTCACCAAAAATAAATAAACTTAAATGTTTAAAAATGACCTTGTAAATAGGAATATATTATATCAAATTAACTAATTAGGACACTTTGTGCTCCTGTGAGGCGGTCAGACAAGCTTTCACCTGTGTTTTTATCATAATATTATTTATTTTTGTTAAATTACTCTCGCGCGCAATTTCATCTCGGGTGTGGTGAAGGTCAAAGATCCCCTCAAGAGTACGGCTTCTAAGTATTGAACTCTTGACCAAACAACGACTTTTTACTACTGTGAACGGGACTCGTTGGGTTTTCATCCTAGTATTAGATAGTACTTTGTAGAATTGAGCAATTTATTTGTAAAACTTATACACTTACATTTACTCCTCTGCCACAGGAAATTAAGGACAAGCCAAGGTCCTCTGAAATTGAAGAATATGTGTGGTCCAATCACAAGCCTTGGGTCCCTACGCCTCTTCTAAGCATGCATGTAAGGATAGGAGACAAAGCACTTGAAATGAAGGTTGTTGAATTTGAAGAATACATGCAGCTTGCTGAACAGATTCGAAAGCACTTCCCAAACCTTAATAACATTTGGTTGTCCACTGAGATGCAGGTACCAAACTTTGATCTTTCTTATTCTTAATCATATATTTTGAGTCATTTTAGATGTTGTTTTAGTTTATTGTACACTCTAATAACATTATGAAGTTTGATTCAGCAAGTCATTGACAAAACGAGAGAATATCCTCAGTGGAACTTTCACTACACAAAGGTAAGACGCCAAGTTAAGAATAATATGTCAATGGCAGTGTATGAAGCCAGCTTGGGTAGAAAGACCAGCACTAACTATCCACTAGTTAATTTCTTGATGGCTGCAGACTCGAACTTTTTTGTTGGAGCATTGGGTTCTACATGGTCTTTTTTTATTGATGGAATGAGAAATACTGGGGGGAAGGTAATGGCGGGCTACTTGAGTGTCAACAAGGATAGATTTTGGTAGAGTAGGCCTTGCAATTATTAGAATATTTGTAACCATGGTAATAATATGATTCTTAATTTGTGTATATATTGTAGCGTGATCTCTTTAAATGATTTAGCAAGCTATTGGAACCATGAGGATATCCAGGGTATCAGGCAGCTGATGACTACCTTTGAGGAGATTAATTTGGTAACCATTGAGCGGGATAAGAACAATGCAGCAGACGCTCTAGCTCGGGAAGTATGTAGAACTGGGACGCCGTTTCAATGGTGGAATAACCCTCCCTCTTTTGTTTATGCATCACTGTATTAAGATGCAATTAGTTAGTTTTCCTCTACTATTAATTTTCCTCTTGTAACCAAAAAATTTAAAGAGTAATCATGAAAGCTAAGAATCCAAGTGTCAACAAGTGCTTGCTTAACTTAAGCCAGATCAAGGCGAGCTATCTAAAATGATGTGTACCAATAAAAAAATAGGGTTAAATAAGTTTTTCGTCCCTAAACTTTGAGCGAGTTTTGATTTTCGTCCATTTTCGGAAAATCTTCTGAAATACAC
The DNA here is from genome assembly GCF_012489685.1 of Lotus japonicus. NCBI lineage: Eukaryota > Viridiplantae > Streptophyta > Magnoliopsida > Fabales > Fabaceae > Lotus > Lotus japonicus. Next base: position 35,803,227 of record NC_080043.1, on the reverse strand, counting down.
TCTCAGACTTTGGGAAATAGTTGGGATTGGTCCTCGCCGGAAAAAATGAACTCCGGTGACTTGTCAGGTGTACAACGGCGTTGACATGGCACGCCACGTGTTTTATTGAAGGACCAAAACCAAATTCTTTTAACAAATAGGGGACCTAATCAAATTTCTTAATTAAATATTTTTAATCAAAATCTTTTAATCTTTATTTGCTCTCGTGTTCATCTATATCATCTTCATCATGTAACCAAAAAAATATCATCTTCATCAGTCCACAATTACAATAACTTAATCATCTAAATTCTTCAACATCATTTTTCAACATAATTCTTGTTCTTCAACATGTCAATTCAATTATTAATTACTACACTAATTTACCCCAAATTAAACATGACACTAAGTTAAAAACTCAAACTTCCTGAAATGCCAAATTCAATTTCTTCAACCTTCTCGTCCCAAAAGTCCTTCTACCTTTTCACCCCAGAAACCCAACAAACAAAACACAACAACGTGAAGTAGTTTTGACATGGAAACCTATGCATCACCAATTAAATCCCACCTCAAAGTCAAATCAAATGCTTCTCTCTCATATATATATATATATATATTTTTTTTGAAGCTTCATTCTAGTTTATTTATGGATTTTTGCTGTGACAGATCTTGAGAAGCATAAAAGCTTCAATCTTTGCCTCTTTCGGTTCAGAGGTTAATGGATTTTGTGGGTTTGAACGGCGTCGCGTTTCAGATCCAGATTGTGACCCAATGACAGTAGCTTCATTTTATCTCTCTCTCTCTTTTTGGTGGTTGTGGATTTAAAGGTTGTGTTTTTTTTTTTCCTGAAAAGGTAGTGTCTTGGGAGGGGTTGAAGGAAGAGGGTGGGTGAGAAGTATGGTGAAATGTCCACACTTCCAATCTGAAGTTGATCTGAATATCACAAGAAAGGGATGTTTGAATTGTGCCCACCAAAAACTTGGTTTTCCAAACGATATAAAGATTTATTATCTTCACCGATATCGTTTGGTGCAGCAGAAGTTTAAGGGCAGAGGAGTAAACGATGCTCACAGACATTTTTATCCTGAGTCACCCCTAGAATGATAGGGCTACGTCCAGTCCTTGGTAGCACCAAGATTTCACTCTCCAACTATCAAGGACTTCTCCATACATGTATTCTTTTGCCCCTACCTCTCCAGAAACAACAAATACTTTTTGTCCCTACCTCTTCAGGCAGTTGAGTATTCTTTGGCCACTGCCTCTCCATGCATTGTTGAGTATTCTTTTGCCCCTGCCTCTCCAGGCAAAAGTATTCGAAGGACTCCTCCTTGTGAGTATTATTAGGACTCCTCCTTACTAAGTTTTTTTTATAAGCTCCTCCTTACTAAGTATTAGAAGAACTCCTTTACAACACGTATTATACAAGACTTCTCCCAAAACAATCTTTCTCAAGATTGCTTTCGTCTACATAGATCTCTTCTTCTACGAGTGATTGTAGATCAGTTAAGCCTAGGAACTGTAAAGTATCGTTTGTCTGATTTGACTTTTAGGTAAATACTTTATGTTCAATTACTTGATAGAGATAGAGATGATTTAACTCTTGGACTGGGCGGGACATAAGGATCCCTTATTCCCGCCCAAATCGAGCATTTAGATGAACGAAAGCAGCCATGGCGGGATTTACGGAACAACATCGAATCCCGCCCTTCCTTTGGACAGGCTCACACGCCAGCTGGAAGATTCCTTTAGATTTGTCTTATATGTATAGAGGCTTGGGCCCCGGTTGTCAGGCCCAAGTACAGTGAAAGTCCACATCATGATCACTCCCTCTATAAAAGGAGAGGTCAACACCTTGTAAAAAGTACCTTTTGAACATTTAATGAGAATATTCCTTTTATGATATTTTTAGTACTCTGCTAGGGTTTACTTTCTGTCAGTCTCTTACGTCAGATCTCCCTGGTACAGAACATTGGCGCCGTCTGTGGGGATCGAATGCATGAGGTGTATGAGGGCGAGTGCTGGTTGAATCACTCTCCCATCATTTTCACCCCTCAAGATTTTGCACAAGTTATTCCTCATGAAAATGATCTGATTGTAGTGACAATCAGGGTCAACAATTACATGACAAAAAAAGTGTTTTTGGATCAGGGATCTTCGGCGGACATCATTTATGAGGACGCCTTTGAGCGCCTGGGGTTGAAGGAGTTGGACTTGAAACCTTATACTGGAACCCTGGTGGGGTTTACAGGGGACCGTGTCAATGTGCGAGGATATTTTGAAATATCAACGGCTTTTGGCGAGGGGGATTTTGTCAAAAAATTTTAGGTGAAGTATTTGGTATTGGCATGTAGGGCCAATTACAACGTACTCTTAGGGCGGGGCACCCTCAACAAGTTATGTGCTGTAATTTCAACAGCGCATTTAACTGTTAAGTACCCGGCCTATAATGGGAAGGTTGGCGTTCTTCGAGTGGATCAAAGTGCAGCAAGGGAGTGTTACCTTCGCAGTGTGGCTCTTTATGGGAGAAAGGCCGCCAAGGAAAGCCACCGTATCACGGAGATTTTTCCACACGAAGGATTTAGTTTGGATCCAAGAGATGACGCTGATGATTTCCGCCCACAACCTTTGGAGGAAACAAAATCAGCACAAATCAAGGATAAAGTTCTGAAAATCGGTAGCGGATTAACAAAAGAAAAAGAAGAAAGATTGATCACCCTGTTGGGCGAGAATTTAGATCTTTTTGCATGGACAATCAATGACATGCCAGGAATCGATCCCAACGTAATCACTCATAAGTTGGCGATACGGGAAGGAGCAAAACCAGTCATCCAACCAAGGCGACAGATGAGCGATGAAAAGAATAAGGCGGTTCAAGTAGAAACTGAGAAGTTGATCAAGGCACAATTTATTCGTGAGGTGCAGTACCCAACCTGGCTCGCCAACGTTGTGATGGTCAAGAAAGCTAATGGAAAGTGGAGAATGTGCACGGATTACACAAGCCTGAACAAAGTGTGTCCCAAAGACTCATATCCTCTTCCCAATGTTGATAAGTTTGTAGACGGGGCTTCTGGCAACGAACTTTTAAGTCTCATGGATGCATATTCTGGCTACAATCAAATCACGATGCATCCTTCGGATGAGGAAAGTACGGCGTTCATGACTAACCAGGCGAATTATTGTTACAAAACCATGCCCTTTGGTTTGAAAAATGCTGGAGCCACCTATCAACGCCTCATGGATAAAATCTTTTCAAAACAAGTTGGAAGAAATATGGAAGTGTATGTAGATGACATGATTGTTAAGTCGTCCAAGTCGAGGGATCATGGCGACGATCTTAAGGAAGCCTTTGCTCAGCTAAGAAAATATCAAATGAAGCTAAATCCTGAGAAATGTTCGTTTGGGATTCAAGGGGGAAAGTTTTTGGGCTTTATGATAACATCAAGGGGGATTGAAGTAAACCCAGATAAAGGCAAGGCGATCTTAGAAATGAAAAGTCCAACAAGCGTCAAGGAAGTACAGCGATTAACAGGTCGCATGGCGGCTTTAGCACGTTTCTTGCCAATGGCGGGAGACAAAGCGGCTCCTTTCTTCACTTGTTTAAAAAAGAATTCCAAGTTCCAATGGACGGAGGAATGCGAGCAAGCTTTTTCCAAGTTGAAAGAATCATTAGCAACGTTGCCGGTACTATCCAAACCTACGCCAGGCGTCCCTCTGATGCTCTACCTGGCTGTCACGGATAGGGCAGCAGCACGGTGTTGCTTCAGGAAGAAGGAAAGCAGCAGAAGATTATATATTTTGTGAGTCATACCCTGCAAGGTGCTGAATTGCGATACTAGAAAATTGAGAAGGCGGCCTTGGCAATTTTGAAGACAGCAAGGCGCCTTAGGCCATATTTTCAGAGTTTCTCAATTAAAGTTAAAACTGATGTTCCTTTAAGACAAGTACTCCAAAAGCCTAACTTGTCTGGGCGGTTAGTCAGCTGGTCTGTTGAGTTGTCTGAGTACGATATACAATACGAACCAAGGGGGCAAGTTACAATCCAAAGCTTGATCGACTTTGTTGCGGAATTAACACCCACGGAGGGCGAGAAAAACCAAGGCGAGTGGATCCTGTCTGTTGATGGATCCTCAAACAACACCGGAAGTGGAGCTGGAATAACTATTGAAAGCCCAGATAAGATGGTCATTGAACAATCTTTGAAATTCGAATTCAAGGCAAGCAACAACCAATCAGAGTATGAGGCTCTGATCGCCGGACTAAGGCTGGCCATTGAGTTAGGTGCTCAAAAATTATTCATCAAAGGCGACTCACAGCTGGTTGTTAAACAAGTAAATGGCGAGTATCAAGTCAAGGACCCGCAACTTTCAAAATACCTGGAGGTGGTGCGAAGATTAATGATGGAGATAGGGAAGATCAAAATAGAGCACGTTCCAAGAAGTCAAAACGAAAGGGCTGATGTGCTAGCAAAGTTGGCTAGCACGAGGCGGTTGGGCAATTACCAAACAGTTATTCAGGAAACTCTCCCTCGCCCCAGTATTGACTTGGTGGAAGTGAAGTTAAAGACAGTGAAGTCAGTTATCGAAGGCGAGCCTTCGTGGATGGAGCCAATCAAGATTTTCTTGGAAAATCCTTCAAAGGACGACGATTTGAACTCGAGAGCAAAACGAAGGGAGGCCAGTTTTTATACACTGGTAGATGGTGAGTTATATCGGCGGGGAATTATGTCTCCTATGCTGAAGTGTGTTGACACTAAGGATGCCCCTGGGATAATGGCGGAAGTCCATGAAGGAGTGTGCTCCAGTCATATCGGTGGGCGATCATTAGCAGTAAAGGTATTGAGGGCAGGACTTTATTGGCCAACAATGAAGAAGGACTGTCTGGAATACGTCAAGAAGTGTGAAAAGTGTCAAGTCTTTTCTGACCTACACAAGGCACCACCAGAAGAATTAACAACCATGATGGCACCTTGGCCATTCGCTATGTGGGGGACTGACATCCTAGGACCATTCCCAGTAGCAAAGGCGCAAATGAAGTATATCATCGTGGCGGTTGATTACTTGACCAAATGGATAGAAGCTGAAGCAGTGGCGACTATCACAGCCGCCAAGGTCAGGAATTTCTTGTGGCGAAGAATTGTGTGCAGATTTGGGGTTCCCATGGCATTGGTAATGGACAATGGGACCCAATTTACAAGTAATGTCATCCGGGAATTTTGCGCGGAAATGGGAATTGAAATGAGATTTGCCTCGGTGGAACATCCACAAACCAATGGACAGGCCGAGTCAGCTAACAAGGTTATTTTGAAAGGCTTAAAAAAGAAGCTGGATGAAGCAAAAGGGCTTTGGGCAGAAGAATTACCAGGCGTCCTTTGGGCATATAACACCACTGAACAGTCAAGCACAAGGGAAACTCCATATCGTTTAACTTATGGAACTGATGCCATGCTCCCTGTGGAAATAGAAAACCAAAGTTGGCGAGTAGCTCGGTTTAATGAGAATGACAATGGGGGAAATTTGATAGCAAATCTAATCATGCTGCCTGAGGAACAACGAGAGGCGCACATAAGGAATGAGGCGGGGAAAGTGAAAGTCGCAAGAAAATTCTCAACGAAAGTGGTGCCAAGAACGATGAGGGTAGGAGACCTAGTGCTCCGAAAAAATACTATACCTGACAAACACAACAAACTTTCGCCCAATTGGGGCAGGCCTTACAGGATTATAGGCGATGTTGGAGGAGGAGCTTATAAATTGGAACAACTTAACGGTCAAAAGGTTCCACGAACGTGGAACGCCTCACATCTAAAGCAGTATTTTAGTTAAGGGGAACAACAAAGGTGAATGAAGCCGCACTCTTTCTTCCTTTTTTTAAAAGGTTTTTAATGAGGCGGCATATGTAAAGAATGAAGGGACAATTGTTCCCATGTATGGAAAGTAATGAAAAAATTATTCCAGCAGACTTGCTTATTTGTTGATTTATATTACGAGTTTATGCATTGCAAATCGTATCAAGGTATACAATACCGTGAATAAACCTTTCGGAATAAGAAAATATCGTCATCAAATGTTAAAAGCCTTGGCAATTCTAGTGGCCACTAGAAACCAAGCCTCGTCGAAAAATCGACTAAGGTATATAAACCAAAATGAAAAGAAAATTCAGTAAACAACAACTTCAAGGTAACAACAGTTGAACTTAAACGGATTTCATTGAAAATAAGAAAGGGGCGAAGCCCATACATGACTTAAAAACAACAACAGAGCAAAAGAACAAAAGGGCAAAGCCCAGAGTAAATCTAGACTTAAACAACAAAGAAAAACTAAAATCAAGCCAGGTTCTCATTGTTGGCGTTGTTGTCTTGGCTTGCGACGGTTTGAGGGTCTTCCTTTCCTTGATCCTCACTCTTGTCCTGGTCATTCCCATCCACGCCATTTCCTTCCTCAGCCTCACTTTCAGAATCAAATTGAGGAAAAAGGTCGAGGCCAATATCATCATCGCCAATCACCTGATCATCCTTGATCTCCTTCAAATACCCGATACAGGAAAGGTCAAAGCCCGGTTCAACGACACTTATTTGCTCTTTGGCCGCCAGAAAGCCTTGAGCGAATTGGAGGGAGGCGCGCCCTAAAATGGAAGCATTCAGGCGTTCATACTTCTTCTCCAGCTTTTGACACTTAGCCTGAACGGCATTGTGTTTGTCGTTGATGGTTTCTTTCAGAGACTTGGTCTTCTGAAGGAGCAGGTTAGAAGCCGCCAAGTCATCGGTTAACTTAGCACATTTCTCCTCAGTAGACTTCAAATGTTTGGTGGCTGTCTCAGCGTCGACCTTTGTAACATCCCGATCTGACAGCTGGCCTCACGGTAACAACACGAGTCTTTTCAGTGCGCTTTGTCCTCACTCGCGCACTTCCCGAGAAAACTTCCCAGGAGGTCACCCATCACGATATTGCTCCAAGGCAAGCACACTTAACCATGGAGTTCTTATCAGTTGGGTTCCCGAAAACAAGTTGCAACTTGTTGTTATGAGTAGTACCAATCAAATCATTTATGCCCTCATCAACTGTATAGTCAATCCCTACACAGTCTCGGAATACCTCTTGTTCGGGTGTGGTGCGTCCCTCCACATAAAAGGCGATCAATCCTCGCCCTTCTCAGCTCAGGGCGTCACAGGCCCACCAACTTCCGCTTGGTTCGTCCTCGAACCACACCGTACTGGGAGAGGTCGGCTCTGATACCACTTGTAACATCCCGATCTGACAACTGGCCTCACGGTAACAACACGAGTCTTTTCAGTGCGCTTTGTTCTCACTCGCGCACTTCCCGAGAAAACTTCCCAGGAGGTCACCCATCACGATATTGCTCCAAGGCAAGCACACTTAACCATGGAGTTCTTATCAGTTGGGTTCCCGAAAAGAAGTTGCAACTTGTTGTTATGAGTAGTACCAATCAAATCATTTATGCCCTCCTCAACTGTATAGTCAATCCCTACACAGTCTCGGAATACCTCTTGTTCGGGTGTGGTGCGTCCCTCCACATAGAAGGCGATCAATCCTCGCCCTTCTCAGCTCAGGGCGTCACAGGCCTCAATGTCAGCTCTCAGTCCCCTCACAAAGCGCTTGCACATATAGGGTTCATCAACCTGATCACAGAAAAATCGGAAGTGTTTGGCCAAAGATTCCAACTTAGCAGCATATTCCGGAATAGTCATGCTCCCATACATCAGAGTGGCGCAGTGGAAGCTGGTGGGCCTGTGACGCCCGGGGCTGACGAGGGCGGGGAGTGATCGCCGGTGCAGTGAGGCACGGACAAGGAGCGGCTCCTGGCAGGCTTCTAGGCGGAGGGGCACATGAATGAACCGAGCTCACACCCGAACAAGAGGTATTCCGAGACTGTATAGGGATGGACTATACAGTTGAGGAGGGCATAAGAGATTTGATTGGTACTACTCATAACAACAAGTTGCAACTTCTTTTCGGGAGCCCAACTGATAAGAACTCCATGGTTAAGTGTGCTTGCCTTGGAGCAATATCGTGATGGGTGACCTCCTGGGAAGTTTTCTCGGGAAGTGCGCGAGTGAGGACAAAGCGCACTGAAAAGACTCGTGTTGTTACCGTGAGGCCAGTTGTCAGATCGGGATGTTACAACCTTCGCCCGTTCATATGCAGCCTTAAAATCAGTCGCCTTCTTCTCAAAACGATTCTTGGCCGACATCAATTCTTTCACACATTGAGTCATTCCCGCCACAGTGCTGGCAGCAGAAAGCGCATGATAGATGGCCAGGGAAGCAATATTGGGGGGGCCTTGACCGGAAACGTCTTTGTGAATCCGGTTGTCAAAAGTTCGGGTCATGAAGTCTAGCCCGTTGAAGTGAGGATCGGATAAGCTCAGCAAAGGGGGAGAAGCCTCGCCACCAACGGCTGAACTAGTGCCAGCATGGCTAAATGGAGTTGGTGGGCGGTTGATCAACATACTTGGATCTTGATGGGGTGGCGGGACATTTCCATGTCCCTTCTTTTTCTCCGCGGGTTGACTCTTGGAAGCCAAACCGGTTGGATTGAGAGTTGACTGGTGATGAGGTTTACCGCCAGCAGTTTTTTCAGCAGCGCCTGAGGTTCTGTGGCGCTTAGGGTCCCTGACGTTATCAGGGTCCGAAGCACCTTCATCCTTTTTCATCTGTTCAATCTCGGCAGCCCTTTTCCTCGCCGCCGCGGCAGATTGGGCGAGGTATTCCTTCATCTTTAGCGGGTTAGTGTCGACCTTGCCTTTTCCCATTGTGGCTACACGAAAAATATCAGTTAGACAAGACACATGAATAAAAGGAAAGGCAAGTTAGGTGCGAAGATTATAAACTTACTAAAAAATTGATTTAAGGTGCCGGATTTTGACGCCTCAATCAAGTCATGACCAGAAATTACTGGTAGTGTGCGAAGGTAATCGGCGACCCCTTGTTCAGAATCATCCAAGGCGTCATATGAAACGGAGATTTTTCGGCGAGGATTTTTTGTCCAGTAAAAGGGGAAAAGAGGATTATTGTCGGAGTCTCGAAACAAGTTCTTTATTTCAGGCGACTCCATAACTTTGAAGTATTTTTTCTGCCACACTTTGTAATGGCTCTTAAGGGCGGTGAATCGGCTCATTTTCTTGCGGGCTAAGAGGGGAACCCACTTCACGGATGTAGGTTTCGTGGTGACTGACTTGTAGAAAAGGAAGAACAAGGGGTAGGTGGGAGTAAAGCTCAAATGTTCGCAAAGAATTTCAAAGCAACGAATAAAACCCCAGGCATTAGGCTGGAGTTGACAAGGCGCCACGTTCAGAAAGGATAGAACGTGACATATAAAAGGCGAGAAAGGAAGTTTAATATTTAAGTCTAGGAAAAAATAACCATAAACAAAAAAGAAATCGGGCGACTCATCAGATGACTCTTTACGTAAAAGGACACAATCATCCTCGCCACATGGAAGAACATTCAACTTATGATCTTCATTATTAGAAGTGGCGGGATTTATCTTCGAAAACCCTTGGGCAGATATTCGAAGCGAGTTGATGCTCCCAATGCTGCCCCAGATAGAGCGCCATTGACATTTATCTTCAACCAAGTGTACGTTTGTACGCCATTCGGGTGAAGATAAATCTTCGTTAGAAGAGAGAACATAATCTATAGAGCCGGTGGGCCCGGAATCCTCGTGAGTTGAAGGAGAGGATTGAATTTCAATAACAGTAGGGATAGAAATTTCTCCCTCTGTAGAGGGAGAAGAGAGTTCCAGGGAAGAAATGCTAATATCTTTTAACGACATACTGGGTAATTTCATAAAAAGAAGAAAGAAGATGAACAGATTCAAAAAGGATAAAAGAGGAAGATGAACAGTTCCAAGAAAGAGAAAGAACTAACCGGAGGAAGCGGTGGAGGATTGGGTAAGTAGGACGTCTGCTATGGGAGAACACCGCGCAATGACGACGGGCGGAGTGAGCGAAGATTCACCGGAGTTAGAAAAGGAGAAGGCAAGAATTTCAGAGAAAGTTTCAGAGATAAAGTTGCAGGAAAGTGAAAAGTGAAAAGTGAAATGTGAAAAGGGGTTTTTATAGAGGAAGAAAGAGGAGAGAGAATGAGTGGGGAAGATCGTGAAGAGTCGTGGGATTTGAAATTTGAAAAGGTATGGAGTGAAAAGACGTAATTCCTCGAGACGCACACCCGGAAACTGCATTCATGGCAAATGATGATAAAAATCCCGGAAAACAAGGGTCACGTATGTCAGTTGAAAAGACGTGATGGACGGTTGTGACAAAGGGCGATGCATCAACAAAATAAAGATGGCGTGGTAATGAGTAACATAACTGTGGCGTTATATCACGGAAATGGCGACATATCCACAAACGGAAACGCGGCGACATATCACAACCGTGAGGAACGGCGACACAATTACCAGAAGCACAAAGTAAATGATAAAAGCAGGCGATGAAGTAGCATATAAAGACATTTCGACTCAACTTACCTGAGCCTCATGTCTTGGGGGCATGTGGACTGGGCGGGACATAAGAATCCCTTATTCCCGCCCAAATCGAGCATTTAGATGAACGAAAGCAGCCATGGCGGGATTTACGGAACAACATCGAATCCCGCCCTTCCTTTGGACAGGCCCACACGCCAGCTGGAAGATTCCTTTAGATTTGTCTTATATGTATAGAGGCTTGAGCCCGGTTGTCAGGCCCAAGTACAGTGAAAGTCCACATCATGATCACTCCCTCTATAAAATGAGATGTCAACACCTTGTAAAAAGTACCTTTTGAACATTTAATGAGAATATTCCTTTTATGATATTTTTAGTACTCTGCTAGGGTTTACTGTCTGTCAGTCTCTTACGTCAGATCTCCCTGGTAGAGAACAACTCTAAACAGAAACTAGTATACATGTAGAAGCAGATGATATTGATGATCATCTTCGAGTCATGAGCAATGAGGCTTCTTTTCACGCTTAAGTGATTTGAGCATAGAAACTCAATTTTTTTTAGCATAAGCGCTACTTCTTCAAGTTTTCACTTCTTCCCTTTATACTTCTGAATCTTCTTTGAGATGCATGATAGCCGTTGCGGCCCATTGGAGCGTGTTCTTCACAGAGCTACTAGCTGTTGGATCAAACGGTACAAAATGTACTTGCGTCAGAGCGTGGTTCTATTTGATGGAGACTCTTTGTCGTAAAGATGTAATATGTCATCTAGCAGGTAGCATATGAAGGTATGAAAAACACTAGAAGGGGGGGGTTAATAGGGTTTTGAAGTAAAAGTGGTTCCTTTTTAAGTTCACGTAAACTCTCGGTTTCAAAGGTAGAAGAGTAAAGAGTTAAGAGAGAAACACACAAGGATTTTATCCTGGTTCACTTGAACAAATCCAGTCCACCCGTTAAGGTGATTTCTTCCTTCGTCGAATGAAGGTAATCCACTAATCAAAGGTCGTTACAAATGCACAAGCACACCTTGCTCAGTGACTAACAGTCATAAGAACTAGCAACACCAAGACACACAATTCTTAGTCTTCTCAAGGCTACTGACCTTACCGGTCCCTTAAGGAAATACAATCAAGAGATTGAAGGTTGTGTTTACAAGAGATTTGCTTCTAAACAAGCTAAGTGTAAACAAAGTAAGAACAATGAAGAAAAAGATTGCTAAGAGATTTTCCCTTGAATGAAGGTTGTATTGCAATTCAGTGTCTTAGCTTTTTCTTCCTTTCTTCAGCCTTTAAATACTCCAAGCACAAAGTGATTTTTCTGTTGAGAGAATCTGTCCGTTGGAGGGTACTTTTGGAATTTCCAAAAAGTACAAGGTTGATCCTCGTAGGTAGACTGGTCAGAATAGTACACTGCAACTGTACTGTTTGATAGTGACCTTTTGTCCTTTACAGTTGACTTCTGATCTTCAGAGGCGCGCTTCAAATGTGAACTTATGAAGCTTCTAGTCAGAGTCACGAGGATGCTTGGATCTTCAGAGCTTCAAGTCTTCAGCTTCTGGACCGTTCACTTCAGAACTTCTGGTCTTCAGAATAAAAGCACTTGGTCTTCAGAGCCAGCTTTCTTAGGTCTTCAGAATCTTCAAGTCTTCAGAGTCTTTGACCGTTCACTCAAGAACTCCTGGTCTTCAGAGTCTTCAGTACTTGATTCTTCAGAACCCTTACCAGAGCTTTAATCTACAGAACATCTGAAGCATTAACTACCGTTCAACATAACGTAGTGAGTGCAGAAGTGGTTTGGTGGTCAACACTTTGGTCTTTGACTTCTGATGAAAACCCCTTTCATTCAGAATCAGAACCTGTTTGTCAAATACACAAAAGACAAATGTTAGAGTACCAAAGTTATCCATAGTCAAAATATATACTTGTTATCATCAAATTAGAGATGTACACAGAACCAAATCTTGGTCTTACAACATAGGTTTGAGTTTCTATCAAATGGTGTAGAGATATGGAAATTTGATAGTGACACCACTGTACCTTTTCTCTTCATCATAGCATTGTGTCAGATCTTGGATTTTCATCTTGAGACTTCTGCACAAAGCTTTCTTGGCTTTTTCTTCAACAGGAAGTGTACTTGATTTGACTTTGTAGCTTGCTTGAGTGAGAGCTTGATTCCTTAGATGATCTTCTGCTTCTATCATCTTCATCTTTCTTCAGACGATCTTTCCTTCATCGTTCTTCAGATGATGAATCATACTTCAGTCATTCTGCTTTCTTTCAGATGATTTGACTGTGAAGCTTGTTCTCCTTTCTTTTCTTCTAAAGCTGCAGACTTCACTACATGATAGATGTTGATTTCTTCAGACGTTCTATTTTCATCATTCTTTTAATCTTTGTAGATAATGCTTCTTTGCCTCATTCGTTTTTCTCTTTAGATGATCTATCAGTTCAGCAAGGCTTCATTTCTTTTTCAGTTAGTCATTCAGTAATTGAGGCTTTCAGCTTTGACCAAGTTCTTCTTCTTCTTTCGAAATGGATTTTCTTGTGTTGCCTGAATTGGAGTAGATGTTTGTAGGCTTAGACAATGAGCTTTATTCCATTTCTTCATTCCTTGTGTGTGAGAGAGAAAGAGGAAACTTTTGATGTTGACATGGTTGTACTTGTTTCCTTGGTCACCGTGCTTTGTAGAGTATCATGTGATGCACATCACTTGACTTTCTCCTCGGGAATGTCAGAGATATTTCCATTTGAATATGGCACTTTTTTTCTGAACATTGCTTCCTTTGATTAGCCTTGAGATAGACGATGTAGTAGTCATTGAGTACAGTCTTCTCAGACGATCCAATAGCTTGGACTTGATCTTTCACATATGTAGTTCTGAAGCTTGATACTTGTTGTGTAGATGCTTGACGCTTTTGCTTCTCCTTATGAAGACGATCTTTGATGATTTGACTCTTCTTGTATCGTCATCTTCTTCAGCTTCTGATTCTTCCTTTGCATAGACGATGTGGCAGATATAATATTTCCTTGCTAGTGTAGCTTTCCTTATAGCTTTGATCATCCTTAGCTTATCCATGGTGTGCGTTGAAGTTTTGATCATTATTCTGTTCAGACTGTTGAGTAGATATGTTATTCATTTGCTTTGCATAGTGTGCCTTGATGCTTTGACTCTTCCTTTGACCTTCTAGCTGCTCGAGTGTGGATTGGGTGTTGTATCTTTGAGCGAGCTTTTGTCTTTTTAGCTAGGGTTTGTTTTTGTGAGTCCTTATTGTTGCTTGTATATGTTGACTCACGGATATAAGTATTTTTGTGGGTCTTTTATTTTATTTTCCGATTTTTAATTAGTTTTTAGGGTATTTTTATATAATTTTCGGATTTTTATTTATTTTAGGATTTTATGAGTTTTTATTTTAATTTGCTAGATTTTAGTAGTTTTTATCTATCTTTAATTAGGACTTTTTGAATTATAGATTTGGTTAGGATTTAGGTTGTTTATTTCTAGATTTTTATCTTATTTTTATTTGTGTTAATTCCAGGAAAATCAGGAAAAAATAGTACTGGACACGCAAAGATCAAATGGCTGTTGTTTCTATCTCTGTCAAGTGTCGCGATCAGGATAGAGATCTATCCTAAGATGATGTTCCGCGAAGCACTGGAATTTATCCTTTAAAACTTGGACCAGTGGAAGCTTCACAGTTTTTTTTTTATACAAGCTTGACAGTTTTGCTCTAACATTATATCAAAATTAATTAAAAATTAATTACATAGTCACTTTTTTTTTTTTTAATTTTTAACCTGAGACACTAGTTGAGAGTGAGACCATTGACGTATCCACCAATAATTTCTGTGGATAAAATCAACATCCTATTCTTTGCAGTTGGAAACTGACTGACAGGGGGGAAAATGGCGTTGACGTATGCGAAAGATACACATCAAAACTTAATGTTACCTACATGCCTAATATTAGCTCAGGGTCAAAGTATATCCATTATATTAGAATTCTTCTGTTAAACTTTCTTCTTTTAGAATTATGTATCTCTGACTCTGATGTGAAAAATGAAAAATCAGGTGACAAATTTTCAAACACAAATTCTGTCATTAAATCCTTTTTTTCAAATTACATCTATTTATATTATTGTATTTATACATATTTTTTATTGATATTAAAAAGAGATTCTCTTTCCTATTTATCATAAAAAAGAGTGTATGGAATATGTTAGAAATTAAAATTAAAATTTTACAAGGATGAAAAGGAAAAGGTCGCGACACAATGATATCATTTTCAATATGTTGATACAAGTTAATACTTGTAACTTATGGTGATTTTAACCATCACAAATTGTAAAAAATCTGCAATTTATGAGGTTATAAAAATTACCGCAATTTACATGTGTTTACCAATCGTTTTCGAATGGCAAAATATAAGCAGCCTTAGATTTGGGACCACGGAGGCCTATTCCTCCATGTTCACCTAACTCCTCCCACAAACAAAACTAAGGCGCACGCACGCAGTTATTGGTTTTTGCTTATAAGGGGCTTTGCAAGGAATTGATCACTTGTTTGAAGATAAAAGTAATATTGCGGAAAGAAAATGACGTAATTGTACTATCTAAACCAATTTTTAAGCCCACGATTTCCCTCATGATGCAGCCCTTGATTTTATTTTAAGTTCAAGACGGTGGAGTTGGTAAGGATGAAGTAAGCATGGCAATTGGCAATTTGACATTCACTGTTTCTGTTTGTGATTGAAAATTATGCGTCTCTAACTTCATGATTTAAATATGGAACAAAGTCGATCTATTAAATTTTAGTATGTTACATAATTTTGAAAACAAAATCATTGGTTTTAAATTTTTACAAGGAATGATGGGAGAGAAAAATTTAAACCATTATAATATATGCATAAGGTTAAGGTCCTAATTAAATAATAGTAAAAAGTGGTGTCTTGCTAGCTTACCACGAAAAAGTTAAAAAAACACATGGTATCTCCAACTAGGGTTGAGAATAGGTTGGACTCCGGTAGACTTTGCTTAAATAGGTCTAGTCTGTTTAACAATCTTAAGGTCTGAGTCTGACCTGTGCCCTGTTAAAAGCTTTTTTTCAAGGCTAGTCTGGCTTTCCCGAAAACATGACTTGACCTGGTAGCCTATTTAAATGCATGTTTCACAACAAAAGTTTTACGTTTGCTCACAAACTTGTCTGTAAAGAAGTTATCAAACTTATAAGCTAACAAGTTAAATTATACTAAAATATTTTTTTCAACAATCAGACTTGTAATATTATAAGATACTAGGTCGAGATGAAACTAAACGAGATTATGTTGGTTTCTTAGAGTAGGAGAACCAATTTAAAATCACACTTCATATTAAGGTATTTAAATACGTCCTATATCTATTTCCAAATAGACTTATAACTTTCAACCATTATATAAGTCAATTTACTTAAATATATAAAAATGTTAATAAGTATACAATATTAAGATATTATGATAAATTTCTAATATATAGGCATCATCAATGGTAAAGTATATTTAAACTCATCATATTTATAATGTACGAAAAAAATACTAATAATATTTACTTAAATAGGCTAGCCTATAAGGCTTACAAGGCTTGTTGAATGGCCTGAACCTGACCTTTTTAACTAAATAGGCTTTTCAAAAAGTCTAAGCCTTGTCTATTTACTAATTTGGCCTGGCATGACCTGAGCATGTGGTAGGCTAGGCCATAGGTCCCTACGAACGGTCTGGCCTATTCTCACCCCTACTACATATAGATTCTATTGAGTTCATGGATTCTCTCTTTGCGCATTGATTGACTTAAGTGTTGAAGTGTCCTCTATATGTACTCCCATATGCTCGAGACCAGCACCACCATTTTCTCAGGCCAAGCCACGGCAGAGTATCGCCACCGAATATGACAAGAGAAGCAATTCAGATTTCAGAAAGAACACTAGACGTTGAGTCCGCTTAGACGAACTTGTTCACAATTCACATACTTGCCCACAATTCTAACAACTTAGTTTTGTGTTGACTTAGTTAGGTGGATAAGTGAAGTTTTGCATTTGGTCGGCCAACTCGACAGTCACCATTTGAGTCGACCAAGATCATAATGAGCAGGGTCGGAGGGCCAGTCTAAGGCCAAAGTCATCCAAGCTAGGGCTTTAGGCCCCCCAAAACAATTTTCTCTACTAAGTAAAAAAGACCCCCAAAATTTTTTTATTAAGTAAAAAATGCCCTCAAAATTAAAATTAATAAAATCTTATATTAAATCAACCATGTCTTAACAAAGATTATATGGATTAAATTTTCCGAAGCACCAAAAAAAAAGATTATATGGATTAGATTTATTATCAATTGAAAAAGACATATTAAATCAAATTGATTATGATAATTTAATAAATGATTTTGTATCTCAAAAACCTTGAAAAATAAATCTTAATTAAAAATTATTTTTACATAAAAAAATTTAACAAAGAAATATCTTTTTAGGTAAAAAGGTATAATTTTAATGTTTGCTTTAGACCTCATTTAGTGTTGGGCCGACCCAGATAATAAGTTAAATAGTCGATTAGATTGAGCGGAGTAATATTTTTGTAAGGAAAAAAATATTATTTAAGGTTTAATTGAGCATCCAAACACCAAAAACACAATAAAGTGAGGATAAGAAGCAAATCATTACCATGTAACAAATGGCAAATCTCAATAATTTATATATTAATACTTTCAAAGTTTTAATCAAGCTTTATGTAGATAGAAAATTGAAGAAAATACATGTTGATTACACTAGTTGAAGGGGGGAGAGAATAAGAAAAGATTGATAAATCGGGTGGATTCAATCAAAATATTTGAAACCCTTTGATTTGAAGCGTTAGGTAGGAGATGAACATCGCCAAAATAAGCATGGATCTTGATACATTCCGCGCCATTATTTTGGCGTGGCCAATATGTAAAACATGCATGGTTCACAAAATCTTATATCACAATTCTAATATAGATACGAGTGGCCACCATCGAATGAATCAAAAAAATTATTTTAGCAAGTGCCATACTTCAAAACAAAATCTGAACCAACACCATAGTATAACATTAAAATAAAATGATCAAACCAAGTATGATGGAAATCAATGGCTATAATTTCAGATAAATTCCAAACAAAATGATAAACACAAAACATTATATCAAACCAACCAATCTTGTTCTAAAAGCTCAAAAACAATTAAACCAAACCATCAAAACAATAGTAAACAACATGGGATGAACACAAAATGAGGCTGTCTTTTGTGAAATTAGTTTGAAGTTTAATAAGTTAAAGTGGTATATGTTTAATTATTCTTTAAATAATATCCCAAATTTGAGTATTTATGTAAAAAATCTTCTTGCGAGAACTACTTCGTTAAATGTGGATATTTATATTTTTGACTCGAATAAATTGCGTGGGGATACATGTTTTGGTAGAACAAAATAGTTATAAAGGTTAATATTGTTCTGATCGGCCCGGAGAGTGCACACTCAAGTAAACACCGTGTTGGTTGGCCAAGACGATCAAATAGAGACTTGATATCATAAAACCGTAAGCTGAGCCGACATAATTAATGCCTTAAAAGCTGCCTAAACATAATCTTTATCTTAGAAGTTATTCACGATAATTTTACTAAAGTTAAGTGTTTCAATTGCACTTCATATTAAACTCTCTAAATATTTGATTGTTTAATTATATAAGTACGAGTATTATTTATTTGCTAATTATGTTTTTCTTGGACTTTGAGTTCTCTCTAACTCTAAAATAACTTGAGTGTTGTAGTGCCTTATGTAACAAAACCAGAGGGGTCCAGAACTTAATTTCTCGAAGAACACTAGTCCTAAATCTAAAATAAATGTGGTTTGTGGTTTGCACATACCTTTCAAGGTCTCCCTCGTTTTCGTTGAAATCTTTTTGGCTTTGCGTGAAGAGTTGGATTCCAATACATTCTATTACTCCACGTCACTTAGCCACACCCTCCCACACCTTAAATTTAACCCCAACAACCCTCCCACACCCTCTCACCTTCAATCCAATTCACAAACCAAAACCTTTCACTTTCTCTGTTTTCCTCTGTTCTCTTCTCTCTGTTTCTCATTCTCAATCCTACAACAATGGAGGGTCTTATTCCATTTGTTTACAAAGCTATTGTCCAATACAAGAACAACAAAGAATGCCCTATTGGATCATGGTTTTCTGAATCACCTTCATACTCATACATGAAACTTCCTGGTGACTCGGGTCGGTGTCAAACCTCTGCTTCTGCTCTGTTTGGATCAGATTATGGATTCTCTGCA
This sequence comes from Lotus japonicus, assembly GCF_012489685.1. NCBI lineage: Eukaryota > Viridiplantae > Streptophyta > Magnoliopsida > Fabales > Fabaceae > Lotus > Lotus japonicus. Next base: position 35,784,497 of record NC_080043.1, on the reverse strand, counting down.
TCATCCCCACCACCATCTTCTAAGCCTGCAACTTCTGCTACAACCCAAATCACAGTTTCTTCTGGAGCTCAATCCCCACTTCGTCACATGAGTATTCACAGGGTTTCAACATGAAAATTGCTCAATCTGTGTTCTGGTACATTCATGTGGTTCTGCTTGAAATGTTAAGTGTTCAAGTTTGTATCTTCCAATTGTTTGGATTGCAAGTGTGTGGATAACGAAAGGAATCATACGCTTGGGTAGTGTTGAATTAGTAGTATTATGCAATTGTATATATTTGTTATTGATGCTTGTAAAATGTTGGTGAAAATGTATGTGTAAAGTGGCCAAAGGGTCATGTATACTATGTTCTTTGTAAGGGGGTGAACATTGGAATGGATGGTTTTCTTGGCCTAAGGGGTCATTGAAACTATGAATTAGTGGAATAATTGTACTGCAACTGTTTGTTTGATTTCTTTGATCTTATGTTCTCATTTTATGAATCATTCGGTTTCTGAGGTGGGTTATTTGTTACTCTCTCAGTAATTTTGTTCAATCTATCCCCACCACTGATAGTTATGTGACTAATCATCTCAATATTCGAAGATTATATTTAATGGATAAATTTTTTCTAATAAATCATTCATCAAACACCCCAGAAATTAAACTCTAACGAGATGTTTAAAGAGTTTAACTATTTATTGTGCTAAATTTTATTAGTTTTTTTTTTACATATAAGCTTGTTGGTATTTTATTGGTATTAAAAGTGTGGTTCTTCTAGAACTTTGATCATTTAACAATTGAAATTAGGGTAAATTTCTCCTTGCGTTGACATAGATGTTGAGGGAATGAAACTATCTTGCCAGTTAGCAAAATACGTGTTTGGTCATTATCATCCAACAACATTTTTCATAAAAGAAATGTTCCAACTATTTTAAAATATCTGGTTTTGAGAATGATGGCGTGGAAAAACGGAAATTGCCGTCTGAGGTTGGCTCACTTTGTGCCAGGTATGCTATATATTGAAGTTTTTAAAACTTTTTTTTTTGAAATCGGAAGTTTTTTAAACCTAATCCATTAGAAATGTTAATTATATATGCTAGTTTAATGGTGCTTGTTCACACAAAGTTTCTGGAGCTTTCTATTTGATAAAGAAGAGAGATATATATAGAAGAGAGAAGATAAGTAGAGAAAAAAATGTGAAAAATAAAGTAAATTTAAATATTGTTTGGTATGATAAAAAGAAAATTGAAAGTTATAAATAAAAATAATTATTTTTTACAGAAAGACATTTGAGCCCCTAATATTTTTATTATTAATATTATTTAATGGGTAAAATATAAGGATAAACATGTCAATCTAAACATATGCATCATTCTTTCTCTAAAATCTCTCCAAATAGGAGAGACCAATAAAAGTTGTAGGTGCCACCTCAACTCTTATTTGGCAGTCATCACAAGATAAACCAAACAAGGTTGATTTTTGTCTCTCCACTCAATCTCTCGCACCTCTTTCTCTCTATTGTATCTGTCACTCTAATTAAGTGTTTGTTTGCCGTTGGGACTTGAGAGTAAAAGTTGGATGCATCTATAATATTATACTCCATCCGCAGGGTCGGCCCAAGGCTCATGTGGTCCAAATAAGAGTTATAGGCCCCCAATAAAATTGTTTTATTAAGTAAAAAAGACATTTTATTCATGTGATAAGTTCAATAATCTTTTTGTAAAGAATGTCTCAAATAAAAATCAAGGTCTTAGTTTAAAATACCAAGCCCAATAGTCTTCATGAAAAAAAAAAACTCTATCACACGTTTGACTAGTCTAGCAAACGTTTGGTTTTCCCAATTCTCTGATTAATTGAATAAAACTCCATGGAAAACTGAACAGACGGTAATGACAACAACAAAACTTCATCTCAATCCCTCGTTTGGTTTCCCCAGTTCTTTCATTAAATGTTACTAACTAATAAATAAAAATATAAAAATAGAGAATAACTCTGCAATTTTGCAATTTTTCAAGGAAGAATAGTATCTGAAATTCAATCCTTGATACTGCAACTCGCTTTCATACAAGCAATTATCAATTGAAAAAGACATGTTAAATCAAATTAATTATGATAATTTCATAAATGATTTTACATCTCAAAAAGCTCGAAAAATAAATTTTAAATCAAAAAATATTTTTAAGGAAAAAGTTTTAGAGTTTAATGATTGTGCAATGTCAGTGAAAAAATGTTTTACACAAACATCTAATAATTGAGTGTCACGTATTTAAAAGCATTTATGGTCGTTTTTATTTTAATTATATTAGGAGTTTATTTTCTGATTTAGCAACTCATCATTGGATGTCTGTGTAAAAAATGTTTACACTAACGGTGCATTACCGTAAGTTCAAAGTTTTAATAAAGAAATACTACATTCGTTCATATTTAACTGTCCAGAGAGAGAATAAACACACATATTAACGAGTACAATTAATTTTGTTGATTTTCATAAAAGTATTAGTAGTTTTTCTATTTTACCCTATAGAATGTGTTTTATCTTTCTTCATTTATTACTCCTACAAGGGTATTGTTAGGAAAAACATCATTTAATACTCCCTTGAAATGCTAAGTGGACAGATATATAAGCACAAATTTTTTTCTTGAAAGTGGACAGTTAATAAGGAACAGAGGTAGTATTTTTTTAAGTAAAATTGTCTCACTTTAAAGTTTCTTTTAGGCCGCATTTAGTGTTGAACCGACCCTATCCCTCCGTCCCCATTTATATGTCACATTTGAGAGTTTTTTTTTGTCCCAAGATATAAGTCGCTTTATAATACAAATAAAAAATTAATACATTTTTCCAAACTTACCCTCATATTGAATATAAAAGAGACGTGTGATTTTGAAAAATTCTTAAATTGGAGAGAGAAATTAATGGGTACTCCCTCCGTTCCTAATTATAAGACCAAATACAAAATATTGCGCTTATTAAGAAAACATTAAATATGTCTAATTAGTGTGTTGGTTTTTTAAAAATGCATACATTCTTCCATATTTACCCTTTGTTATTTTCTCTCACTAATAAATGGTAGGTGGTAATTAAAACTTTGGAATTGAAAACACAACATTAATGTAAGGGTTATATATGGAAGAGTAGAATATTTTTTGCTAGATTATTGTTAAAAGTCTTATATTTAGGAACTAGAAAATTTTAAAACTAGGTCTTATAATTTGGAACGGGGGGAGTAATATAGAAAAGTTAATGCAAGTTCTTACACATTTATTGCAAATAACTACTACCTCTGTTTCTGTATAACTGTCCAGAGAGAGAATATACACACATATTAAGGAGTCAAATTAAGTTTGTTAATTTTCATGAAAATGTTATTTGTTTTTCTATTTCACCCTTTAGAATGCATTTTAGCTTTCCTCATTTATTGTTCTTGCAAGACCATTTCTTGAAAACATCATTTAATGTTTTCTTAAACTCTAAACGGACATATATATATATATATGAACAAATTTTTTTCTTCAAAAAACACAGTTAATTAGGAACGGAGATAATATTTTTCTTAATCATAAAGAATTAGGTGAAAGTGACTTATAATAGAGAATAGAGACGTAGATATTATAGATACAAAAGAGAAGCCCCTAAACACTAAACAGTACTCCTCCGTTCCTTTTTAAGTCTCGTTTTAGAAGAATTTTTTTTCCTATTTAACTGTATTTTGATGTTTTAATGTTACAATTTGTCAATTATACCCTTACTTTTTCAATAACTTCATTTCACATTTTCCATAAAATCTTCCTTTCTCGATAACTATGAAGAGCTTTATGACTTTATGATTGAGAGAGAGTGGTAAATTGTTTAATGATATGAGATAGTGGAAAAAAAAACTAATAATTCACTATCTTTGTTAGAGAGCTTTATAACTTTATTACTGAGATATGAGAGGGTAAAATGAGAAAAAAAAAAACTCTAACAATCCACTATCTTGGTTGGAGAGCTTAATGTTAAAACGACACTTAAAAAAAAACGGAGGGAATACCATTTCCATTTGCTTACTTGTCGTTACCAGAAACGTTTGCAAGGTTTCCCTTTCGAAGAATCTTATTGTTGCCTGTTTAAGAAACTTAAATTAAATGCATCTACTCTGCTACTCATTGTTGTCAATCTCTAGATATATCTCTTAATCTCTTACGAGATTACGATATCACGTACAAAAAACGAGACTAGCGGGGGGTAATAACTGTTTTTTCAAATCTCGGCTGATATCTCGAGATATCTCTTAATCTCTAGTAATATCGCGAGATTACCACGAGATTACGAGATTAGCTTGTTTTGTTAAAAATGTCAAAACATGTTTTGTCTAAGGCTATTTCACTCATTTAACCCACAAATTTTAGGGTTTTCACACATCTATGTCGTTCTTGCCACTCAACTTTGTCGTTCTTTCCACTTCTTCTCTCATCTCTGCGTGCGCAGCCTTTACTCATCCTCTCGCGTGACCACCATCGCAACTTCCTCCTCCTCCGACGCGGCTTACTCATCCTCAGCCTTTACGGGATTACGTTGTAAGATCAAGTTTTGATCATGTAGTACAACTCTATGTTTTGATGATTACAAGTTAACGTTTTAGTATGAACAATTATGGTACTCTAACGTGTTTTCTGAGTGTGTTCATGACAGGCTCTGACCTTGATATAATCTCACACAAATTAGAAGCACTTTGCTTAAAGAGTGACCCGAGCAACGCTTTCGCAATCTCTATGTTCAAGCTGAACAGTAGAAAAGCTTCAGAAGATCTGAAGATAGTCAAGCTCTGATGTGGACTCAACTCACTTGAAGTTCTGAAGATCCAGACGTTCTGATAACCCAGACACTCTGAAGGTCAGAAGCTCTGATGGTTTAGAAAACTCTAAAGATCCAGAAGCTGAAAAGTGTAGTCTCTGAAGTCCAGAAGCAAACTGGCTCTGAAGACCAAGTACTTCTCCTCTGAGTTCAGAATCAGAAGATACAACGGTCAGAGGATCCATGCTTCCCTTTGACTCTGATCAACAAGCTTCACAAGTTCCAACACGAAGCATTCCTCTGATCAGAAGTCAACAAGGTTAAAGGTCACGTCACTATCCAAAGTAAAAAAAAAATTTACTATCCTGACGACCTAACCTAACATTCTCAGCCACAGCAAAAGCTGGAAATCCCAGATCTGCCCTCCAACGGTAGCATTCCCATGCAATGTTCAAACCCTAATCCTTGGAGTATATATAGAGGCTGAAGACTGAAAGATGCTGTTGAAGAAACTTATACGCGCAAGCAATATTCAAATCTTCTTAGCAATCTTTCTTCATCGAACTCATTGTGTTTTACTATAAGCTTTTCAGAAGAAATCTCTTTGTAAACAATATCTTTTAAACAGTTGTTTAGTTTACCTTTAGGAGATCAAGGTTGATCGGATCCTAGAGAAGACTAAGAGAGTGAATCTTAGTGTGAGCTAAGTCAGTGTATTGTTAGTCACTTGTAGGTTTCAAGTGCAGTTGTAACAAATCCCTGATTAGTGAATTGTCTTCATTCTAAGAAGGAAGAAATCACCTTCACGGGTGGACTAGACTAGCTTGAGTGATTCATCAAGTGAACCAGGATAAAATCCTTTAGTGTTTTTCTCATCTCTTATCTTAAGCACTTTACTTGTGTCTCGAAAGATTTGTTAAAATCTTAAGTGGGAAGTTTTATTCTGAAAACGCTATTCAAACCCCCCTTTTCTATCGTTTTTCATACCTTCAATTGGTATCAGAGCGCAAGTTCTGATTACCACACCTAACAGTGTTCAGTGATCCGGGCCGGTGTGAAAAACAAATGGCTACCACCAGTGAAACGCAAAAAGATGGTTACAATGCAAAGCCTCCTATGTTCGATGGTCAAATGTTCGAATATTGGAAAGACAGAATAGAAAGTTTCTTTCTGGGCTTTGACGCAGATCTCTGGGATATCATTGTGGATGGCTACGAGCGTCCAGTTGATGCTGATGGCAAGAAGATCTCCAGATCAGAGATGACTGCTGAGCAAAAGAAGCTTTACTCACAGCATCACAAAGCTAGAGCTATTCTTCTTAGTGCTATTTCCTATGAAGAGTACCAAAAGAATACATATCGTGAGTTTGCTAAGGGTATCTTTGAATCCTTGAAAATGTCCCATGAAGGAAACAAGAAAGTGAAAGAATCAAAGGCGTTGTCCTTGATTCAGAAGTATGAATCCTTCATCATGGAACCTAACGAGTCCAGTGAGGATATGTTTTCCAGATTTCAGTTGCTTGTAGCTGGAATAAGACCTCTCAACAAAAGCTACACTACAAAAGATCATGTCATAAGGGTTATTAGAAGTCTCCCTGAAAGCTGGATGCCTTTAGTGACTTCAATAGAGCTTACAAGAGATGTTGAGCGTATGAGTTTAGAAGAACTCATCAGCATACTGAAATGTCATGAACTGAAGCGCTCAGAAATGCAGGATCTGAGGAAGAAGTCTATAACTTTGAAATCCAAATCTGAGAAGTCTAAATCTGAAAAGTCGAAAGCTCTCCAAGCTAAAGCAGAAGGATCTGAAGAAGCATCAGAAGATTCTGATGAAGATGAGCTGACTCTGATCTCCAAAAGGCTAAACCGCATCTGGAAGCACAGGCAGAGCAAGTACAGAGGCTCTGGAAAGGCCAAAGGAAAGTTTGAATCCTCATCTGGCCAGAAGAAGTCCTCAATCAAGGAAGTCACTTGTTTTGAATGCAAAGAATCAGGGCACTACAAGAGTGATGTTGGATTTATTAATCCAGCGTCACCCTTAGGATTCGATGGGCTTAACATCCCACCCCATGACGCTTAACATCGCAGCCCCTTGAGGACTCTATGCTATAAGGAAATAAAGTTGCACCCTCACTAACAGCAATTGCTTTTGGCGTAGTGGTAAGCGCTTGATCCAATAAGTGGTATCAGAGCAAGGTCATGGGTTCGAATCCCCCGGCTAACACTGGGGGGGAGATTGTTGGATTTATTAATCCAGCGTCACCCTTAGGATTCGATGGGCTTAACATCCCACCCCATGGCGCTTAACATCGCAGCCCCTTGAGGACTCTGTGCTATAAGGAAATAAAGTTGCACCCTCACTAACAGCAATTGCTTTTGGCGTAGTGGTAAGCGCTTGATCCAATAAGTGATTGTCCAAAGCTGAAAAAGGACAAGAAGCCAAAGAAGCACTTCAAAACTAAGAAAAATCTGATGGTGACTTTTGATGAATCAGAGTCAGAAGATGTTGACTCTGATGGTTAAGTTCAAGGACTCATGGCTATTGTCAAAGACAAAGAAGCAGAGTCAAAAGATGCAACTAACTCTGAATCAGCATCAGAGGAAGATCCTAACTCAGATGATGAAAATGAGGTATTCGCTTCTTTCTCAACTTCTGAACTAAAACATGTTTTGTCTGATATTATGGATAAGTATAACTCTTTATTGACTAAGCATAAAAAGTTGAAAAAGGATTTCTCTGCTACTTCTAAGACTTCTGCTGAACATGAGAAAATTATTTTTGAAATGAAAAATAATAATCATGCTTTAGTAAATTCTAACTTTGTGCTTAAGAACCAGATTGCTAAGTTAGAAGAAGTGGTTGCTGATATGTAAATAAGTAACACAAGAAAGGGGGGGTTTGAATTGTGTTCTTAAAAATTACTTGTTAAAACTTTAGTTTATGAAAAGAAGATAAGTTCTTAAGAAAATTGTTCTGGTGACTTTTCAAAAACTGTTTAGTGCAGCGGAAGTAAGTAAATGAAGCAGAACGATCAGCACACAGGAATTTATACTGGTTCACCCTAAACGATTGGGCTACGTCCAGTACTTGGCCACCACCAAGATTTTCACTAGCAAGTATCAAGGACTTCTCCAATACAAGTATTAGACAGGACTTCTCCAAGTATTATCACGGACTTCTCCAAGTATTGTACAGGACTCCTCCTAGTATTATCACGGACTTCTCCAAGTATTGTACAGGACTCCTCCCACAATCAACAAGATTGTTTGGCTCTACAAGAAATCTCTTCTCAAAAGAGTTGGTGTAGACAATTTATGGCACTGGAACTCTCAGGTGTTTTGGGTTCTGAAAGGACGTTGGAACACACAGGAGTTCAGAATCTAAGAGAGAAGTAAGAGAAGAGGTTTGACTCTTTTAAGGTTTGGTATTCTCTCTTGATTTAGCAGAGGTATGAGATCGGATTTGACTCTTAGGAAATCTGCTGTGAGCTTTTAATGCTTTGAAGAATGTTTTGATTAACTGCTCTGAGTTCTTTCTTTTCTTGCAATAAATTTTTCTCTTCTTCATCTTCAATCTTCAGATATGTCCTTTATATATGATCTTGCTAGTTGTGTAGCCGTTGAGACACAAAATCTGGCCGTTGTTTGTAGCCGTTGTGAGTGTCATCTAACCATTGATTCAAATCTCCGGTTGGTAGCTTCATTAAATGCATGCTGCTGTTCAAAGCTATCCTTTAGCCAAAAAGGTGTACTTTGTCAGCTAGTAGGTGGCGATAGCTTTGGGCTACTTTGCAGAAGAGAGACATTTTGGAAAAGTGATGTTGACGTGTTGTCCTTTTTCCTCTTCATTGGTCATCGAGACTTCTCTCTTCAAAAGTAAATCAGTTTGCACGTGACCAGATTAGTTTCCTTCTGACTAAAGCATGGGGCAAATAGTTGAGATACAATTTTGACTATCCCGCTCAAAGGCATCTTCTGAAATCTTGAGGTATGACGTGGCATGAAACGATACAGAATAAGTGTCTTCCTTGTTTACTGGACGATGCGGTCATATCTTGCGTAGACTTCTTTTTCCTTATAAGGCTTAGACATATTTGTTGAAGCATGCGACCTTATAATATATATTTCCTGAAAAATGTCATTAACATCTGGAATTAGATTTTAGTAGAGAAAAGTATTTATAAAAATTGTTAGGATCAAAATAAGATTGAAACACGTTGTAACACGTTTGAACTTAACAATCTCCCCCTTTTTGATAATGACAATTTTTATTGAAAAGGATAATGATCAAGAGTAAAAAGAATTTATGCTCCCCCTAAATTGGGTAAGATAAATGTTAAAAACAACTTATTCAAAACATATTACTCCCCCTGAGTTGTATAAAACTTTGGTGTTAGGTTAAGGAAACAACCTTGAACTTGATCTTAACTTTTCTATAATTCCTAATTCCTATTTTCTCCCCCTTTGGCATTATTAAAAAGAAAGGGAAAAGAATGTAGTAGAGAGGTATAATATGCATAGTAAACATGGCAAACGTTAGTTATAAAACGATAAGCATGATGGAACGATAAAATATGCATAATCAGTGAACAATTGTCTGAAAACATAAAAGTAAATGCGAATTGTTCAGGATAGAGAGTTGGCCATTAGCCAAAGCGTGTCAGCAGCTGATCGATTTTCTGGGCAAGAGTCATGAACTGCTGGTTGATGTGGTCACGGTGGTCTTCAAAGTCTTCTCTGGTGACAAATTGAGTCGCCAAGACTTGAGCACTTGAGCTTCCACCTTCAGTCTTGAAATCAGCTTGAAGTCCCTCAAATTCATCTTCTTCTTTTCCATCAGCAGAACTGTTCAGTTGTGACTCTGTATCTTCTGCTTCTTCAAGCATCTTCTCCTTTCCTTTGTCAGCGTTGGCTTTCTTAGAATGAGAAACAACTTCAGGAATGTGAGTGGGTAGGAGTACAAACACCCAAGTTCCAAATTTCAGTGAGAGCGCGGAGGTCCGATTCATGAGAGAATATGGCAGAGTACCAACATATCCCTCAGAGACACTCAATTTCCAGAACTCTGGATCAGGAACTTTGCAAGCGTGAAGTTGGAACAAGTAGTTGTCACCCTCTTGTCGTTTCCATGTGGCGGTGAGCTGATTGCTTGAAGACTTGTCAATCTTTCTTGCCAGAAGGTTCAGGTAGCTTTTGAACGATCCCTTGGTAGTCCTCAAGGTGCGTCTGCGTTGGATAGCAGAGGACACTTGCGTCTGAAGGCGCCTCTTTCTTGCTTGAGAAAAATAGAGAACAGTACCGGATCTGCTTGCCTTCTTAGTGCTTGCTTCCGTGAACGGTTTGAGAGTAGAAGTCATATGCTCATCAGCAATCAATGACTTAGGCAAAGATTGAGCAAGTTGGAATGCAGAGGCATTCTCTTGTGCAACGACAGTTTGGTCAGTAATGAAAGCAGTGTTCATGGTAGAGTTTGGTTGAGATGTGAGTGGTTCATTTGTTGTTTCAGTCAAGGGTTCATTGAGGTTTGTGTTTGGTGGGAGTTTTGGCAATGGTTCAGTGTGGTGTTGTGAATGTGTTGGAGAGGAGTGTGGTGTTTGAGTATTGTCAACAAACAGTGAATCCAGAAATTCTTTGTTGGACATTTCAGAAGGAATTTCTTGATAAGGTAAGAGAGAGTTTGCTAACCTTGTGTGAAGGACAATGTCCTCATCAAAGAAGGGCTCCTCAGGTTCAGCAGAGAGAATCTTTCTTTTCTGATATGCAGGTTGTGGTTCAACAGTAACTTGAGGTTCTTCAAATTGCTTCCTCAATCTCTTTAGCTTTTTGGGTTCAGCCTTCTTGACAGGCGAAGAACCTTTTCCTGATCTGGTTCTTGAAGCGATGGGGTTGGATTGAGACTGCAATGGTTCACCACTCTTCACAATCTTGATTCGAACAGACTGTTCTTCCTCGTCCTCAGGGAACGGTGCGATGCGGAGAGATGCAGGAACAGTTCTCTTGGACGGTTCCTTCTTTGACACATCGGACAGTTCTGTTAGATTTTTCTTCCTTGTCTGGACAGTCTGTTCAGCAGATACCTTTTCTTTTCCTTTGGTGGTTTTCCTTGTTCTGGGCAAGAATTCTTCAGGAACTTCAGAGGCATCAAAGGGAATGTTCATTTTGCTCACATCTCCCAGCCTGATCGGTGAAGGAAAGATCACATCTTCATTCAAGCGATCCTCTGATTCCAGAAACTCTTTGATAATACCTTTCTTTTCGAAAATGACGGTCAGCAGCGAGCCAAAAGGAAGGTATCCTTGGCTTTTCTCCAGATAGTTGATCAAGTAGTTCCACATCAAGTGTGCAGGGTTAATTTTCACTCTTTTCAAGATCTTGTACAATGCGTACCTTGCATGCGCATTTAAATAATTTCTTGCACCATCCTTTGGTAAGATAACCTTGCTAATCACAGCATTGTTGAACTTTACATCATCAATGAGATTGCCCACTTCCACAGTCAGTGGTTCCTCTTGGTTCTTCCAAATGCACTTCCAGTCATCAACTTTTGCAAACCAATTTGGGGAATATTTTTCACCAACTTCCAACTTCACATTCAGTGCTTCAGCCATGTCGTTGAGAGTCACTGAGATGATCTTGTCATTTACTTTGGACTTAATGACTTGTCTGTGATTTATCACAACGGCACAGTCATAAAATTCCTTTACCAAAGGCACATACACTTCGCGCTGAGCCATGGTGTACACCGTCTCCCAGTCCTGATGAAGTAAGTCTGCAAGCCCAGCCATCTTCACGAAGGCAAACACCTTCAGATCAAAGTACCTTGGGGACACAAGAGAGTTGTCACCCAGTTTCTCAGTTTTCACGGCTCCAACCTCCTTGAGTTGAACAGAGCGTTGGCGGTTGATCCTCTCTGATCTCCTCTGGATGATCTCCATTTCTTCAGCAGAGTAAGGTGTTTTACCACCTTTCTTGGATGGGGCCTTAGATTTGGAAGGGGCTTTGGAAGAGGTAGCAAGAACTCCAGCCATTTGGGAATGAGAGGAAGTTTCAGAGGAGGCTTAGGGTTTCTTTACTTGGAAGAGAGAGAGAGTAAGTGTCAAATGAAGTGAGGTGAAAGAGAGAGAAGGAAATCTTTTGGATATATTTGATTTGGAATAAGGAATGGCAGTTTTGGGTGGTGTGCAGATGGCGGTTTTCTTTTCATGAGAGAGAAACTATTAAACAATTGAGCAGTTGAGACCACGCGCGTTAAAAGTAAGAGAGATAACTGCTTCGCATTTAATGTGATGAGACCTTTCAAAGTTCACTGTTGTAGCACGTGCAGGAGTAATGATGCTTGAACTAAACAATGTCTTTGCCAGCTGTTAACCAAACGATATAGATTTCCTGAGAGCAACTTCATTGAACAGAGAGTTGTTGAACGATTTGATCTACTGGTTGAACAGTGAGGAGACAGAACAGTGCGGATGTTCTTCGAAGAACGAAACCTGCAAAATAGAAGCCTTTGTTTCCATACCTTTTATTGAGCAGAGTGCATATTTATCCTTGTTCTTAGATCTGAGAATCTGCCTTCTAAAAGAGGTTTCGTGAGTATGTCAGCAAGTTGATCTTCTGTGTGTATACGAGATATATCAATGTTTCCCTTTGCCACAAGGTCTCTAATGAAATGATGTTTGATCTCAATGTGCTTTGTTCTTGAATGCTGAACTGGGTTCTTGGCAATATTGATAGCACTTGTGTTATCACATAAAAGAGGTATCTTGTTTTCATGAATGTTGTAATACTCAAGTTGATGCTTTATCCATAGGAGTTGTGTACAACAAGAGCTTGCTGCCACATATTCAGCTTCAGCAGTGGATAAGGAAATAGTGCTTTGACGTTTACTTGTCCAGGATACTAAACAGTTTCCCAGAAAGTGACATCCTCCACTAGTGCTTTTCCGTTCAACTCGATCACCAGCATAATCCGCATCACAAAATCCTTTCAACCTGAAATCTTCACCTTTCTCATATAATAGACCAAGATTAGCAGTACCAATTAAATATCTAAAGATTCGCTTAACAGCACTAAGATGAGATTGCTGTGGGTTTACCTGAAACCTTGCACATAGACAAACACTAAACATTATGTCTGGTCTGCTGGACGTTAAATAAAGAAGTGAACCAATCATCCCTCTGTACGATGTTGGGTCAACTGGTGAGCTTTCATCACTTTTGTCCAGAACAGTGTTGGGATACATAGGAGTACTCATCTCATTTGACTTGTGCATGTTGTATTTCTTGAGCATATCCTTTATGTACTTGGACTGATGTATGAAGATCTTGTCTTTCTCTTGCTTGATTTGAAGTCCCAGAAAGAATTTCAGTTCTCCCATCATACTCATTTCAAATTCACTTTGCATGAGAGTAGAAAATTCTTTACACAGTTTATCGCTAGTTGCACCGAAGATGATATCATCAACATACAATTGTACAAGGATGTAGTCGTCCTCCAATTGCTTCCTGAAGAGGGTGTTGTCAATCTTTCCTCTTGAAAAACCATTCATCATGAGAAAGTTGCTTAGACGATCATACCAAGCCCTTGGGGCTTGTTTTAAACCGTACAGAGCTTTCTTCAACCTGTACACGTAGTCTGGAGTGGATGGTTCTTCAAAGCCTGGAGGTTGCTTCACATAGACTTCCTCTTCAATTACTCCGTTCAGAAAGGCGCTTTTGACATCCATTTGATATAGCTTGATGGAATGTTGACATGCAAAAGCTAGGAGTATCCTTATTGCTTCAATTCTTGCAACTGGTGCGAACGTTTCAGTGTAGTCAATTCCTTCTTGTTGGTTGTAACCTTGTGCTACTAGTCTCGCTTTGTTTCTAGTGACTTTCCCGTTTTCATCCATCTTGTTTCTGAAGACCCATTTAGTACCAATGATAGATTTTCCAGTTGGTCTTGGAACTAGGTCCATACTTGACTTCTTTCAAATTGATTTAGTTCTTCTTGCATAGCCAGAATCCATCCTTCATCTTGTAGAGCCTCTTCAACGTTCTTTGGTTCAATCTCTGAGATGAATGCGCTGTTTGATTCTTCTCTGAATGCTGATCTGGTCTTTTACTCTTTCTGATACACTTCCAATGATTTGCTCTGGTGGATGATCACTTCTGTACTTCCACTCCTTTGGAAGTGAGATTCCGCTTGAAGTCATGACTGGTCAGACTGTTCAGGAATAGTACCAAGAGGTGACGGAGATTGATCTTCATGAACTGATTCTGATGGTTGAGCTCTTGTTGTGTCGTCATCTGCTTCATCATGATCTGATAGGTCTAGATTGAGAAAATCTCTTTCTAAACGGTCAACGGCCTTGATTGAACTATCATCGAACTTGACATTGATAGATCTTCCAACAACTTTTGTTCTTGAGTTGTAAACTCTATAGGCTTTGGAGTGAGAAGAATATCCAAGGAGAATTCCTTGATCAGACTTATTGTCAAATTTTCCGATGTTGTCCTTGGTGTTGAGAATGTAACACTTGCATCCAAATGGATGAAAGTACGATACAGTTTGGCTTTCTATCTTTCCATAGTTCATATGGAGTCTTTTTCAACATGGTCGCATAGATATTCTATTCTGAATGTAGCATGCAGTTTCAATAGCTTCAGCCCAGAAATACTTTGGTAGGGAAGTTCACTGAGCATTGTCCTTGCCATTTCTTGAAGTGATCTGTTCTTCCGTTCAGCTACACCG